>NC_041809.1:35216171-36416171 GCF_900964775.1 Scleropages formosus | reverse complement strand
ACGCGCGAGTACGTTTTTGTGTGTTCGGCCAGCTGACCCGGTCCGCCGTGTCAGCGACGCCGCCGCCAATTATTTATTTATTTATTTGTTTGTTTATTCAGCCGCAGTCGTTCGACGCCCTTCGCGTTGCGGTGGTGCGGCGCCGCCGCCAAAGAGGGACGTGACCAAGTGTTGCGGTTCTCTCCCCCAGCACTGCAGGACTAGACAGATGGACACCAGCTGAGCTCTCTAGCAGACAGCACAAGGGCAAAGGGGCGGTTTCGGCGAGAGCCCAGGGAGGGGCAGGGGTCAGCCAAGGTGAAGGTGTTTCACGGAGCAGGGCTCTCGCACCGGCGCCAATGGCCGCCAGGGTCGGGGAACCGAGGAGACGCTCTAAGAGCGCAAGTGAATGCTGGGTAATCAGCGGCACGGCGGTGCAGAAATAAACCGTGTAAAATACCTGGGTACATTTACAATGACTCATTTAGTGGTCGCTTCGTTTCGAAAGCGACGCTGAACTGAGAGAAGGTAGGAGTGTATTTCGAGCCATCGATGCAGACAAGTGGTTCTGGAAGTAGTCCGATCGTCTGCTGTAACCGTTCCGACCAACATGCGCTATGTGGGTAGCTGCACATTGAGAGTAAACATTTTTTAAAACATATAAGAGTGTTTCAGAACACAGAATTTATGGAAATAGACATTTATCTGATACAATTATTTACCCATTTATACAGCTGGGTAATTTTACTGGAGTGATTTACAGTGAGTACCTTGCTCAAGGCTGTTACAGCTGGAGGGGATTCAAACCTATAACCTTTGGGTCCAAAGGCAGCAGTTTTAACCGCTACGGCAGTAATTGTGACGGCTTACGTCATGCGTATCCGTCGCGTTAACAGGAGATCCAAAGAGACGTGAGTCTGAAAGAGACGTTTTGAGACCTTCCTGGAAAGTTGAGTAGTTTACTACACTAGATACTAGATAAAGTAAGAGACCATTAGGGCAGGTTGCTGTACAAACAATACGTCTACCTTGGTCGTCATGCGTCAGTCAGGTATAAACATCTGCTTTTGATTTGAGTTAAACATCTGTAAATACTGCAGGAGATGCCTGTCTTGTACATCCGTGTTTTACAAGGAGAGATGTAATCCGCCGAGACGACATCTATTTTCACAGGTGGCCAGAAGAAATGAATGAGAATCGATAGTGATTGAGCTATATTTCGTTTCATAACCGTTGTTACCGTGGTGCTTCTGTGTGCATTAGTACTGTAGCAGGATACACTGTTTTTTGGACATCTCACGTTGTACCCAGCAGGTGCTCCTGGCACAGATTTGTGAAAATCCTAATGGTAACATTTATAATATCATAATGTTTACGTGATGCTTTTCTCCAAAACAACTTACAATGTTAAGCTACTTAGTTATTTGCCTGCTTATTCAGCTGGGTAATTTTACTGGAGTAAATTGGGGTAAGTACCTTAAGGGTACTCCTGCAGCTGGAGGTGGGATTCAAACCTATGACCTTTGGGGGCCGAAGGCAGCAGCTGCAACCATTACATTACAAGCTGCCTGTTTTTGTACGTAATAATATAACCGAAACATAACAGCAACATAATAGTAACATTTGTAAGATAATATAGCTTAACATTAACAAAACACGTAGCAGTGACATAATAGTAACGTTTAAAGTGACGGCACAAAATGCTCATAATGGAGACGATTTGAAATGTTTTCCAAAGTTGCTCAGCCGTTGGAAGGTGACGCCGATGAAACGTTCGGAAATGCTGCGTCCCGTGTGTTTTGCGCGTGTCCGTGCGCCACACGCCTGCCAGCGAGTGTGTGTGTGCGTGCGTCGCAACACGCAGGCTGGGCTCGCCGCTGCCGATTGCGCGCAAACCGCTGCAGTGACTGCGGCTTTCCGGTCCCGCTGCGGTCTCCGGGCCGAGAGCCACTTGCCGAGTTTAACGACCGCCGCGGAGCTCCAGTCAGGTGGCGTTGGGAGCGCGCGTCGGTTTCACCGGAAAAAGAAAGAGGAAGGTCGGACTGAAATGGAGCAGAGAAGGAGGGGGAAGGAAGACGGTCCCCAGTTCTGCTGTCGGGGAGCCGGGAAGGATGCGTTTGCGTGGCGGCTAAATAATGAATGTGGCGTATCGGATTTCACTTGGAGCCAAAGCCACGGCTCACAGCAGTCAGGGACGAGTTGGGGGGCTGGGGTTGAGTGGGTGTTGGTGGGGGGGGGGGGGGGGGGGGGTGAGGTCTGCTTGGGACAGCTTGGCGCGACGCTCAACAGGGCCAGCTGCTCTTGGAGCTCGGAGAAGGGGAGAGGACGAGCGGAGCAGCGGGGCGGCAGCGGGGATGGAGGGGAAAAGGGGACGAGCGGACAGGAGAGGACGCGGGACGGGAGCGAGGGAGGGCCGCCGGTCTGCGGCACGACGGACGCTCTCTCGAGCCTCTCGCCTCCTAGAAGGACAAACGAGGGGACCTGCTAGGAAGCGGGGAGGGCAACCGAGGAAAGAGGGGATAGTATTTAAGTCCGGGGCGGGTGGCTGGGTGGGGTTCCGACTCGGTATGGTTTGTGGTGCGGAGTTCTTCGGCTGACGTTGACCTCTGTTCCCAGAGCTTCAGCGTGGACTTCCTCCGCAGCCACGCAGCCGTCGACACCCGCCGACACCATCGCGCTCCCGCCCCGACCCTGCTTCCCTGAGGCTGACCCCCCCTCTCCTCTCTTTCTCTCCAAGAAGGTGATGTTGCCGACGGGAGCGCCCTTCCGGTGGTTCCCGTAAGGACTCGGACCCCCGAAGCTCGGTGATCACGTGCAATGCCACCGCTGGCTTGGATTGTCGCCCGTGTGGCTGCGGACCCTGTGGCCGAAAAACAAACGCAGAGTCGAAAACAAAAAAAAGAATAAACAAAAAAACAAAACAAAAGCGACGATGACAAATGGATGCACCTACTTACTCCTGAACCAAAAATAAACATGAGAGATCTATGGCAAACCTTCATTCCCTTTTGTATGTTGCATTTTGGTACCTTTTCTCGTTTTTTTTAACCCTTTTCCCAGCGGTGTCGGTCACCGTCGGGCGCGGAACTCTTCATTGCCAAACAGAAATAAGGGACCGGGTGTGGACAATCAACTAAGTTCTGTGTTTGGTGTTTATGTCGTTTACGTGTGGAAAGATACAGTACTTGTGTAGAGAATGTAAATTTACAGCTATATTTTAAAAAACAACCTAGTGGCTAATGACGAGCACTACTGTAATTTAGCACCATTGTTTTTACTTACAACCCTCCTGTATTTTGGATTGCTTATTTTTTTATATTTTATTTCCGTTTTGTTACGTGATAAAAAAAAAAAAAGAAAAAAGGAAAAAAAAAAAAAACAACTGTCCTGCAATTGCTTAATGTTTGCTATTAAAAGAGAAACGCTGAAGACGTAGAATCCCCAATTTCTGATCGACTAGATGTGGTTTCCAGTCCATCGGCACCACTAGAATCCCCTCGGAAATGGACGCCACTCTCCCAGGTAGCTGTCGGTGAAAAATCCCGAATGTAACAGTGTGGTTTTTTTTTTTTTTTTCCCTCCCCTCACCTGGTTTTCTACACTTTTTATTTGTGCTGCTGGCAGCCTTGTGCTGCCGCGCTCCCCGGTGAGGGACGTTCTTCTGATCAGGCGGACAGAGCGAGCCGCGCGACGTGGGGCCTCCTTCCATTCATGCACCGCCACTGAATAAGCTCCATTCTTTCACGGTGTCGCCACGATCTACATCTGAAAAAAGCAAGAAGAAAAAGTGGAAAAAGTGATGTTTGTATTAATTTAGAAATCTCGGCTGGTTTTGTGAATAAACAACAAATGCATGTATTGGTGTCCATATTTACACTTCTGCAGTCTGTCTGCTTCTGCATGCTGTTTTTTCCCTCCTTTTTTCAAACTACTGGCTCCTGAAGTTCAGGAAAATCCTCACATCTTTCTGGATGATCTTTCCCTTGTTACGCTGAGTTGTAGAATAAAACTTCAAACCACCAAACAAAGGAAACTGGCTGGAAAAATAATGCCGGTGAACATGGTGCATTTTGCTATAATTCTATATATGTAAGGGAGAAGGGACTGATTGTGATTTTATGATTTTGTATATTTGTAACTACATACGTATATAAGCATATGGTGCATCTATACATCTATGGTGGGCTGGTAGCGTAGGGATTAGTGTTGCTGCCTTTGGATATGAAAGTTGCAGGTTCGATCCCTACCTCCGCTTGCTATAGGGGGTGGGGTACCCCTGAGCAAGGTACTTACCCTGAAATTGTGCCAGTAAAATTGCCGTATTTAATATTAAGGGGTAAATAATTGCAACCGTAACATCGTAAGTCGCTTTGGAGAAAAGTGTGAGCTAAATGAATACATGTGTACATATATATATCAGTTGATGGTAAAAGGACTATGATCTGCTGTTCATATTCACTGATAAGCTGTTTGCTATAAATATTGGGAGGAATTCAAACGTACTTTAGAACTTGCATACCTGCCTCACAAAGCTGCTCCCCGTACCTTGCGACCGAAATAAAAAAAAGACATCAGGGGGAAATTAATAATTTCTCAGTGAAAGACCTTAATATGAGGCTCCTGGAGACAAGCTGACAAAACACAGGTGAGCATTAAGGAGCTTAGCAGGCGCTTTCAGGCCGAGCCGCACGTAGTATCCGTGCGCCACTTTATACGTTACTCCCGCGGTTGAGTATTTTTTCCCGAGCGTTCGAGTTACCCGCGTCGGTGAAAAGGATACGAGATCAAGGCCCCTCCTGAGACTTGAACTCACAAACTTTTGTTCGCAGCTCCTAGCGCGCGCAGGTGGCGTTGTGGGTACGAGGAAGTTTCTCACTCATAACCTGCCGAAGCCTCCCACTCTGCCACGGAGCGGCGGTTTGCCGTAGACGGACGTCGCTCGACACAACGAGAACGGCGCTCCCAAGAGGCGCCAGCGAGACATTGACCGGCCTTCGTTCGAGGGACCCCGTCGCACCTGTATCCTGTTCGCTCGTGCGAGCGAGAGTCGTAAGCAGAACGTACGTGTCGTGTGCGAGCGGCGGTGCGGCGGTGTGGCACGGCACTCGGTCCGTAACGAACGGCCTCCAACCCGCAATGGCGACCGGAGACGGCTTTCAGAAAGCAGGCTTCCAGTCGAAACCCTTCTCAGCGTGTCTCTGCAAGCTGGCGGTTGGGGAGGGTTGGGGGGGGGTGGCTGGCGGTTTCGGCGCGCGTTTCCAGCTCTCCCCTGACGACAGCGATGGGCCGGTGCCATCGGCGAGGCGCTGGGAGGAAGCGGAGGTCCTGCATTATTAATGCGCGCCGCGGCGTCCTCGGCTGCTCCGCGCCAGCCCACGGCCCGCCGCCCCGACAGCGTGCGCGTTCCCGCGGCTTCGGCAGGTTGTGTCCGGACGCCGGCGAAGACGCGAGGGACAGAAGGCAAAGCCGAACTTGGGAGCTCACCAGCGGAATCGCGGTGAAGGAGGGGATGAAGGGGATCCCGAGATGCACCGCTCGCCCCCTTGCCTCTGGCGCACCTGCACCCAGGGCCCGTTTCCACGCGCTGCCCGGGCAAAGAAGAGGAGGGTTTCGTTGCAGCGGGTGCGGTGGCGTCGAGAACGGCAGTGCGTTCGGGGGGCTGGGGGAGCCTCGGGTGGGAGCGGGCCTAACCGGGCGAGCCGCGGCGCAGTCCCGGCCTCTTATCAGCGCTCCCCAGGCGGCGAGCCGCGCCGATCAACTCGGCCCAGACGAACGTGTCCCCGAGCGCTCCTTCTCCCTTCTCCCCTTATCGCTCTCTCAGGCGAACGTCCAGGGCGCCTCCGCCGTTCCGCCGACGCTCGGGGAAGAGATTTTAACGGAGCAGCGCAAAGAGACAGAACGACAGAGTGTGTTCATTTTTTGTGACAACGCAGCGAAAACGATCACGTTCCGTTTTCTGCATCCGCGTCGACGGGAGATCCTCAGAGCTCCGTATGGGTTCGTTGTGGGAGCCGGACATATTAGCATCCCTGGATCACTCGGGATCACTCGGTCTGCTTCCTTATAGTTGGAAATTTTAACCTTAATCTCTCCCAGTGGTGCCGATGGGGCACTTCAGCAGTTGTCGTGCTGAATGAAAATGACCGTTTTAATTGAAAATTGGAGGAGAAAAAACAAGGCAAGACTTGAGTAACATGGTTCCAAGTTGTTGAAGGACATAACAAGAAGGTCTCCTCCGAACCAACGTGTCTTTGCAGACGAGTACCGCAGGTCAACGACAGGTGTCTTGGCACAGCGTAGCCAACGCAATTCCTCGGCTGGTCTTGGACGGCGGCGCCAACGAACGGGCCGAAGTGCTCGGCCGAACCTGGTCGACAGCCACCTGGTCAGGCAGACGCCTCGACTCAGTCCAACACTCACCGCTTTGACTTCAACACCTTCAGCGATTCTGTGGAAACCTTCTTGCTGGCGTCCCCTTCGCCTCTGCATTGACGTCGACTTGACTGCGAAGCTCGTACTGGACTAACGGGTGACTTCTCACACACACAGATGTTACCGCAAAGAATTTTTCCACACGAAAAGTTTGCATCGTTTTCCACAATTCTTGGTATCTCTGCCTGCTTGAGGATGTTCAAGAGACCTGAACGCAGACAACACGACACCTCTGACAGCGTTGGGCCATCCTGACGGTCACCTCAACACGCTCGTCCCGTTCTCGGTTCTGGCTCCGTTGTGGTGGAAGGACCTCCCCCTCTCACTCAGAACTGCTGAATCTCTGTCTACATTTTAAAAGGGTCTTAAAACTCACCTCTTCCAGACTCACTTCACCCACCATCTCTCAAGTTCATGTAAGGTGTAAATGTCCGTGCTCTATAACTTTAAGATCATTCCCGGATCCATCCTTCACGCAGCTACTCCTGTAATGTGACGTAAATGTTTATATGTATCTCAAAAAAAAAATATTACTAGCAAGGTGATCAGGAATCCTCGATGTTGTGATAAAGGTTTATGCAGCTACTTGTGTGATGAACGTTGGTTTATACGGCGGAAAGAAACAAACAAACTGCACTTAAGAGTCACACGTCTGCATCCAAGTGTCTCTTCCTGCTCATGTAATGAACACATTGTATTTTCTACGAGATGTACGTCGCTTTACGGAAAAATGTCTGATAAATGAATACATGTACTGCAGCTGAGTAATTTTTTTACTAAAGCAGTTCAGGGTAAGTACTTTGTTCAAAGGTACTACACATGGAGGTGGGATTGAAACCCTCAAGCCTGGGGTCCGAAGGCAGACGATGTAACCAGTACGCTACCGCCCGCCGTGTGAAAGCAGTAAAAACCCAAAAGGAGCACTTGTTTACACATGCACGCAATGAACCCGGTGACACGCAGAAGTGCGAAACGGTCGGTTCCTCTGAAAAGCGTAAAGATAATGGAGCGGAGGAACGCTGCGAATATCAGCGTGCGCACTGGAAGGTTCTCGGAAAGGAAGGCGAAGGAAAGGTATGCAAATGAACCGAAACGCATCGGGAGACACCTGCACGCGCAGCGTCAAACGGCGTCAGCGGGAGAACATACATGCACACACGCACGCTCACACACACACACGCACGCTCACACACACACACGCACGCACACACACACACACACACACACACGAAATAGATTAAGCGCAAATCAATGGCTATGCTCAAACGGGAGAGAGATTTCGCTCCGGGTTCTCGTTAAGGCCCGACGCAGGCTGCAGGGGCTCGGGGGAGTGTTATTACCAGGGTGATGGTTGATAAGACGCTCGTTCCTCCACGGTGCGTCCCGGGGGACAGATGCATCGCGCAGCCATGGAAACGGTAAGGCTAGGTGTTACGCTGTAATTGGGCCAGCGCTTTTAACAGCACAGCCGCACAGCCAGGTACGCCGCCGTCTTCAAATTAGAAACCGTGGTGCGCCGTGCAGAAAAGCGGTGGACTTTCACCCCTCCTGCTTCCCTGTCCGTTTTTTCCCGCGTCCTGGAAAACAGAGAGGTCCCAACCTGGAAGGTTTTAGCCACGCTGTGATGAAGTTTAATGGAAAGGACAAATAAGGAGGCGCTTTTCACCGAAATGGATGTTCGCGGTCTCGGCCCTGTCTGAAAAAACACGGAAAATAGGGCACGCTTTTGTTTCCCAGCCGCGGCTTCCTTCGTCGCTCGGATGCCGACGGATTTTTAACTCGGGTGCGTTAGGGGAAGCGCGCGCGTCGGTACACGGAAAACGAGACGACGAGGAAGGGCGGCGAAAGAGCCGAAGACGAACAGCGAAGCCCCGCGACGCTCGCAATCTCAGGGGAAACCGGCGACTCCAACAGCGGCCCTTCTACTCGCCGCCGTCTAGTCTTATTACTTATTAAGAGGCACGCTGTAAGGAGAGAGGGATGGTGTTCCATCTCCGCAGACGTTAGCAAACGCGGCACGGGGAACCATCGATTGTGATCGGTTTCTCCGATATTGATTCTTCGCTCGCCCCCAGCAACCCGCTCGCCCGCATTTCGCACCGAATGCGCTCGCGAACGTCTCGCGCTTATTTCGCCGCGGACGCGCCCTCTGAGCTCGAGCAACGTTTCCTTCGCGCAGCCTGGGCGCGGACAGGCGTGAGCTTTTTCCCCGGAACGCGCGGGGAGCGAGGCACGCGCGTGCCGTTCCTCGAGTCGGGCTCCACGGCAGCGTCAGGGGCCAGAAAATGGCGGCTCTCTCGTGTTGGCTGAGCACGGGCGGGGGTGGGGTGGGGAGGTGGGGGCTGGTGTCTCTCCAAGGACAAGCGGGGAAATCTGGTGAATCGGACCTCGCCGGTTTCCCGTTCGAAGCCAGGGAGCGAAAGCGCAATTAGGAGCCAAGAGGCTCTGTTGCAGGCTGATGGAGTCGCGCGCAAGTGCGAGCGCAAGGGAACATGGGAGAAAAGCCAGTGTCTCCATCTCTGTGGCCCAATAAGCCCTGATCTGAATTAATTGCATCCGAGGGAGGCCGGGCTGCGCCGGTTGAGGCTGGGTTCAGGCCTCGCAGTGGGGGAACCATTTAAAATCCTGCCTCCCATGTGGTTCCTGCTTTCAACTTAATGACCCCCGCCCCCTTCCGTTTCCCCAGCGAAGCTCGGAGCCCCCTACCAGACTCCCGAACTCGTCTCCGCCGTCCTCCGAGAACCTCCTCCATCAGACGCGCGCTCGCTCGGTGCCGCAGAGCCGCGGAATGGCCCGGCTGCAAATTACCAGCTCAGCATCGCTAGTTCGGCTCCGCAGACGATGGACGGGACACCTGTTGTCAAGGTGTGATGATGAAACATCGGACACAATAATTAAATATGCTCCAGTGAAAAAAGCAGCGGGGGGGGGGGGGTCAATACTTCCTTCTTTGACGTTAGGTGATAGAATGGGGTTGTCTGGTAGAGTAGTGGTTAGTGCTCCTGTCTTTGAAATCAAGGGTCACAGCTTTGAATCCCACCTTAAACAAGGTGTTTAACCTGAATTGCTCTGGTCAAGTTATCTTGCTTTATAGAGAGGTAAATAATTGTAAGTTGCTATGGAGAAAAGCATCAACTCAATGAATAGATGTAAATGTGCAGATGGATAGTCACACGCGGGAGTTCTCCCTCTACGTTGTGTGACATAAAGGCGTCTGGTGACACAGCCTTGTAACCTGTAGGATGACGTTTCCGGTTTCAAGGACCCATGAGAAAGGAACTTACCTTAAATTGCGCCAGTAAAATTATCCAGCTGTACAAATGGGTAAATGATTGTAAGTCGCTTTGAATTAAAGTGTCAGATAAATTTAATGGATGGCACAGCGAGTAGCGCCGCTGTCTCACGGCATTTGGGTGGTGCGAGAGGACGTGGGTGCAACCCCCACTCAGTCTGTGTGGAGTTTGCATGTTCTCCCCGTGTCTGTGTGAGTTTCCTCGGGGTGCTCTGGTTTCCTCCCACACTCCAAAGACATGCTGTTCAGGTGTGTGTGAGTGACGGAAGGAGAGTGTGTGTGTTCCACTGATGTATGGATGAGTGACCCACTGTAAGTCACTGCGGTGAATTAGGTGTGTGGACTGATAACACTACATGGAGTTCATTGGAAGTCACTTTGGAGAAAAGCACCTGATAAATAAATTAATGTAAGAGTAGTCTGTACGTGGTGCTCTTCCTGAAACCATCGGACTGTGAACTATCCTGCTGTAAAAAAGGGGCAAATTTCCTTTCGATAAAAGCATCAGCTATCGAGTAATAAATATTAAGCGATAATAACAGCTGCACTGTAAAAAAAGGCGACGCGTCGAGCGCACGTATCATATGAGGCAACGTTCCGGTTCACTTTGCCCGGCGATGCCCCGACACACAACGCCACGGAGACAAAGACGGCAGGCGCGGCACTGCAGAGACAGGAAGAGAGGGGGCTATGGCGCCGCGCTCCAGAAAAGCGGAGACACACACCGCCCGGGTGGTCACGGGGGCTTGGAGCCATCTGGCCTGGGCTGGGAGCGCCAGGTCTCAGAGCTCCCTCACCTGCCCCTGCGGGGGGGAACTTGTACACCTCTCGCTCTTATGGTGAGCAAACGTTTGGGCTTTCGTCGAGGACGGCATCTTCGCGTCACTCAGCCAATAGACTGAAATAACTCCTTGGCTGAAAAACGGGGCTTGGGGGAGGGGGGGGGGGGTGAAAATCAAAGACGAGCTTCAGAAGAGATACAAGTGAGAAGGAAGGAAGTTCACGAGAGCGACGAACCACATTTGCCCCGAAACGTGTAGTCACGTTGCCAGGGCAGCGGGTGTAGCCTCGACGCATCAAAGCTGCAGGCCTCCCCACCCTCACACAGACACACACACACACACACACACACACACCCATAACCGCCCACGCACGGCACGCATGAAGGACGAGTCCCGTCCGCAAGGTCAGTTTGCACGTAGCAGCGGCGCTCTGGAGGACACAGCATGCAGGCTTCCTCCTCCTCCTCCTCTCTCTCCTCCTCGTGGTCAATAGTGCGCGGGCCCGCCGATCAATGTGGGGTCAATACCTCTCTGACGCAGCCTCTTTGTGCTCCCCCTGATTTACTTGCCTCCCGGCAGGAGCCTGTGCCGCCGGCTCTCTTAACTACGCCGCCCTGCGCCAATCGGGGACACTGGCGTAAATCAGGGTTCCAGGGTTTTCCGAACACCGGCAGCCTCACCCTCGGCCGGGGAAACAAACGGCTCCGTTTCCATCCAATTTACCATAAAGCTTTTCTGCGCAGCAAAGGGCGTCGTGTAACACACAGCTCTGGCTATAAACATACTCGCATATTACTTCAGTTACAGCAGCTAATTACTACGCTGCTGGTTTCCGAGGACGATAAGTGAGGGAAGAGGGCGATTTGCATTTCCTCGGCGGACGGAGCCGTGCCTTTCACACACCGCAGCGTTTCCCTTTATGCCAAACTCAAGGGTGCCGCAACGGCGCGCCGGGGTGCGATCCTGCAGTCTGCCGGTCAATTTTAATTCTTTCGCTGTCGTTTAGCTCGGCCGTCTCGCTCAGGTCCCCACCCCCCACTCCCACTCCTTTCCCGAACGCTTGCGCTCCCCTGACGGTGGGGGTGGGGGGGGGGGGGAGCAACGACTGCCCTGTCACCCTGGGTGGCCCTGTCAGTTGAGCGTTCAGATTTGTTTTTCCATCTGTGTCTTTACCACAGGCAGAAGAGCAGGGAGTTCGGTCAATGACACAAGATGCTATAATCAATTAACAGCGAGAATTACGTCACGACTGAAACCTGGGAGACTGTTTTTTTCTTCGTCTTTTCTCTTTTTTTAATCGCAGTCTACAGAAGAGTGGAACCGTCTCCGCTTTAATACCATTCGTAGGTACGTTTATACCGATGCGGCTGCACGCGTACTTCTCATCAATCCGCCGACATTAACGAAGCTTCGCAAAGTGCTGGTAAGTTCCGCCGGGGCTCGCGTTTCTGTGCCCGCGGGTGACTCGGCGCAGAGATCCCGGGAACGCGGGCCCCACGGGCAGCGAGGACAAGGTTTACCACGGGCAAGGGGGTCCCTGGCCATGGGGGACGCCTTCCCCGCTGTCTCCTAGAGCCATTTTCCAGAGCCGCGAAAAGGAGGTCGGTTTCAGGCGACGCTCCAGCTTGTTTCATAGGATGCTGCGGCTCATCGCGATCCGAGACAAACTCCCTTCTTGTTTTACCGTGTTCCCTTACTAGGTCAGCGTTATTCCTTTGCTGCCTTAAGATCCATAACCTCCATCCAGACACATGGATATATGGGACAACATGGGAAAATAGGGATATATATCACAACAAAACATTATTTGGACAGATCAAGAACTGCTTGTATTTACTTTCCAACACAGTGAAGACCCTGCAGACTGAATATGAGAAATAGAAACGTCAGTCGACAACAGCAGGTGGCTGGTAGCATAGTGGTTCGAATCCCACCTCCTCTGTAGTACCTCTGATGAAGTTACTTACCCTAAATTGCTCCACTAAAAATTACCCAGATCTACAAACGGGTAAATAATTTTAAGTAACTTAGCAGTGTAATTCACGTTTGAGAAAAGCACGGTGGTGCAGCGGTGGCCGCTGTGCGGTGGGTCTGGGGTTCAAGCCCTGCTTGGGGTGCCTTGCGATGGACTGGCATCCCGCCCTGGGAGTGTCCTCTCCCTCTTCGGCCTCTCACCCTGCGTCGCTTGGAACAAGCGGCTGTCGATGATGAATGGATAGATCCGTAGGCGGCACAGTGGCACAGCAAGTAGCGCTGCTGTCTCACAACGCCTGGGTGGTGCGAGGGGACGTGGGTTTGATCCCTGCTCAGCCTGTGTGGAGTTTGCATGTTGGCTGTGTGGGTTTCCTCCAGGTGCTCTGGTTTCCTCCCACAGTCCAAATACATGCTGTTCTGGTTCCCCCACAGTGTGTGAGTGACAGAGAGAGAGTGTGTGTTCCACTGATGTATGGATGAGTGACTCTTGGTAAGTAGTGTATCTAGCAGTGTAAGTCACTGCGGTGAATAAGGTGTGTGGGCTGATAACACTACATAGAGTTTGTTGGGAGTCGCTTTGGAAGTCTGCAAATGAATAAATGCAAATGCAGATGAGAAGAGAAAATATGACATGTTCATTGGTTCGGCTACCAGAAGGAACCCCAGCCCTGTTTATGAAGAGGTGAAAACGACTCAGTTCCAAGAAACACAGCACTGCTGTTGAGCTCAGCCACGTTTATACGTCTGTGAGTTCAGCGATTCCTGACTGTGATTTCGACGCTACGCAAGCGACAATAATAAAATATTTCATCTCATGATTCACTAAGAAACTTAAATGCAATGAAATAAACTGTTCCCATATGCGTCCTAAAATATTTAAGCAGAAAGATAACTGAGAGAAGGACGGGAAAGTGGGGAGACGCGAGATACTTTCATAACTGTACCAAGGTTACTTGAGCAATTAGCCGAAAAATATTGACGAGAGTTTTCATATAATGGATGCGGGTAATAAAAAGCGTTCCAGGTTCACGGAGTAGATAAATGTACAAAAAGGCTCGATGTCGTGAATAGCTGGTCACAGCAAATGTGCCTTTTCTGGGATTTCCGTGTTCACGCTGGAGGCACCGGCCAGCAGCGCGAGGCAGTGCGTGTCAGGGTACGAGAAGAGGACGCGGGGCGGAGGGATGAGATTTCTTCGGACCACAAAGTAAGTCACTGTTTCTTAACTCTGTTAAGCAGCTTGTAGCTGTTAACTCCAAGTGGATTAGTGGTTTATTTCTACTGAAACTTTACATTTATTGAAATTTCAAGAATTTTCTTGCTCACAAGTAACGAGCTGGACAGAGCTAGTGATTGTTGTCAAGGATGATTCCGGAACTCATAGAAGAATCCAAGAGGGCACCTGCTGTTTTCTTCTGGTTCTACTGGTGCAGTTTGAAAAGATCTTCTTTGGAAACGTGTCATTATGAAAAGTTTGTTATGTACTGTTTCCTGGCCCCGTTGCTTACCTCGGGATGAGAACAAGAAACTTGTAGATGGTTCTGAGTTCAGTTTAAAGTTGGGGTGGATTGGACTGCTGCAGCAGTACAGCTCTTCTTTCCACTCCGTCTGCACGATGTCATGAGGTTGGTAGGAGACTCAAGTCTTGGGAACCTCTGCTAGGAGCAGAGCAAGAGACCAAGAGACCAAAAGACCAAGGGACTAAGGGACCAAGAGACCAAGGAACCAAGAGGCTAAGGAACCAAGAGACCAAGGAACCAAAGGACCAAGAGTCCAAGAAGTCAAGGGACCAAGAGACCAAGGGAGCCTGTCTCTTGCAGCGGTGGCAGGTGACCATTCTATCCTGATGTCTCCAGAAGGGAACACTGGAACATCTCATCCCTCGCCGGACATAGCCGTCATCGTCGTCATCGCCTCCTGTGAAGCTGAGGCAGCGAGGAGGACGAGGAGCTCTCCCGTTGGGAGGCATCGACGCGAAAAGATCCGCACGCAGGAAGAGGCGGCTCATGCAGAGCAGCAGCCGATCGCCACCTTTCAGCTACAAAGCGAGTCTTTCCAAGGTGGTACCGCACCCATGGATGCTGGCGGGGGTGTGGGGACCGGAGCTGCCGAAGCAAAGATCTCCAGCACATCCCGGAGACGGATTTGTTCAACGGCGATGCGCACAGTTGCGATCCGATCGCGGGGATCTACGAATGAGGGGCTTCCGCAGGGGCGAGCGACATTATTGTAATTGTCATTAAAAGGGCCGGAGCAGGAGTGCGGCAGACGCCATTAGAGCGAGTGCAATTACAGCTGGGCTTGGCGACCTTGCTGACTGGAGGAGGTCAGGGCTTCTCATTAGAGCGCAGTGGAAGGCAGCCCAGTGTCTCCTCTGTGCCAATCAATAAGCGGCGTTCCCCTCACTGTGCTAATCACAACAGCGGTTCTGCCCCCTGCCCACGGACCCCCCGCCCCTCCGGCCGACTTACTGCTACGGCGCAGGTAAATAACCGGCGCTCGGCCTTAGAAGGGAGCGCACGCACGCACGCACGCACGCACGCACACACCCGCAGCAGAGCCGCCGTTTGCCAACAAACCCATGGCCGCATTTGTGCTTTCGACGTTTAACGACGAGCATTATCAAACGTGGCACCGTGCCTCTGTGCGCGTGCGTGTGTGTGCGTGTGAGTGTGTGTGTGTGTGTGTGTGTGTGAGTGTGCATGCGTTTGCGTGATGGCGCGTGTGGAAGTGGAAGCGTCGCACCGGCGAATACATGCGGACGTGGAGGCGGACGCTGGGATGCGCGAGCGGACGCGTGTGTGCGTCGGGTTATGTGGGGGGGGTGCTGAGGGGCTGAGCGAGGTATGCGAGTGCAGCTCGGGGGCAGGCAGCACTGACTCAGTCGTCCGCGGAGGCTGGGGGGAGGGGCGGCCGGAGGGCTTCGGCACATTTCCGCGCTGTTTTCACTCCAGTGGTTCCGTCACCAGCCATGCCTATTAAATCAAGGGCCCCTTTCGACAAAGACTGCCAATTATGCCCAGCCGTCCTGTCACGCCGCACTCCCTCTCTCCTTCTCCTCCTCTCGTTCTCTCGCTCCGGGTCGCGGTCCGACAGGGTAAACCTGATCCGATCTCCGTCGATCCCTCCGTTCTCTCCGGTCCAGGTGGGGAGGAAAAAAACTTCTTTGAGCTTAAGCTTCGGACGTGAGCTGCGTTACCCCTCCCTTCCCGTCACCTGCTTACCGTGTTGTCTGCTCCTCGTTACCTTCAGTTACCAGTCTGCGTGCCCGTTCGCCTGAGGACCACGTGAGGACGTGGACGTGGCGAGTGCGGCGCGGGAGCGGCCGCGCTGCTCGACGTCACCGTCAGGAGACCTTTCCTAGCGCTGAGGTCCAGGCCCTTCGTCGTCCTCTTTAGGGACGATTTCTGTGCCCGAGTCCGCGGACGGCTTTGCGGCACAGAAAACAAGGCAGGGCGGACGAGCTAGCGGAGGGCACAGGAAACGGTGGGCAGGGCGGGAAGTGGAGAGCGGTGTGGGGAGCAGGAAGTGATGGGTGCAACCAGGAGGTGAGGCGTCCAGTTGCGGGAACGGGGTACCTGCGTCCCCCGGTCCGGGTCGGGGAAACGGGGTGAAATTCGACTTTCAGGGGACGTGAACGTGCGCACAAGGGAGAGGAACGAAGCGGTGTCGCTGAATCGGAGACGCACTTCCGTTTTTCTCTTCCCCGATGCACTGTGTACGTGTGTGTGTGTGTGTGTGTGTGCGTGAGGCTCTTTCCCCAGTGTTTGCCGCCCAGGGCCGGGAGCCTTTCGCTGGTGGTGTTTCGTTGGGGGTGGGGGGGTCTAGCCTTGGGCCGTGTGCTCATGTAGAGGAATAAAGGGCTGGGGGTGGGGTGGGTGTGTGTGTGTGTGTGTGTGTGTGTGTGTGTGTGTGTGTGTGTGTCTGACAGGGAGAGCTGCCACAGGGAGGTGACCTCAAGCCGTGCGCCGCTGCGTTTCGTCAGAGCGCCTCCTCACTGCAGGAGACACGATTCCCCAGGAGGCTGCTGGGGGGCTCCTCTCTTTCAGCTCCCAGCTCCCAGCTCGTCCCCCCCCCCCACCCCCCTCGCTTCCTCTCCTTCTGTCTCTCTTCCTCATCCTGTTTTTCCCTCTTTATCATCTGAAGAAAATAGCCTTTTGGAAGCATTTTCTGCACTTTTCTGGACCTTCGCAAGGAAGGGCCCGGAGAGTTTGGGCTGCACGTCATGTGCGCCGAGAGTGCGATCCCTGTGCGGATGGGCCGGTCCATACGATACGCCCCGGCGACCCCCTCCGCGGACCGGGGTACCCTGTCGCAGAGGCTCAGCGTAAGATACGTGCGACACGTCACTGCGCGTAGGTGAGCGCAATGCAATCTAGGGCCGGCGACTGCGTACGCGTGCGTGGGCACTGCCCTCATTATGTCACACTCCCCTTAGGGGGGCTCAGCGGGCCACGGCACTGCCTACTACCCCCCCCGCAGCCAGTTCGGTCCCGCTGACGTCTCAGCCAAACTCACGGGACCGTGGGGCGGAGTGTGCGTACGGTGGAGGAACAGGTGACGCTGAAGGCACGTGGTCTTCGCAGGAGGGGCCAGATAGACCCCGAGAAGCACCGAAAACGGGACGCAGCCCTTGGTTGGAAGCGGGCATCTGTTTCCACCCATATGTTTGCCTTTCCATGACCATATGAGCAAAGCAATGATGCCTCAGAAAAAAAAAAGCAAGAAAAGAACAGGGGGCCGATGGAAGTGATTTCCCAGCCAATGGTGCCCTCGATCTAACAAATGAGGCGGTCCCTCCCGACACGAAGGTACAGCGTAACGGTGTAAAAACAGTCTTTCCAATGAGGAAATTTGAGCGACAAGGCGAAACGCCAGGTTCAACCAGCAGACTCGTGGTGAAAACACATCACTAAATAATTGATGACGCAGCGTTTTTCTCCCACCTTTGAGGCACCCCCATTATGCGGCGGGTGCTGGGAGACGGCGACACTTAAGGCCGGTGGCTGGTTGAGGTTGAGGTGTAGCGAGGAGCGAGGTGCGGCGAGGTGTTGGAGCCCCGAGCCCCCGAGTCACACAGCCTAGATGGCACTGATGGAGGAGGAGATAAATAAATCAACGCCTTCGGCGGAGAAAGAGACACAAAACGCCGCGAAAGGCTCCGTTCGCATTCCTACGGCGATTAGGAGGAAAGCAGAGAAGCAACGCAGGAGACGTGGGAGCGCCGCGCCGCGAAGCGCCGCACCCCCACCCCTCCACGCCCAGAATCCGAACAAAGCTTTAAAGAAAGAAGGGGGAAGAAACTTTTGCTCGGATCAGAATTCCTCCATTGCTTTGTTTTCGACCTCCTGCGACGACTCTCATAAACGGTATCGAACGAGCCGCCCTGCGAGGCACCTGCCGCGGAGAGGCTGCTCGGTGCTTTTCTCCATCGCGACGGCACCATGTTTGCTGGGGATGGCGCTGAGCTCCTGTGTGCATGTGTGTCCTCACCCTCACCGCGGTCCCCGCAGCTATAATCCCTTTTATTGAAATCTGCGTCACCTGCCGCTCACGCAGCCCTGCGCCCCGAGGTGCCAGCCGGCTGGCGCGCTGACGACGACGTGGCGGAGAGGGGGGCGGGGGATGGAGAGGGAAGGAACGGTCATGCATTTTGAGAAGATCTGCAGGGGTTTTTTTATGCCGCGAAGAGGCGGCTCTGCAGCCGGCCCCAAAGCCCTGCCCATCATCATCATCTGGCTAATCTTCAAAGAGTCTTTCGCCCGGTTTACGTCTATTGGTGTGAGGTCACGGCGGAGACTGTCCTGCTACAAAGTGGGGAGCGACGTGAAATCCGTACGCACGCAGCAAAGTTGGAACTGCAAAGTAGAGCCGAAGGACTTAGTCCCCAAGTGCAACCCGGTAGGAGGCACGGCCTCCCAGAGGCGGGAGACGTTCACGGAAAGATCCGGAACTGTCCAGTGAGACAAAGTGCAGAGACACACACACGCACGCACGCACACGTGTGCGTGTGCGCAGGGAGGGTCCGGGCAGGTGTCTTCTTCACACACCTTTCACCCTTCGCTCCCCTCCCGTCCTCCCCTGGTTTCGTAGTGCCGCCTGAGCCGCACCTCGCCGCGATCCCTCCTTCCTGCTCTCTTCCTCAATCCCTTTCCAAGTTTTACATTCCTATAGGAGCGAAAGAAAAGTGGACATGATTCTCTTTCTGAAATGCGGCTCACTTATTATCTATTATTTATCCGCCTCTTTATTATGGCTTATTATCCCACGTGTGACGTCATTATTGCCCTCCTTTTCTGCAGCTCTGACTACAGAAGCCGCAGTTCCCGCAGTCGGCGGCACCTCGCGCTGAACGTAGCGAGGCAAAATGTTCGAAACTTCGCCAGCACGGCCCGTACTTTGTCCCTCACCCGTGCGACCTTCCGTACCGTCTTCGTCTCAACGTGGTAAAATTAATACCCTAGCTGGGCCGCGACCCTCAGCACGCCTGCAGGCCACCCTCGAACCCCCGTGCCGCGCGCCGCGGGACCCGCACGCTTTGCTGGATCGCGGCTCGGCCGTTTCGGCGAAAGGGGAGAAAGCGGAAGCCGTGCGAAAGGAGAAAGCCCGGAAGGAGCGCGTGTCAGAGGAAAAGTTCCAGAGATGGGAGCAGAGCGAGAGGAAGAAAGAGTGAGAGAGACGGAGGGAGAGCAGCAGCGCGAGAGACTGAAAATGAGGGAGAAATGCAGAAAGGGAGGGAGTTTGTGAGCAGCCCCAAGTTTGTTAATATTTAATGTGTTTCACCTGAGAGGATTTTAAAGGACTTGCTCCAGCAGGGGAAGCCCATGTGACTATTTCCCCCACAGCAGTAACGCGTCCCGCTCTCCCAGGTACGTTCCGGAGGAAGCCGACGAGCACCTGATGTAACGCGTCGGCTGGTGCAACGCGGTAAGCCGCGCCGCTCGGTTTCGGCCCAAAGCAGCCACCCGCGCAGCTTTACCATCTAGTGTCCCTCAAAGGTGGTAAAAATTGGGTTACCGCTTTGTCAAACACAGCGCGCCGGTTTCTACATCGTTTTACTGTGTTCGTTTACCGCGTCGTTTCCATTAGTAGGTCAGCTGACTCCCGTCGGTCTGACGCCGAGACGTTCGAGTCGCAGCGATGGTTTTAATTCGGGAGCGCTGAAAACGTTCGCTACGACCGTCTTTTGGAGACGCCGTTCTCTAAGGTCATTCAGTCGGTTACCATGATTTTGGAGAGTAATTTTACTAGAGCAGTTCGGGGGAGGTGGGCACCTTCTCAAGACCACTACAGTGGGTTTGGGTTTGTGAACCTTGGTTCTTTCGCTGCAAGGCAGTTTGTCCAACCGCTGTGACGCAACACGCTGCCGTCCCTGAGTGGACTCAAACCACCAACCTTCTGGTTGATAGTCGAATGTGCTCAGTAGTTATATCCCGCAGACACTTGTATTTTTATTGTTTATTATCATTTCTTAAATTACTATTCATCCACTCGCACTTTCTTTCCTTAACCGCTTGTCCAATTGAGGGTCTCAGAGGCATGGAGTCTGTCCTGGGAGCGCAGGGTTCAAGGCCACGCGAGGTGCTCCCTGAATGGGTCGCCAATCTATTATTATTGTTCATTTTTTATTTCAATATTTTACCGGACCCCTTCGTCCAACGTGATTTACAGTGCAAGATTATGTAATGACTTTAAACTCAATGCAACGTACATTTACTTTCTGTTGTGCAGAAACGTCACGTCCAACAGACCATTCATTCACGTTTGGCTTTGAAGAACTGAACGCTAACAATATCGACTAGACGCCACGAAGCCACTTCCTATTTCAGCTAAATAAAATCTCATTTCTAACGATGCGAATCTGTCACCGTCCCTCCGCGAATTACATTTAAGTGATAACTAAATTTCCTTCTTTGGGTTTATTTCTTTGCGTGTCAACTCAACAAGTCGATCTGGCAGCTCGAAATTTTCCCGTAGCAACGATACCTTAAACATATGGAGTTTAAGTCTTAAATGTAAGCGGAGAGACGCAACAGCCACATCTTTAGTGCTCGTTCTTCCCCGAATCACCTTTAACTGTGTGATTTATGCAAATGAGCCACGCAAATTCACGGTCCAGCTGAAGTAAAGCTGAGGTTACGGCGGTGGGAAGATCGTATTTACGAGCGAGCCAATCCAGATGTACCTCATGTCAGCTTTGGACGGCGACGGCACGTCAATCGAAACGTCAACCCACGACGCACCGAGCACGTCGATCGAGAGCGGCTCCGACGATACACCGTGGACTGTGCGTTCGTTACCTTTATCACCTTCATCCGGAAAGACGGTGAGCACAGTTTCCCAGCAGGCCTTCCTGGCCTCAGAATCCCTCAGAGTGGGATCCACGTCTCTGCGGACTCCGTCTCCTGTCGTTTAGTAAGTAATTTATTTTTTCGTTTATATTATGCTTTTCTTCTACGCAGCGTGCAACTGTGTACCCACTTATACAGCCGAGTCATTTTTACTCAGGTAAGTACCTTGCTCACGGGCACTAAAGGATCAGACTGGATTTGAACCTGGGTCCTTCAAGCGTGAGACACTTGAGCCGCAAACGGGAGGACGGCGAACCGCTGGGGACCGGTGCCGCGACTCGTAGAAGGTCCGACATGAAAATATTACCGCTGCGAGAGAGGAGCCCTTGAGATCGTGGATGGACCACAACCAGGCCTGGAGGAGATGGGTCAGGGCTTCCAACAGCAAGGGCTGAGCCCCTGTCTGTGTTCCACAAACTCACGAGAAGGTCACCGCAGGCTATTTTGGATTTGTTCTCAATGCCCTTCCCACAGCTCAACATGTGGACCTTCCGGAACCGAAAAGAGAAGAAACGGAATTTCGGAGCTTCAAGGACAACTGATCCGTGTCCAGCGTGTTCCAGCGGGGGTTAGAACAAGGTACCATCGGATGCGCGTGAGTTTTGCTCCGCTCCCAGGTGCATCTTACCACGACGGCGGTAACTTCCTCCGCACGGTTACAGTCGAGTCTGATTACGACGACGAGCAGCACGGACGCTCTTCCCTTGGTCCGCATTAACATGGCGATGAGGATTTCGCCATCACGCACCCACCCACACGCAGGCAGGCCGGCCTTGCCGATGATGCACGACGTGAGGACGGTTGCTCTGACCACACAGCCACCGAGGACAGTCACCCCGGCCATGACAGCCTCCCTCACCATGGCAACACTTCCCACTGCGCAGACCCTGCAGCTGTATCACCCGCCTGCGCACTGCATGCAAACTAGCTGTGGAGTTTCCACCGGCTCCCGTGCTGCTGCTGCTGCGGCACCGCGCTTTACCAGGTTGAAACGGAAACTGCGCCGTACGAACAAACGCACCTTCGGCATGTCGCGAACGTGACACGGAACCATAGAAAGTCAGTTGCTCGACACTCAGTTTTACCCGAAGCTCTTCCACATTTGCATACGATCCTTTTGTCCTTCCTGTATCCATCCTTCTACGTATGTTCGGCACTAGATTAACACACGTGGTCCGGAACCTGCAACTTTATGCCCTAAAGCCCGGTGCGGTGCGCAGCAGCAACCACACCACGTTATTCACTTTGAGTTAATCTGGTTCTGAAGGATCCTACATAAGAAATAATCTGTACAGAACACATTTATTTATTTATCAGACGCTTTTCTCCAAAGCGACTTCTAATGGATGCTATGTAGCGTTATTAGCCCACACACCTTATTCACCACGGTGACTTACGCTGCTAGGTACACTACTTACACTGGGTCACTCATCCATACACAGTGGACCACACACACACTCTCTCTGTCACTCACACACTACGGGGGAACCTGAACAGCATGTCTGTGGAGTGTGGGAGGAAACCAGAGCACCTGGAGGAAACCCACACAGACAACATGCAAAATCTACGCAGACTGAGTGGGAATCGAACCCGCGTCCTTTTAACGACGCAGGTGCTGTGACACAACAGCGCTACCCGCTGTGCCACTGTACTGCTCGCGCAGCTCCGTGAGCCACATCTCGTGCATTTGCAGCCGCACAAGTGGAACCTTGAATACGTTCGTCAAGAACGTCATTTAGAAACTTGTCCGGTCGGTGCGTCTGGGCCTCTGCACTTGAGAGCTGTAAGTTGTCTGTCCGCTAATGGACCTGTACGCGAGGACTGCCGGGTGTTATGAATGACTGGCGCATAAAGGCAGCTCTGCCATAATTCTGAAGAGTCCTTCAACCCCTCTTTCGACGATACGATACTGCTTGTCCTCCGGCGCTCTCTCGCTGCCTCCTGTCTGGAGCGGCGCCCGGACGAGGTGTGTGACTCCGTTCTCCGACACCGCCTCTCCACGAAGTTTCTTGGAAGTTTCCCGCCGCATTTCTGCGGCCTTTGTCACCTGAGCGCCTGCCAAAAGGGGCACTGACCCCTCAGTAACCCGCAGTTCGAGAGCAAAAGGCAAAAATAAAGAGGGCATTTTGGTTCCATAGGGGAAGGGTTGCGCTTTGCTTCATAACCACTTTCAATGCAACGAAAAAATATATTATTATACACAGTATATAATGAATATGTGTCATATATATGTTATATACATAGACATATATGCATATATATATATATATATTTATCTAAGGATGGCAGCACCAATGTTTCACCACGGTTACCATGTTGTTTCTGCCGTAAAGCACAACTGCGGAGTGACTTTTAGCTCATCTGCAGCTTTTCCACTTTTCCAACTTCTCCATCATTCCTGGAGTAGAAAGGACAGATGTCAGTAATTAACGTTTATGTGGTATGGAGTCACCTGCTGCTTCACTCGGTCAGACTGAGTCGTGGCGAGGGGATCAGCTCATCATACTAAAGACTTCCTGATGCGCGCGCGCACACACACACACACACACACACACACACACACACACACACACACACACACGTACATGACGCATCTCTCTTCACTAAGGAGCGCACAAACAAGCAATCGTGCCCCATTCACACACCCAGGTGGTCCGCGGATCATTTCTAGCTCTACGGAGAGTCCCCGAACCAAGACGACGGGTCGCGGACCGAAGGGATTCTCTTCTGGCCTTAACAGGCGTCTCTGTGTCAGCGTCGACGGGGCTGCGCCTCACACGGGCAATCAGTGCGTCGTCGGAGGTTGCCGCTGCAATCAGCAATCAGCTGAGACACGCACGCGCGACGCATTAGTGAGATGAAAATAAACACGCGCGAACAGGGAACGTGACGGGGGAGAAAAGACGCCGAAAGAGTGGAGTAAAATGGGTCATCTGTGATGGAGGGAGCAGGTTTTCCGGGAGAGTTCAGTGCTCCTTTGGCCCCTTTCGCCTGTTCCTCGCTCCCGCCTCCCTCCCTCCCTCGTCTCCCCGCTCGCACCGCACTCCGCACTACTCCGCTCGGGCCTCCGCTTCCCTCGGGTTTCTGCCCTGTTCCGGTGCCGCTCGGCCAAATCCGAACTCTGCAAAACAGAAACACGCAATCATGCAAACGGCCACAAACACGGTGCACGTATGCGCTCGCGCACGCGCACACAGACACGTTCGCTTGCGGATGCGCATGCGGTTTACCCATATGCACCGTGACACGGGCAAACACACGGTCGCACGCACGCTGGCACACACCCGCCGGGCCCCTCCCTGCCCACTTCCCCATTAGCCTGTGGTGTTTCCGCTGGGTGAAGGAGTCACTGCCAGCTCCGCTCCCCAGTGGGGTCTTTGCTCCTAGCATCTGTCAGGGCAGCTGTCTCCCTGCGTCGAGCCGCTCTCGACGGTACAGCACGCAGCACTGACATGGCAGCCTACTGTTGCGCGGTTCACGCGGCAGAGATGCGGCGGTCTTTGGCGCCGAAGTCAAACAGTACAGACGCGGTGCTCTACAGTCCCAGTTATGAAGTAATACGCACGTGTCGGTGTACCATCGCATAGCACGGACGCAGTGGTGTGCAGTCCAGTTATGAGAATACGCACGTGTCGGCACACAGTAACTCTCAAAAGAAAAACTTCGAGACTGCAGTTAAGGTCTGCAGAGCAAAAGAGAAAATAGTGGAAAAACGTAGTGATGTGTGGAACACGAGAGAACTGCTGCCATACGTGCCGCACCGCGGTGCACTTTTTAGGCCAAATGTGCTACGAAATGCGGTGTTTGCATCACGCCAAACGGTAGGCGTTTCATATTTGTATCCCTGCAGACTTGGGGCAGCGGACGAGGGCGATCGACGTGAGCACGGGTCCGTTACGACCGGCGAACGACGGGCCGAGCCGTGCGTACGCGGCGGGTGAACGTGCGCGTGCCCTGTGGGCGCCGCTCCCCGGTGCCGGACGGCGGCCGCGCGGCCCGTTACTCCAACCGCGACAGAATCTGGGTGGAAAATAACGCATTAGCGGAGAGTAGGCCACGAGGACGCCGATACCCCTGACTGCGAGGCTGGAGTCAGAAGGAGCCCCTCCCACCAGCACCGCAGACGCACGCCCACACACAGGCACATGCACGCGCGCACACACGCGCGCTCAACCCCTCGGTAATGGGGGGGACGGCCGGCGCGGATGCGGCCCAGATTAATTGCGTGCGATGCGGAGAAGTGGATCTCGGAGCTACCTGGCAATTTCCTGCAGCCTTCCCCCCCAAGTCATCTGGAGCGGGAGAGTCGGCAGGTGGGCCGCTGGGAGGAGCGCCGCCGCCGCACTGCAGTTGATATTCCGGCGGCGTCCATCGCGCCGGGCGCCCTACATACAGACGCTCCCTGGCAGCGCGGCCGGCCCTTGGACGCTCTACAAATGCACAGAGGCTTCCGACAGATCCGGCGGACCCACACACACAGCCCGCGCTGGCCGGGCGAAGCGCCGTGCCGCTCAGAAGGCGTTCCGCCGCGCACGAACGTGGCAGATAGCTCGCTTAGCTGGCACCCCTCGCCGTGCTCCAGCCCCTGGGCCCGGCCGAGACCGAGGAAGAGAAAAGGGGGGAAAGGAAAATGAGAGAAAGCGGGAGAGGTGTACAGAGGCGCGGGGAGGGATGGATGGTTCTGGGGTTTGGGGGGTGGGGGGTTGGGGGGGGGAATGCGATATTCACCACGTCCACATTCTCTAAACCCTGTGGATTACTCAGTGGAGCAGGAGGGTGTTTTAATGAAAGCAGCCACTGAGCAGGAAGGGGGCAGCAGCTGGTGGTGTGTGTTGGAGCTGGAAGGATAAGGCCCTCACGCTTGGCTCGCCAGCCCCCCCCCAACCCCACCCCACCCAGCCCCCCCCCCACCTCCCTGCCGTGCGGGGACTGAGCTACTTTGTCCGCTCCGCTGCCGCCTGTCCTGGATCCGGTCCTGAGCTGCAGGAGCCCACGGCGCAGCCAGTGCGGGGACCTTCGATCAGAACTGGATCAGAATAAATCGTCGCGACTCTGGAAGCTCTTCCCGTTTTCCCGGACCCGGTCGCGTGGGTGTCACGGCGTGCGCGTCGGGAAAAAAAGGCAGAGAGAAAATACCGGAGGACGCTGGCAACGCTGTACCTCATGTGTATTTGGTACCGCCGATGAACGCGCAGGCGACCGAGAACAAACCGCAAACGTGGAAGGGCTGAATTTTTCAAATCTGCAATCGACGGCGGCTGCGATTTCGCCAATAATCCGAAACGGACTCGAAGGCGTATTCCCGACAAATCCAAAATGGCAGCCGCAACACGAGCCGCTTTGCCTGGAGGGTGAATTCTTTTCAGCACCGTGAAAACATCAAGCGAACACGATGGAAAAGCGAGGAAACAATGTAACAATTGCGGGCGGCTCTCCTGCGAAACGCTCTCCCGGTGCTGCCCGTCGCCCAACGAAGGCTGCTCAGCCTCAACCGCCCCGCCAACGAACCCGCCGCGACCGCACCCTTTACTTCCGGGATCGTTACCTGCGGTACGACGACGCCGCGAAGCTTTGTCTGCGTACGGCAACGACCCTTCCGTCCTGTGAAAACCAGCAAGGGACGCGGGAGGGAAGCGGACGCAGAGGAACAGGCCTTTGGCGTGACACGGGGGGAAGGAAGTGGAGTAAGAGAGCGACAGAGGGAGGTGCCTCTGAGCACGAAAACGCAGATCGGAGACTGGAAGAATCGTCGAGTTCGTTGCTGTAAAGTCGTTGTGGGAAAAGATGTAACCCCAAGCAGTAAAGATGTGTGTGTGTGTGTGTGTGTGTGTGTGTGTGTGTGTGTGTGTGTGTGTGTGTGTGCGTGTGTGTGCGTGCGTGTGTGTCCCCGCATGTTATTCCTCCGTAAACAAAGGCAGGGAGATAATGACTGCGCAACGCGGCTCTTGACGATGGGGGCGGTGGTGGCAGCAGCATTGCCGGGGCTGTTGGGAGGAGCATCTTGGGGCACCGGGGTGGCGCAGATCCAATTACAAAGACACACAGGGTCTTTGTGTGTCCGTTCCCCTGACGAATGAAGCCCTGAGCATTGTCTGCGGGCCTACTCAACACCATAGATGCATATTTCAACCTGGCCGCCAACAACGCACCCCCACGTTTGCGTTCGCTTCCCTCCCCCAACCCCAACACCGAAGCCCGGTGGACCCGCCGATGTCCCCGAACGAGATGCTCGGCCTCAGTGAAATTCCAGGAAGTCTTTCTGGACGGAAACAGACCACTGATTGTTGGCAGCTCAGATGCAGACATGGGACCGAGAAGTGTGTGTGTGCGTGTGTGTGTGTGTGTGTGTGTGTGTGTGTGTGTGTGCGCGAGACCCTATGTGAGACAACTATGATGAAGTGTTATGGGTGTTAAAGGTCTCATGAGGTTTTTACCGAAAACACACACACACACACACACGTACATATATAAGTATATGAATATATAGTTTAAATCCAGGAAAGTATGGAAGGAAGCAACATTTTTGCCAATCTAAGTGCCCTTAACTTAGTTTTTCTATGAAGCAAAGTTAAAACAGCAAAGTTATTATAATATATAATTATGAATCACCAATATTATAAATGATACATTATAGCGAACCACTTTTCAAGAAAACCTTATTTGACCTTTTAAGGGATGGTTAATGTGTGAAGTACATAAGGTCGCCAATGAAGTAAATGCGACCACGGAACAACACATGTAGCCCGTCGAGCGGGGAGTAAACACGGTAAGTGATGTGTGAAAGGACAGTGGGAGTGTGGCTGGAACGCACGCTGCAAGCGCTTTGGAACGTGCCGGAATCCACGTGAAGTTGCTGCCCGGAAGTGGAAGGACGGGCGGGTCGCGTGAGGCCTGCGACCGTTCCCCAGTGTGCGGCTCCAGGCGTGGGAGCTGTGAGAGACCATTGTTCCCCAGCTGCACTTGAGTTTGTTGCTGTGGTGTCCGCTGCGAGCGATGGGGAGTCTCGCCATCACCACAAGGAACCAATAAAGTTTTTTTCCTTTCAGTCACGTTTCTTAACACCAGTTCCATAGAAACTCCTCGTTCCTTCTCATCACAAGTGCAGCAAAAGCAACGAATGGTGTCTCTTACAATAATTTGCACAACATGTACGACATTTTCCAGAAATTGACTGAAAACCTGTTCAGGGTGTATTGTGTTTCGTGCCAAACAATTCCTGGCATCAGATTTAGGCTCTCATGTCCTACAGAGATATGTTATTACTGAATATGGATGGATGGATGGATGGATGGACGGATGGATGGATGGACAAGTGGATGCATGATGGACAGATGGATGGATGGACCGACAGACAAGTGAATGGATGGATGGATGGATGGACAAATGGATGGACAGATAGATGGATGGACAAGTGGATGCATGATGGACAGATGGATGGATGGATGGATGGATGGATGGATGGATGGTCAAATGAATGGACGGACGGATGGATGGACGGGTGGTTAGTGGATAGATGGACTAACGGACAAATGGATGACCGAATGGACGGATAGATGGATGGACGGACGGACGGACTAACAGACGGATGGATACATGTTACTTTAAGCTACGATGATGAAATACGCCGAGAGGGAGACGACCGAGACCCGAGCAGTGTTGTCACCGTGTGTCGTACTCCGTCCTTACGCTTAGCAATATTGTCCCACCCCAAACTGTCCAACGGTTCCCGCCGGTCTGTGGGACACGCTGTGTCTTGATAAAGGAAAAACTCAGGGGACAATGAGCCCTGAACGACTAGAGGTGGGCTGTCTCACCGCTAGCACTGCCTCCTGTCACTGCAGAAGAGCACAAAGCCCTCTGTTTGATTCACCGCCCTCGTTTACTGCCATCTCCCGTAACGGCAACTGCCCCCTGGCAATGTCGACCGTCCCTCCGAGACACCGACTCCGTCCCAGCAACACCGGCAGTCTCCTAGCAACCCCCGAACATCTCTCCCGTAACACCAAGTGCTCCTTAGCAATGCTAACCATCTCCTGGCAACACCAGCTTTGTCCAAAAACGCCAAATGTTTCCTGGTGATACCAGCCACATGCAAACAACGTGAACAACTTGCGCATATTGAAAATGTTTACAGATGGCGACAGTTCCCCTCTTGAGAAAAGACTTAGTACGCACGCTCCCGGTGGAGAAAACACGGTCTTAATGGAGAACGTGTTCCGTGAGCGTGTTCAGGTTTGAGTCCCGTTCACGGGTCACGCCGCACAGACTGGAACATCAAGTAATACCATCCCAACTAGGCTTATGGTCTCCTAGCAACACCGACCGTCTCCTCCGCTTGGAACTGGTGGTCCTCGCACCCATGCGGTGCTGTTTTTTGGAGAGCGCGTCAACCCCCCCCCCCCCCCCCCCCCCACACACACACACTCCCCCCCTCCCCCTTGGCTCTCGTCTCCAACTGGCTCCCACGGCAGGATTTGGAAGCGCTCTTGCACGCAGCTCCTGCAATGAAAATAACAAGGCCACAAAAATCCCTTGCCGCAGAGAACTTCCGCGGCTGCCCCCACCCCGCCTCGCCGTCATCCTCGCGCCGCCCCAGTCGCCGACATGTAGCCGTCCGTCATCCCGTCGGAGAGGGGCGGCGCCGGGGGACTACAGGGGGTGGGGGGCTTTTATGGTGGGAAAGTCTGCGAAGCACCGACCGTTTCGTACCGGAGTCCCATTTGTAACCCCGGCCGTTTTGTCCCGGCGCTGCCCCCCGCGCAGCATCTGCCGACCGACGGAGGATCCTCGGGAATGCGCTTAGCGTAGCACGTGATTCGAACGGGCTATTTATCGACGCCCGTTTGGATGGCGTAAAATCCATACATTGCGGCGTTTTCCTCGCAGATGAACGCGGAGCTTCCGGCGCTCCGGAGCCCGCGTGAGCCGCCCCGTACGTGTTTGGCTGCGTTAATATTAATTGAACCGACCGGACCCCGGTGATAATGAGGCGAAGCAACCTCATGAAGAGGACGAGCTCATTAGGGCTGCCTTCACACCTCGTCCCCCCCCCCCCAGCGCGTATCCCACGTTTCCCGGAGTATTCCCAGGGCTCCCGGTCGCTCGCTCCACTCTAGGGGCCCGGCTTCCCAGTAGGCGTCGCTGGCTGCGAGCGGGGAGGCCAGACCCACCTTCCGCACATCTGAGAACCTCGGCGAAATCCCAATCCCCAGCGCAGGGTGAAACACGGGGCCTAGCTTTCCTGACCTCTTCGGTTGCCATGGATACAGCGCACTATAAATAAAACAGCAATTTTTTTTTAAAGCAGTTTGGCAGGGCCGTGGGGCCTGCCGGTGGTGGGGTTATTTTCTCTACCCCCTACCCCCCCCACCATCACCACCACCACCACCCATTCCTTTCGAACTCTGCACTTCAACTCCATCTTATAGGACGATTTTGCGACAGAGCCCGAGACCGCACTCTTACAGCTGTAGGTCCTTCAAGAAAAGAAATTAAACGTTGCAACCGGTCGTCACGCAGGGCAGCGAACTTGTTTGTTGGTGCTGTTGGGAGTATTTAAGTCCGCCGTGTGTAAACAGACGGCGCGGTCCTAATGGAGGTATAAAAAAGGGCCCATTTTCTTCAAAGTGGCGGCAGAGAGGCGTTGAGAGACGAGGGGAGCTGCGTGTTTGTGCAGTGAATCAGGGTTGTGTTGCAGATTTTGTCTGGCAAGGCGAATCTCGGGAGGCTAGAAAATAATTTGGTCACGGCTGTGGGAGGTTGCTGGGGGCTGGGGGGGGCAGGGTTTCGACCGTCTCGCTGCGGTGAAAACACGCTTGACACTTCATTCCTTTCCAGCTAATGCGGAGCGGACTGCCGGGCGTTAACCCTCCGCCTGCTGGACAGCGGCCTTGTAGCGAGGAGCTCAGCCACGCCCTGGGAAGACGCCGCCGTGAACCGAAGGCCCGGCGAACGCGGCTCGCCTCGTCGACGCCTGCATCGGTCCTTCGGAAAGCCCCCTCCGCTCCCGGGGGGGGGCGCATCCCTAAGGGCACGTTCGCATCGCGGTACGCATTCGACTCTGCCCGGATCCACTCGCCCTTTATACTTTGCCATTAGGAGGTCTGTACTCCTGCCAGGGAGGGAGAGTTCTCTCACACTGCAGTAAAGGACGCCCTAAAACGCAGTAACGAGGGACTTACGCATAAGCAGTACAAGGCGGATGAGCTCAGTAGGCTGGTCGTCAGAACCCCGGCACCCCCGTCACCGCGCCTGGCGCTAATTCACCGCTCAGCAGCGAGCTGCAGCGCCGACAGGCCGCCGGCATCCATGGCTTTTCATAGCGAACGCGTGACGGGGACGTCTGGGCTGGATGCGAGATCGGTCCGAGCACCTGCGCGTTCCTCGTGGCTGCCCCCCCCAGTGGAGTGGAGGGGGTTAACGTGCCGGGCTGCCGCAGTCCCCTCGCCCCCGGCCGCCTGCCCTCAGTCAGATTCATCATGGAGGAGAGACGCAGCAGGCCCTTCCCGCCCGGGGGCAGCGTGGGGCTCGCTCGCTCGCTCGCTCGCCCGCTCGCATCACATGGCGCGCCTTCCCTCATGCCCTGCGTGGGGTGGGGGGGGGGGTGCGTGGCGTCCTCAGGGTCACCCGAACCAGGCAGCGGAGCGGACCGGAGCAGTACACCGGGCCGATGGCCGTCCCCGCGAGGAGAGTGGAGAACAGGGCCGCCTCTCTTCTTCCTGCACACAACGAGCTCCTTTTATCTCCTGTCAGAGGATCCCTCGGCAGGAGTGCGGCCTGCGTGCGCGCGCGCGCGCGTGTGCGTGTGTGTGTGTGTGTGTGTGTGACTGCGTGTGGGGGGAGGACACCCGAGGCCCCCGCGCGCTCGCAGCCTGCTCCGTAACGACTCAGTGCACCGGGGAACAGCGGCAGCCATTGTGGGCTCAGGAGGGGAGCAGCGCGGCCCGGGGGCAGGGTTCGAAAGGACAGCCAGCGCAAGGAGAAAGAACGACGGCCGTGGCGGCCGCAGGTACGACACACGCGGCCCCGACGGGTTCGCGGAGCAGCCGCTCGCTCGCGCTCTTGTGAGGACAAAGAGTAGAAAAAAAATCCCTTCCCAGGTTATGGGTCTTCGTTTAAAGACGATCGGACGCGTTCCGAGCGTTTGCGTCCATCACCGACACCATTCGCCAAAGTTCCTCAGTGGGGGGGGCTGTGCGGACAACCTGGGCCGGTGCCGTATCCGTGCAAATGCCCCACCCCGTCCATCCTTCCCGTCCCACCCCCCGCCAGCCACTGTTTCCTGCCCTTGTTGGCACCTCGCTGTCTTCAAGGTGCGATGCTTTACTGTGGACGGCAAGCAGAGGGCAGCCTGGAGAGCGGGATTCCCATCCATGACTTATGAAATTATATCATGTGCTCTCTGAGCGACTCCTTTCGAAATGCAAGGCCACACACACACACACACACACACACACACACACACACACACACACACCAGCCCAGTCCTCGGAGGACACATTTCGATGCTGGACACCTCTTTGGAGACCAGTGGGTCAGGAGGCCTGTCCCTCTGCGAAGATCTCCTCTTCTCGTAACGTGACCGTGGACAGACGAGTGACACCATCGTTCAGCATGGTAAACCCCGCACCCAGCAGAGTGACACTCCTCCCACTTTGCTCCCACCTGCCCTCCGTTCCTCGTTTCAGTCCTGGCGTCAGTCGCTGGCGTTCCCGCGTTCCCAAACGGTGCCATTCCCAATCCCGACAGCGTCGCCCCCTCCACGCCACCCCCATCCCGTGCCACACACCGCCCGTATCCAACAAGTAGATATCTGCGCACCGCACACATGCAAATAATGACATAAATAAACATGCACACAGTCGCACAGATGCACTCCCTCAACGCCCTGAGCAAAGATGGATTGCCTGGGAGGGGCAGGGGGAGCGAGAGAGGCACATGGGGAAGTCGGGGGAAGTGGAGGGGGTGGGGGGGGGGCGAGGGAGAGAGGTACAGATGGAGGGAGGAGCTGGAGACAGGAGAGAGAAAATGTGTGTGTGTCTGCGTGTGTGTGTGTGTGAGTGTGTGTGGGTGTCGGGGGGGGTCTCTCCTGCACTGTCACACCTGCCGCTTTGCATTCCAACCTGTCTCTCCTAACTGGTCAGGCTCCAGGGGAGCAGAGAGGAACGGGCGACACCCCCCACCCCACTCCCACCCCATCCCCATCCCCATCCCCAGCGCCGCCCACTGAGCCCAGGAAGGACCACGTCACTGCAGCCTGGTGGGGGGTCAACTGCTTTATTGTGGTGCTGCAACATGGCTGTGACACGGAGTGGTGAGTGGGGGGGCGGGGGGCACGTCCCGCCGTCACACACGCCGAACACAACACACACCCCCGCATGTACGAAAGGGTAACATAAGGAGTACTGCACTTTACACATATGATGGACACATAAGCGGCTGAAAGGAGGCGTGTGTGCACGCACGCATGCACGCACACACAGTGAGGATGAACCCTGAAGAAAACACGTTTCATTGACCTTCCAGCTGACTGCTGATCAAACCGCAGGAACGCGCTGCGGTCGCCCGGAGTGGGCGGAGCCGGCACCCCGAGGTCACGTGACAGCGGCTGAAAGTTTGGAGGTGAAGGCCCCGATCAATGGCCTCGTTTACGTGACGGGTTCGAGCGGCGCTCACCAGAGCAGCCGCCATCCGTCCGTTTTCTTTTCTTTTTTTTTTGCGATCCATAAAAGTGGCGTATAACCTGCAGACCGGTTCTGTGAACAATTATCCTCCTTCTGGGTTAAAAGCAACTCTCCGGCGCGACCCGGCAGCTGGTTTCTCCAGGAATATGGCCACTCGCCCCCCTAGCCTTTGACCCCCGGGGTCGGAGTTGTGCCCGTCGGCAGGCCGATGGAGGCGAACGCATATAAATTGGCCGTGCGAGGGGCCACGGGAAGTGTGACTTGAGAAATAATCGCGGTCCGGCTGGTGCCGTCCGGGCCGCCGCTTTCGCCGTCGCTCGTCGGCCGCGGCGCCTCCTGCGGGAGGACCGGCCCGGCGCTATCGATCCTCTGCAAGCAGGCTCAGGCAAGTCGTCCTCGCCCGATCGCCGGCGCTTCACGACACCCGAGCCGAGCGGCCGCGCCGTCAAATATACGCAAGTCACCAGATCTCACAGGCGGAGCCAAAGCATCTGACAGAGGGATAAAACACTGCGGTAATAAGGCTACGTGCAAATAAAGCCGAGAACCAAGAACGATGTGGAAAAAAAGGGAGGGAAAAAATGGAGCGCCTCGATGGCGTCGCCGATATTCGTGTGAACGGACGAGCGAAAGCCCCGAACGGCCGCTTGTCCCTCGGCCGTCCCACGAGGCCGTGCGAAGGGGCGTCCGTCTCCGCAGGTACGTCCGTGCCCTCGGGATCACCTCAGCGAGGGCGAGGCAAGCAGCTGCAGGTGGGTGGGCTTCGAGGGCACCGGGGGCTTGGAGCGGCTGGGCACGTTGAAGTTCTTCATGAGGGCCGCCACTCGGCCCCGGGCCACGGCGGGCCCCCCCTCCTCCCCGTCGGGGTCCGGTCGGCAAGAGGCGGGGCCCAGGCGGAAATCTCGGCCTGCAACACGGCGGACAAAGGATGGGGGGGGGTGGTCAGTGATGAGCGTTTAACCGGACAAGACACGCAGGGCGGCGAGACGGGACACGCGAGGACGGACGTTCTCTCCTCGTTCTCGGTGGCATTTTCACCAGACAGCGGAGCTGGGGGGCGGGGGTTGGGGGGCACGACCCCTGCTGGAGATCTCATCTGCGCGCCGCAGCGGCCAAAGACGCAACATTACGCCGCGTTTCTCCCGCCTCTCCCCGATGTCGTTTTTTATCGCTCCGCCGCCACCGTCGCCGCAGCCTGTTTTTCGCTCCCTTTTCTCTCCTCCTTGGGTTCCCTTCCTTCCTGGGCTGCGCTCTGCCAAGCCGGAGGTCATTTGTGGAGGAAGTGGAGCAGGGACACAGCTGGGCGTAGTTGGTGCGTGCGTGCGTTTGTGTGTCGGGGGGAGGGGGGGATGCGCTGAGGGAGGAAGAGGACTGTGGGGTGTGGGGGGGGAGCGGAGGAGAGGAGAGGACGCTGGGAATGGAGAGGGCCGGAGGGACCGTGGCGGAGCGCAGACACCAGAAGGCTCAAGGAGCCGCGTATTTTTAGTCCTTCCCCGGGGGACGCAGATGTGAGCGCACACACACCCCGCTCCTTCACACTCGGCTGCTCTCCCCCGAACCCACCTCCGCCCGGACACACACATGGATGCACGCGCACGCGCGGACGGACGGACGCGCTCGCACGCACTCACGCACGCGCAGGTATTCCCGGACGCAAATTCGTCCCGAAGCGCTCGCGATCGCGACGGCTTTGCGGCGCCGCTCTCGTCCCCGGTGCCGCGCGCCGCGCCGCTCCCCTCCCTCCTGCCTCCCCCTCCCTTCCAGTGCCCCCTGACCTGTGGTTCCTGTGTTAATGTCCTCTCGCCGCGCTGCGTGGGTCTGCACTTCTCCTCTGGCGCTGATTGTCTCGCTGTGTTGTGTGGTCGCCACGGAAACCCTGGACAGGCTCCAGTGACGGGCAGACACACACACGCGCGCACACGCACACACGCGCGCACACACACACACGCGCGCGCACGGGGTCTGAGGCTTTCGGCGCCTGCCGTTTAAAGCTGCGGGCTCTGGCGAGAGCATGAGCAGAATGCTAAATGGCCCGGTGTGTGTGCGTGCACGCGGGCCACTAATTTTGTGTGTTTATGTGGAACGGCGTGCCGATAAACACGAGAGGAAGAACTTTCCGTCCGCTCTCCTCCCTCGGATTCCGTGTTTCGGCTCCCTGGTCGGATCTTCGCAGGAAGGGAAGCGAATCCCGGGCCTCCTGCAGCGGAGCGAGACGCACACGTCGGCTCGGGTCCCGCTTCCCGCGACACGCTCCGCTCGGCCTTCCTCCGCACCATCGAACCCAGCGCGTGTGTCCCAGCACGCTCTTAGGCCTCCCTTTTCAGCTGGACAGTTGTCCCACACACACACACACAGAGCAACTTTTCAAAACACCTTTTGACATCTAATCTGCACTGACTTTTCATTATTGCCATCATTAATAAATTAACTCATTTAAATAACATTTTTCTACACGACACCTGCGCTCCCCACATATGTTGAATTTTTTGCCCATTTGTACAGTTAATACTGCAGTAACTGATAGGTACTGGAGCGGTAGGTGGGACTCGAACCCGGGTGCAATTCGGAGGTGACACCTCTGACCGCTACGCTACCTGCTGCGCTCAGGCAGCACAAAAAAAAATGTCGTGTGCGTCGCTGGTGTCGTTCGAACGTTAAGTCGCCAAAAGCCCAAAGTGGAAGTGACCAAACAAAAGTGTCTGTCCCTTTAAAGATCCCCGCCTTTGCTGAGCCGGGGGGGTGTGGGGGGGCACGGCGGGGCAGAGGGCAGAATTCCGGAGCGGCACGTCTGTGCAGTGATCCAGGCCAGGAGAGCGGGGTCGGCAGGGGGTGGGGGTGGAGGTGGGGGTGGCAGGCAGGAGGTGGGGGGGGATTGCAAGGCCAGGGGAGGGGAGGGGAGGGGAGGGGGGAGGGGGATGTGGGGGGGCGCCGCGCTTTGTGGCGGCCAGAGGCCCTGTCACTTATCAGCTCTGGCCGCACGTCGCCCGAGGCCAGAGACGGGACGCGACGCCGGAACGCGTGTCCTTCCTCGTGAAGGTGAAGAGCGGCCAGAACCACGCGGTCAGCAGCAACTGGCGGCCCTCGTGCGCCCATGACCCCCCCCTCCGCCCCGGCGATCACCTGGTACTGCGCGCGCCGCCCGGCCCACGCCCACCGGCGCGCCTCTGCTCGCGCCGCAGCCGGCCACGCGACACACACACAACCCACGGCTCTCACGCACGGTGGAACCCACCCCTGCTTGCCGCGGACGCCGGGCATCGCCGGGCGACTTCCGGCGTCCAACGCGTTTCTGTACGGACGCCGCCCCGGGCACCTTGCGGTTTTTGTTCCATCCGGAGGTAGACAAAGGAACGCGGCGAGACCTTTCCTCGGTGCTGCCGCACAGGCGGCGAGCGGCCAGCAGGGGGAGCGCCGAGGCTCGGGAGCGTCAGCGCTGCCGCCAAATGCGCGCCGCGGAAGTACCTTCTGGCCGCCCGTTGCTGCACTTCCACATCACACCTGCGCGGCGGCCGAGGATCCCCGCGGACCGGACGCCGCTTCGAAGAGCGGCGTCGCACCTTAGTGCTCATCATCTCGGCCGAACCCACGCTTTCCGACGAGCTCCTTATCTACTCGCCGCATTCATGAGTTTCGCACCGCGGTAACAGGCCGTGGTGCGTAACCCCACAGCCAGCGAAACGCATTTTTATTTGCTTCTGCAAAATCCGGTCGAAGAAAACATCGCATTTCACGCGTCCTGCAGTGTTTTCCAAATCTGGCTCCCGCTTAATCTGACGCGGCAAATCTGAACTTCCGCTCGTCACAAATCACGGTAGTTATTGCGCTCGATAAGTGTCTCGGTGTGTTGGCACACGCAGGAGGGCAGCGGCGGCCTTTCGGGCCGAAGAAACGAGTCAGACGCAGCACTTAATCCGGGACAGGAGAAAGACATAAATCTGCGCTCTGCCGGGAAAATCGCTTCGTTGCGGGAAAAACGCGTCGAGTCTCGAAGAGCAGGTCGAGGGCCTTCCCTTATTTCGTTTGGAAAACGGCTCCTGCGGAACTACGAGCTTCCTCCAGTGATGTCACTGCGCCGTGTGGAAACCACACACACCGCACCTTCCATCTGTTCTTCTATCTGGCGCTTTTCACCAAAGCAAATTACGATGTTATATACCTGCAATTATTTACTCATTAAGGGGGGGCAGGGGGTTTGGACAGAGCCTGGTGTGTGGTGGGTCTGGGGTTCAAGTCCTGCTTTTGGGTGCCCTGCACTGGAGTGACATCCCGTCCTGGGTGTGACCGCTCCCCTTCTGTGTTGCCGGGTTAGGCTCCGGTTCACCGTGACCCCACTCAGGACAAGTGGCTGTAGAGATTGTGTGTGTATTTACTCATTTATACAGCTGGGTAATTTTACTGAAGCAATTCAGGGTAAGTACCTTGCTCAAGGGTACTACAGCTGGAGGTGGGATTCAAACCTACAACCTTTGGTTCCGAAGGCAGAGAATCGAATCGCTGAGCTACCAATTTCTAGCACCACTATTTTCACAAATTCAATAATTTTTTTTTAATGATATCCAGACCGTCTCCTCATGTTTTAAAACGAGGCCGTGACGCTTATTCAGATAATTTTTTTCTGTGCCCATAAACTGAGGAAGATCATCAGTGAGATGAAATGTTTCATTTAGCTGATGCTTTTCTCCAAAGCAACTTACAGTGCTAGTCTCCTTACAATTATTTACCAATTTATATAACTGGGTAATTACCTTGCTCAAGTGTACTATAGCTGGAGGTGGGATTCCAACCTGCAACCTTTGGGTACCAAGCTAGGAGCTGGAATCACTGCGCTACCAGCTGTCCAGTCCATTACAGCAGCAACAGCTCCCATGACCATTTTTACTGCGTGAATATGAGTCAAAGACATTTCCAGCGGCACAAATTCCCGCTAAAAAGAAGAGCCTCCTTCCCACGGCGTGCGGCTGCACACCTGTGAGTGCCCAGTGTTCGTTTCCAGCAGGAGCCACGGTGGGGCGCAGTGCTCCATACTCACCCCGGTCCACTAGAGGGCGCTCCGCCTGACTTGCCGCGCGCTGCCAAAACATTGCAAAGTTCTCAGATGGTTGTCAGCTGTTTTGCCTCACCATAAGCTGGAGAAAACCCCTCTAATCCTCTCCTACACCGACAAACCGATGCCTGATCCGGCATAATCGGTCAAGGAACGCAGCTGAAGTAAAGTGTGCAGTTTCCGATGCATTTGGCACTGAAATGACTCCCAGCGCGCCAGATCCACGTGGATTATGAAATCCAGGATCGGCGAAGGGACATCGGACCCCGAAATAGACGGGGAAAAACCCCTGGGTTCCGAACTAATAACCTGTGAAAGCAAACGACACCAAGCGGCGAACTCAACTTCGGAGTTCACTCGGGGACTGGCGCAAGGGTGCGAGCAGTGCCAAGCACACCTGGTCACATGGAGAAAAATAAGTGCAACAACAGCAGCGAGGCGGCGGACTGCAGCAGTTCGCCGCCACGCTGCCGTCGTCTCCGTTCATCTCCGTTTGGGGCCAGCGAAGAGGCGGTCAAGTGGACCCCATACTTGGGTCACAGCAGCATCTCTCCTCCGCTGGTTTCACGTCATCGTCGTCGCTCCCTATCGGCCAAGAAAGCAGTCGACATTTCCGTGTCTCCACCGAGGTCTCCGACTTCCCTTCCACACTTCGCGCCGCTCTTTTCTACAGCAACTATGTCACCTTCTTAATCTCGCTTTGTATTTACGTTCCCGTTACACGGCTGTAAACGGAGCAAGAGGGCTGGAACACGAAAAAAAAAATTCCGGCACATAGTTTCAACGCCAAGATTGTCATCAGCTCGATGTCTTTTTATATCTGCATTTACCCATTTAGCTGAGTGTCGAGTTACTTAGCTGAGTAATTTTACCAGAGCAGTTTAGAGTAGGTGCCTCCCTCATGGGTACTACAACTCAAGGTGGGATTTGAACCAATGATCCTTGGGTCTAACGGCAGCAGTTCCAACCCTTGTGCTGCCAGCTGTCATGTTTCAGACTAGTTCGTCCTCATCTGCAAAAACAAGGCATGCAGTAATCCTCACACACACACACACACACACACACACACACTACTGTAAAACTTTCCAAGTTTACTCCTTCCCTCATTCTAGTCGAACCCGGGGATCGCAGGGGAAAGATGTCCTGTTAGCCGTGAGAGCTGTGAACTTCCAGAAGAAGTGCTCGCCTGCTCTTCGCATGAAACTCTCAGTAATTGCGTCGACTGCGCTAAGTACTTTACCTCGTTTACCTGGTGTGTGAGTTTTCTCAAAGGGCTGGTTGTGCCACACTCTTATGTAATGTTACACTGTTAGAGCCTGAAGGATTGCTACATCACAGGAAACAAACAAAAACACACAGTAATCTCCGAAACAGGACAACAAAGGTGGGGTTCAAAGAGGCCTCATTGAGCCACCTGATGAGGAAAGGAAAGGAAAGGAAAGTGTCCAGGAGGACAGAGTCGAGGACCTCAGTTGCAGCGTCTATTTTGGATCCATGTGCTGGAAGTGTTGGACACCACAGCTTCATTAGCCAATATTACCATTCATGCTGGGAAAGATGGAGCTGTCAGCCTGAGGGAGACACAGGGGATGCAGGGACACACAGATGTAGGGTCGCTGGGACACAGGGACGCAGGGATGTGGGTATGCTGGGATGCAGGGACACACAGATGCTGGGATGCAGGGAGACAGACACAGGGACACATGGATGCTGGGACACAAGGATGCAGGGAGACAGACACAGTGACACATGGATGCTGGGACACACAGACACAGGGGCACAAGGATGCAGGGACACACAGATGCAGGGACGCACAGATGTAGGGATGCAGGGACACACAGACGCAGGGACACATGGATGCTGGGACACACAGACATAGGGGCACAAGGATGCAGGGACACACAGGCACAGGGACACATGGATCCTGGGACACACGGACGCTGGCATGCTGCTCTCTCACCTTTCACCCTGCGGTGATCCAGCGAGTCCTGAGGACACAGTTTGCCTCTCATGACTACTGGACCGAGATGCCTCTCCTGTGAGTCCAGCAGGTCCCACTTGGCTGTGACAGATGTCTTGCTCACATTCCTGAGTTGCGGCCCTTTGGACGGACCCAGGGCTTTCGGGGGGTCCGCGATACCACCTGAATCGATCACCTTTTCCGCGTCCTTCTGCAAGAGGAGAAGAATCTGTGAGACCAGTCCGCTGTTTACTACGCCGTAAATACAGAAACAAAAACGTTATCAAATCAAATACATACAGAGCTGCTTGAAAGTATCGGAAGCCCTTGTGTCCTTTTGTTTTACCACAAAATGGTTAATGAGAATCGGTCTTTCTCATGCGACATAATAGCTATGATACATACATAATACACATAATGAGCTTTCTCTTATGATATTATGTATCATAATCTATCACATAATAATAATAATAATAATAAGAAGAAGAAGATTCAAAACAGCGCTGTATTTCCTCTTTTACCCCCTTTTACCCCCTCTACGCCTTCTCTGCACTACACCCAAGTACAAATATTACATTTTTGCACAGGTACCATCAAACAATATCCTTTTCTCCTCAATGAACTAATGATGATGATGATGAATAAAAAGAATATAGGAATACAGGGTAACTTGTGTCAGCAGTGAGTGTGTGCTGTTAGAAGCCAGTGGTCACGTGTTCTCCTTCCTGCTGGACGCCATGGTTGCGTGCAGGGGCGTAGCTGGGAATTCTGCTCCTCGCCCCCCCCCCCAAGGACTACAGCCCTGTCTGCACCCCCTCCTTATAAATAAAACACGATAATTGGTGCCGGAATTGTTGTGGTCTCTCGTCATCCTCACCGTGGCACACGCTGAAAGAACGGCCGTCTCTTTTCATTCGGCCCACTGTGTAAGTTTCTGTCCGAATGAACACGGGTGGGCTGCAGATGAGCCCCCGCCACACCCCCCGGCCCACAGCTGGCGCCCATATCCCCTCGGGATGTTTAGCTCCCTCCGAGATTTGCTCAAATATCTTTAGAAAAGCTGCAATCTGCATCCCGGCACCGCGCCGCAAACACTGTGACGCACCGGCACGTGGGGGTACGCGCTCGCCAAAATCACCGCGCTTGCATATTTGTGCGATAAAGCTCACGCACACGAGTGTGTGTGTTTTCCTTGCAGCGTAAGGCCTTCATCGGTACGCAAGCGTGCTCCAGAACACCGACCCCAGGTGACGTATCGCCAAAACGGCCGCAAGGAGAGCGCCCGCAAAGTGCTCCCGGAGACGGCTGGCCCGAGGGTGGGGGGGATCCGTGTCCCTCTGTGTGTGTGTGTGTGTGGGGGGGGGGGGGGCAACACGTCTCCTCCCGAAAGAAATCTCAGACACTTTAAACAGTTTAGGCAGTCGGCGCTGTGAATAACACGGGAGCTAATGATTCACTTCCGCCGTCACCTTGCCGCTGTAATCTGGAGGAATGACATCCCACTGTTTGACAGGGAGGAAAAACAAGCTCCTACTGCCACCCACCATGGACCGAGGGGGGGGGGCATGTTAACACAAGGCAGGTCAGCTTCAGTGTGCGATGCAGACTAAACACACGAGGCCAAAGGGTGAAATATTTTGAGCCGCAGACGACGGCGCAGAGCTACTAATGAGGCGTCTGCAGCCGAGAGCCGAGTAGAACATGCAGAGCAGGGGCGCTTGAGAGTCTCCAGCGGTTTAGACTGCAGCTCTAAGAACTGGAACCGCAGCAAAGCGGACGACAAAACTGCCGCTTCTGCAAACATACCTCGCAGCGTCACCATTTTTAACGTAACGGTTAATGTCGAACCCTTGGACCCAAAGGCTGCAGGTTCGAATCCCACCTCCAGCTGTAGTGCCCTTGAGCAAGGTACTTACCCTTAATTGCACCAGTAAAATTACCCAGCTGTATGAACGTGTAAATAATTGTAGGGACCATAATGTTGAAGTCACTTCGGAGAAAAGTGTCACATAAATGAAAAAATGTAAATGTGAAAATTCCAGAATGCAACATAATACAGACGGTCCCCGAGTTGCGATGGTCCGACTTACGATTTGTCGACTTTACGACGGTGCGATAGCGATACACATTCAGCAGAAACCGTACTTCGAATTTTTATTATTTCCTGGACAAGCGATACGCGGTACGATACCCACTCGTGATGCTGGGCAGCGGCAGCGATCCGCACCTCCCAGTCTGTCACGCGGTCGCTAGCGTTTACAACCGAGACTCTACAGTGTTCTGTTTCTACAGCGTTTCTTTGGATACCCCCCGTACCTACGTTGTGTTTTGCGCATCCATCATGTGTACGAAACGCCCATCTGTGTCTCCTGCTACCGGTGAGAAGAAGAAGAGGAGGACAGTGACTCTCGAGGAAAAACTCGAGATAATTGCCCAACACGAAGGCGACGGGCCGTAATGGCCATCGCGCGTGAACTTGGACTTTCGCAATCGACCATATGGACCATCTTAAAGGATAAGAAGCGATGATGTTCGGTAGGTTAGGTGTATTAAATGCATTTTCGACCGACGACATTTTTGACTTACGATGGGTTTATCGGAACGTAACCTCATCGTGAGTCGGGAACCGTGTCTCTCTCTCTCTCTATATATATATATAAAAAAGACATAGTGTTGCTTGAAAGTATGTGAAGCCTATTTTATTTGAAAATTCCAGAATGCGACATAATACTGCATGTGTTGCTAAGAAGTTACTGAGAACCAAAGGATGAAAGAAAACTGTTTTGACATTTCCTGTGTCCAACAGCATTGGCTAAGAACGCTTTTTCTCAATTTTGCTCTTCTATCCGTAGACAGGAAACTCAAAGGAAAGAGTATAAAGGTGCTCTTACCACAGGTGACAGCGGCCGCTGTTCTTTCTCCAGCACCTGGAGGAGAGGAAACAGAAACGAAGAGGAAAGGTATGTTGGATCACAGACACATTTCGGATTACAGACACCTGTGAGAAAAGGGCCAGAGGGTAGTGCGGTGCCTTTGGACCCGAAGGGTGCAGGTTTGAATCCCACATCCAGCTGTAGTACCCTTGAGAAAAGTATTTACATTTATGCTGGTCTCTAAAGTCATTTACAGTTTTAATCTATTTACTCATTGGGGTAATTTTACCAGAGTAATTCTAAGAATTTCAGGGTAAGGACCTTGCTCAAGGAGGGATTTGACCTTGTGACCTTTGTGTCCAAAGGCAGTAGTTCTAACCAGTACACTAGTATCCCTAGTGCTACAGACATAGTAAAATTACCCGGTGTATGAATACGTAAATAACTGTAGGGAGGTTAAAATTGTAATTCACTTTGGAGAAACATGTCAGATAAATAATCGAATGTAACTGACCTGGAGGGGGTGCAAGTGAGGGCCTGACCTCAAGTCCTCTGTGTTCTCCTGCAACAGAACATCACCTCGGTTCAATGGACTCAATGGGCTCGGTGCTTTTTTGTGTTCCAGGTCACCACTGTTGCATTTTTACACTTTGCTTTCCGTTCACTATGTGAGCAGGGTAAGTTACCCACATCCCATTAGTGCTGCACGGAGGCTAAAGCTGGAGGACTTTGGTACTTATTTGAAAGACCCGAGAGAAACCGGTTCTGAAAAAGTGCTCTGCTCTTTCAGCCAAAATGAGCTCAGTACTATAATATCTCAAAAAGCGAAAGAGAGAAAATCGCTGTACAATACCGTATTACATAACGTAATCCACCTCACGTTGTGGGTGATCATGGACACAACAAAGTGAAATGTCACATAAGCTTAAAAATATGAACAAAAAAAGAGCAAAAAAAATGTTATGTCAAACGAAAGAAGTACAGCAAATTGCTTTACCTTGTTCAACTTTAAAAATTAACCACATTTCAGGGTTTTTTTTTTTCATTAATTCAGTTCAGTTCTGTTTTCCGAGGATCTCTGAAGCAGCAGTCGTTCTCTGTGCTCTGTTTCCTCATCTCTGTTATTAACGTGTTATTTACCTGTGGATACACACGCCATCTTGCTCACGCAGCACAGAACGTGTGCGACCACCGAGCGCGTGTCATGGCTGGGATAAACGCGGTCCTGCAGAGCTGTGCGGCCGAGCTCATCGCCGAGCCGACGTGCTTGCGGCACACGTTAGGTTGTCATGACAACCCCGCAAATGTTTTTTGCCAAAGGTTACAAGGCAACGGCGACCCCTCGTCTCTGTCGGACACACACACACGCGCACACACACACAAGAGTTGCAATCCAACCCTCAGCTTGCTCGATGACAGCATCTGGGGTGGGAGAAAGCGAAGTGAAATGCCTGCGCGTTCTCATCTCGCACCTGCGACCCACAGGATGCGGTTAATGCCAAAACACAGCTGCAAACCCAGGTGTTACGCACAGCATCCTCACACACGTGCACGCACATATGAACAGTCTACACACTCGCACTGACACACCCGGTACTGTACATTTTTACATTTTTCGCACGCGTCTCTCCAAAGCGATTCATAGTTATTTACCCATTTATTCAGCTGGGTAATTTTTACTGTAGTAATTTACATTTACATGTATTCATTTAGGAGACATTTTTCTCCAAAGCGACAAACATCTCATTAAAAATACAATGTGTTCATTACATTAGCAGGAGGAGACACTTAGATGCAGACGTGTGATTCTTAAGTGCACTTAATTTCTTCCCACCATATGAACCAATGTTCATCACACGAGTAGCTGCATAAATCTTTATCACAGTATCCACGATTCCTAATCACATTCATAACATTTACATTACTTTACATGAGTAGCTGAGTAAAATTTAGGGTAAGTACCTTGCTCAAAGGTACGACAGCTGGAGGAGGGATTCAAACCTGCAACCTTCGGGTTGAAACGCAACAGCTCTAACCGCTACGCTTCCAGTTTTCCCAGTACATTGTAGTGCATGGGGGCAGGGAGCGGGGGGGGGGGTGTCACGGTAACAAAAAGGAATGTGGGGGCTAAGAAAAGGCATGAGGTGAACAAGGAATGAGCAAAATGGATAGAGTTTAGCGGGGGCCTGTGGAGGTCTAGGAATGTGAAGGGCTGGATTTGGTGTTGGGGGAGACCCACACACACACACACACACACACACACACACACACACGCACACACTCGTACTCACATAAGCATGTTCGTATTTGTGTTTCGCTCTACCTTTTCTCTAACTGCACTAAATTATCACCTCAAAAAGAGACAAATTAAAAAAAATCTGAAAATCAAGTTTCTGCTCTGGAAGTTTTGCAGAAGGTGACAAGCAAACGGGGACATTCCCCAGACGGGGACACACTCAGTCGCACTGAGACTCACCCTGAAGCTGAGCTCGATCCCGTCCCGTGTGCCCGGCGGGAGGTTCTCCCTCCCGGTCCGAACGGGTTCTGTCAGCATCCTGTTGACCGAGTTGCTCCTGAGACTCTCTGACGGCACCCTGGAAAAGTCCAATTTGACACGGGGTGAAATGGGGACATTTTCAGTTTCGAATGGCTCCGCACCCCCCGGGTACGAAAGGGTTCGCGTTCGTGCGTCTCGCTGCTGCTGTCGACGCTTCGTACCACATGTTGCTGCGAGGACTCGATGGCTTCTTCTCCCCGAAACCGGAGCGGGGGCCTCTGGAGGAGTCCAGCTCGTCCAGCTCTCCGATCACAGAGACATGGACGTCTCCATCCCGGCCTAGAAGCCAGCTCACATTCTTACTGAGGACTGGAGGGACACAGAGACACAATTTCGTACTGAGGATCACGGTGAGAAACATGGTTCTTTTCACATCTGCGATGAAAGCAGAAACAAACAGAAATGGGACATTTTATACAGCGGAACAGACTGAAGAAGATCTCAACATTTATCTGACGTTTTTTTTCCCCCAAAGTGACTCACAGTTATTTACACATTTATACACGTGGGCAGTTTTACCGGAGCAATTTAGGGTAAGTACCTTGCTCACGAGTACTACAGCCAGCGGTGAGATTCAAACCTGCAACCTTTGGGGGGGTCCAAGGGCAGCAGCACTAGCCACTATGCCACCAGCTGCCCCAAAAAGGATGCTTCATAAAGGGTTGTATCTAGAGCAGCTGGTTACAAGTGCTGCTTTTCGACCCCAAAGGTTGCAGGTTCAAATTCCACTTCTGGATGTCCTACCCTGGAGTGAGGTACTTACTTTAAACTACTGCGGTAAAATTACCCAGCTGAATGAATGGGTAAATAACTGTAAGCTGCTTTATTCTTTCATTTTACGTCCCGCAAAGAGTAAACATAAGTTCCGGAAGAAAAGTCACACCGGACGTCTTTTCGGTTGCTGAAAGGAAACCGGTTCGACGAGGAAAAAATTCTAAAAATGCTTTTTTTCTTTTACACGGACGTTATGAAAAGAGCGCAGAAATGCTATGTGATGCGAAAATTCCCCAGGACAAGATGGATATCAGAAGCCAACATCATCACGGCCTTCCCGCGCGCACCAAATGAAAGTGTCGGCAGATCTCGGCCGTTGCCTTCGAAATCGGGACAAGCCAAGTCCGTCGCTCGAGTTACAATCCTCGTCCGCATCCTGCTTTCTCAGCCCGTGCGCTCCGTGAAGAAGCGGCGTCGTTTCGCACTCGGCTCGCGCTGTCCGACAACAGAGCTGCCGAATAGGTCGTCCCTGCTTGCGTGGATTAGGACGCGGTAAAATAAGTGTCTCATGAGCGAAAAGCCACTCGGCCACAGAACGCAAACTCGCTTTCCAAGGCTGAATGCAGCACAAAGGCAGCGTGTGCCACTGTAATAGCGGGGTAAAACAGCGCTGTCTGTGCTTTTTGTAACAATCAGCTGGTTCGGGACTCTGCCGGGTGTCTCGGATCTTTGCGTATTAAATATAAAGCTCCGGTGCTTTTCTATTTAGCGTAACCCTCGACCGCTCGCGTACTCGGCCGGCGGGAGACAAAGCTGCGATTGCACCGACGGCGTATGGACAGTTCGGCCTGAACCGATCCCTCGGCGCCACGCTGGAGCGCGTCGGCCTTAACGCCGTCTTCTGAGCGTGTCATCGCAACAGTCGCGCTAATTGAATAAACGAACGCGCTATTTTTACAGTGTGTGCCATTGTCTCCGTTTGACCTCTTTGCAGCACGTGAGGCGAAAGCCGGTGTGACGCCATTCGGTCCGGTGACCACTGGAATGTGATGACGCTACGGAATGGCAGATGACACGTGTTTGTCTCACAATCCGGGCTGCGCCGCGTTCCGATCTCCACTTTTATACAACCATCGACGGTAGTGACGCGTAACCGAGCTTATAGTTAGGCCGATGTTTCTCAAAACAGCAGAACAAATAAATGAATAAATATTAGCGTAAATGAATGCATAAAATGCGACCTTGTCCAGCTTTCCGTGCCCAACAAACTTAATTGATACCCGGCTATTTTAAAATGCCAGGGCTGGACGTTACTGCTGATATATCGGGCGAAGAATCAAAATCGTGTTTCCACCAATCGTGTTTCAGCAGCAAAAACTTTGCTCTGAGGATGTCATGTTTAATCATTTTTGATAAGACATCATTGCTGAATAATAGATAAACCTTTATGTAGCTATTTGTCTAATGTACACTGGTTTATACCGTGGTATGTGACAAATTGACTCTACTGTAGTAGAATCACGCATCTGCATCCAAATCCCTCTTTCCATTGATTTAATACACTTTTTGTATTTTTGGAGAAAAGTGCCTGCTAGTAAATGTAAATGTGAAAGTTATTTGCTATGAACCATATGCTTTAGAATGACAATAAACAACTTGAAAAACTATTGGTAAATGAAGCATTTAATGTTTCAGAAATTTTAAACTTGATCAAGTCAGATTCGTCCCAGAAAGATGTTTGTGGTGACAGCCTTTCTGAGAATTACATTAACAGATCTTGAGCAAAGTGTTTTGCATTTAATTATTTAACTAATGCTTTTCTCCAAAGTGACTTACAATTATTTATCCGTTGATAGAGCTGGGGAATTTTTCACTGGAGTGAATCAGGGTAAGTACCTTGGTCAACAGCAGACTTGTGACCTTTGGGTCAAACTGCAGCAGCTCTAACCAGTAAGCTACCAGCTGCCTTTTCTCATCTCATATTGTCCAGCATATTATTGGTAACTGGACATGAATACCAACATGAACATTTACATAGCTTCCATCTAGGTGCAATTAAAATATGTGCAATGAACATGGTCCAGAATAGTCCATCCATCCATCCATCCATCCATCCATCCATCAAATTTCAATAGCCTTACTTGTCCTGAGCAGGGTCGTGGTAAAACTGAGCCTCTCCTGGAAGCATTGGGCACAAGGCTAAGGGGGATATACCCTGGATGGGGCGCCACTTTATCGCAGGGTTGGTCCAGAATAGTTTTTAGTATATTTTATGAAGCCAGAGCAGCATTCGTACGTCTGTGTTATTAAAGCAATTTTACGGTCTGGGACAAGCTGTCTGGGACTAGTGCTCATCGATACTGATTAACTGACTTAATATACTATTCGGTTTATTCCGGGTTTGGAGCCATAAACAGTGATATTTGTACATGTGGACTACAGAACCCTGCGGCCCCTTGAATGACAACTGGAAAGACAAAAACAAACGGTTTTTTTCAAAATAACTCGAATTCTCAGCAATCCAGAGCTGAAGATGAGCAACATTAAGGCAGATCCTCCCTGAACAAAGCCCTGCTTCAAGGTCGCCGGCTTCTGTCCGTTATTTGCTGTGAAGTTTGGGATAATGCTGAGGATACTGGTAACCGCTTTACCCGCTTTACAATGGAGACTGAAAAGTGCCAGAGTTTCAAATCACTACAGCTGCCCTCCCCACGTACAAATAAGATAAATTACAGAGAAGCACATGCACGGAAAACACATGCAAATGAAACGTCCTGCAGAAATAGCTACGGTTTTCTCGGCCGGATCTGCTGCGGTGCTCAGGTGGTGGAAAACTAGAGCTTTTGAGACTTGCCGCTGTTCCATAATTGGGGTCACGAAGCTCCTCCCCTGCCCATGTCACCTCCTCGAGGACCCGAGCTGCCGCTCCTTGCCGATGGCAGCGAACAAAGAGCTGAAATATTGCAGGGGCTGCTGTCTTTAGAGGTCCAGCCACAATCTCGGAAGAAAGGAAACCGGCCTCTTCGGCGATGCCGGGGAGCGTGTTGAAACTGGTCTGACAGGGTCGGCCCGGGGCGAACCGTGTGAATCTGACTCCTGGGCGACACTCCTGAGGACGCCTTCCCGAGGATCAGTTCTACAAAAATATTCCACATATTTCCGCGAACTCGCCTTTCCGGTGTTTCTGCCCCAGGTGGATGATTCGATCGAAACCGTGTCCGGGACCGTGCGGTATCGGTCAAGAATTTTGCGTCGTGTTTCCATGACGCGCAACGTAACCTTTCTCTGCCCTAATTCCGGGACTGTCTGAACGCTTCTTTTGCTCTTTGGCCTCCTCTTGACTCCATGGCTGCTAATCCTCCAGCTGCCTGTGCACCACTGCAGGAAATTATGACCTTTATGTTCATGGTCAGTGCCCAAATTACAGCCTCAGAGGTGCAGCGGGAGGAACCCACAAACCTGCTGCACTAATTGCCAGTTATGAGGCTTTTCAAGGGACCAGCCTGGTTTCTATCAGACCAGGGTTCCTTTGGTCTCAGAGGGGGGGACAATTCAACCACTGCTTCGTTTCTGTAGCAACGGCAGCCCAGTTTCACCGCGCGGGACGGTTTGGCCACGTGACGTCAGCGCCGGTCCTGCCGAACACACTTTGAAAAGTTTTACGAAAAATTCAGCTCCCGCACGTCCCCATCCTTGGCATCCCGCCGCATTGTTACGGGAAGCTGAAGACGTGCCGCTCTCGCTTCCCGCTCCTGCGGGACGCGAGGCTCTTCGCAAGGAAACTCCATTCATCGTTGCTCAAAAGAAGTCAAAGGAAACCCTGACGCAAACTTCAAATCACAACATCCTCCGCGTCACGCCAACGACGCGGCAACTCGGAATCGGCTTCGCAGCGATAACAGGCGCCTTTCGAACTGCGGGATCCTCGAAATCACGCCCATCGCAAAGAACCCGAAGACTGAAAGGCCTCGAGTCGGTAACTCGGCGCTCGCCGAGCTGGAAGTCTGTCGCTCATTAGCCGCGGGTGCCGTTACGCTGGGCTCGTTCGGAATGAACACTGTGGCTTCTGACACGGGACTATTGACCCCCGAGAACAGCTGCAGTGGCCCAATACGGACAGAACTCTCTCTGTCTCTCCACAAAATGTCGCACTGGCCACACGGTCGAGAATAGGCGCATTGTTCCGACGCGGCAGAGAAGAGACTCCATCCCGACCCGGTGCACGTGTGAGCCCACGTGGGTGCCGAGCGACATCGAGTCATCGTGCCACAGCAGAGCTTTTGCTGTTGTTTGCCATGCGGTCATGCGGGGCTCCCTGGTGAGGCCTTTTGGGTTTTACTGCCTGGCTGGATGCCACCGAGGAGCAGCAGTGTGCCAGTAGCAAGAATAACAAACTTCTCACAGCCAGTAGGAAAAAAGTGGAGAGGTGGGATTCTAGCAGGACAGAAAGCATTTCTTCGAAGCGGTTTCAGTGTGGCCCCAACCCGCCCCATAATACATTATCTGACACTTCTCCAAAGCAACTTACAATTATTTACCCATTTGTACAGCTGGGTCATTTTACCAGAGCAATTTAGGGTAAGTACCTTACTCAAGGGTACCACAGCTAGAAGTGGGATTCAAACCTGTGACCTTTTGGGTCCAAATGCTGCAGCTCTAACCACTGCGCTCCCAGATGTCCCCCTGTGTCTCCCTTCTGATTACTGGCCTTCAGGACGACATCTCATCAAGGTTTCACGTGGGCTGCGCTTCACTTTACTTCGCTCCGCACACACAAACATGTATACACTTATACACATTCCGCACGTGCCTCGGCAACAAGCTCGCCCAAACACAGCCGTGAAGCTGCCCTATCATCGTGGAGGAGACTCCGGACTTGAGATGGCAGCTGGTAGCAGGGGCCAGCTGGGAGTCCAGACTCTTGCCTCCGGCTGTAGTACCTTTGAGCAAGGTACTTACCCTAAATTGCTCTGGTAAAATTACCCAGCTGTGCAAATGGGTAAATAATTGTAAGTAGCTTTGGAGAAGAGCGTCAGCTAAATGTAAGCGCAGCGTCTCTGGCCAAAGCCGAAGTGCTTGGGCTGCTTAGTTCTGACGCTGGTGAGCGGGGCGGCTGCTCGCTGCAAAACCCGACACTGTTTTTCATCAGCAGATGCTGATCGGGCTTCGTGCCACTTCACATTACTCATGCTTGAGGCCCATTTCCTTTACATAGCTGTTAACCCTCAGAATTACAGGTGACCTTTAAAGCCATGCAGACGTTTCCTGCTACGAGAGTTCTCTTCCGTGGGTTTTGCAGTATCGGAGCTGCTCCCCAAGAGTGCACCGACACACCGCGAGGAGCGTGTGTCCCGCAGGCCTCCTGCACGTGAATAGTGAGCGTCGGCAGCTTTAAGAGCGAGGCCGGGTCGTGAAATAAAGCTGCCCGCGTTTAACCGATTCCTCGTGTTTCTGGGTCGGTTCGTTAAGCACACGGAGGGTTGATAGCCACTGATCAACTGCACAAGTGTGACCGCGATCAGCCGGTGCGGCTCCCCAGGAGGAACGCGTCACAGCACCGAGATCCCAAAGATGTTACCGGGACTCCGCCTCGAACGCGACACAGCGGATATTCAACACACAGCATGGTGACTATTTATAATACATGCTGATTTTAAAAAACGAAAACGAAAGAGCTGGTGTACGATTCCACAGAAATGTTTGCAGAGGAAACCTGTTTGGTTACAGTACATCTAGCCCACTTTGGAAAAGTGTCTTCTCACGACATTTGGTCTTTTCTGGATGCCTCTCCACTTTTCTACAACTCCTTAAAGGGTGTGTGATTCACCGGTCAGGACTGTGGGTTCAACAATCGAACCAAGAGCTAATGTCCAATATGGGCAGTACGGTATGTCCTAATGCGAACATCGTTTATACACATGTACCATGTTCTGGGGACAGCCGGTAGCGAAGTGGTTAGAGCTGCTGCCTTTGGACCCAAAGGTTCAAATCTCATGTCCAGCTGTAGTCCCCTTGAGCAAGGTACTTATCCTAAACTGCTCGGGTAAAATTCCCCAGCTGTATAAACTGGTAAATAACGGTAAGGAGCTTAATACTGTAACTCTCTTTGGAGAAAGGTGTCAAATAAACGGCTCAGTGTGATGCAAGTTTGAGTTTCTTCTAAAGCACAACTTGAACTTTTCGCCGAGACGTGTTGGGCGGCTGCCGCTGGACTCAACAAAGGGAGTAAAAAGGAAGCCAGAACTGCAGCTCCGGAGCGTGGGACACGAGCGGGCTCGATGGGACCGTGGACAGGGGTGGTGATGGTGACACGGGGTGCCGTGGTGTGCGCCGTACCTTTCTTAGGCTTCGGTCTGAGGGCCAAAGTGGCCTCTTTCTCCAGCCGCTCCTCTCGCTCCTTCCAGCGGCGCACTTGCTCCTGCCGCATCTTGAGGAAGAGGATCTTCTTCTGCTCCTCGTTCAGGGCGTCCAGGACGTCCGGGTCCACGTACATGTCCTGCAGGATCTGCTGCAGCATGCTGACGGTGTTGTGGGGGGGCTTTTACCGCTTCCGAGGGGGAGAGGCGACCAGAGGAGCAAAGTCCCGCAGAGAGGCCGCTCGGCACAAACGGTCCTTCTACCGCTGCTCCGTTGCCCTGGCGATCACCCCTGCCGCACACACCCCACGAGAAGGCATCCAGCGCGCTGAGGCAGGAAACAAAGAATCACACACTTACCACATCACCTTATTTTAAATCCTCCTCTTTGTTCCTCTTTAATACACTTTTTGGACACTTTAGGGAAAAGCACCACAGATTTACTGCCACGCGCACAGATACGCCGCTTTGACACGCTTTGCTCTCTAGGCCCGGGACCGAAATCCAAAGGAACAAGGATCCGATTCGGGAGCAAAGCAGCACCTTTTCCAAACACACACCCTTTTCTGTCCCCCGTCTCGTCCTCCCTTCCTCCCACCGGAGAGGCTCCGCAGTTCCAAAAGTAAACACCGATGCCTTTCGCCACGTTTCATATGTGGTTTACTGTGCAGCTTTCCGGCCGAGGAAACATCAACGATATCCTCACTTGGCCTCCTAACACACATGCACATACACACACACACACACACACACACACACGCACGCACACATGAGAGTTTCCAGAACTTTATTAGCAACGGCGGGAAGCAGAACGGAGGCAGTGACAAAAGCAGCGAGGGAACGGCAGAGGTGCTGCAAGACTTACCGTAGTGAAAGTGTCAGCACGGAGAGCTGCCTGCGCTCGGATTCAGGAAAGTCTGTGTGTGTGTGTGTGTGTGTGTGTGTGAGTGAGAGAGAGATTGAGAGAGAGAGAGAGAGAGAGAGAGAGAGAGAGCGAGAGAGAGAGGAGGGGGACACAGTAAGGAAAGAAGACAAAGAAGTGTAAAAAATGGGCTGTACTCACAGCAGGGTGTGGAGGGTCTGCAGTGGGAGTCGATCGGCCGCTGAGTCCAAGTGTGGATGTGTCCTCGTGCCTTTGTATATGACTGGTGACATCACAGCATTCCATCCCCCCCACCCCCACCACCACTCTCTGTCTCTTTCTCTCTCTCGCTCACTAACTCTCTCTCCCACACACACACACACACACTGCTCTCCCTCTCCTTAAAACAATGAAGGGGTGCTCAGGAAGCAGCGCACAGCGCACTGCCGGCATCCTGTTGCGCTGCAGGGCCGAGCAAGAGGAGGGGAAGCGGACGGGGAAGGAGGGACGAGCGGCTCTTCGGTGACGGCGGACGTGCCGAAAGTAAACGGTGCGAGGGTGTAAAGAAACACGAAAACGCAACGCACGAGAGCTGTGGCCGGGCCTCATGTGTGGCCTGCTGCCTGGGTCCAGTGTGCTGTGGCGCTGCACCTTGGCGCTGCGCCGCGCTCTTTCTGCACATCACACTTTTCCCGGCTGTTGAGCTCTGTGCTGCACCTCTTGGCCACACTGCCTGTGGCACCACTGCTTTTCCATGAAGTGCCGGATGCCCCCCCCCCCCCACTGCTGGATCCCGTCCTTCACGCTGCACCGCTCCACTTTCCGTCACTGCGCTGAACCGCACTGCACTGTTCTTATTACCCACAGTGCACTGGAGCTCCTCCTACACACTGCACCGCTGTAAAAACACAACCCAGCTGTATAAATGGGTAAATAACTGTAGTACATTAACACTGTGAGTCACTTTTGGAGAAAAGCGACAGATAAATGAATAAATGTACACGTATGACTGGGGGTGCGGTGGCGCAGTGGGTTGGACCGCAGTCCTACTCTCCGGTGGGTCTGGGGTTCGAGTCCCGCTTAGGGTGCCTTGCGACGGACTGGCGTCCCGTCCTGGGTTTGTCCCCTCCCCCTCCGGCCCTCCGCCCTGTGTTGCCGGGTAGGCTCCGGTTCCCCGTGACCCCGTATGGGACAAGCGGTTCTGAAAATGTGTGTGTACACGTATGTCATGCACTGGAGCTCCTCCTACACACTGCACTGCTCCTGTCGTGTTTTTGGACTGCGGGAAGAAACTGGAGCACCAGAGGAATCCCACAGAGACTCCATGCGGTGCTCAGTTCAAACCCGCATCTGAACAAGCGGCCCAGAAGCCGTGAGGCACCAGCGCTACCCGCTGTGCCACCGAGTCGTCACACGCATGTCAAACGCACTGTATATAGCAACACTATACAGTTTCGACGAAAGAACACACACTCAGACGTCCCTGCTTTAGTGTGTCTTCCGCTGCAGTACTGGGGGCTAGAGAACAATGTTAGACAACTAATAATATGTGCTGATATATAATAAACTATATTGATATACTGTACAAAAGTGATATTTTATGAGAACTTACTCAGAATATCTGCTAATTCTGTTACATGGCTTTTCCTGACTGCATTGCATTCTCATGCAAATCTTTAAATGGACACAAAATTGTTCTCCGAGATGTACGTCGCTTTGGAGAAAAGCGTCTGCTACACGAATAAACAAATAAATAAACAACAGACTTTGCACAGAAAGCAGCTTTTGAGTTCTTCAGGAGTTTATCCTTCGTATTGCGACTGATTCATCGTGATTTTATGTAATTTTTAATCATCTGAAGGCCAAAGTGCCCTAAGACAAGTTACATAATTAAGTCAATGAATTGGAGTAAGTATGAAATCGCATTTAGTTAATAACCAACAATGAGGTATTCTGAACTCTCTTTTAAACGAGCTTTGAAAAACTTTTTCATTTTTCAGTACAGTTTCTTGAAGTGGGGGTGCGGTGGTGCAGTGGGTTGGACCGGGTCCTGCTCTCTGGTGAGTCTGGGGTTCGAGTCCCGCTTGGGGTGCCTTGCGGCGGACTGGCGTCCCGTCCCGGGTGTGTCCCCTCCCCCTCCAGCCTTACGCCCTGTGTTGCCGGGTTAGGCTCTGGCTCCCTGCGACCCCAAATGGGACAAGCGGTTCAGAAAGTGTGTGTGTTTCTTCAAGCACATATTGTATATACATACATATATATGTATATATACAGTATATGTATGTAACAGTATACATACTATTGTATGTATATGAAGTGTGTATAAATACTGTATGTATCATATAAATATATACTGTATAATATGTGGGGGGTGCGGTGGCACAGTGGGTTGGACCGGGTCCTGCTCTCCACTGGGTCTGGGGTTCGAGTCCCGCTTGGGGTGCCTTGCGACGGACCGGCGTCCCGTCCTGGGTGTGTCCCCTCCCCCTCCGGTCTTACGCCCTGTGTTGCCGGGTAGGCTCCGGTTCCCCGTGACCCCGTATGGGACAAGCGGTTCTGAAAGTGTGTGTGTGTGTGTATAATATGTATGAGTGCTCAGTGATGCTATGAGTAAACCACTAACTGTCCTCATGAGGAAGCAGTGGTCTGCAGAGAAGAAGTGTATATCCATCTGTCACAACATAAAAATAGCAAGACAAAAATAGATGAAAAAAGCAGGTGACATTGTTAATAAAATTGTGCCCTTATGTTTCATAAATATATTTTACGACATATTTTGTAATTTGTAAAATATGTCTTCTTCAATTGTTTTATTATAAATTAAAAGAGATGGCAGGAGACTTGTACGTTTATTAAAAATATACCAATCAATCAATCAATAAATGTTATAAAGCTAAAATAACAAGTTAGGTAAATGAGCCATAATAATATCCCAGCCTCATCAAAGAATGACAATTTTATAGAGGAAGCTTGAAAAATATTCCGAGAGCATTTTAGAATAGCGTATAACGATGATGTTCTGGAACAGGACTGTAAACATGACGCCCCCACTGGTCAGCAGCGGTACTGCTACCAGTTTTTTATATAAGCAAATATCGCCCTCTGGTGGCCGAAGAGGGAACGTACAGAAACGTTCGACGGGAAGATTAACTCTTCCTGTTATTCGCACTTCCGTTATCCGGTTTTTCGCCTCTCCGGTGAGACTTTTATTACCGCTAATAGTTAATTGTTTCGGATTTTCATTGATCCCGTCTGCGACATCTGGTCCAGGCCGGTGACATTCGCTTCTAAAAGCGGGACCATGTTTTAAATTGCGCCAAGCGGCTGTGTCACTGAGACTGAGACGCATTGCATTGTGGGAACCGCGTACCCACGCTCTCCGCTGAGGTGTCGCACTCCACCGTCTCAGCTGCGTCCTGCCGTGTTTGTGTCCTGTGTTTTACACCCATTGTGATTTGATTTTCTACTTATTCATTTATTTCAATTTAGATGTGTATTTTATGAATATTTATGGTTTTTAATGACAGAGCAAAATAATTTTACATTTATTTAGCAGACGCTTTTGTCCAAAATGATTTCCAATGAACTCTGTCGTGTTATCAGCCCACACAAATTCACTGCGGTGACTTACACTGCTAGATACACTACTTACACTGGATCACTCATCCATACATCAGTGGAACACACACACTCTCTTTGTCACTCACATACGAGGGATGAACCTGAACAACATGTCTTTGGAGTGTGGGAGGAAACCAGAGCACCTGGAGGAAAACCCATGGAGAGAGTGTGCAAACTCCACAGAGACTGAGCAGGGATCGAACCCACGTCCTCTCACACCACCCGGGCACTGTGAGACAGCAGCGCTACTTCCTGTGTCACCGTGCCACCCTACAGTGTAACCAGCGTGTAAAAGTTTGACATGGGCTCTTCGGTACTTTTCTTATGTGTGTAACACACGTGTATTTTTTTGTTGTTGTTTTTCCAAAGTCACTTTTAATGGTTAAGCGGTTTAAAGTCCCAGGTTTTCTTGTTATCGTGGATATTTATACTTGTTTTTGAACTCTGATGTTTACCACTCCTTGTGTTAGTGAAATGCGATGATATTTAGATGAGTGAATGGGCTCTCAGGCTTATGAGGAGAAAAGTTTTTGTGATGAAATGCTTGGATGTGGGAGGGGGCGCCATGGTGCAGTGGGTTGGACCGGGTCCTGCTTTCCAGTGGGTCTGGGGTTCAAGTCCCGCTTGGGGTGCCTTGCGACAGACTGGCGTCCCCTTCTGGGTGTGTCCTCTCCCTGTCCTGTGTTACGCCCTGAGTTGCCAGGTAGGCTCCGGTTCCCCACGACCCCGTATGGGACAAGCGGTTCAGAAAATGTGTGTGTGTTTGGATGTGATTTTGTGTTTGTGATCTGTGATGTAGAATTTTGCAGAGTTTTAACAGTTATTCTTATGGTATGAAATTAAGTTGAAAAAAAAATTATTTAAATGAATGTATGTATATATTTAAATGTGACATATGGACTTTGCCTTCCTTAAGCTGATTCCCACATGCTATCATTGTAAGTTTATATCATTATTTTTTAAATTTATTATATCTACAAAGACCCTTTGTGAGAGTTTGGCAATTAGCTCACTGTTACTCTAAAGTCCCAGTAAACCTTAAGAGTAACAAATCTTTAATTTCTGGATTTAATTGTAATTAATAGAAGAAGAAAACACAAAATATAATGAAATAGAAAAGAAAAGTTATTTTCCTTACCTCTGTTCCAAATGCAGACTTAAAAAAAACTCTCAGACATACAATGGGGAGGAAGCTTTTCACTTTTAATACTATGTTTGCTGCTACAACCATGAGGAATTCAGAAAAGCTTAATGGATAAGCTATTTGTGCTATTCACAAAAGAAAAGAGAAATTTAAAAATATTTTAAAAGTAGAATTTCAAAAATTGATTCTCATGAGCAAACAGAAAAAGGTAAAATAGTAAAAAAAGGCACCACATGAAGGGCTAAATGTACAATGTTGTCATTGTTAGTCTATTTTAATGTGTTACATTACTTTTTAATTGTGATATTAAGCATCATTTAGGGTGATTTTGGGGTGAGCTTGGAATGGCCTTGAAATGAACTGGAATTTTCCCCCATCAGACATAATGTAACATATAATTTCATTATCTGGTTTTACAAAATTTGCTTTCTTTTCAGGAACAGATTGGCACTGGTTAATGGGGATAAGTGTACTTGTGTCTATTCATTCTGCTGATGCTTTTCTCCAAAGTGGCTTGCAGTGTCATATATACCAATTACATCATTTTACTCATTGCAGTAATTTAAACTGGAATAATTGGTGGCAGAAGGCTGTATCTTGCACAGGGGTTCTACAGCAGGACCAGGTATTTGAACCTGGATAATTTGACTTTAAAGTGACAACTCTAAAGGGGTGCAGTGGCGCAGTGGGTTGGACCGCAGTCCTGCTCTCCGGTGGGTCTGGGGTTCAAGTCCCGCTTGGGGTGCCTTGCGGCGGACTGGTGTCCCGTCCTGGGTGTGTCCCCTTCCCCCTCTGGCCTTATGCCCTGTGTTGCCGGGTAGGCTCCAGTTCCCCGTGACCCCGTAAGGGACAAGTGGTTCTGAAAATGTGTGTGTGTGACAACTCTAACCACTACACCATCCTCTGCAATGCTGCTGTTTCTAACATATTCAGTTATTTTATTCTGCAGTTTTGTTAAAGCATGTAAATCATATTTAGAGCAAAGAGAAAACATTGTAAGCTCAGTGCTATCAGTTTAGTTCCACTGAATACATACATTCCATTTACATTTACAGTTCCCTTAAGAAAAGTGGATTTTTTGAGTAAATTATGCAGTTTCGTGAATTGATACAGGTTCTTTGGAGAAAAATTGAACAGATAAATAGATATACACACACTGTGAAATTGCTTGTCCCAAGTGAGGTCATGGTGAGCCAAAGCCTAACCCAGCAGCACAGGGCTGGGGGGGGACACACCCAGGACGGGACACCGGTCGGTCACAGGGCATCCCAAGCGGGACTTGAACCCCAGACCTGCTGGAGAGCAGGCTTGGCCACCACCACACCCCCTACTAGAAAGGATGGAAGCAAGGAAGAGATTAGATAGAGAGATGATTGAATGAGTGACAGACAGACAGACAGATAGATAGATAGATAGATAGATAGATAGATAGATAGATAGATAGATAGATAGATAGACAGACAGCTTTTGCACAACACATATGATGGGATGGACTGGGCCTGAATCAGACAGTATCAGGAGCTACAGAGGACAGTATCCAGGCAATGTCCAGGCTGCCGACTGGGTCAGCATTTACCCGCCCAGCAGGTCTGTCCCGGGATTTGGCGGCCTTGTTGCTTCCCTCTGAGCAACTTCCGCGCCAACGTGACAGCCTGGCCTCTCCGGAGCGACTGGAGCCAGACACACAGACGTTAATGGAGCTCCTTCGGTCTCCTTCTGGCTGAATCACCATCGACCACAGTCTCCCTTTACTGTGGCCACGTTTTCTGTACAACATTTACAAGCCTAAAGAGCAGCTACAATAGAAATAAATCAGAATGGTAGAAGCATTAATCATACTGAATTAGTAAAACAATAAATGAATTAAAAGATACTGCTGTGCAAGCATTGCCTGCTCCATTGAACTCCTTGCAGGTCCTGCTTGCTGCTTATTTGAAGGTTAATTAAGTAAAGGACGCCAGATCGTAGCTGGCTTGAGTGGCAGCCAGCGGGACCACTGCGCGGACACATGGATACGCATATGAACTCGCTTGGCTGGATCCATCACACACCAAACGCAAGGCACGGGATGGCACTCGTCCCTCCTTCACCAGAGCATCTCCTTCCTCCGTTTTCCCACCTGAGGGCAGCGAGCCAGTGCTCTCGCCGCTCCGCCTGCCTCGCCCATTCATCATCTGCACCCCTCGCAGTCGCAGTCGCTCTCCCACATCTCTCCACCTGATCACAGACCTGCCCTCTATTTGCTGCCTTCTTTTGTTCCAAGCCACGGACCCAGTATTTCCCTCCCATTTTCCTCCGCAATCCTTCGACGCCACGCACTCCAGCCCCCCTTCCCTGCGGCAGCTTCCCGCTATAGGAGCGAACATAATGATGGCTCTCGATGCATCCTGGTAGTTTGCGGGCCGTGCCTCCTTCCCCTAGAGAGCACCTGCATCGCTGGGTCAGGGACGGAGAAAGGGGTGATGAATAACTCATCCCGGAGGGGGGAGGGGGGAGTTGGCCATGCTGCTCCACCACCACAGGGAGGACAGCCTGAACGTCACCGCTGCCCGCCGCCTTCTCGCTGTCGTCTCCTATTTGCGTGTCCTAAAAACCTGCCCCAAATCGACTGTGCAGCAGAGGAAAGCAGGGAGGCACTAGGAACGACTGCAGGCCCACGGGAGGAGGGGGGGAGACGCAAAATGAGCCGCAGCAGAGAGGGGAGAGCGAGAAGAAAGGCCCAGTTCCCCTAAATGTGCTGAGGTGTGTCGGCTGTGTTTGTGCCGACAAACCCGTCCCCGGTATTAACAGGGTTTCCCAATTTCCTCTCCCCCGAGCATCTATTTCCTCAAAATCCTCTGTTTCCTTCCCCACCTTCTCAAAGTGAAACGAGAGATGGCTGCAGAGCTGGGCGACCGAAGGATAAAAACGACGTTCCTCAGCAGAATTGTCCACTAATACTGTGGCTCTATGGGACACTGAGGGGACGCTTCCCATCGTCCCCAACCCCCACCACCAAAAAAAAATGTAGTCATCTGCTTCAGTGCCTGGAACCATCCCAAAATCCTGGAGCTCCCAGCGGGCCCTGAAAACTTATGAATTACGTTTCCCAATCCTCTGACCGCAGGATAAATTCATACAACTCAGCTTGTGTGTCTATTCAGCCAGAAATCTTTGGAATCTTTGTGTAAAAAAGGGAGCGAAGCAACATTGTCCCCACTTTAAAAAGTGGCCAGTAGTGTAAGTAGGTCTTGGGGCCCAAAAGTGAAACAAATGGCGATAATCATGAGGAGCCTTATCATCTCCCATATTTATATTTGGACTAAATACATGTATATTTACTTATACACATTTATTTATAAACCTGTATAAATGCGGTTTGCATTCAGAACCTGGTAGTGTAATGGATTATTAAACTAATAAAATTAGTAATAATGTTACTACAGTAGTTCCACATTTGCAGCACTGGGTTAATGAAATACTTCCTTGTTATTTTTACTGCATCTCATTAACATAGAAAGGCAGAAGTAAAAATACAGCAAAGAGTTCACGCGTTTTGCATTAAGTTTGCATCCAGTTTGCATTCAGGACGTCGCAGAGTAATGTAATACACGATAATTATCCCACTAAAATCACTAGTAATACTGCTGTTATCATTGCAACACTAATTGAAATGCGTCCTTATAATTTTTACTGCGTCACATTAACATGAAAAGGCAGAGGTAACAGTACAGTAAAGAGCACAGTAAATATCCACAATGATCTCCGTGGGATTCAGAACTAAAAAACGCGCCGCTCCCGGGTCTCGGATGCGCGTTCACGCGGAGCGCGTCTCGCGTCGCCTCCCTCCCTCTCTCCGTCGCGCGCTCACATGAACACGAGCTCGCGCGCGAACACAGAGCGGCCAGAGCTGAGGCGACAGTCGCGGAGCCGCCTGGATGGACGCGACTCTTTACACGTTTGTTCCCGGCCGCTGACTGCGCGTGAAAACAACACGAGTGCGGTAAGTGTCACGCACTCATTCGTACACGAAATACACACTTAATTGTAGACGAACTCCGACTCCGCTGTCCCTCCGTCAGTCTCTGTCTGGCTCTGAAGTGACGGACCTGCTTCGGTTCGTGACGTGTCCTTCGGTTTTTTTACTCTCAACAAACTGTCTCCACGTTTCGTGCGGAGCAAAAATACAATAAGACATTAATATTGTGGATTAATTAACTAATACAGTGGATTCCGGCGTCTGAGGTGAGCCGAGTGAGTCTAGTGTAACCGGTGTGCAGCCAGCTGTGTGTGAAACGTACAGTACCTTTTTTTTTTTTCTCCTCTTTTTTTAACCTGAAGCTTTTCTCCCAAGCGGCTTACAATTATTTTCGCATTTACACAGCTGGGTACTTTTTACTGAAGCAGTTTAGGGTAAGTACGTTGCTCAAGGTACTACAGCTGGAGGTGGGATTTGAACCTGCGACCCTTGATACATAGAGACGGAATTCAACTGTTTCGAATCCCACCTCCAGCTGTAGTATCCCTGAGCAAGGTACTTTCCCCAATTGCTCCAGTAAAATTACCCAGCTGTATAAATGGGTAAACAGTTTTCCCTATCTTAACATAAAAGTGGCTTTGGAGAAAAGTGTAGGATAAATGAATAAATGTCAGTGTAGCCAGTCAAACTTGTGTGTCTTTGTCTGTGTGTATAATAATATGTATATTTTTAAGCATAAAAATCAGCTGTAAAGATTTGCGAACCAGATTTAACCGACTCTGTTAAGTCAAGACTTATCAGTCTTTGGCAGAAATAGATGTTAGATGTCTCCAGGCACATACTAATTCCTCTTTTTTTCAAATAAATAATTTGAAGAGAAGGCAGTTGAGGAAGTGGGTCCGAATCTGCCTTGGTCAGTGTGGAGTTGATGTCTGTTACCTACAGCAGCACAATGTTATAAGTTTGCAGTGAATCAGTGACTCAAAATTTCCCCTGAGTGTATGTGTGAATGAAGGAGTGTGTGTTATTGCCCCGTGTCCTACAGTGTGCGGGGAAAAAATGTGATATCTGGTCTTTGCCTCCAGATTCCTGGTAATTAAAGTAATGTAGTGACCTCGCCACTATTATTGAGATGAACACTACTCATAATATTGTTCACCTTCCAGTCCCTCACAGTAAGTGCTTCTGTCACTTATTGACACATCATCACACAGCCTTTTCTGTTTACTAGTGAGCACTAGTGTAATTAACCGTGTTTCACGTGTGGCTCTGAACCCTGACAGAGGACACTGCAGATCCAAGGGTGGAGCTCTCTGAAATAAATATCGGTCCCCTTCCTTTCTCATTCTGCTTTTGGTGTTATGTTCTCAGTGCAATGCAAAGGACTACCTTGAGACAAACATGATCCTGATGGTTGAACTTAGAAAAATGCAGCCAACTACAAAAAATACCATCTGAATTTACCGCCTGGGTAATCTGCTAGTCATCTATCATGCTTTTCATAGTTGTCCATAAAGGAACTTGCTTAGCTTGTCATCTGAATTGACTAACTCTCTTTATATTTTATTCATGATGTTACCTTTCCCATTGAAGACACTGTTTTATAAATGACATGTGTATCAATAAAAGCAAAATGTAATGGTGGGATTTGCCATTATGCTGGCATCTCCCACAGTTCAAACAGTCAATATTACTGGCATTTCCAATATTAGCAATAATAAGTGGTCAGGGATTTCTTATAGTAGCCCCCCAGGCTTGTCCCACATTGGGCGGGGGACAGATTATTCTATTTTTAGCACTGGAGAGGATGTGTCTCTCCTGTCTTTTATGAAGATTATACTTATCGTTTTTCCAAAATGGGTTTTCTAATGAAAAGGGGTTAATAGGTCATGGAGACCCTTGGCACAGCGTGCTGATGGTGACAGTATTGGACCACTGAGCTGAATACATCCGACAGATGTTACTGCTTTCAGCTGTGTGAGAGAGCAAGACATCCTGAACTGACAGTTTTACAAAAAACGACTTGGTAACTAACATTACCTGACTGGTTATTGCTACTCAGCTGTTATGGCCATCGGCACATAGAGGGGAGACACTGAAACACACATTGTTATTTAACACATGAATTCAGTGTGAGGACAACTTTAGGACAAAATTACCAAATCACCTTTGTTCTGTTTGTGACCTCTGCAGGTTTTCCATGCAGTTGTTTTGTATGTCTTTGTGTGTTTATGTATTCAAAGAGATACAGGACTGGTTGGTTACCCTCATACACAAAAGGCATTTTTTCATGTCATGAAAATACATATGCAACAATTGCAGTGGAATTTAGAGGCCTGGCAAGGTCTTCTCTTTGAAATCCTCTTCTGGAAGAGAGACAACATGTCTTTCTGGAGTACAAAAGTTCAACATCTACAACAGACTCAGTTGTTCTTAAGAGATGCAGCTCCTCTGCTCTGATTTTGTGTTTGTGAAAACCAGGGTATCGTCTACAGCTGTGGATCAAGAGGACTTGGTAGTCTGCCCCAAGCAAAACTACGTTATGACCCAGGAGGTTCAGAGTCTGCCTACAGAAGAAGTTTTCATCGGACCTCCTTGCCTAATGACTAGTGATGGAGTGCTGAACCTCCTGTGGGGTGTTCATTCAGCGATGGGCGTGAAGCGTTCAGCTGATTCAGAAGAACTAGGGGACCTATAGGAAGACAGAGACTTCACAACCAGGACAGAGATGGATTCTCTGCATAATGGAATGGGGAATGGAAAAACTCAAAAATGAACAACTTGTGAAAGTTGCAACTTGTATGACTATTTATGGAGCAAGACTGTCTGATTTGAAACTCAACAAAAACAGTATTGCTATAAATTCAAGGAAACTAAATTGTGCAGCATATTTAATTTAAAACTGCAGGTGTGTCCAGTTGGGAAGTGGCACAGATGTGCAGAGGTGACTGTTCATTCCTAATCTTCTGCAGTAACAATTTTGTCCAAGGAGAGACTCTGCTGATTTACTCTGAAGGAATGTGTATTACCTGCATTTCTGTAGGTAAAAATATGTTGCTGTTAGAGATTTAAAATCTGTAAGTTGTTTTGAAAATGCACAGTTAACTTATTGTTAGACAAAGTCATGTGTTTTATAGCAAATATCTCAAGCAGTCAATTGCTCTGACTGTTTTTGTTTTTGCAGAGCTGGATGGATTCCTGAAGAAGGGGCTGACAGCACTGAACTGAGAGAAAACTGACTGCCTCACTTCCATATTACACTTCTTTGTAGAGGATGAACAGTTGGAGTCAGACAAGAGAGGTAGTGCAGAATGAGAAAAAGTGGGCAGAAGAAAAACAGGATGATCTGAGCTTCGCTTCTGAGTTTGCGATGGAGTCCAAGCTGTCACGAGGAACTTGCTGCAGTAGCCTGGATTCTCTGGATGACTTATCTGCTGCAGGCGAGTCGGACGGTGGCATAGGCTGGGAGACGGCACTTGCGCCGCCCATCCAGCAGAGGGTCCAACAGGTTAAGCAGCAGCAGCACAGTTCCCTGGAGGTGAGCACCACTACGAAGCAGGAGGGGCTGGAGGTGGAGCTGAGAGCAGGGCTGGACGTGCAGAGAGATCATGAGGCAGATTTGGGCAGCTCTTTGCGAAATTCTGTCACCACCAGCCAATCCGAAAACAATCTTAACCGCCCCGCACTCACAGCCCTATCCAATGGATTCCACACTGTCAACAAAGGGCTCCCAAGCAGCACCTGCACCCTCCCGAATTCTTTCAGGTAAGGTCCCAGCACACAGATATGGATACTTCCAATACCTGCTTCAACATTGTCTAGTGTTGCAGTAGAATTTAACAGTTTCAGTTGAGGAAAGGAAAGGCCCTCTGCACATATGGCTGTGCTGACCACCATGAACCTTGCCAGCTGTGCTCAGTATGCTGAAGCTCACATGCAGGAACTGTGAAAGGTGTAGCGAGTGTTTACAGGCTTGTAGAAGCATGTGTCTCAAATTTTTCTATGGCATTTACCAAGGAACTTTGGAACTAAATTAAAAAGCCTCTATCTCAAGAACCACACCTGATATTTTGTCCCAAGCAATGAAACACTGAAATGAAGATAAGAGTAGATAAGGAGGAAATGGAAAATTGTTGTCTTGATATTGAATTTCTCCTGTGAGGAACGCACTGTAATGTTGAACAAAATCAAAGAAAGGTAGCAGATGGTTCAAGACACTGCTGATGTAACAAACTAGAGCCAATTTAAGAGTTTTAAATATTTCCAGATGATAGTGCTTAAGGTGCAGTGGATAGATTAGGGCATTGAATGTAGCTATTCATTTGTACTTTACTGTCAGTATACCATTTAGGTCTGATTCATCCAGATGGAATCATGTTGCTGTGGTTTGATAGATTTAGTCATTCACAAGTAGTCTGCATGTCTGCCAGGCAGCTGTCTGAATGAGATCTTGTTTTTGAGATTATTTGATGCCACTTGGAATTACTGTCATTCTACAGAGCTCCCTTGTAGCATTTCTTTGTACAAGCAGGAGTTGAGATTAGGATGCAAATTAAATCTGCACTGTGTCTTTAAGAAGCCAAGCTCATACAACTGTGTTTGCACGGCTACAGTTCTGCAGGACGACATGAGCACCCAGGGTAGTTGGATGTCTCCCCAATTTATGTGGAAAGTAGGCTAAAGAGACAAATGTTAACTAGCCTGGGGAGGCATGAATCAGACATTTTACAGGCAGAATAATAATGAATACTGAATTTGAAATATCCAGGGAATCAGCCTCTGTCCCCAATATCACTTTTAGAAACAAATCCCAAGACAGGCAACGTGTTCCAGGCAGCACCACTGTTTGGACTCCTTTTACGTGTATTGTAGGAGAGAAACTCGGAAAGAGACATGATCTACTGGAGCTTTTTATCATTATGATTTTATTATTTTGGGTTTGTTTGAGGAATCCTTTCCCCTTGACCTTAGTTTTACTAACATAATCTGTTACATGTAAATGTGGAATTTCAAAGCATTACGCTCCAGTGTGGTATTAAGTTTAAATGTTTTTTCTCTTATGAGATACACAGAAACCTAGTGCCCTTTGATTTGCATCCAGGGATTTTGCTATGGCCCTGCAATTTACTAAAGTTCTGGTTTTCACATTTGCTGGTAAAAATCTAAATCCATTGAGGTTAGTGAAATACTTTTCTACCAATTATGCTAGTTTTTAAGCTTTGTTTTCACCTGACAAATGTCTACTTAAATGGAAAATGTTTGTACCCACACTTTTAACTCCTGAATTTTTTTTATTTTTATTTTAAATAACTAAGCAACAGAAACTGAAGGAGGATGAAAAAGAGCAAACAGGAACAAGGAGGAAAATAAAGCCACTTACTCAAAACTGAATATGTAATCTTGGCAAGTAATAGGTGTCTCAAGAAAGCAGTTCAAGATCACAACCTAAATATCAGTAAGAAACATTTTCAGCAATGTGACTAAATTCAAATTTTAATCAAGTTTTTAGTGGAACGGAATAGTCGTCCTACTACATTACGGCAAGCATGTAAAATCAGTTTTCTATTTTATGTACTCGGTGCATTCTGATGTAGTACCATTATTACACACAAGTAAGCAGTACATTATCTACAAATGTGTTACCTGATGTTCTTAAAGGGATGTCTCTCTCACACTCACACTCACACACACACACACACACACACACACACACACACACACTGACTGAAACCGCTCACCCCAAGTGGGGTTGCGGTGACCCGGAGCCTAACCCAGCAACACAGGGTGTAAGGCTGGAGGAGGAGGGGACACACCCAGGACGGGATGCCAGTCTATCACAAGGCACCCCAAGTTGAACTTGAACCCCAGACCCACCAGAGAGCAGGACCCGGTCCAACCCACTGTGCCACCACGCCCCCTAACCATCTTCAGTTCTGCGTTAAACGTGTTTTGCTGTGGAAATGGAAAAGAAGGCTTGACATTGGAGTGTATCAGTTAGTGAACTCTTGGTGAACTCATATGGTCACTAAAAACAATTACATAGGGGATGTCGCACTTTTGAAGTACTACACTTCCTAGTGTTTTCCTCTTGCAGGTGGTGTGTTTGTACAGATGTTAGCTTTTCAGTGCAAATGAATTTCTGTACTTTCACAGATTAATACCAAATAGTCCGGTTTCTCTTATTTTGTGTGCAAGACCCTGGCTGCAGGTTGGTGCAGATGCTTTGGCAGATAAGCCAGCACGGTACAAGTTTTACCTCAAGTTCACAGGCAGTCTACTACTAGCAAATGAGCTCTGCCCCCACACTAAATTTTGCTCTGTGCTCCATAAATGAGCCAAGACTGTGCATTCTAATAACATGCCTGTGTAGATTACTTCCATTCTGTTTTTGGTTTGAGAGATTTGCTTTTTGAAAAGATTATTTTTTTTTTTTTTTTTTTTTTTTTTGTCAATGATGGTTTTAATATAAACAGAGCCTGTGGAATTTCAGAATGTTGAAAGACAAGTTGTCAGTTTTTTTAAAATCTTCCTCTGGCACCGTGTGCAAAATATCTTCTGAACAGCAGGTGGTGTAGCAGTTAATGAGATGCCTAGAGGTTGCTGGTTTGTTTCCCTCCTAGTGTAGTACCCTTCAGAGTTACTTCCCCTGAATTACTCAATTACTGCAGTGAAGAAATACCCAGGTGTAGAAAAGGATCTAATACAGTATTGCGAGTCTCTTTGCAAGGAAATGATAAAAAATTGTGTGACTGAAGTGGTTAAATATCAGCAGACCCCGTAAGACTTGTTTTTAACGAAGGCGGAATCAATGTGCTTCATTCAGCTTTCAGCGCTGCTCCCTAGAGTCCGGGGCAGGAAAAATGTGAATTCGGCTCCAGCGGTATGTTGGAGTGTGTGTGTGTCTGTCGGACACTCCGCCCCTTCCCCTCTTCCCTGGAGTCAGGGTCCTGACCCTCACACACTCCAGGAGAGCGGACGGACGGAAAGCGGAACACCGCTGCGTTCTCGACGGATAGCGAAGAGAGCAATGGTGTAAAAACGGGTAAAACTCATCCGGGCAAGAAGATGGATCGGACTGAGCCTCAGAGGAAGAGCCTACTCAACTTCTCGTTTTGAGGGCGAAATCCGGGGGCAGAATGTGGAAAGAAGAGTACGACGTCCACTTCGACTTTCTCCTGGATCTGCTGTAAGTGGTGAAGACAATTTACCGAAAGCCATTAACGTAACTGCACGTATTTGTCCGGTTAGTGACACACTGTAAGATCAGTGGGTGTGGGGTGGCTGGCCGCACTTCATCGATTGCCCCTACATCATGTGTAGGAGAAGGGAGGTTTTAACTTTGTTTCTGCAGACTTTTGCAACGCGTTCGGCCGCAGCGCGAGGAAAAAGCGCGTTGCCTCACCTCCGCGACTCCCCGCCTTCGACACACTCGGGCAACAGGCGCTGCTACAAAGTTTCTCTGAACCTATACAGCAAATCGCACCTTTCTCTGTTCGTCGAAGTCGCGCACGGAGTTTGTTTCGCTCGCCTTCTTCTGCTCTGTTTTAGTAACTTTTGGAAACGATCTCGAAATAAGCGAAACCAAGCAAGATACAGCCCCCTCCTCCCCCCCCCCCCCGTAGAGTCCAGTTCCCGCGAGGCAGGAGGAAACGCTTAAAAACCCGAACGATTCTGCACAGCTTTATAATCGCAGTGTCCTCTACTGTTCCGGACCGCTGTACTCGTCAGCCCGCTCGGTTGCTGTTGGGGCTCGTGCCCGTGACTGGTTCCGCACAGCGCGAGACGCGGTGGAGTGCGCGCGCGCGCGTTCACCACTAACGCGAGGCTCGCACGGTTTGGGTGGTTCGTACGGAGCGGGGCAGCGGTCCGCCGTAGAAATGGCAGGCCGGGGTCGTCACGTATCGTAACTGCGGTGGGTCTTCCGAGGTCGCGGAAAAGCTCTTGAATGAATCTCGAAGTGTTAAAAAGCAGAATTTGGGGGGGGGGGAAGCCTTTTTTTTTTTTTTTTTTTTTTTTTTTTTTTTTAACTGAGCTATGTGGTCTTCATCAAATTCAGCGAAAGCTCCATCCAAGCGTGTTAACGGTTCGAACCGTAAATATTTATGAACTCACTGTTTAATATTCAACAGTTTCATAACAGTAATACATTGTGGATAAATTGGACTTGCTTTATGGGGGTGCGGTGGCGCAGTGGGTTGGACCACGGTCCTGCTCTCCAGTGGGTCTGGGGTTCGAGTCCCGCTTGGGGTGCCTTGCGACGGACTGGCGTCCCGTCCTGGGTGTGTCCCCTCCCCCTCCGGCCTTACGCCCTGTGTTGCCGGGTAGGCTCCGGTTCCCCGCGACCCCGTATGGGACAAGCGGTTCAGAAAATGTGTGTGTGTGTGTGTGTGTGTGTGTGTGGACTTGCTTTACATCGGGGCTCTTGTTTCCTCCCCCTTTTTTAACTCCTGTGGTACAAGGTCCACTCTTATTCTGAACAAACAATATTTAGACCACGTGTCAAAAGTGACAAAGTCCCGTAACAGTAAGAAGCCTCCATACACAAAAATAAAGTCCCTTCTGCTTTAATGGTGGTAAAAGGCTGTTCATTCTGTGGTGTGTGTGTTTTGCTGAGTTGTCAGCAAAGTGTATTTGGCCAAGAGCCGCTGTGACACACACTCGCGGCTCACCCCACGCCCTGTAGCTGGCGTACCTGTACAGGTGAGTCCTGCGGCGTGTGAGTCACAGACACGTCTCCTCATGTTGAGAGCCTCATAGCAGCCTGCTCATCTAATCCTGAGTTGAACTCCTTTCAACGGGACAAGAAAGAGTGTCAGATTGAGCAGGAAGCAACTTACAGGCAAGCACAGGAACATACATGTCGTTTGTTTGAACAAAGAAGAAAATGTCTTTAGTGCGTGGCAGAACAGGGGCATGGGGGGCGTTGTCTCCTGGTGGTCTCAACATTAGTTCAGTGAAACTGTATGCTCTTTGAGCTCTCGTTCAGTGAATCTTTGCTGTATCTTTAGTGGTGTGAAAATGTACAGTGAGGGGGAAGCACCCCTGAGGAACGATTAAGGAGGAATATACGGGTCCTGGCCTCTGTAAGGTCACTGCTGACACAAGATCACAGCGGGTGGAGTAATCCAGCACATCCTGTGACATAAAGGAATTTACACTGTCAAAATCTGAGTACAGTCCAGTGTTGCTGCACTTTCTTCCCCCTTCAGTTTCATATGCCCTTGCCTGTAAGTGTCCCCGGAGTAGTGTGTGTGTGTGTGTGTGTGTGTGTGTGTGTGTGTGTGTGTGAAGTGATCAACAATCGTGTATTTACACGTTCATCAAAGTGCCTTGAGTGCAGCCAAAGAAAGAAAGAAGAAAGAAAGAAAAAAAAAAAACTACTGAAGGAAAAAGGGATCCACTCCTTCGATATGCTGTGTAGTTGCAAGACCTTCCCATTTTGAAATCGTAGATGCTTTTAAACATCTAAAACTTTCTCAAACATTTTTAAGCACTTTAAAAACCTTAATGGTTTTTAAAAACCTGAGCGGCACAGTGAGTAGCGCTGTTGTCTCACAGCGCCTGGGTGGTTGAGAGGACATGGGTTTGATTCCCACTCAGTCTGTGTGGAGTTGGCATGTTCTCCCTGTGCCTGTGTGGGGTTCTTGCGGGTGCTCTGGTTTCCTCCCACAGTCTAAGGCATGTTGTTCAGCTTCACCCATAGTGTGTGAGTGACAGAGAGAGAGAGTGTGTGTGTTCCACTGATGTATGGATGAGTGACCCAGTGTAAGTAGTGTATCTTGCGGTGTAAGTCACCGTGGTGAATAAGGTGTGTGGGCTCATAACACTACATAGAGTTCATTGGAAGTTGTTTTGGAGTAAAACATCTCCTAAATGAGCATAAAGATGACATTTACATTTATTCATTTATACCTTATAAATGCTCATTTATAAGGTGTTTAGTGAAGCTGTGGTTAGTAATATGGTGCATGGTACTGAAGAGGAGGTGTGTACCGTGTGGGCTGTACGCAGGCAGGTCTTGTACGAAGGGGTCATTTCTGCGTCTTGGTTGACATTTAACATAGAGAAAATTCTCACATCCCATGCCAGTAGCCTCCAGGGTAAAGATTGTGATTCTTCTGCCCTTGAGGTGGAGAAACTGCCACTGATGTTACAGTGATATCACTGGATGCCCCAGATGTTTTGGCATATGTGCTGACTCTGCTTCCTGAAAAAGTGACAAATTCACATTTATTCACTTAGCAGACACTTTTCTCCAAAGCGACTTACACTCATGGATATTATGTAGTGTTACTATCCCACACACCTTATTCACCGCGGTGACTTACACTGCTAGATACACTACTTACAATGGGTCACTCATCCATACATCAGTGAAACACACTCTCTGTGTCACTCACTAAATTTGCTAGGGAATGCTGATGATTTAAGGCAGATTTGGTGATGGCACTAGTGTTTCCATGGCAAACACTTACTGACACACATTCTGCACATGAAGTTTAAAGGTGAACTGGATTACCCCTAAAGAGAAACACTGGAAAAAATGTACAAATATTTTATAAATTTTGTGAGTATTGACCAAAGTCATTTTAAATGTTGGAAATATTGGATATGCATACTTGGGTAAATGAATAGCTTGTTAAAGGGAGTAATTTTTGTCACACACACTAAACTGCAAACATGTTGCTTTGGTAAGCAGTGTGTTAGAGGAAATACACACACACACATTTTCTGAACCGCTTGTCCCCTACGGGGTTGCGGGGAACCGGAGTCTACCCAGCAACTCAGGGCGTAAGGCCGGAGGGGGAGGGGACACACCCAGGATGGACCCAGTCCAACCCACTGCGCCACCGCACCCCCTAGAGGAAATATCACATTTATTAATTTAGCTGACACTATTCTCCAAAGCAACTTAGTGTTGAGGTATTTACAAATGCTTACCCATTTATAGAGCTGGCTAATTTCACTGGAGCAATTTTGGGGTAAGTACCTTACTCAAGGGTACTATAGCTGGAGGTGGGATTCAAACCTGTAACTTCTAGGACCAAATGCAGTAGCTCTAACCAGTATGCTATCAGCTTCCCCTTTTCCAGGGGACACGCATTAAGTGGAAAAATACACAGTGTGTAGTGCAGAAAATAGTACAGTCTGTTTCCTGAAGTTTGTGTCTTCATGCATCTCTTGGCACATAGTTTTTACTGGAAAACATACTGCTGTGAACCTGTGTGTTTTATGTATGTACTATCTCTATGGATCGCTTTGCATCCTTGTTTTCTCTGAACTGTCATGGTGCCCCCCCGTCAGCGACGCCAACTTGTCGGATGTCTCGTCGGACTCCGGTTCGGAGCTGGGCAGTTTGGAACGGCTGGAGCAGAGCAGCACAGAAGCCTCTGCTGACAGCTGCGAAGGTGCCGGTGATGCCGCAAAGCGCCTTGCCAAGCGCCTCTTCCACCTGGAGGGATTCAAGCGCTGTGATGTTGCACGGCACCTGGGGAAAAAGTGAGCCCATCTCCCGGTCGCATTGCATCGCCTCTCCTAGGGTAGCATTGTCCACTCCTAGGGTAGCATCCATAGGTGTCCAAAAAAAAAAAATTGACATTTGGTTTTTTGTCTTTCAGTAACAAGTTCAACCAGCTGGTGGCAGCAGAGTACCTGTGTTTCTTCAATTTCAGGGGCCTCACCGTAGAAGGAGCCCTAAGGTACATCACTGCTTGGAGCACTCAAGTGTGCAGGGTGTCTCCATGTAGCCCCTGAGAACTTTTGTTTGTGGAGGAAATTTTGTATTTGTATTGTATTGTTTTTAATCCTTTATACATTTTTTTTTTTTTTTTTAATTATCACCTACTTGCTTTCCATGTCTTTAAATGTATCAGTGCTTGAAATGCCTCAGTAGTTGTATAAGCTGTTAGTGTTACAGTCCAAAAGCTGTTTATGTTGTAGTTGATGAGTTTAGCTGCTCACCTGTTCTCGTGATGAGTCCTCATGGAGGCTTGTTGCTGTTGTCACTGTCGGCTCAGGGAGTTCCTGAAGGCCTTTCCTCTCATTGGGGAGACGCAGGAGAGGGAGCGCATCCTGGTCCACTTCTCCAGGAGGTACTGCTCCTGCAACCCGGACTCCCTCTTGTCTGAGGGTAAATAAGTGTCCTATTATTGCCGTTGTGCTTTCATTCACTGATCTCCAAAAAGAGCATCAACCAAGAATTGTCCAGAACTGTGAACTTGTCATGAACAGGCTCCTCTTTAACTGTGCTGTACTGACTGGTCTCTGCATTGTTTCAACATGTCTTATTACTTTGTTCACATAGGAACAGTGCACTTGTTCAGTTGTACACAATAGGAAATGTAGTTACGCTGCGGTGAATCCGAATATTCATTAGTGTTGTAACGGGACCTGTAAATAGTGTAGGTCTGTCGGAGTGTTATTTTAACTCGACTGTTAACATGAGTCAATGTTGTTGTTTCTTCTGGCAGATGCCATCCATATGCTGACGTGTGCCCTCATGCTGCTCAACACAGACCTGCATGGGCATGTATGTAACCCTCCAAGTATGAAATTGTTTTGTCCGTTTCCCTAGGATTTCTGCAGTTGAGTGTCATGCTCCAGCAAATAAGGAGGGTTTCCAAAAGGGTGTTGCAGGGCTGCCGATCTGTTTGCGCAGACAGCAGCGCTCCGAGCGGCTGCGTTTAAATCGATGTGTGGTGATAAGTTGTAGACGTACTGCTCTATGCATTTAATTTCACTGTCGAGATAGAAATACGAAGTGAAAGTTCCCCTTGTGCTCAGAAGGACCTCATTCTTGCATTTCTGAAGGAATTGTTTGTTGAAAGACCCTTAAGAGCACGTTTAAGAAATCAGAGTAAACCCAGATGTGATGGAGTCTGACTGAGTTTTATTTGGCTGACTGCTTGAGCTTTGGTGCTTAGGATTAGGCTTTTGAATGAAGGACTAGTTTTCACAACATTTAAGAGACCTCAATGAAACCTTTGTCATTTTACATCTATTTTTAAAATGTATTCTAGTCATTGTAGATTTTTCTACTTTTCTCGGCTTTTTATCTGTCCATTTTAAACCTCTCAAGCGCTCTTTGTCCTTATTGCTGTCTTTCTGTTCTTCTCATACCCAAATTGCTGATCACTTTGAGGTGGTGAGTGTTGACTTTCTCTCGTCACTCTTTTTCTGAACAGAGCTGCATGTCTTTATTCTTCATATAAGTAGAATAATGGAGTGATGAATGAAAAAGCTCAGTTAGGTGTCATGGAAGTTCATACAGCTGTAGATGGCCATCTAGTGGATTCCCACAGCACAACACTCCTGAAATCTCAATTACAGCAACATACTGTAAGTACAGTACAGTAGCATCTTTTTACTATTTAGCTTATGTAGTCTCAGCTTACGTGAGCCCCCCCTTCCAAAAAAAAAAAAAAAAAACAGCCTTCTGAACACACGGCACTAAAGGTGTAAACAGTGTGTAAAATGGTGAATGTACCCCTGCTATCTACTTAACCATATAATTGTGTACTGGTGTTTTTTTTTTTTTTCCCTCATGGTATTTTTAATAAACCATAAATATTTTGATTATTATATTCATATAGTATCATATATACATATATGTATACTGTGTGTGTGTGTGTGTGTGTGTATATGTAATATATATAATAAATATAATATTCATTATTTTATATATATACATATATTTTATCTGCTTCCTTCTGTTGTGACCGTTCAAGTTAGGATTTTTTTTTTTTTCTTTTGGGAAGATACAGCCATTTCCCAGTTATTTTTAATTGCATTTTTCTGAGCTGTTCTACTTTCTAAAATTTTCGTCCCTCACAGACTGTAAATGAATTGCATTCCCGCATTGGCAGCAAAACACTGAGACACACAAGCAACGCTACTGAAGTGTGGGATCGCTTTTATTTCAGTGTTTACAGCTCATGTCTCATGTTCCTGAGTGTCTCTATGTTGTGCATTTTTATGGACCTAATCAGTCAAAAGCCAGCATCCACTAGGCCTTTGGGGAGAAAAATGTATTTTTTTTACATTGTCATTTTAATTTTAAGAGCCTGAAGTTAAGTGTTCAGAAAAGACTTACAAAGTATTATTTGTTGTATCCAGTCATTTTACAGACCCTTATTCATAAAATATTTTCCCTCAGTTTCTTTACAAAGCTTTTATTGACTGTGTAGATAATAAATTTGAAAGAGGCTCAAAACATCACACCTGATACACATTTATATGATTAATCATCAGTGGCTTTGAATGCAAGGTTGAGGAGATGGATTTTTATTTTCAGTAATTTTAAACTAGTACATCTAGCTTTTGAAGTCGCACGCACGCACAGTCTGAAACCGCTTGTCCAAGCGGGGTCGCAGCGAGCTGCAGCCTAGCCCAGCGACACAGGGCGCAAGGCCGGAGGGGGAGGGGACTCACCCAGGACGGGATGCCAGTCCATCGCAAGGTACCCCAAGCGGGACTCGAATCCCAGACCCACCAGAGAGCAGGACCCGGCCAAACCCGCTACGCCACCGCGCCCCCCGCAGTCATCAAATAATTACTGTTTAAAACTGTTACATTGTAATGTAGTAGCGTTACACCGGGGCTGTATCCTGTTTAATGCTGTTTTTCCAGGACACAGAAGGCCCACAGACCACAGTGACCCTGTACTGTACAAGTAGTTATCAATAATGATAGACTTACTGTAAGTGTTAGTTGTTTCTATTTATTTGTATTTTTTTTTTTTTTTTTTTTTTCTTCAAAAATTAGGTTTTGTATGTTTCAGTTCAAACAAGTCCCTCTGCAGGTGTACTACAGGTAATACATCTGCCAGGTGTCTCATATACAGTTCTTCACAAATAAGGAATTTCGTGTCTGTGACGCAGTGTGTAGTGGAGACCCTCTGTGTTGTTCTTTTTTAAAATCCGAAAGGATTTCAGGTACAGCATTCGGTTCTGTCGTTGCTATCGCTTTTCTTTCTGGTAACATTTTTATCTGCTTTGGATTCCTTTCTCCGGTGAATTTTGCAACAATTTTATCTTGGAAGTTTACCTGACGTACAGGTGGTCCCCGACTTATGGGTTACGCTCCACGAAACCCACCGGAAGTCAAAAATGAATTTAGTAAACCTAATGCACACCTCTGTGTGACAGACTGGGAGATGTGGGTCGCCGCGCTGCCCAGCATCTCAAGAGAGTATCGCACCGCATATCGCTTGCCCAGGAAGAAATCAAAATTTAAAATTGAAAGGTTTACTGAATGTCTATTGCCAGCTCACCGCTGGAAAGTCGAAAAAAAATGGAACCGTCATAAATCGGGGACCACCTGTATTTGAAACATTAATTTGTGTTATTGTAACGATCTGGCTAATGAGTTAGCCCAGATCCTCACGTGGATTCCAAAGAAAGGTGTATAAACCCAGACGGACACGGAAAAATGGAAGCTCTTCGTTTAATACCTTGTAGGCAACTATGGGTGTCTTATATTTCACACAGCTGTCTTCACGATAAAATAAACAACATTAAACTCCAAAATGTGTGAGGCACAAAATGTGTACATGGCCAAGTATATCAGCTTGCGTGCGCGTGCGAGAGAGGGGGCAACCCCTCGGTCTCCACAATAATACGTCATTACATTATGCAGCTTAAATGAGTTAATATGCTTGGCCTGTAATCTGAGGGTGGTTTTTTTTTTTTTTCCTCTTCCTTCCCTTCCCCTTAAGATTTAATTCTATAATCTTCGGAATGACTATTCTATACTTGTCATAGGTGTCACTGTCAAATGTCTTGTGTCCTTTTCAGAACATTGGGAAGAAGATGTCTTGCCAGCAGTTTATCAGCAACTTGGATGGGCTAAATAATGGCAGTGACTTCCCAAAGGACTTGTTGAAGGTCCTTGTTTCCGCCTTGTCCTCATTGTAGTAATTGCTCACGTGGCCTCATTTCTGATGACTTCAGGCTCTCAGAGGAACAACACTATGAGGCGAAATTGTATGCTCCACACACAAACACAAAAATTACAATTCAGCTGATTCAGTAAAAATGCAGTCTATTGAAATACACTTTCTTCCAGCCTTTTTATGCACATTGAAACGTATGATATCGAGCAATATGTTTCGGTTCATTTTTCTTAGGATTAATTGTTCGGATATTGACACTTAGAGTTATGGACTGAGTGTTAGAGACCGATGAAAGATCTGGTGGGTTTATTACAACGTGATCACATTCCTGTACCATAATTTCCCATGGTCAAAAGAGTTACAACTGGTTTCTGCACTGGTCTCATTACAGGCTCTGTATAACTCAATAAAGAGCGAGAAGCTGGACTGGGCGATGTAAGTACCCTCACTGCGCCAATCTCACACAATTTATTAAGCGTGTAAATAGTTTACAGTGGAGATCGCCTTTGTGTATTTCATCTAATCTTCTCTTTCTTGGTTCAGTAGCTTCTATTTATCTTATCATCTTGACTGCTTAAGCTCTTTCTTGACATGCTTTATTTCTAGCACATATGCAAGAATTTCCATCTGCTACTGAGAATGCTGTGGTGTATTTGTGCTGAAAACACAGTAGAATGGCACGCTAGGTCTTAGATTCATTTGTATTATTAACGTGTTGTACGGTATTGTCGGCAGGTTTCTTTTACCTGGACAGAGATGAAGCTGCGTGAAAACTAACAATCTTGCATTGTTTCGATTTATTCATAAGGGATTGAATAAAATTTTTAAGGAGTGCGGGATAATCAGAAAAAAAGTGTGGTTCTTCTTTACAAAAATGTTGGATTGTGGCGTTAGAGTTCAGAAGGTGTTTGATTTCTCTACAGTACATGAGTATCTTAAAGCTGCTACACCATTGTCATTTTGCCTACAGGGTGGTGAGGCTGAATTAAATTGTATTTTAACAATTGTAAATAAAAGATTATTGTGGTGCACCTGTAGTATCCACAAGTACTTATGATTTGTGTGTGTTTTCTGCCTTTAAGTGAGGAGGAGGAGCTGAAGAAGTCTTTATCAGAACTTGTGGAGGGAAACTGCAGGGGAAAGAAGATGGCGCGGGCTGCCAATGGCAAGAACCCATTCGTAGGCATCCCCCTCACACTCAACGCCGTCACCTATAAGCATGGTATCCTCTCTCGCAAAGTCCAGTTTGAAATGGACGGCAAACCTGGTGAGTGCCAGTCGGTTCTGGGAAACGGAGGACCAGGCGAGGTGGTTCTGAGCTCTGCTGTGTTAGAATGGGTTAAGAGGCTGAGAGTCATAGTTACATGTCTGTGATTTCAGCTCCAAAAGGACGTCGCAGCTGGAAAAAATTCTATGCTGTTCTCAAAGGAACAGTCCTGTACCTTCAAAAGGTAAAAAAAAAAAAGAATGTTTTATAAAATGAACAGGTGTTCCGGGAACTTCAGAACAACAGTTATCTGTTTGTATCATCGTTCCCCCTCACGTTGTGGTTCAGGACGAGTACAAGCCCGACAAGGACCTGTCGGAGGTAGATCTGAAGAACACCGTGCGCATTCACCATGCCCTGGCCAGCCAGGCCAGTGACTATGCCAAGAGGCCCAACGTATTCAAACTCAAGACCTCTGACTGGCGTGTGTTCCTCTTCCAGGCTCCGTAAGGATCATTACATTATCCCCCCCACCCCCAAACGGTTATACTGGGACAAACCTGGAGATGGTGGAAATAATGGGAACTTTTACAGGACAACATGAAGATTGAGGCACCGTGTTAAATGTGGAAATAAATTTAGACTAAAATACAAAGTGCTTACATGATGTTTTTGTTAAAAAACCAGCATTATTAGGTTTTTTTCCCCTTTGCAGAAGAATCTGCCATTTGTGAGGATTTTCAGCCTTGCCTGTAATCTAAGTCAAAAATGGAAATTTAACTTACTTTTCAGAAGTTATATATTTTCATATCAATGTTCTGTAATAACAAACCTTTCCCATGTTTTTCTCTGGGGCATATTTGTCATAACCCTATATATATTGCATTCATAACAGCTATTCTGCACTTTTTGTTTATATGCATCATTTCAGACCACGATACAAATTTTTTTCCAGTAAAAAAAAATGTTAGGTGTAGACTTAAACTTTTAAATGTACATCAAATTCAAAAGTACCACAATTTTATTGTTTGCAAACTTGCATTATGATTATCACGTTCTGTTTTTCTTTGAAATTCGTAAAGCATGCCCGATTCATATTTTGATAGTTATCCACAATTTTATTGTCATTATTTTTGGCCAATTTTTATAGCTTTATTTTTCTTCTCCACTCTCTATGTATGTACACACACACTCTTCTGGTGTGTGCCTGTGTGACTGACTGCCGATCCCTCTGCATGCACCAGGAGTGAAGAGGAGATGACGTCATGGATCCTGCGGATCAACCTGGTGGCGGCCTTGTTCTCTGCTCCTGCCTTCCCAGCGGCTGTCGGCTCCAGGAGGAAGTTCTGCAGACCCCTGCTGCCTTCGTCCTCCACCAGACTAAGCCAGGTTTGCATTACCCTCCCCCCCCGACACACACGAAGGGCCGTTTTTGCTGTTCACGTACAATTGCAATAGAAGTAGGTTTTTTCTTACTCTCCGCACTCCACTTTCAAATTTACAGCATGTCATTTGCCTTGTTGCTGTAAGAAGTGGTCTGAAACTTCAGAATGAATTGACATGTGTATTGCAGTATTTCCTTGCAATTCACCTCTGTGTGCATCTGCAGCATTACATCTCTTCCTGGGGGTGTTGCTGTGGTAACCAGTGCTCACATCTGTGCATTTATCTGTGGAAAAAGATGGATCACACAGCCATTCACAATGAAAGGCCCCGCTGTCCTGCACCACACATTGTCACAAAAGAAGTTTTATCCTCCTCCAGTCTGTTGTGTTGAAATAACATCAGACTCGCTTTGAATAACCTCTGTGGTCCTTAAGCAGAAATCATAGTGAATGATCTGTGGTGACGCCTAGAAAAATTAAACTGAAGTTTGATCCTGTGTCTTTGAAGGAGGAGCAGCTGAAGTATCACGAAAACAAGCTGAAGCAGGTCTCTGTGGAAATCGAGGAGCACAGCAAGAACCTCCCGGACCACAGCATGGGCTCTAGGGAGTGGGAGGAGTATCAGCTCAAGGAGCAGTACCTCGCTTTTGAAGTGAGTGACACACGTGTACCATGCTGAGAACAGGGATCCCTTTCCAGCACATTTGTTCTACTCCTTTTGATACATGGAATAAGGTCTCTGTCAGTACTGAGAAATATGCTAAAATTGTGCTTTGTGTTCTCTTTTAATGTACACTAGCGTTCAAAATTTTGGAATCGCCCAGAAATTTTAATGTTTTTGAAATAATTGATACTACTTTAAATCAGGGTACATTTACATTGATTTAAAAATACAGCCAGAACATCATTACTAATGTTCCAAATGGTATTACTGCTCAAAACAACTGATTTTTAATTTATTATTCACATATGACTGTGCCCTATTTTCATCAGCCGTTACTCCAGTCTTCTAATGGTAAACTCTAATGGCCATGGTCCTCATGGTAGATGAACCTTTGTAATTGTAAGCACTGCTGAAACCTGCTATTCCTTTCAAGAAGGTGACACATGTAATTGCCTTCATTTTGCAAAACAACAACATACTGGCATGTTTCTTTAGAAAGCTATTTAGTTTTGGCCATTTTTGAACCCACAAATGAACTTTAGGAATGCCAGTACCTTCTAACTCAGTTAAAGACAATTGCCTTGATTCCTCCAACAGCATAACTCGGTGATTCCAAATTCTTTAAATGCCAGTGTAAGTGTGATCTGCAGGTCCATTGGCCCACCCATTCATGCTCTCCTACAGAGCATATGTTTGCACTTGACACTTAAGTGGTAAATGTTTAGGCGGACAGAGTGAAGATTGGCATCCCAGTCACACTGATGTCCCCGTGGAAACGGCACCTCGTTTGTTTGTTTGTTTGTTCGTGTAACTGCTATGTGAGGCATGTGTCACTTTCCACTTCCAATTCAGTCTGTGTGCCTTCAGCTCACTTACATCCTATGAGGAGCTCTAGGAGCCCATGCAGCCATTTAAAAGTGGGAAAAATGTCAAGTTGTTCCTGACAGAAGTGCTGGCTAAGCAATACAGTAATAATAGAAATACCTTTTCAATAAAAGGTGTGACCTTTCCTGCATTTCCCCTGTGCAGAGGGACCGGTATGAAACGTATGTGGCGCTGCTACAGGCCAAGCTGAGGGTGGACAGTGAGGACCTGGGCCAAGTTGAGGTCAGTCTCCTGAGAGCGCAGCAGGACCATGGGCAACTGCGGAAGAGCCAGTCGAGCCCCTCCATCACCCAGGGACACGGAGGGTCTGCTTCGGGCCAGTGGAGCTGATTGGCTGGGAGAGGTGGGACTCCTCCCATCAGCCACGCCCCCCATGCTTTGATGCCCCACCAGATGAAGAGCTCAGTGCCTGAAAATCTCCATAATTTTGTCATTGGCTTTAAATGACACTGCCATAAGCATCATAACTGTGGGGACATGGACAAAATGCCTAACAATGGTGAGATTCCAACGAAATTAAAATGCAGTTGCATAGCAGTAAATAATGAGCTCATATGCTAAAGTATGGGAACAGCTTCTTGTGAGTTTGGTATGGAACTATGGGGCGTGGCCAAAATCTGACTTGGGTTGTGACACATCTCTACGATGACTGGGTGACTACATATTGGAACTTAACTAAAGTGACAGTGAAGAAATCTGAAGAGAGATGTGAGAAAAGCCATTAGACATATGGATGAACTGAGTGATCTGTCCAGTTCATTTTGAGAAATTTGGATGGATGCCGTGGGCCTGCTCCCTTTTTTTTTTTTTTTTTCCTTCCCCCCCTCCCCTTCTCTGCAAGACATGGTCAGTGTCGGAATACAGCTCACCAAGGAGGGCGTTTCTCCCATCTTGCCAGACTCTGCTGAGGTGATGTGACAAAGTCATAGTCAAAAAAGCATTTTACTTGTTCTCAGGAGTTTCTGGCTAGTATTCTGTCCTCATTTATTGTTGTGAGTAGATAATTTGTTGCTGTTACATAGATAATGAGTTTCCTTAAGGAATTTAGACTCATGTATTTGAAAGTTTTGCCATACGAGTTTTTCAAAGTAAAATGATTGCACTTTAGAGATTTTCTTTATTTTAGGTTTTGTTTTAAATTATTTATTTTTCCTTTTAATTTATCATTCTTACAACTTGTAAATATGGAATATGAATGCTTTTTGCAGTTTATCAGTGAACTTCAAGTCTTTGAGGAGAGTCATTTCGGAAAATGATGTGCAAAAGCTTGAGAATTCATACGGTTAGTGACCCTGCAAGGTTTAACATGACTGCTTCTCTGACACGGAATAAACTTGAGCATCGTGCTGTTCTGCAACACAGACTCTTGGCCTACATACCTCACATAGTCCCAGCATGTGCTCTCATACATATTGATAACCCCTACAATTCATGCTGTACTTCACACTCATCTTGACAAACCAGTCACTGTGTGGCCCAAGTATTGTTAAACAAGCAAAAAGAGGCTTTTGTAAATAAGCAGCGTTAATTTATTCCAGCATAAAATACAATGTTTATTGCTTTTTACAGTGGTGTTCCAATGCTGATGAGGCTCTGCTAGAATGACTTTGACCGAGTATCAGTGCAGGCTGGTTAACAGATATGGTGAGATGAAAATGACCAAACAAAATGAATTAACTGCATAACAACCAAAAAGGCTTTTACTTGCCAAAGACAAAGATTCCCATGCAATTTGATCCAGCTGCTGAAAATCAGTCTCCCGAGATGAAAATGACCAAACAAAATGAATTAACTGCATAACAACCAAAAAGGCTTTTACTTGCCAAAGACAAAGATTCCCATGCAATTTGATCCAGCTGCTGAAAATCAGTCTCTCTTTTTGACCTTAAACAAGAAAAAATTATCTCCACCTTTCTAGCCAATTTCACCTGTTTTGAAGCTTTCTTGGCAGCACAGAACATCCACTTTTTTCCCATGATAAGCTAAGTGTAGCCTCATAATTAATTCTGGGACATAAACAGTAAAGTACTATTAAATCACAATGTCATCAACTGAGTTGGTGACAGTAAGCAGTTTAAATGTTCTGTAGTTGAAATACAATTGACTAATCAAATAGAAATATTATTTCACATTCAAGGTAACAAGGACAGGATTCAATATCTGTAATATATGTTAAAGTCTGGGATGGCTATATAAAACAGAGCAATAATTAGAAAACGCGAGTCTCTGAATGTTAAAATCGACCTAGCAGTTGTCATTGCACTCGAACGCCAGACTTTAACTTCACATTTGAGTTGACTTTTTTTTTTTTTGGCTAAGTCTTGGTGCTTTAAGTGTTCCAAGGTAAATTTAAAGTGGATTTCCAGCATGAGCTTTGGTTTTGATGTTAATTATGTAGATGACATGTAATATGATTTTGTTGACTAAGATTGACAGCATCACTTAAAATGTGACCAGATTCTTCAGGTAATCTATTGTAAAGACAAAAACTATAAAATTAGCGTATGTATATATTACAGAATAAAGTGTATCTCGTGTAAGTTCTCTCTTAATTGTTCACTGAGCAAATAAATACTAGTAACTGGCTGCTGACCACTGCAGTTTGAAACGTGTCGACTTGTTTGAGATAAATTCATAGTTATTTCAGACATGTTTAGTTAAGCCTGTCCTGAACTATGTTTAGCTGTGTTTCTCACTTCTTTCTGGTCTTTTCTGATTGTCAGTTATCAACTGTCCCACAAGGATTTGGAAAAGTTACTGGAGAAACTATATTCCCTTTAACACATATTGTGCTTTTGAGAAATTCCTTCCTCCTCTTCCGTTGCCTGGTGAAAATGACTTTCCACACTTTGGCATGTGACACAAATATTCCATATTAGGAAAGCATGTAAGCACACACCATAATATAGTATTTTATGTATTAAATGGGGTCTCTGTGTAATATGGTGGTATAATCACACTGCAATACTGCATATAACAACGTTTACTGTGGTGTATTAACCAAAAACTTTTGAGTGCTCTTGCGTGGTCAGTTTATCGCTGAAACATTTATGCAAAGAATTACGTGTTACTGAGTCAAATGCATGTATTCCAGACGGATATTTTCGGCAGATTTGCGTGACGAGGGTAATCTTTGAACCGATTAGGGCCGTTTAAATCAGAATTCCTGCGGATTCGTCTCACCACCGCAACGTCACGTGCGGATATTCAACACAAACGGGAAGTCAAAATATACAACATATATTAAAAGAAAGTGACCTTCACGCTGAGGTGTGTGGCAGGGTTTATGGCGGCGTCTTGGCGGTTCTCTTGAGTGTAACGTGGAATATATGAGCCTGGCCTTGGTTCATTCACTTTACTTGACTTAGTTTTAATAAGCACAGGGCCATGCAAAAAGTGTGTAAAGTACAGGGCTGTGACAGAAACTGTAGAGATTATTAATGCATTACAAAGAGGTTATATCAGTGGACAAAAAAACAACTTTAAGAATGACGAGTAGAAGAAGCGGGAGGCATGGTGGCACATTGAGTAGCACTGCTCTCTCACAGCGCCTGGGGGGTGCGAGAGGATGTGGGTTCAATCCCCCCTCAGTCTGTGTGGAGTTTACATGTTCTCCCCATGTCGGTGTGGGTTTCCTCCGGGTGCTCTGGTTTCCTCCCACAGTCCAGAGACATGCTGTTCAGGTTCCCCCATAGTGTGTGAGTGACAGAGAGAGTGTATGTGTGTTCCACTGATGTATGGATGAGTGAGCCAGTGTAAGTAGTGTATCTAGCAGTGTAAGTCACCGCGGTGAATAAGGTGTGTGAGCTGATAACACTACATAGAGTTCGTTGGAAGTCGCTGGAGAAAAGCCTCTGGTAAGTGTAGAAGCACCTACAGACCGTTAAGTGACACACAACCACCGATTTTGACTTGACACCAAAGGAGAGGATTTCTTTCTGTGTGTTGAGTCCACAAGCAGCGGAAGAGAAAACAGCCCGTTTGCTGTCAATCGCACACGTCGGTGAGTCTGCTGGAGGGCGACGTTTAGAGGTCACGACCTTTCATTTGGCCACAGTAAGGGATCATCCAGGACAATACTGTCCCACTGCTTCTTTCCAAAGGAAGCACATTGTCACGGAGGAGCACGATGACAAAGCTACTCTTCTTTTCGGTGAAACATTTTTTGAACCTCCACCCGTAGGGTCCACAGCAGAGACTTGAAGCTGGTGTGAACTACAGCTGGACAGCAACATTATTGCTGTTCCTTGTGACCGAGTGCCGTTAGAGGATGTAGAAGACTTTCGACCCACAGCTCAACCCCCTCCACACTGTGTCCGCTCTGTCTTGCTTATACATGTTTGCACAGCAGACTACTGCATTGCTTTTCTTTTTCCCTATTTTTTGATGAAATAGCTGCATATTTTTCACTTTGCTGTGCAAAGCTGCTTCAGGGACACGGCCGCAGCTCTATGCCCTTCTGCGCACCAACACCGACGTGCAGATGGGCGCTTGGCGTGTCACATCCAAAGAAACCTACCGGCTGGAGTGAGGCAGGTGGCTAAAGGAGAGCGTTGGTGCATTCAGCGCCCAAAGCTGGAGTGGCTGTAGTTCTTTGAGGGAGAGAACAGAAGAGGGTGAACAGCCACAAGTAAATTTACTAAAAAAAAAAAAAAAAGTTAAGGTACAAACAACAGTGTTGGTGCCAGCGAAGTGCTTACACTGTGCAATAATTCCTTGGAACTTCAATCCAAAATGCTGTCATTTATGGGACTTTCTGGAGAGAATCCGTGAGCATCGCTGCTTCTATAAAACCATTATTCTCCACACATTCGATGTACTCAAATGCTGGGACGCCTAGAATGTGCGGAAGAGTTCAAAAACCATATGCTGCTCCGTATCTGTGGCGCTGCCACGGTTTCTCCGACGCGGAAGAAGTATTGTTGTTCTGCCTTCGATGTTTGTCCATCACCTGTACATTCGGAGAACTTCCTTCAGAACCCTGGACAGCTCCAAGGAACTTGCGAACGTCCACATTCTGCAGATATTCCTTTCAAAGTGATTTCGCCGACTGCCAAAACAGGTGAGATTCGGGTCACTCGTTACTGCTTTCCCCTTAACCTTTCGGACCACATGGTATTTCAGACACGAATTAAAATGGTGTCTCATGTAACCAGTACCGTAGTTACATATCAACGGTGCACAATAACTTCAAACTTCATTAAGAATAAAATGAGAAATTACTGAAAGTAAAACTGATACGTGTACAGCTTGCTATTCAAAGCCACTTACTGACACATTCATCCCATAAACTTCTGTAATGTTCATCAGTTTCCGGGCACTTTCAGCTTTGAGACACGCCTTGCTTTATATTTTGCAAAAATTCCAGACATAGCTGTAATAAATATTGAGCTTTTTTTGTTTTAATGTTGAAATTAAGTAAAAGCCCCACGAATACTATAATTTCTCATCTTCAGTTTCATATGTAATTCAGGTGCCCTTTATCTAATTTTAAAGTTTAGCTGCAGCCCTAAAAACATTCCAAGTCAAAAATTTACCACAACAGAGGACATCGGGAAAGGGGTAAATGCTTTTTCACTGCACACTGAATAAGCTTAAATATCTCTTTGAAAAATCATAATTTGATTAATGCAATAAGTTACTGTATCAAAGCTCAGACTTCAGCCAGATCCTATAATGGTTACATAGTCTTTGACTACAAATTTCATCAAGACACAATTTTTGTAGCATAAAAATACAAATTAAGGATATAAGAGTACTGTTGACCAGTGGTCCTAATAATAGCTCATATTTTCCTAATCATTTATTATTATAATCGCAATTATTGCCAGAATTTGCCTGACGTCCTGCATTCGGGTTGACGTGGTTTGGTCCTGGTGAACGTAAAGAACGTGCACAATACTGCTGACCCCCCCCCCCCCCCCCCCCCCCCCATACAAGGTGCAACACTGTCAGGGGTCAAAGCTGAGATGTATGTCACATAAACACAACTTACCGCAGCACTTAGTAAAATGAAATTATGTAAACGGCCTTGGATGCGGACTGCAGCTGTACGAATAGAAATATGTTTAAAATACAAGGTACACCTATAATTTCAGTTATGTGAGTGAGAAATACCCCTGGTCAACTAAGCATTCTTCTCCCGAGTAGGAGACGTGGCGTCTCCCGTCCTGGGGGAGAGCGGGCAGCCACACGGCTGGCCGTACATGAGATAACCCTTTCAGTGCAGCTATTCAAAGACCGCATTGTTTCCCGTTTCGCCGATACTTTCCGGTCGTCTCCTTGTTTTGCCAAAGTGAATCAAATGAAGCGAACTGGCTGCTCATTTAGGCAGGATGGTGGCAGCAGGCTCTTTGTGTTTTAGGGCTTAATTTGTCTTGAAATTGTGAAAGAGGCAAAGCTGTAACTTGAAGGAAATTAATCAGAGCCTTACATTTACATTTATTCATTTAGCAACACTTCTCCAAAGTGACATGTTTAGCTACTTGAGTTATTTACTTATACAGCTGGGTGATTTACTACTACAGCTAGAGGTGGGATTCAAACCTATGACCCTTACAGCCTGTACACTTGAAACTTGCCACTTTCGAGTAACAGTATTTGTTATATATATTCGGGGAACATACTGTTCAGTGTTGAGAAATGCAGAATTCTGTAAATAGGACATATTTGTGTCAATGCCAAGCATCAGAGTACAGCACACTTGGTCTGGTGCGTTCCCAGAACATCATCCTCGTGCGGTGCAGTCTCTACCGTGCCTGTAGACATGGTAAAACACGGTGCCAGCAGTGTCGTGTCCTGACGGTCCTCCACCTTAGACTGTAGGACTGAAAGAGAAATGCAAGAAAGTGCAAGCGAACAGCTGAGGACACTTTAGAAGTGAGGAGAAGATGTACCTTTGGACAGGGTAACAATCCAAGCAAGAGGCCAGAGGTTCTCCAGATACACAGGCTGTAGGATCCCAAAGTCCACGTGGTTGGGCGACCCAGCAGAAAAGTCGTGATGGGAATTATCTGCGGAAAGACTTGAACATTTCTGTCCATAAATGATTCCCAAGAATGTTGCGGGAGCTTGAACGGAACAGGCAGGAAGAACGAAGAGAAAACGCCGGATGCGCAGTTGGCGAAGACTTACCGGCGCCTTGTAGGGTCTCGGCACGTCAGAGAGAACCTGTCTCGTTTTACTCACATTTACTGTAAGGGATCACTTCACACTCGAGTTTGGAACAAAATTAAACTAGTGCATGAATCAATCGGATATGAACGAGTAACTTTGCTAAATGGGGGGAAAATATACATCTAAATACTTAAATAAGGAACTGTGTGTCTTGCTCTTCGTATGTTTAAAAACAGTTTAAAGCTAAAGCTCAAAAAGTTTAAATGCAACTAATTTGAGAAAGTCCTTCATAGATCAGTCTCTCAACTCCACCTTTACTGCTCAGTTTACGAGAAATCTGCATCTGTACACAAATTTCTCTCCATTCTAGCATGTTTGTAAATTACATGAATGATGAAAATACAAGTTACCCCAAAACAATTTATTGAAATGGTCTGTAATGAGACAAGATAAATAGTTAAATTACGTCTTTATTGCAATCATTGGTCGTTTCAGACTTAAGCTATTTACAAAAAACACAATTTGTACTATCAAAGGACATTTAATAAGGTAGTTGACGTACATGAAACGGCAATTAACACAGAACAGTAAAATGATGATGACGATGATGGTGAAGATGATATAAAAAAAAAAAAAAAAAAGAAAGAAAGAAACAACCAAAAAAAAAAAACATAAGCCAATTTAAGCACCATATTTAGATTAGGAAAGGCAAAAACAGATGAACTGCCAAAACAACATACCACCACAATGTGAGACTGAATTAATGCATGGAAAATACAGTCTTAACGCAACCATTTTAACAACTAAAAGTCATTCCAGTCGGAGCACTGCAACTTCATCATGCCATTCACTTGTTAAAACACTGAAAATATATTTTCAACACTAAAATATACTTTCGAAATTAAAGTGGATATATTTCTGTTAAACACAAAGCCTAGAGTACCTAGATTTTTAATGCAACGTCACCTATCAAAAATAATATGCAGAATTCTTCATATAAAGTGCAATTTTTTCTTTACAGTGAGTAGAAAGTACCAAAGAAACAATGACAAAAGTAGAATATATATACATATAGAGAATATATACATATATTCTTTAAATACCCCTGTTCAAACAACTTTGAACAATATACAGCATAATAATCCATAATGTAATGTTAGTGGGACATGTTATGAGGGTATTTAGATTCCAAGTAAAAAACAATAACCCTTCCATACTTCCTGCCTCCCCCACACACCTTGAACAGGAGACTCAAAAGTGTCCCTTACAGAGTCCCCAAGTTGTCCACTTGGACTCACTGATCTGCTCAATCTCAGGTGTCCACTGCGCCGAGCACTACAGCGCCCCCTAGTGGTGCGGAGCAGACAGGCTGCCACTGGAAAAGGAGCATTTTACCTACATTTACCCAACGCTTTCCTCCAAAGCTACTTACACTTATTTACCCATTTACACCGCTGGGTAATTTTACTGGAGCGATTTCGGGGAAGGACCTTGCTCAAAAGGTACTGTGGCTGGAGGTGGGATTCGACCCTGCGACCTTTGGGTCCAAAGGCTGCAGTTCCAACCACTCCGCCACCAGCCGGCCGCTCTGGGCCAAGGCAGCGCCGCCGTCTGCTACACCGTTACACGCTGTAGCTCCGCCCACTGCATTACTGCATCGAACATATTTCATGCTGACATTGGCCGTCCGCTTTGGTATGTTATGTCGTTAAAAAAAAAAAAAAACCGCATTACCCTGCAAACACTAATTTTACTGCCATTAGTTGACCAGACAAAACATTCCTTTCGTGTTAAACTTCAGTTGGTATATTTCTTCGGAGCGTAACATTATACCTCGGTTATGTACAGTACAAAAAAGGCAGGAAGCAGAACAACCGTGAGTGAAGAGCTGTATGTGTCTCACACATTAATGTGTAAATCATCTTGTCTTTATCATCATCATCATCACAACATGAAACAAGAGAAACGTTCAAGGATTAACAGCGTTAATCAGAGATTTAGAAACGGAAACAAAACAAAGGGAGACGCTCAATGGAATCTACTTTGTGTTTCAGGGGTGCAGAGTAGCTCCGCTAACCGGACTGCGGTAAATCCCAGTGAAAGCCCTGGCATTTCCCACAGGAGGAATATTTCTCCTTCGTTCATTATTTCGCCGCTCGCCGATGAAACAGCATCTCAGTAGAACGAACCAGCTGACTGTGGTGTTCAGGTGGGACAGAAAAGTAAAGTTTCTACATAGAGAGTGTGATCCATTCGCACGTTTCACTACGACACACACACACACACACACACACACACACACACACACACACACACACACACACACGCACGCACGAGAAAAGGAGACAAAATGCTTGTGATTGCAGGCAAGTTCACTCTGTGATGCTGTGAACCCATATTGCACTCGAACTGAACACGGTATTTAACTGCATTTTTACATTGAGTGCTGTACTTAGTAGTAATCCTATGGCTCTAATACTTCACTGCTCCGCTCCTCCCAATTTAAATAAAAATAAAAAAAAAAAGAATAAAAAATAAGACCTTTACAGAAGCATCTCCCAGCCACAGCACTGCAGACTGACTGTTTCTGTGGAGTCCGCCGCCAGTCCTAGCGACTTCCCCGCTACGACCACAAAGGCGCAAAAACGCATTAAATTGTCACCAAATCCAGGTCTTTTCTGGAAAGTGCTGCACGACACTTTGCTCTTTAACAACTTCCGATGCGCTCCCTTCGTTTAATCCATTATTTCTTCCCCACAAACAAAAGCGTGTCATTATTTCGCTGAATTTACACTGTTATATCGCCTAACCAATTAGGTAACCGAATAATTTGCCATCGTTATATTTAACACTGCTCAGTGTTAAGGGAGTAAATAAATGAAAATATGCGAACTCACACAGAGGAGGGTTCGATGACCCCCTACGGCCTGGAGTTCACTGATAAACTCAACGAATCAGGAGAGTCGACCGAAGACCGGGCCACGCATAGTGTCCTAGGAGCTGGGACCAGGACCGGCGGGGGGACCAGGACCGGCGGGGGGACCAGGACCGGCGCACACGGGAGCACTGACCACCAGGTTCGCTCCGTGATCACCACTCGATACAAAATCACTCGTAACCTGGAAGGATACATACAATCTTAAAGAAAGCGTGAAGTCGTCACGTACGTTCGTCACCTGTACAAAGTGACGCGTGCGAACCAGAGCTACACGCCGAACACTTTACGACTCGTCGCGTACAAAACGAAAAGCACGAGGACGTTATCGACGACATCAACCATTTCCTTCGATCGGAGTGGCAGATTCACCTAAAAATGTTCAAAAGATGACAAAACAATATTCAATAAGCTATAAAATGCTATTTCTTCACGTGACAAGAATTGGCTTGGAAGTTCCGTGCAGAAGCTGTCAGCACTTAAACGTGTAAATGTTGGGTTTTCGGTAAAGACCGTCAAAGCGTATTTTACAAAGGTGACCTGGCGTTAGACGTATCGACGCTTCCTTTTCCAGCGTGTCTGTGAGAAATACCGCAGGGCTCGATGGGGGGTCAAAGCAAACCGGAGACGTGTTTCGTACTGTTCGTAACTCGAGTCACACACACACACACACACACACACACACACACACACACACACACACACAAACCTCATACTTCTTTGTCCATAAAAAAACAACAACAAAAAACTTCCTTGGTACTTGACCACTAATAACAGTATGTCTGAAAAGTTAATAAGCCAAAAAAAAATATATAGATATATATATATATATAGCAGCACTGATATCAGATAGTCAAAGACAAGAATTTAGAAACAACCAGCTTAATAAAATGTATCGCCAACCCAGGAAGGAACATACTACTCAATTCTGAATTAGTACAATTTCAATGTAAATTTATTCAAAACTTTAAATAAAAAAAAAAATAAAAATCTGTCGCAGTAATTCTTGTGCAGGTCCGATTTAAAAATGAAATCACCTTCGCAGGAGGTCACGAAGTCTACGGGAAGCAAGCGAGTTGCTCCCTGAAATGAACTGCAGAAAAAGTGTAAAGACATGACGGTTTAGTGCAACGAGGGCACCAGAAGTACAGTAACAGTACACAGCCCCAAAAATTATGCTCAATGTTGTCATTCGCCGTTTTCGATGCACGGTTAACACTGCAACACGTGACGCTGCGTCGCTTTGCTCGACTCCACATTTCTACGGCACTTTTTTTTCCTTTCCTTCTGTGCCGTTTCATGTTCAATTTGCACAAAAAGGAGTGCAGACAGTTTTATTTTAAGTAAATAAAGCATTTATACAATTCTCCGGGAGTACTGCTCCCCTGTGGAAGGTGACACCGCGGTAAACTACTGCTCAGCACTACTGTGCAGAGCAGAGCACCTCTCACTCTCACACACACACACACACACACACACACACACACACACACACACAGCTTCATCCACGGCCCCTTTGTAAGAGGCAGTACTAAATCACCCAACGTTCACTCTTCATTAATTGTCAATATAATCTTTTTTTGTTTGTTTTTGGATTTCGCTACAAACTTGAACTCTCAAACTTTTTTTTTTTTAACTAAATAAATGTAAGATTTTTGCTTAATTGCAGGTACTTTTTTGCACGACAACTGTCTCCTTCAGTCACGATGCATATTTTATCTTAGCATATTCTGTGGTCTCCAGTATCTCAGGTAAATAAATTAGAAGTTATTTTCTGGTTAGAAGTAAACAGACACGCAGCCCCTTACGATACACTCGACACTACGCAGAAACGGACCGCTCTTCAAATATCAAGTGCATCAGCGGTGCTGCAAATACTGTGTCACAGTGAGCTCTTCTGGCCTGCGGATGTAGAGAACGAAGACGAACCGAACCACGGTACGGCCGGGACGGGTCACGACGTCTGGCAGTACTGGTAGCGACGTGAACGACGCCATCGAGTCCAAAATCAAGTTCCGTCGGTTACGTCTCCGGGAGCGCGTTCCCTCCCCCGGATCCGGGCCGCTTAATGGCACAGAAAGGAAAGAAAAGTCACGATACGAAATGGCACGACAGACCTCGTCTACCAGGCGACGTACACCCTCGCGAGGTAAAGAGACGCGGTACGAATGGTTCCCCTGCAGGTCAGCGAGAGGAAAAGTGGAAGTGCCCTGTGCAGAACAACAGCCGGTGGAGGTGGACAAACCCTCTCCGCCGAAGAGAGGCGAGCAACACGCCGGCCTACTGTGTAAGTTACGCATGACGTGTTCATAAAGCGTACACGTCGGTTTTCTTCAAAAGAAACCCCCTTCCCCAAAAAAAAAAAAAAAAAAAAGTTAACTTAATCAGAGGCCAAAGGATTTACAGAACAGACTCTGCTGCACTTTGGAATACCAGCCACACCGTCTCACAAACAAAGAGTCTTCATACATTTTACACATCCAATTACAGTTATAGTATAGTTATTTCCAAATTTACAGGACACTGATGTGTAATACGCACATAAAAGTTATTAAAAAAAAGAAAAAAAAAGAAAATATTACATTTTCGCGACCATGTCACCTTTTCGTTTAACCGTACAGCCTTTCGATTTTCAATTGTCCGATTTTGGCATCGTGAGCACACTTGCAGTTCAAGTGCTGAAATAAAGAACCTCAAATTCATCGCCACCTTGATTCCAATACAGGACACGTGTCAGAATGTGCGTTTCATACTGTACGTGGTAAAACAAACTCTACTAAAGAGAAACCAAATATGAATTAATGCATATTTTGACCGAAACCTGTTGAAAACAACGGTTTGCAAAAATTAAGTTACAGCCGTGGTGCGATTGCTAGCAATTTTAAACCCATCGCTGCAGACGACACTTTACAATGTCAATTCAAACAATTCCTTCAAACGCATCAGTACCGAAGACAGATGGAGAGCTATAGAGGTAGAACCAGGAAGCATGAACATTATCATGGAAAACTGCATTTTAGGAAACAAAAAAAAACAACAAAAAAAAAGTACATTAATCGTATTGGGTCGTGCTTGTGGACTTTCACAGAAGTCCTGCAAATAATTAAAGTTCAGGCAAAAAAAAAAAAGAAAAAACTAAAGATAAAATTACTTTTCCATCAGTCACGGGTAAATTATATTTCCGTTTATTTTAAAATCTGTAAAATATGCATGAAAAGTACTTTATTCACTACTAAATTAGTTACTGGAATAAACCTTACTCCGAAATGGAAAACAAGTTAGAGAAGAAGTTTCGCACAAGTTTGACATTCCTTAGAGATCTGGTTCCCACCCAGCTGGCCCGACACCCAGGCCATAGTAACACTGACTTTTAACGCACGATTTCAGGTAAAGAGAAGATAAATCTGCGTAAACGGCACACAGCACACAACACGCCTGCGTGAGGATCTTGCCAGATACTTTGTCCTTTTTCTCGTCTTTAAGCTTACTATACGTTAGGAGACATGACTGTATGGTTTATGCCACCAACTTGGAGGTTGTTTCCCCTCCTTTCTTTTTTACCCCCCACACAGAGCACAATAATGCTGCACCGCTGTGTGTGTGTGTGTGTGTGTGCGCGTGTGTCTGTGTGTGCGTGTGTGTGTGTGCGTGTGTGTGTATTCGGGGGACAGCGACTGGCTGGCTTACTGGAGCTCGCTCGGCTTGTGGGCACACAGCCGCTCCCCACCCCCTCAAAACGTTGTACCGTTTCTCAAAAGCAGATCAAAAGGCCTTAAGCCTTGCAGAGAAATAAACGTGGAGTTCAGCCTCATGCTTTCAAATATTAATCATATATTTAATTGATATACATATATTGCCACCATTGGCACGTACAATATTGCACACAGTAATGAAATGTAGCACTGAAACCCTTTGTGAGCCAAACGTTCAAAATGACAAATAATGTGGAATAATGCTGGAAATAAAAAATTAAATTAAATTAAATATAAAACAAATCAGACATGCTAAGTAACCCTCTAACAGAGGTCTTTTAGCAACTTACAAATTACACGTACTGCCCAAGCCATAGGTCTACGCACAGAAAACATCACACAGGGCTATACAGGCGTCTGTTTGTCCCAACCCAGTCCACTGCGTACCCACGACCCCCCCGCTCCCCTCGCGCGCTGCGTGCAACGCAGAGAGCGGGCGCTCGCATCTCCTCCGTGACAACATCCATGTTTACATTTAAGGCTGATGCCTGGAGAGCTTGGGAATACGAACACAAGATTCCACGTTCTGCTCGTCCCTCTCCGGGCCTCTGCCGACCTCCCCCAAAAAAAAACAAAAAGAAAATTTCAGAAATAAAAAAATAAAATTAACTCACCCCACCCCGCCACACCCCACAACCCCCAGAACAGGAAGCCCGAACAAACACGAGCATCAATCCAAAGCACTGGACCAGCATGTAAACATGCGGAGTGTGTAAGGCACCGGGTTGTTGTAAATGCTGAAGAGGACGCCCCCTCCCAACAGGTATGCAGCTCTGTACAGAGAACATGCAGCAGCGGCGCCCCCAGGGCTACTTGACTTCTCACTTGTGGACTTTTGTCTCTCTGTCTAGAGATTTACCATTATTATCATCATCATCATCATCAGTATGACTATTAGTACCACTCTAACATTGTTAAAATGACCCCACAGAAAATGTGGAGTGTGTCTTCCTCAAAGACTAAAATTAGATCTGATTCACAAAATCATAATTTTTTTTTTTTTTTTTTCTCCCTCCCCCCCCCCCTCCTCCTCTTTAAAAGCTAGAACTCTCGAGAAACGGATTGGTGACAATTTTGCTCGGACGGGACGCGGTCGGGTCGCACACATCCGAAGGGACCGCGAGACGTCTGCGTGAGGAGTCTCCTCTGGACATTTGCTGCATGTTATCACTGCACCTCCCAGCCAGAAATCAGATACTTTTTTTTTGTTGTTTTCCTTTTTTTTTTTTTGTTTTTGTTTAAAACACACATTGCATGACAAGTTGACACAAAAGGTAGAGCATACTCCTCATCTGCATGAGCTACAATGTGAATGAAAAGAAAGGAAGGAAAAGCAGTGAAACCATAAGGTTGCAATCGCCATGCAAATGCCTTTCTCAGCATCTTCGTGCGGACAGAGGACGCACTGACCGGCTGCTCGTGGGGACGCTTCTGATGCATCGCTGCAGCACACGGACCACCTTGTTACCCGGCGTCCACCTGTCCGTGTACCTTCAGCTTCACCGAGGGTCTGACATTGTAACAGAGGTGACAGCGTGCGCGTGCGTGTGCGTGTGTGCATGTACCTACGTACTCTGCGTGTGTCATACATGCACGCACACACACACACCTGTGCATACATGCACGCCAACACATAAGTTCACAGGTAAACAGGGTGGTAGGGTTACCATGACAACCTCTTTTTTTTTTTTTTAAAAAAAAAAAAAAAAAAAAAGAAAGAAAAGGTTTAGAGTTTTGGTTACAAAAAAGAAACAAGGGGAAAAAAAAATCTAAAATATCTGCTTTTTGTGCTGAAGTCAAATGTTAGCTCACATGAAAAGGACTCGGATTCCTCGGCAATATCTCCATTTGAACATTGCAAACACTTTTTTTTCATAATAATAATAATAATAGCTCGAACGTGTACAAAAGTTCTCAGGTTAATTAGGGAAATAAACACTCAGTTCTTTCTCGTTTTAATCAAGTAGGAAACACAGTTCATATTTATATTTATATATATTTATATTTATACTTATTTATAACGTTATTACTTTGTTTAGCAGCTGCTTACTGTCTGTCGGTGCTTCGTGGGACATCCAGCGATGGCGGCGATCGGACTGTCGGTCGGTCGGTCGGTCGGTCGGTCAGTCGGTCTGGTGCTCCGTCCTTCCAGTTACACACTTTCTTCTCTTGCACTTAACTTTCTCTCTTGCTTTTTACAGTAAAGTTCTTTTTAATTAATAATAACAATAATAATAATAATAATTTCTCTTCTGTTATTTCGATCGCTCTCTTTTTTTTGCATTTTTTTTTTTTCCTTCTTGCTTCTCTGTCCCGGCGTCTCCCTCCGGTGTATGGGCGGGCGCGCGCTCGTTCGCGTGTGAGTGTGTGTGTGTGTGTGCGTGCGTGTGCGTGCCTGTGTACATGTGTGTGTGTGTGCACGCGCGTCGCGTTCCGGCTGGCGATCGCTCGCTCGCTCGCTTCCTCCCTCCCTCCCTCTCTCCGTACGTCCGTCCGTCCATCGTCAATCCTCGTCCCCGTCGTCCGCCTGCAGCTCCTCCGCTGCCGCCGCCGCCGCCGCCGCCGAGGGCCCCTGCTGCTGCAGCTCGCACGCCCGCTTCTCCCGCTGCTTCTCCTGGATCTTCTTCATCTCCTCCGCGTACTTGCAGAAGGTGCTGCCGAACTTGGACCACACTTTGTAGGGCACCGTGATCGAGTTGCGGTACGTGGGCTTCACCTCGCTCACGCGCATGAACACGCCGTACTTGTTGGCGCCCACGTCGAAGAAGAAGCGCTTGTTGTCCACAGTCAAGGAGGTGCCCTCGGGCAGCTCGGCCGGCTCGTCCTCCACGCCGTAGTCGTCGATGAGCTTGGCGAGCGCGTCGCGGAACTCGATGAGCCCCTGCGCGGGAAGCGCGATCGTCTGGCCCTGCGTGGAGCCCAGGCCGGGCCCCCGGTTCACGGTCTGCCGGATCCTGAGGAAGCGGCCCCGCTGGTTCTCCTTCAGGTCCATGTAGTACTTGCGGTTCTCGCGCACCAGGAACTCGCTCTTGAGCGCCCGCCGCGGCTCGTCCTGCGCCACGTCCGGGTTGCTGGGCCCCAGCTGCGCGTAGTGCTCGATGAAGTCGCCCAGGTAGTCGCGGAACTCGACCGCCACCGACATGGAGAGCGTGAGGCGGCTCTTGTTTCCCCCGGCGCCGACCTCGGCGATCTTGAGGAAGCGGCCCTTCGCGTTCTGCTTCACGTCCAGGTAGAAGCGCTTGTTCTGGATGTCGACGCGCTTGGAGGCGAGCTCCTGCGTCTCGTGCTGCAGCCCGGAAGCCGAGCCCGCCCCGCCCGTCGCCGCCGCCGCCGCTGCCGCCGCCGCCGCGTGCAGGGAGCCGACGCCCGGGCCCGTGGCCGCTCCTCCCTGCTCGCTTCCACTGTCTCTGTCCGCCATGATGCCGCCGCCTGCCTGCCTGCCTGCCTTTCTCCCTCCGTCTGCTGCAGACGCCGCTGCCAGGCGCCACGCCACGCCGCCGATCTCGCGAGATCTGCGCACAGAGACACAGGAGGAGAGACAGACTCTTCGAGTCGCTCGGTTCACCTGTCGCCGTTCGGAGCCGCGCGAGTGACGCACGCACGCACGCACTTTGCTTCGTCTCGCCTCGCGGCGCTCGGATGTGCGCGAGAGCCGCACGGCGCCTCTCTCACGAGGCCAAGCGGCCACATCTCGCCCGCTCCCCTCTTTCTACGGCACCATTTTCGCCGCGTTTGTCACCCCCGACTTGTGTCCCTCGAGCGGCCGGGCTGCGGTCTCTTCGCGCGCGTTTCGCACTAATTCGGACAATTCGCGGAAAACCTGCGGTCTCTGCGGCAGTAGAATTTAACAAGCTGTAGAAATTTATTATAAAGTGCTAAAAAAAAAAAAAAAAAAAACAACAACAAAAAAAAAAAAGTCCGAAGACTCATTTGTCAGAATGCAGACAAGGACAGCATACTCATACTGACTCGCGTTTAATACGGAGCTGCATTCCATTAACTACTTAACGGGTCAGATATATAATTTCGTTCAATAAATAACCTTTCTACAATTTTTTTTTTTTTATCAGGATTCATCTGTCCTGCGTTTTATGCACCTACTGGAGCGATGAACATCGGTGTATCAAGTGGAAAGTAACAAACTAGGTTTACTTAAGAATCACATGTCTGCAGCCGTGTCTCTTTCTCTTAATGTAATGTATAAATTGTATTTTCGCTGAGATGTACATCGCTTTGGAGAAAAGCATCTGCTTAATGAATAAATATAAATATAAACTTAAAGTACGCCCTATGGCATTTTATTTTACACTGGCTAATACAGTATGAATGCAAGAAAAAAAAATGTGCTAGTCTTCATACAAGCCGATTAAAATACGTACCCCTGAAATGTAACTTTCCTGTTACGCTGGTAAAAAACTGAATAAATGGTTGTACGGGACTAAACGTGGACTAACTGTCCTAGTAACGAATCAAAGGTTTAAGGAACAACAAAAACAGGCCCGTTACGGTTAGAAACCTCCTGGCAAGACATCCGATTATAAACTTAAAATGCCATTTAAAAAAAAAAAAAAAACTGGCTAAATGTGTTAATTGCGGGTCAAAATCTATTGAGTATAATCAAACAGATAAAAAGCGTCCGTAAAGAGTTTTATGCTTAAAAACTTTTAGCAATAAATGCGAACATAGATCAACCATAACGCCGAAAACATTTAGTAAAGCACACGATGAGTTACGGGAAATTAAATGTATAATATTGGATATTTACTCAGTAACTCTCTTCTTGCAATTATACATCTTATAACATTATTACAATATACAAATAATACTAATTACAGTCAATTTTCATGGTACAGCAAACACAGTCCAAGTCTCTTTGCAGGTGAGGTAAAAGGTAGGGTAAATAAAAGGCATGCTGTTATTGTGGATCAGCCCGTTCCAATATATAATTTACTCAGTTATTACATGACAAGCGCGGTGATTTTTCGCAGTTATATGGGAAAATGCGCCCCCCCGCCACAGTGCTGCTTCTCCAAACCGTCAATACACGTGGAGCAAGAAGACCGAAAGATGACTGTGCTAAACAACGCACCTCATATTGGAGAGAACAATGAGTAGCTATTGTACTGTAGTACTGTACTGTAATACTGTATTACTGTACTTTAGTCAGTTGTGAGGCTGAAAGTGGCTGCTCTGACTTCTCTGGATTGAACTGCGATGGTTTGGTGAAAAGGGCCCCCGGTCTGTCAAATGCAACTCCCCTTTATTCTGGTGGAGCAACAGAAAAAAAGAGCTCGGGGAATGAATAAATGTATTTTGAAAAATCCATCGGGAAAGTCCTGCAAATATCCCAAAACAAGCCTGAAATGAAAACAACAAATGCCCGCAGAAAGGTCCCAATATCTATACCATCCCTGCTGAAGGAGGTCGTAAAAATGTTAAAAATGCCCGTAAAATATATCTGGAGCCAGCTCAGAGTAACTTCACAAAATATAATCCGTAGATTCCTGGCCACTTTTAAATATATTTCTCTTCCGCGCTGATTGAATTTAAGAAAATGCAGAGAAAATTTCGATTTACCTGCTAATGCGCAAGAGGAACTAGATGGTACAGGATTTTATATAGAAGCGCTCGCCATAAAGTTATTACAGGCGTAAAATTCTCAGATTGATCATAGATTTAGTACCCGTGTGTGTCAGCCACGTTTGTAAAGAAATGTAAAGAAATAAAAATAAATAAAAAGATGGATCCCAAAGAGATCACGAATAGCAAATCATCATTTTCAGTGCTGCTGCCTGAAATCCGTCCATGTTTAAAAACATACACTGTCTTTGCATTAAAAACGTGTATAACGGCATACCAAATTACTATTATAATAAAAATCAGGCTCACTCCTATTTTACTTCATGCAAAATGTTACTTTTCGGGAAGCACAGTAAAATATGTTGGCTTCCTACGGTATTTTAAGCCTTCTTTTAAGCATTTTGCTACAAACTTGAACATTTAGTGTTACTAGCTGTGAAAGAGGCTGCACAAAAGTAGACCTGTCCGCATTAGTTGTTGCTGAAGACAAAACAAATCTCGCAACATAATTTAAAAGTATTATCACATGCGTAAATATGTATTGTGTGTGTGACTGATGGATTGTAAATTGTATAGCAGAAGAAAATGCACATTTGTCAGCTAAGAACTTTTAAATTTGATTCCATGAGGGTGTCAAACTTTTATATAACTAATTCGGGTTTGACTTATTTGTCATTTTTTGTTTTATTAATTCATTAATGTTATTTTTTCTTTAACCTTTCATAAATATGAAAGAAAAAGAGGCTTAAGCAATTAACCTCAAAGGTTAATATAACAAAAGCACAATACAGCAACTGCTACGTAAACATTATCAGTTTTATTCACGATGTTACAAAGTTTTGAATATCCGTCTGTAGCAGTAACTCATGAATTTATACGACCGAACTGAATTTTATAGCATCTACCATTGTTTGCAATGTTTTAACGTGTTTTAAATTTCATTATTACTGTTTGTGTCTGCAAAGTAAATGTATGCATTGTAAATGTGAGTATTTAAATTATTTTTATTTATCTAATTCAAGAGTCTACGAACAGTTATATTTATTACGTGCTATCAAAAATTCAAAATTTCACTACAATTATAGAAATAAATATTTGACTTAATCGACACTTGTTTTAATATTTAGGGTGCGCTTAATTTTTTTTGTATTATATTCTCCTAAAAATATGCTACTTAGAGTCAGCGTGACGTAAAGTACACAGAATTCAGTAAAATCATCACTTTATTTTCGTCAAGCGTCTCAACCTCAGTTCTGACTTCGGTAAAGTGCGTTCCAGTATATTTCTTTTAAATTAAGTAATAAGTTTTAACTAAATTTCGATTTTTTTCCCATGCACTAAGCATGTCTTCTTGCTGAAAAATCACTTATTTGTTGAAATGCAGTTTCGTCTTAATCAAAAATCTACTTCTTGCAACTGAATTATAGAATAATTTTATTTTTTAAACGAGAAATACTGTCGGATGGCATCTCCTTTTGGTTTTGTTCATAAATACAAAGACGAAGAGAATGTTGGAGATTCTTGTAAAGACGGGGCGCGATTTTTCCCATTTAATTCTGCCCTCGCCTCTTTGCTTCAGCTTCTCTCAATGCTCAATTTTTAAATTAACATGTATATTGATTAAAAAGGTAAGAAGTATATCAGCCTTTTACAGATTTTACTCACTTATCCAAACCAACATGTATTTAAGATAAAAGTCAAAACGTGTTAAAACTATTCGTTAATTTCCTTCGGGAAAAATCATGTTTCGCTATAAACAATTTGTTACAAATAACCTGTACCTATATACCATCTTATAAAATAAAGCAATGGAGAGATTGCTTTACTATTTATTCTGCTGTTTCCTAAATGTTAAAAATTAAAAGATTGTTCTTCACTCTAAACGAAACCATTCGGTTAATTAAAAAAAAAAAAAAAAAAAAAAGAAAATAAGCGCAATATGTAGACTCAGTTATAACCCAGACCGACACTGGGAGTTCAATAAATATGAATATGAATAGGTCTCTCAGTGCAATTATCCGTTCTCTTCATTTAAGAAATTCTTCCAGTATTAATAACGGACTAATAAATATAGCGGGTATGGCTGGCTAATAGACCAACTATATATGGTGACAAAACCGTAAAGGTTCAAATCTGAGCTGTAAGGTCTTTATTAGCTCATGAATTTTGCCATGATGTATCTCTCTGGGAGTGTTGTACTGTACATGTTTCAGTCGCATGTTTCCTTTGCCAGCTGTTTGTTCTTGAGGTGCACAGGTGCGTATCTTCAAGAGCCCGTCGAACCGTACTTCTGAAACCGTCCATCTCCCAGGACATCATACTTGTACGTATGAACACATGTAATGTATGTGGAGCGCGTGAAAGACTTACATGTAACTGTTCATGTTCTGATTTTATCCCTCAATGACAGAGACCGCCAATGGCATCCGCTCCTTGTCCGAATGCCTGACACAGATTTTAATGTGATCAATTATTTCAAATTAAACAGAAAAATGCATAAAAGAAACGCAACTTGATGAAGTATTAATATATGACATATTTTGATAATGTTGCCTTTTACTCCGCATTTTGTGGGTGTTTAGAATGAACTTCAGGAAGGGGAATATTTAGATGTGGATGTACAGTAAGTCCTCTACAGTACTGCACTGTTTGTTACTTATAATTTCTATCTGAGAATATCAGATACCTGGAGTCCGCAAAACGTTTGTTGAATTTCTGAGTTTGTACATCGTTCTTCCTTTAGTATTGTACTTTTACTGAGATGTACGTCGCTTTGGACAAAAGCGTCCGCTAAATGAATAAATGTAAATGTATTGGAGTGAAATAGTGGTTCCAGTTTTCTGTGAAGTTTGCAGACGAAAATACCCTTCAGTGATGATGTGAAAAGGGCCTGAAGTGCTGTTTCCTCTCAGCTCTGACACCGTTATTTGTTTTGGTTTTTTTTTTTGTTGTTGTTGTTGTTTTTTTAAACAATCCGCGTGCGAAAGGGCAACACCATAAGCGGAACAAGTCGAAAATTAATTTTTAGATGAATACCGTCGGGCAAGGGGAATTATAAACAAGAAACTCAACAAGTGTGAAATGAGTCGAGTGACACGTTCGGGTCCTCTTGGAGACATCACGGCTGGCGCTCTCACTCGCTCTTTTCTCCCTGCGTGTGTGTGTGTGTGTGTGTGTGTGTGTGTGTGTGTGTGTGTGTGTGTGTGTGTGTGTGCGTGCGTGCGTGCGTGCGTGCGTGCGTGTGCCCGTCCACAAGCATTTTAGCGGTTCCATTACAAAAGCATTTATTCAACATGAAAGAGAAATCCTGCTCGACTTTTTGTTTTTCCCCGTTGTGCGGCGTCGCGCGGAGAGTGCGGTCACCCGGCTGGAAGTCCGTGAACGCGCTGCAAAGGTAAGACACCCCCCCCCCCTCGCCCCCCTCCCCCTTCTCCCCGCCCCCCTCAGAGAGCAGTACTGTACTGTACTTCTGAGCATCCCGGGAAACCGCCCCTTCCTTCCTCCGCCAGGACGTTATATGTGCCGCGCGACTGCAATTAGCTGCACGTGAGGTCACTCCTCAGACGGCGTTATTAGCAGTTAAGGCAGAGAGAGCCCAACACACCAATGGTCGTCTTCTTCTTGCACACTTGACAAACACACTGACTGACTGCCGGCTGACAAGGATGTCGCAAACCTTACCCCGCTGCGCGCGCAGGCAGAGCGCTACAGAGGCCCGCGCAGCCCCGTCGCACGCAGATGCGGCTCGAGACAAAGGTGAAGCGCCGCGAGACACGGAGGCCTGCTGTCGCTGCCGTCCGCGGCGCCGCTCCGCCGATTCGCCGCTTCACAAGATGGAACGAAACAGCGAGTCGTGGCATGGAGACGGACGCACGCACGCACGCACGCACGCACGCCGCCTCCGTGATGTCAGCACGCTGAGCGAATGGGAACGGCGCCGCTGCGCCCTCGCGCTGCCGCTCGCGGGGTACTGCAGCCTGCGACGCGCACTGCCGCCCTTTCGCGCCACAGCATCGCAACGCGCCACTTTTTTCGCGTCGTTCCTCGCGCCGCCGAGAGGCTCGAGCGACACTCTGGCTTTTCAAGCACGAATGCGTGTTGAAATGGGCGCGCAGCGGCGGATGTTACACTGTTGCCATGTAACCACAAACTGTGTCCGACTCCGAGGTGTTGGGGAGCCGCTTGCACACAGTGCAGCACAGTATTTATACATCTCGCGATTTCCACGTTGCTGCTCATTTCATTTGCCGCGCTTTTTCTGGGCATCTGCGCCTCGGTCATATTAAACATTGTTCCTCAAACGTAGGTGATCCGTGTTTAATACACCAATCGGTTCACGTAATCAACTAAGTCAAAGTTCCAGTTTGCAAGCGATCAGGGAACGTGCGAGAATAAAGCTTTTATTATTATTTGGCTGCATTTGTCCAAGGCGTCTTACAATGCAGGATACTGTAATTAACTGTACAATAATTTACCGATTTATACAGTACAGTACCCTTACTGTATCAGTTCAGGAAAAGTAGTGTGAAAAAGGTTACTTACAGCAGAAATGACAAGTAGACAACCTAAACTACTGCACTACTTTTTGTGGTAGGACTGTTGTTCAGCAGTTCAGAAGAACTGCTTTATAGCGTGTGTTTTTTACTTCATTATTGACAAACATAACTTTTTCTGCAAAGTTTCTACAACATCAGTTATGATTTGCGATTTTCTTATAGAATTCATATGTTCGGGATGAACAAAACCCAACGGCTGCTTATTCCTTTGCTGGCCTTAAAAGCATGTAAATTATGGTCAGTGTTCACGAGCATTAGTGCACTACACGGCTTACTCACTGTCACTCCTCTTGGATTAGTTTATGCTAAAGAGCAGTGCATTACCTAGAACACCTCTGCACATCTATGCGTAAATTAGAAAAAAAAAGCGAAAATCAGTGGTGGAATCTTCCACATTTGTGCTACATTAATTGGAAGAGTCAGTCGCATAAAGTAGCTGAGTGATGTTTTTCCTTTGTGCAGCATTGCGACTATGTTTCAGTGAAGAGGCAACATTCCACGTGCGCGTAACCGCACCCACCTTCTCGCTGCGCACGAATTGAGCCGCGCGCGTTGAGCGCTTTCAGCACCAAGGAGAGCGACCGCGCCACGGACAGCAGTCGAATTCGCTCACGCGTATTTTTCACTGTAACTGTGATCCACTTTCCCTTGTCAAACGAACTCCCACTGCGCTTGGACTTATTTTAGAGACTTCCAGGAAGCATGACCGAGTAAACATTAAAAAAACAAAACAAGTGTCACTTCAGTGTGAGCGTCCAGTGGTCCCTTCTTCTTTATTAAGTACCTCTTACGTTTTATGTAAATGACTAGAAACGCCTCCTATGAAAATTGTAGTAAGTTGAGTAACTGTATTTTTTCTCCTTTTTTTTAGCTGTACTGCTGCACTATCCTTATGAACTGTGAACTAAGCCCTGACCATTTCTGGTGTCCAGAAAACATCTAAAAATTCCTATTGCTTATTTAGGTCTATATGAGTGCTATAGTACATAGTGCCTGTTGTTTTTTTTAAATACATTTTTTATGGTTGTGTTTGTAACATAACCTTTTTAGTTAAACACCGCCTAGGATATCAATTCTTTTTCTGTCCTTAGCTTCTCACTACGGTATTGCTGTTTTTTTTTTTTTTTTAAGTATACTTTTCAGCCTAGAATGAAACACACCATGACATCATAGATTTTTTTTTTATTATTCTTTGTGCACCGTGGGTCTGCGTCAATGCCTGTGAACTGATGACTATAGCCGAAGTAAAAAAAGTGCTTCCGTCAACTGTAGCTCAGCTGCTCTCTCACACCCGCAGGTCTCGGAGCGCAACACGCTCCCCCGACTGAGAGCGACACACACCTGCAGCCCCGAACGCGCCCCCGACAGCAGATGGCGCCCTATGTGAACATTTGGCTGCTCTCGAGCCGCACATAAGCTACACCAACACCGCAGTAACAATCCATCCAGCTCTTGACCTTATATAATTGACTTTTGCGGAAACGCACGAGCCGAGGAGCGCCTGCATTAATGACACGGTGTTTGACGATAACACACAGTACACTGGTCTCTGTCATGAGTGTGTCCCTGGTCTTATTGTTCCGTGAGAAGCCCGGCGTGTTTCTTGTTTGAGTGCAATGGATGTGATGCAGCACTGCCGCCCGCCTATCAGTTTTTTCACTGGCAGAGGGCTGAATGTGACCTGAATGCACTGCTCACTTAATAATGGAATGAGGCGCAAAACGCGGTTGGAAGGAGCGCCGAGGAAGCCGAACCTCCAAGCTCGTTGAGCGGCGTTAGTCATCGAGACGCTTTCGAACCTGTTACCGTTTCAGTCCATATTCCAGCATTTCTCTCACAGCAACTCTTCATTAAGACGGCAGCCTGAGAGGAGACATGACGTGTCTCAGAATGCAGTCATCCTGTCCTTTTCTCATCTCGGCTGAATCGTCCGCTGAAACGAAATCTCTGCTGAAATGAAGATGAACTGAGATTTATTCGCCCGGGATATATTGGGGCGGCAGTGAAACCGGCGCTTCGACCATTTTTTTTTTTTTTTTTTTTAATTTTTAACCTGCTAGCGGCTGTGCAGGAGGGTTCATCACCAGAAGCCTCTTATTGCGGGGGACAGAGATTTACCCACGTCCGCGCCCGCTGGACGTGGGGTGGAGGGGTATCGGTGTAGCAGGCGGACGGTATTGCGATGGAATAAAAGGGAGCGGAGCTACAACATCTACCCGCGGGGGGGGGGTTGCGTGTAGAATTCGAACGATGCGCAGATCAGAGCACATACCACAGTAAATCAGTCGTGTGTGTGTGTATGTGTGTGTGTGTGTGTGTGTGTGTGTGTATGTGTGTGCGCGTGTGTCCGTGTGCGTGCGTCTGCGTGCGCGTGCAGCCGACTTCCAGGTTCCTATTGTGAAGCGGGGGGCGCGCGCGCGCGCGCGCCCGCCCGCTGCGTTATTGCCTTCCGCGCAAAGAAGGGACTCCGTGGCAGCGCCGCAAACACAGACCGTGCATTTCTATGATGTCTTTCTAGCACAATGCAGAGACAGGGGTTTCTAGCCCAGCGCCGTTACGCCGTTTCCGGTTCCTAGCTGGTGTTTCCCCATCGCAAACTGTCGGAGAAGCAGCGCATCCAGATGGCATGGACACTTCCGCAAGGTCTGCCGCTCTGCCGTGCTACTGGAGCCCATTTGCAGTCTCCTACTTCAACTCAGCTCCATCCTCATCATCATCACCACGACCACCACCACCACCACCACCACCATCATCATCACCACCATCACCACCACCAGCAGCAGCAGCAGCAGCAGCAGCGACAGCATCAGCATCAGCATCAGCAGCAGCATCCAGCCACCCCGAGAGCACTGCAGCAGCAACGCGACCAGCCAACACGGAGCCAAAGCAGGCGGCATGAGGCTTGATTCAGTTCACTTCTCCATGCTGGTCATCGGGGTCTCCTTCGCCTGCTACTCCCCGAGTTTGAATTCCCTGCAGGACCAGGCTTACAGATCTGCGGTGGTCATCGAGGGGAAGGTGCACTCGGTGCCCGCCAACGTCTCCACGGAGCCCTACAGCGTGAATGTCCGAGTGCTGGACGTGTGGCCCCTGCACAGCGGGGGTCTGGAGCGCGAGCAGCTCGTCACCGTGGGCCACTTCGGCTCCGAGGCTCCGTGCACCAGAGTGAAGAAGAACCACAAATACATCTTTTTCATGGACCCCACGGACGAGCCCTTGGTGTTCAAGGCATCGTTCGCCCCTTTGGACACAAACGGGAAGAATCTAAAAAAAGATGTTGGGAGGATCTTGTGCGAGAACTGCGGTAAGTTTATCCCCCCGCCTGCTCGGTGCCTGCCTGGCCGTACTGCTATTGTGATGTTGCCTCGTGCTGCCAGTATCGACACACACTGCACATATATATGTGTCCGCATGCACTTCCCCTTTGTGATCGATCCGTCCGTCGATCGATCGATCGATCGATCGCGCGACGGTTCCTTCGAGGTTTTGCTGCGTCCGAACAGCGACACTCGGCTCTGCGGGCGAGAGCGCCGATTTGTCCAAGTCCAAGTGTCCCCGGGAGATGCGTGTTTCTGTTTGTGGGGCGTCTCTGCAGCATCATCGTCCCCACTCGCCGTACCGCGTACGGCACACACGCTCACACGCACGCACACACACACGCACACACACATTTTGAGGTTGCAGTTGTACACAAGTCGCCGTTACACAACGCGCGGGGACGCAAAAAGACGCGTATTTGCCAGCTTTTTTTTTGCTGCTGCATGTCCACATCTGGTAATGATTTCCTGCCATCATCGCCTACGGAAGCTGTAATATACAGTCATGTTATATCTGTGTGTGACTGTGAAAAAAACAATAATAATACAACACTGGCGTAATACACACAAGTCTTATGCAAAAAAAGCGAATCGCACTTGATGCAACGACCAGCAGAAGTGCAAACGAGCGCGTATTCCGAGCTTGAAATGAATGAATCTTCTTGTATTGATGCTCGAACACATTTGGGGTTTCGTGGTAATCTGGGTTTCGACGGGCTGAGAAGAAGTGATCCGCTGTTATTGGCGCTCATCACATTCATGATTGCAATGCGGGTTAACACATTACGCGCCCGTGTGTGTGTGTGTGTATATGCATATGGATTCATATAATAGTGGCGATATGACTGGTATATGGTGCACCAGAAAGGAGAGAATGATCGGCGCTTCAGGTAGGGTTCGGGGGCGTCGGGTGCGCGCACTGCCGCTGTGCGCGTTCGCGGCAGGGCCTTCGCTGCTAAGGCGTCGACTGGATCCCGTGTAAACTCGATTTGGGACGCGCAGGAGACCCGCACACCCCCATCGGTGTTACATCGGGCTCCTCTTCTGCGTTTGAGCCAAAATGGACCCGAGCGCTGGACTGCAGAGTCCCTGGAGGAGCCTTCATCCATGGGAGGTTAATACATGAGCAGCAAGAATAACAATATTAGTAATAATAACTCAAGCTCTGTTACAGTTAAGGTGCCCGTTCCATTACTGAACTGAGGTTATTGTACAAACCGCCATGCAGGAGCAGATCCCACCCGTTCTGAAAGTGGCTCTACATGCCCTGTATTTGCCAGCGTGGAATATAATCATCAGATTGTTTTTTGGCTCTGCAGTTGAATGGAATGAATCCACCGGAGGAGCTGAACGCACCCGAGCTGTTGGTGCGAGGAGACCAGGCGCTACAGGCCGTCTGCGGTTTTCCTCCTTCACGTGGTTGTATTTTTACTGCCCTGCCACGTATGTCAAAGATGCGAGAGCCTCGCAGTAAAGTGATGAGTAATGTGCATGTCATTGTGAGGTAACGCAGCAGTGTTATATCATGAAAACACGCCAAAGCAGACCTAACTTCCCATTTTTGCAGTGAAATGGATAGAAGCAGTTATGTCCTTCAGCATTTGATCAGTTAACCTTTGCTTCAGCTCATGCTTTCATTCGGGGGAACTTGCAGTGGTACATAAGCAACTTTGCAGTGAAATGGCCATTTACAGAGCAAGATGTGGTTACTGTATCACTCCAGTGTAAGTACCTCGCTCAAGGGTACTATAGCAGGAGTTGGGTTTGAATGGGAAGCCTTCAGGCTAAAAGGTGACATCCCTCACCAAAGCGCTGCCTGCTAATCCAATTCAACACTTTTCCAGCGGAAGGCTTGAATAGCCCTGTATGTACATGTAAAAACCTCCGGAGCTGCATTTTTTTTGCATAATTTAGAACAATATGTATAACAGGGCTGGGGAAGGAGCAGGAACCAACAACATTAAGACGTCCTGGTTTGTGGGAAATGTTGCAGGATTCAGATCATGGGTCAATACACAGAAACCTGGGTTTGAATCTCCTGCTCACACTGCTGAAACATTAAGACAAAAGCTTCTGTTTAACTTATAAAAGGGAGACACTATGTCCTAAGCAATTTTCATTTAATTTGTTTGTCATATTTCCTTTCTTTAAGGAATCTGTTCCTTGGCAATATGTCTCTGTCGTGAAAGGCTCCGTGCCAATTTTACTTATTTAAACCACTAAAACACAGCGTTCACGTTTGTCCTTTTATATTTTTCCTAAAAATGCTTGAATTTTTAAATCACTTAGTCCATTTGTAGCAACTTGTCCTGGTGATGGGTTGCAGCTGAATACTTTAATTTTTTAAAACACTTTGAAAGAAATCGTTCATTTAATAACGTCAAGTCTGGCTTTGAAAACAATCCTGAATTTCATTTTCCTGTTAGCCAGAGAGAAAACACTAGACAACTGAACACAAATCATTCATGACCCAATATTGATGTCATTTGTGACAGGATAATGTGACAGAAGTGGTAAAGCGTGTTATGTGTCATGCACATTATTGCCTCTCTGTAGCTTAGCATGTGTCCCCAGGTAACAGGAGGTGAATCACGAAGTGGTAGTACAGTAATGTGGCAGATCCGTATCACACCAATGCTTGTAATAATTCTAAAACTCTGAAATGTTAATTTATCTTAACCTCTTTAAAACACATTTTAGCTTTTTCTAAATGAATCTGAATAAATATCCCTTGCATTGCCTTACCAGTTCATTCATTTAATCAACTGATAAAATAATGTCTTTTAATCATTTCAGCAACCATTGACTTTTAAATCTATCCCAGTTTGAAAACTCTTCTTGCACCTTTCGACTCCAGTGACCGTGCGTCGGATGACATTTCACGCGAGCCTTCTGGGAAAGGGAAAGCACTTCTGTGCTGATAATGGTAACTGGCCGTACAGTCTGGTAATCGCATCCACCCCCTCACTTTGGCAGTGTTAATTCCCATCTGTGCCAGTGTGCATGATGATGATTGACTGTGGTTTCTGCTCAAATATGTCAGGCCCGCCTGCTTATAAAAATATTTTAGTCCCTGATGACCCAGCCTAGATCGCGTGGCCGCCGGACGCTTGCGGTGAGACGGGGCTTTGAGCAACATCTGGCGGCCTCTCCTTCGTTGGAGGTCGCCAGGTCGTCTCAGACTTCCCTGTCCTCAGTTTTGACCAGAAAACGGCATTGGAAACCCGGGCTGCTCATCTGCGTGTCTCACCTGTTAAGAGGGGCTGAGAGCTGAGACTTTGTGTGTGTTTGCAGCTTTGTGTGTGTGAAACAGCGCACTCAGTGTATTTGCCCAAAGTACTGGCTGCAGTCATGTTACCGATAAGATGCAGTGAAAGATTGAAAGTGTGTCGGCCGCTGTTTGGATTTCACCCTAAGGGTCCTCAGTGCCCCCGCCTGCCACCACCTGCACCCCCCACTACCAACTGCCGCATGGAGGCCACATCTGATGACGGACAGGAGACGTGAAGTTGCCTGAGGCTCGGTTGCTGTGAACTGAAAGTGCATCAGTTCGACTGCATCGTGTGGGACGGGAATAGAGACAGCTGTTTGTGGACTGAAGGCTCAAATGAATGCTTTACTTTATAGGGAAATGTGTCAGGAAAAAATACATTTAGTTCACTGTTACTGTGCGTCGTGCCACCGTTAGTGAGCGGCTTTTGCTGCCCTTGGACACTTGTGATATTATTTTTTAAAAAAAAAAGATAAAATCACAAACATTTTGGAGCTGTTCAGTTTAGGAATAAGTCAAATATGCTCTGTATTTCTTTTTAATTTTATAATTGCTACCTTCACATAGTTCACATTTATGTATTTAGACACTTTTCTCCAAAGCAACTTCCAATGAACTCTATGTAGTGTTATCAGCACACACACCTTATTAACCACAGTGACTTACAGTGCTAGATACACTACTTACACTGGGTCACTCATCTATACATTAGTGGAACACACACACACACTCTCTCTCTCTCTGTGTGTGTGTGTCATTTACACACTGTGGGTGAAGCTGAACTTGCATGTCTTTGGACTGTGGGAGGAAACCAGAGCACCTAGAGGAAACCCACACAGACACAGGGCAAACACACAAACTCCACACAGACCCAGTGGGGATCAAACCCACATTCTCTCACACCACCTAGACACTAAGGCACAGCAGTGCTACCCACTGTGCCACCGTGTCACTCCTTATTTGTGTCTTCATCTAATATGACAAAGCGTTCCTATGACAAATTACAGAAAACTTACTGGATTGACAGACGTTCATTTTCCCAATCTGCTTCAGGCCTTTGCTTCATGCATGGAGGCAAAGAAAACGAAACATGACAAAAATATCTGAAATTGTGAGAAATAAATGTATTAAGAGTGGCCTTACTAATTCGGCACAACCTTTTGGACGGCAATTATGTCCTGCCAGAGCACGACGGGCACCAGGTGCTGTAGTGGTTCAGTAATCGTAAGGCTGCAGAATGAACTCGCACGTCTTTGCTCCTCTATTTATCTTTTCCGTGTAAATGCGGAGCGTTTAAATTACAATCTGTTTACATATTGAAATCCGTGCCACTGTATAATGCTGCTGCAGGAAAATGGCATGTAAATTAAACAATCACATCCGTAAGTCGTTTTGGAAAGAACGTTTGCGACGCAATTATGTAAATAGTGGAAATAAATAGCGGAAGGATACCGAGTCTCACATTACTGGAGTTCAGTGAATGCAAGTGCTGTTCATCATTCTCGTTTCTAACAAACGGCTTGTACGCTGTTCGCTGGAAGCGTACGTGGGTTGAGTTAGCGTTCCTATTAAAAGGTGGAGTGTCTGATCCCTGAGTCACTCAAAAGCCCTTAGCAGTAATAGCTGTAGGCTGTTTGTTTTCCGCTCTTACGCTTCCTGTCCGCAGCATCGCAGAGACCGACCGGAGCGACGCCGCCAACGAGGGGGATGCTCTACGGAGCACCGATGGAGACGAGCTCGGGTTTCGCGCACCCTCCCGGCCCGAATAGGGGCCCTGTGACGGCGCCCCGTGTTTGGCCGGCTCCGGCGTTCTGTCTGAGCGGCGCTCCGGCTTTTGCGATCCTGGGCCGTTCGTCAAGCTCAGAGACTCGATGGGGAGCTGACGCGGCTCCTCGATGGGACGTGTCCAATATGGGCAATGTATCAGGTGGGGAAAAAAAAAGATTGAGAGCGGCAGAGGAATACTCAAGAAGGGATTTCATTGATCTCAGTCACATATAATGAGGGATGTTTGTTGAAGTCGCACCGCTGACCCTGTGCCCCACAGACACGCCGACGGATTCGTGAGCCGGGTCTCCCGGAGGCATCCTTTCCGCAAACGTGCGAGACACGTCCCTCGCCCCTACACCGAACGCGTATCCCGGGCAGTCACGCATTCAGCCTGCTTGTACTTTTCCTAAAACACATCGGTGTTTTCCATTTTTAACTTTTACGTGCGATCCTTAAAGTGTGGGAGCGCCGGTGCCTCGCAGCTCCTTCCCTGTCGGTTTAGGTCTGGGTTTGAATCGAGTTCAGTCTGTGCGAGTTGTCCTGGTGTTCATGTGGACCCCTCCACTACAGTCCAAACATAGTTCAGGTGATTTTTCTGACTCTAAATTCTCTGTAGTAGTTTGTGTCTAGGGGGGTGTGGCGGCACAGCGGGTTTGTGCCATTCCTGCTCTCTGTTGGGTCTGGGGTTCAAGTCCCGTTTGGGGTGCCTTGTGACGGACTGCCGTCCTGTCCTGGGTGTGTCCCCTCCCACTTTGGCCTTGCGCCCTGTGTTGCCGGGTTAGGCTTCGGTTCGCTGCAACCCCGCTTGGGACATGGGGTGTCAGACAATGTGTGAGTGTGTGATTGTCCCATCAAAGGGATTTCCTGCCACCTGCCCTATACTTCTGGGAGTGACTGCAGAACACTGACACACTGTGCTGGAAAAGCAGTTTATGTTTATTCATTTAGCAGACACTTCTCTGAAGCAACTTCCAATGAACTCCATGTAGTGTTACCAGCCCACACACCTTATTCACCAGGGTAACTTACACTGCTAGATACACTACTTACACTGGCTCACTCATCCATACATCAGTGGAACACACACACACTCTCTCTGTCACTCACACACTATGGGTGAACCTGAACAGCATGTCTTTGGAGTGTGGGAGGAAACCAGAGCACCTGGAGGAAACCCACGCAGACAAGGGGAGAACATGCAAACTCCATACAGACTGAATGAGGCTCAAACCCACGTCCTCTCGCATCACCCAGGGGCTGTGAGACAGCAGCACTAGTTGCTGTGCCACTGTGCCACCCATAGAAAGTGGTCACTGATGATGTTTAAGTTCATGAATTTAAAAAAAAAAAAAAAATCTCCAAAACAGGGTATACATTTGAGCATATTAATACCGTATGGGTGAAGAATAGTGAATGAGCTTCCAGAAACTGACTCCACTGGCTACTTCCACGGCCTTGGTGTGTTTCCAGAGTGCACTTTATCAATGCAGCTCTGCTGCAGAGGGGTGCAGGGCCAATCTTCCATCAAGTGAGCAAAGGCACAGCGAGGTGCAAAAGGTTAACCGATTGGCCGGAGGTCGTGCGAGGAAGATGTGAAAGGTGAAAATCGTTAAGAGGTGATGGTTATGGGCGGTGGTGCAGCGCGGCGTGTCAGTATGGCTGGTGTGACTGAGTGGGACACGAGTGAGAGAATTAGGGGGGCATGTTCTGTGGAGAGGTGAATATTGTATAAAGGACAAGGTGTCAAGTACTCTGAGAGAACAAGGGCCATCTTCAGCTCCGGGGGGGGCTACACTGTCAAACCCATGGAGAACGAGGGTCACGTTGGGCAGCGGGGTCTCATGCAGCTGCGACGGAGTGAGAGTGACAGTGCTCTTTTTTATAATCCTTTTATAGAGACCCTTACTGTCTCATAGTGTCAGGGATTCACGGGAAAGTGAGGTCTCGAGACTGGCAAAAGTACCTGCGAGGGATGTAAACGTTAGGATGCGAAAGTCTTGCTTTTTAAAGGATGGAGTCATTGATGAACAGAAGAATAATCAAGGTCCCTTCAGCACGTGTTGTTGGGATGTGAAATACACACGGCAGTTTGCAGGGATCCAGATCTCTCCTGTACTCTCCACATCACTCACACACCATCTGAGCCGCTTGTCCCATGGGGGGGGGGGTCGCGGGGAGCCGGAGCCTAACCTGGCAACACAGGGCGTAAGGCTGGAGGAGACACACCCAGGACGGGACGCCAGTCTGTCACAAGGCACCCCAAGCGGGACTTGAACCCCCCCGACCCACCACAGAGTAGGACCCGGTCCAACCCGGAGCACCACCGCACCCCCCTACTCTCCACCTAAACAAAAACGCAAATACCTCGATCAGAGCAGGTCAAATTTTTTAACAGTTCTGTGTTCAAAATGCATGTGACAAAATTCCTTTTGCATATTGAAGTAACGGATGATCGAAGAACTGTATGGAACCGATCACAGGAACTTTACGGAATTGATACTATGCACTTTTTTCCCAAGCGGATCTCTCCTTCGACACAGGCAGGGACACGGACGAGCGAAGGCTGCGAAATCCGGTGAGGTAGATATGTGTGGGACACCGAAGGCTGTTGTCCAGCACTTTTTGCTGTGGGTGAAGGATACTGTCAAGGATGAGCCACAGTGGACGGCTGGACGTCTTGACGGAGGTTCGTCTGTCAACCGGGACAATTTACAGCACATTTAGCTGCTGTCTTTTGAAGCAATAAAAAAAATCTCAGTATACTTAACACTTGAAAACGGTGCATCCGATTAGTATCGCAGTGGTTAGAGCTTCCAGATCCCAATGTTGCTGGTTCGAATCCCGCCTGCTGCTGTAGTGTACTTACCTTAAATTGCTCCGGTGAAAAATTACCCAGCTGTATAAGTGGGTAAATCATTGTAAGTAAGTTGCTTTGGAGGAAAGTGCCAGTCGAGTTAATAAATGTAATGTAAAGCTGGTACGTCTGTGTCTGGGGGCAGCAGGCAGCGTCGTGATTAGATCTGACATAGATGAGCTGACATAGATGAGAGATGACACCTCTCCATGGAGCGACCGGCGTCTGAATCCCACCACCTGCTGTAGTATCCTCGAGTGAGGTCCTTACCCTGAATTGTTCCAGAATAGATGGAACAACCAAGTGCGAGCATCGTAAGTCACAGTGGAGAGAAGTGTCAACCGAATGAATTAACGATCATTTAATAATAACTTCTGATTCGAACGAGGAGGCCGGTGAGCGAGTGAACGAGGCATTCAGTCTTGTAATGGCGCAAGAGACGTTCCCTCTCGCTCGTAGAAAGTTCCAGTTCGAGTTCAGTACTTTGCCGAAATGACGCCAACAGGCAACGTAACGGGGACGCTTGGGTTCGGGTGGCTTTCGAAGAGTCGTGCCGGCAGAGAGCGTGTGGAGAAGACTGTGGAAACGCAGCGCCGCTGTTGTCGTAACGGAAAACTGTCAATTATTCATCTGAATCGCACCTTCATCCAAGCGTCACTGTGCACCTTGCTGAGGGACGGACTCACCTCTGCCGCCACCGACGCGTAACATCTTCCCGGATGATGCATAGCAGACATTTTGTGCCAGAATGTTCATTGCAAATCAGCGGAGGTGAAGATGTTGGGATTTATTTAGCTCGTCGAACGAAGGGGTCATGAGGTGGAAGTATGAAAAGAGCCCCTGGATTCATTTTGGATTGGTATCAAATAGTGTCACATTTTCACAATAAGCCAAAAAGCATTTCATCACTTTGCTTTCTGTCTAGTAAGATCATGTCTGAGTGGAAATTTTATTACACTTACAACCCAGTAACGCTGTCGTCTAGAAAGACATGAAGTTGCTCTGTGGTCTCAGCTTTTTACGTTTATCTCGTGCTTTTCTCCATTTGTGCAGCTGGGTACTTTTACTGGAGTGATTTAGGGTAAGTATCTTGCTCAAGGGTACTGCAGCTGGAGATGGGAATCAAACGTGCAACCTTCGTGTCCAAAAGCAGTAGCTCTAACCAGTGTGGTACCAGCTGCCTCTTTTCGCACTTTTACGTTTAGCTGATACGTTTCTCCAAATGTATTATTTGCACACCTGGGGCAGTTTAATTTTGCTGGAGCAGTTTGGGGTAAGTTCTTTTCTCAAAGGTACTACAACAGGAGGTCACATTTGAACTTGCAACCTTGAGGTCCAAAAGCAGCGCCGCTGACCACGGCACTACCAGCCGTTTATGCTTCACGGATGTTCATTTTAACGTAAAAGTATTTATTAAGCGCTAATACTTGCATTTTGATGTGCAGATATTATAATTTCATTATGGTTTACAGTCGAATTGTTCAGAACTTTCCTGATGGCACATTTTGTACACACACACACACACACACACACACACACATACTTCTCTCCTGTGTGAGGTTTTGAATTATGAACTTCACGTTTGCCCTTGGATCTCCTTCACCCAATATCAAAAGTAACATGTTCCCACTTGAATCAAAGTTTTATGTTTTAAAAAAAATCATATGTTCACATAAAATAACTTGGATGGTCTATTATGAAGCATAATTCAGGATTCTCAGCGGTAAAGACGACATGTCCAGTTAAAGGAGACGAATATGGTGGTCGCTGCGCCCAGGTGTGTCTGTCTGATGCTATTTGGCCCCGAGAACTAATATTTTAGTCAAAGCTGCGGTAAAAACATGTTAGTAGTTTACAAAGTAGGACATTTTTGGGGTGGGGTGGGGTGACGTGTGATTTTCCTGAAATAAAATACGCCTTGGTTATGGGAGATGTATGAAAACTGGAGAGGGTGTGGACTTCATAGGGGATCATAGTAAAAAAAAAATAAATACAACACGACCATCTGTCAGTTATTTGTGATGTTTTTGTGTTATTTGTGAGATATAATGCACATTTTCTTTAATGTTTTCATCTTCTGTGCATTAAAAGTCCTAATCAAGAAGCTGGGAGTCATACTTAAATGTGATATAGTGATACCTGTACTAATGTGCCCTAATATAAAGGTAAATGTACTTTCACAGATGCTTTCTGGAAATCTAATCTTCTTATATGTTTAAAAAAACAGTATTATGCAAAAGGTAAAAATAAAGAAATGTCAACAGTTGTTTGGGTATTAAATTATCAGGCCATTCCAGACTGCCTGTTATTTTTCGTGTGTTTTCCAACTTCTCCCTTCATACCAGTTGTTTCAAATAACTCAAGAGCCTTTGCAGTTGCTCGAGTTAAAGACATTAAGAAAAGTGAACCAAAACTTGCTTGATTGTATCCTCAAAATAAAGGTAATGTATATTTGTTTATTTGAGAGGAGATCAGTACCCAGCGTCGAGGTTCTCTCATAATTATTCTAGTAATTGGAAAATTAACATTTCAAGTCAATGATACGCAGTATATTTAAAAAAGAAAACTAAAATCACCGCTTATAATGTGTGGGGGGAGAAAATGCAACATAAAGACAGAGCAGAGGCCGTTTGTCTTATTCGAGATATGACTTGCTTGTAGGGGGGTCTAGGAAAGGTTCGAAAAACCGGTGACATGATGTGTAATTTACTGTGCTCGTCTTACATCACCTTTCAGGGTTTGCTGGGTCATTGTTTCAAATGGTAGATGTCAGAGTCCACGGTGTCCACGGCCCACTATCAAAATGAAAAATGAGCTTCGTTGTGACCTACTGTCTTGTGCTATCTGCTGTCTGGTGTGTGACCTTTGGAAATACTTGGCTTATAGTGATGTAATATGACACATAGAGAGTCTGTGCCCGTATAGGAGTCACGGTGCACACGTTCGGCTCAGGAGAAAACAGCCATTCGCTATGATTTCAGAGGAAATGCACAGTCGGATGTCCTCACATTTAGAAAGATTGGATGTACGCTTAAAAAAAAAAAAAAAAAATTATATATATATATATATATATATATATATATATACAGTACTGTGCAAAAGTTTTAGGCACTTGGTTGGGGAAAAAAGCTGTCAAGTGAGAATGCTTCCAAAAATAATGCTCTTAATTAATAAACTCTGCGGTTCAAGCCTCGCTTGGGGTGCCTTGAGATGGACTGACATCCTGTCCTGGGTGTGTCCTCTCCCCCTCCAGCCTCGCGCCCTGTGGTGCCGGGTTAGGCTCCGGCTCGCCGCAACCCTCCTCGGGACGAGCAGTTTCAGACAGCGTGTGTGTGTGTCTGTCTGTACTGTCTTTCTTTAACGACATAGAAGCCCTTACCGTAATACTGTAACTTTTTGCAAAAGGAACACTTGGAAATGTAAAATATGCTCTTTCCCACTGACACTAACGCAGAAGAAATTAAATAAGCGTCTAAAACAAATATTTTTGTGAAACATGTAAGTGCCTAAGACTGTTGCACAGTACTGTGTGTATAGACAGTATATATACAGTATATATGGGCAGATATACGTGTGCATCACTGCATTTAAATGCTGGAGACTGAGATTCCAGAGCTCACGGTTTGCATAATGAGGTAACGCTTTCCTCGTCTCCGAGCCACATTTGAGGAGCCAACCTGTGACCGATAAGAGCGCCGTGCTGCCTGTCTTGGCGCAGCGGACGGATGGACGGCTCTACCTCCGCAGCGCACGCGGGTTTGCGGCCTCCGGGGTAATAAACCTGGGCCGGTATTCAAGTCAGACGCTCGGCTCCCTTCTGCGGAACGCCGACTGTAAAATGTTCTGTGCAACCGCCGTGTTTTTTTTTCCCCACATTTATCACAGCATAACATTTACAGAATCTTTTCAAATGTCATTTTTAATGCATTTAAAGAGAAATGCAAACGTAGCAGCTGTCGGGGCTAATTTTGCACTATTTGCATAAAAAACAAGGAACGATTTAGAACTGCATGTCATGCCAGTGTAATTGTTAAATGTAATTGATCAAGTTCAAATGATAAATGTCAGTGTTATATACATTTACATGTTAAATGTCAGTGTTCAATCTCAGTGTTAAAGTGTAAATTATAAATGTTGGATTTGCTCTCGCCGCTATTAATGAGTGCGGGAGGTGACGTAGGCAGTGCGAGAACATTTTCCACTTAAATATACTGTAGGTTTTAATGGTTTCCATAGTTAAAAACATTAGTTTTCAAGTTTCAGTTAAAACATAAGTGAAACATGCAGAGGGCAGTGTTTTTATTCCTTGATAAATATTAATTTTTTGAATATTATTGATAAATATTATTATTCGTTTGCCAGGTGTACTTTGTAGAATATTGAAATTTTTCACATTAAGGCAAAAACGTCCCGGACAACATTTTTGTTTACCCTCGGGGTTTTCACGTGGAGGTCCCATTGTCGATGCGGAGGCAATATATGGATGCTGCTCTGGCCATGGACAAATGAATCTATCTATCTATCTATCTATCTATCTATCTATCTATCTATCTATCTATCTATCTACATAAAATGAAACATTTTGCACTACTTCACTGCCGAGCAAAGTAGTCTATTTGTCTATCTACATTTGAATTTTACATCTATTTTTAGTATTAATAATTTAGTATTCAATTCAAAATATCTCCCTTGAAAACGTTTCCTCCAGTATATGTGAAAGTATTGCTGTTTTGCAGCGATAAATGTGGAAAAAACATAATTATACACAACACAGAAAATTTGACAAATTTTGCAGCAGCCCCGCCGTCCGCCCGAAATCACATGCAAGGAAGTAATTTCCATGCTCATTAGATGTGCGGTGGAACACATGCCCTCACTTCGGCTGTCGCCGTTCCTCTTTCTTTCCCGCTTCCTCATCTTATCTTTATTTCGGGCGACTTGTCAATCATCTTGGCCTCGGCGCTGCGAGGAAACCGACATCCTCCCTGTTTTGCTAAATGGCAGCTACTCCCCCCACCCCCCACCCGACGCCACGCGTACCTGTTTCCACCGAGATGTGTCTGCCTGCGTATCCGATTTAACTCCCGCTTTGGTTTGCGCGCACCCCCCCCACCCCCCCTTCCAACCCTTTCAGCGTTAAACTGGAGTCGCATGTTGAGACTGGCAGCTCAGTTTCCAGCACAAGTATTTTGATATATGGGTTACATTTACATGTCATTGTTCTCATTTGACAGACAGGGACACATAGTTGCCATATGATTAATAATTTATCAACCGCCAAGCAAGGGGCCCCCTGGTTTGTGCTACCATGAGGGGTGTAAGTGTTTTACGAGTCACCGTGGTGTCTTTATGGATGCTTTGAGTGGTGTGTATCTCCTCATCTCCTGTGTCTCCTCCAATCCGTATGGATCATGGTTCCCAATTCCCCAGTCACAGGATGTCAAGCACCAGAAGATTCACCTTTTTTTTTTTTTTTTTTCCAATTTATGAGTCAAAATATATATTTAACTCTATCATCACATACATATTAATGTCTAAGGAAACACTGCTTGAGTACAGTATGTGGGGAACCATGGAGAAATTGTTCAGTTTATTTTTAAATGTTGGGTTTTATGGTATGTGGCTAAGAGCATAGTGGTTAGAGCTGCTGCCTTTGCCTCTCAAGGCTGCTAGTTCAAATCTCCTTTTGTGGTACCCTTCATAAAGCTACTTATCCTGAATTACTCCAGTAAAGTTATCTTTTTCCAACACAGCCAGGCAGTTGTCTGGTCAGCGGGCGGCCTTCAGCAGGCCGGGCTATGCCTCTAGGGATGGCTTGTGGGTCTCAAACAGCTCAAGAAGGGGACAAACAGATATATAATGTATGATTGCTATACTGATGCTCAGAAGTACTGTTCACCTAAAGCTCCTTGAGTCCATTCTACATCTTAACAGGCTCAGTAACAGAAGGCTTTACTACAGTTAACTTCCACATTTAGGAAGTTAATAATGGCACAGCAACTACTGCTGCTGTCTCACAGCACCTGGGTGGTGCAAGAGGATGTGGGTTCAACCCCTGCTCAGTCTGTGTGGGTTTACTCTGGGTGCTCTGGTTTCCTCCCACACTCCAACGACATGCTGTTCAGGCCCCTCCACAGTGTGTGAGTGACAGAGAGAGTGTGTGTGTTCCACTGATGTATGCATGAGTAAGTAGTGTATCTAGCAGTGTAAGTCACCACGGTGAATAAGGTGTGTGGACTGATAACACTACAGAGAGTTCGTTGGACGTTGCTTTGGAGAAAAGTGTTTGCTAAATGAATAAATGTAATACGAAAGCCTGCATTCTGTAAATGAAAACTGAGCTCTGCCATTAACATGGTAATGGATTATAAATAATGAACATATGTTGATCCTTAAGTGTTTAAAACCCTGAATGCAACAAGATTTAAAAAAATTTAAAAAACAAAACTGTACTAGTGTGCACTGAGACACAATGCAGTGACCTAAGGACTGGCATAATGTGATCGTGTTTTCTGGTTCTTGTAATCCTTGCTGCACCGTTTCTCAGTTCACGGGAAGAGATGTGAGCGCGAGGCATTACAATAGTCTGGTCCGCTGCTGACAAATGTCAAAGACAAACACATTTGCAGTAGACAAAACTAATCTGCAAATTTGCATGTTACAGATTATGAATTTGCATATACAACAGTTTTCAAGAACTCATTATTCAAAATTGCGGCGCTCTGTTAGTCAATGTGTCACGTGGAGTCATATGCAAAGTAATGCTATCAAGTGTATGTGTTTCGTGAAATATTGCACATTTTCCAGAAATGCGTTTGCCACTACAGTGTAGGAATATTAAATACGTTTCTGTACATTAATTAATCGACTTAATTCAGCTTCTGTGTTCTTGCAAATTTTATTAGCTCTCATCTTTGTGTGTTTGTTTCTGCTGTCAGGATCTTTATCTGTGATTTTCTGTCTTATCCGGTTTGTTTGCTGGTGTCTCGTGTTTCTGTACTGCAACACCGATTTTAAGCCTCACAGGCAGCGCGGGGAACATACTCTAGTGCAACGCTAACGCCCAGAGGGGTCATCTCTAATCCGCAATATGTTATGTCGTATACAGAGGTGAACGAGAAATACACCCTTCGACTGTAAGTAATATAATGCAAAATTTCCAAGTCGAACCTGAAAGTGACATTAATTCATTTAGTTGATGTTTTTCTCCAAAGTGACTTTTGATGTTGTGCTGTTTATAATTAATTACCCATTTATTGGCACACACACGATGTCTACAACCACTTGTCCCGAGTGGGGTCGCGGCAAACCGGAGCCTAACCCAGCAACACAGGGCCCAAGGCTGAAAGGGGAGGGGACATACCCAGGGTGGGGTGGCAGTCCACCACAAGGCACCCCAGGCAGGACTCGAACCCCAGACCTGCCCCCATTTATTGAGTTGAGGAATTTTACTGGACTACTTTAGGGTAGATTTCTTGCTCGAGAGTACTACAGCTGGAGGTGGGATTCAAACTTGTAACCTTTAGGTCCAAAGGGAGGGGGGGGGGGGGGGGGGGCAACTCTAACCGCTTTTCTACCAGTTGACCCTTTGAACATAAAGCACTTGTAACGCTACCTTTACACCTTTAAAAATGCAGTTAAAGACACAAAGGTTTCTGTTCTGTGTATATTTACATTTATTTATTTTTCAGATGCTTTTCTCCAAAGCGACTTCCAATAAACTCTATGCAGTGTCATCAGCCCACACACCTTATTCACCATCATGACATACACTGCTAGATACATTTTTTACCCTGGGTTACTCATTTATACATCAGTGGAACACACACTCTCTCTCTCTGTGTGTGTGTGTGTGTGTGTCACTCACACACTGTGGGGGAGCCTGAACAGCATGCCTTTGGAGTGTGGGAGGAAACCCACAAGGAGAACATGCAAACTCCACACAGACTGAGCGGGGACCAAACCCACATTTTCTTGCACCACCCAGGCGCAGTGAGACAGCAGCGCTACACGCTCTGCCACCGTGCCTTGTTCATTTGTGCGTCTGTACCACCTTCTCACACATTCCAGTACCATGTTCCAGTACACTTTGTCGGTGGTGTTACAGTTAGGTTTCTTTGCTGTGCAGGAAATGAGCAAATGGTAAATGAAGGAAAGCACTGGTGGGGCGCGAGGTTCAGTTTTACTGTGAACACAGAGACGGCAGAATCATCTCCTGCCAACGCAGGATTCCTTTATACTGCTAATTCTATTTTTCGTTATTGTGAGCGCTGCAGATGGAAGCAACGCAACCATCGCTGTCTTTTCTTTGTGTGTAAATTCCCCTGCTTTCCCGGAGAGGTGACCAGGGTTAAATGCCTGCTTATGAGCCTGGGCGGAATGAGGATGATGAATCTGCACCGGCTGCCTCGTCTTTCACTTTAACTAAACAGTGGCACGGCAGTCCTTTCGACAAAACAAGACATTTAAATCAAAGCCGCTTATCACCGCACATGTTATTTATTGCAGCGGTCGGGAAGGATGGAGGGTTGAGTCCTGGCATCCTTTACTCGGCGTCACTCGGATGTCCAGCTCTCTCGATGATGCGGCGCCTTTTCCCGATCTTGCGGCTGCACCGTTTGGGCTTCGGCCCCTTTCGCTTGCCGCACGTCACTTTCCTTCGGCACATCGTCCCCGCTGTGAGCCACTTAGCAGCAAATTTGATCCTGGTCCGCGGAGCATCACGCTTGGCACATTTTATCCCCCGAGTGACACTAGCTCTGGAGCGGGGGGAGCTCCACCACCTTGCTGAATAAATTCTTATGATGTCACCTGTACTAGGAAATTCATTACATTGAATTATACACAGCAGCCTTTTTTTTCCCACCAGGGAAAACAGTTAATATTCGGCGAGAAATAAAATGATGTTCCTTTCTGCTCATAATGTAGAGGCCTATTAAAGATTGGTAAAGTTAATATAAATGCACTCCGGGAAGAACATGATTCCGAGAACCATATATGCAAATATAGAAAAAAGCATCCAGTGATTATTGTAACATTTATAGAACGGGCAACCATCTGGTGCGGCGCCGTCCGGACCCACCTGCCCTCGCTTGTCCCTTATTTCACTGTTGTCCACTTTTGATTCCTTCGTGAAATCTGGAGGCAGGGAAATGTTCTGGGCCAAGAGAGCTGGTCTAGCTGGCCTTCTCTCCTCCGGCACCGAGTGCGCCTGGTGCGCAGCACTCTGCCGTGTTCTTGATTAATCGGAGCGTTTTTGTGCCTTTACCTTTCGTGCCCTAAAACATTGTTTTGTAGCAGCGGAGGGCAGGCCTCTGCTTTTGTGTGCTATGACCGCGCAAACACCTTGATCAGAAGCTGCGTTTTGCACGGGAGCAGATCTGTGCTCCTTCCTTCTCCGCTCGCCTCCTAATGACAAGAGAAGCGCGGGCGCCGGATCTAAACGCTTCCCTCCGCGTACGAGGCTGTTATTTCATCTCCGGCGCCTTGGGTACAACGTCCTCACCTTGGTCCTCTTTGAGAGGGACGGTCGACTCTCAAGACTATAAAAAGACATTTGTTTTTCTGCCCGGTAAGTGAGCTGAACACAATGCCGTCTCAGCTGTTCCTGCCGATCCTTTATGTAGGAGTGGGGTTACCCACATTCGCTGTGCTGCCGCAAAGATAATGAATCATAAAAGCTTTTCTCTCCCCAAAAGGGAGCCAGATATTTCCAATAGTGCTTCATGTACAGATGCAGATATTATTTGGGGGGGGGGGGGGGATTTGTTACATAACTGGGGTTACATGGCGTGTCTAAATGTGTGTTAAAGTCAAATTGTGGTGTTTAACACACACCGATATTCATGTCAAAGCCACTGGTGGTGCAGAATTAGGTTGACAGGTGTTGTACAGCTGTTAGAGCTGCTGCTTTTGGACCCAAAGGTTGTAGGTTTGAATCTCACTTCCAGCTGTAGTACCCTTGAGCAAGGTACTTACCGCAAATTGTTCCGGTAGCATTAGCTGTATAAATGGTAAATATATTCACATTGTAAGTTGCTTTGGAGAAAAGTGTCAGCTAAATATATAAATGTACTTGCATGGAGTCCTACCATGAAAAGATGCTGGGGAAGTGAGAACCAAAGGAGTCACATAGGGAAGCTGATGCTGACGGCTGGGGAAACTGGCTATGAGGATGGTGTTTCCTAGGTCCTCCTCCAGTTTTTAAAGAACACCAAACGAAACGGCTATTAATTCGTAACTTTCTCTACAAGGACACGCTGCTTAGCGTGTGCATCCTCTCCTCTCCTCTCCTCTCCTCTCAGCATCCTATTTGTTTTCACACTCCATTCATTGGCTAACAGTGGCTGGAATAACAAGCCCACGCTGGTGCATCTCAGTTGGGCGGCAGCAGATGGACACATCCCTACTGGCAGCCCTGTCACGTCCTCCCCAAGTGTCTCCTCAGGACACGGACACAACAGGCGAGTCTGGTCAAGGGCCAGGAGAGCCAGAGCGACGAACCGTGTCGAGCTGCGTCACGCGCAGAAGAAGACGTCTTTTTTTTGCTTGCACATAAGGGACGCTCGGCGTGACGTCACTGCGGTGCGCTGGAAAAGAGAAACTTGGTGCCAGGGAGCTCTAACCATGTCGGTACATTTACATTCATTTATTTAGCAGATGCTTTTGTCCAAAGCAACTTCCAGTGAACTCTATGTATTGTCATCAGCCCACACACCTTATTCACCACGGTGACTTACACTGCTAGATACACTACTTACACTGGGTCATTCATCCATACATCAGTGGAACACACACACACTCTTTGTCACTCACACACTATGAGGGAACCTGAACAGCATGTATTTGGAGTGTGGGAGGAAACCAGAGCACCTGGAGGAAACCCACCCGGACACGGGGAGAACGTGCAAACTCCACACAGACTCATAGGGGACTTTTGCTGGAGCTTCTAGAGGAAAGATTGTGTGCCGTTGTAGTCTTGAATGAGCAGGGATGTGTGGACAGCGCCGACAAGGAGGGAAGCGCAGGATTCGCCTTTCCTCGGGAACTACAGCCTTCTGGAGCCTTCGGTGACTGTTACACACACACACACACACACACACACACACACAAACTTGTTATGAGACAACTTATAATCGTCTGTAGTCTCTGCTGCGGAGAAAAATTGACTGGCTTCATTTCAGGAATCTTACAGTTTGAAAAATGTGGTATAGGTAACAGTCCCCCACCCCCACCCAGAGCATATTTGTTTTTGCCAGTAAAATGGCTACATTTGAATTGAATACATGAAACTGATTGTCAGCATTTCTCATGTGTATTGGCTGCCAGAGGTTTAACAGATTACCAGAAGGGGACAAGCGCACACACTGCAGGCTGCCGCTGAGAGAATGAAGCTGTTCCACTTTTATTGCTATTGAGACAGAAAATTGAGCTGTATTAAATTGGACTCAAGCTTCTGAGGCGCAGTGACGTATGGAGAGAAATTCCATGGGCCTCATTCACTATGGCACTCTCTTCTATTATTCATGTGTTTTGTTGTATTACAAATTCATTTCAATATTCTTCCAAAAGATTTTCTTTTCTTTTTTTTTTTGCCTCTAAGACAAAATGCCACCCTCTGTGATAAATACTCGCTGTAAAACTGTAAGACGTCTTGGTCCACTCTCTTGCCGTAGGGACTTTTATTTTCCTTTACCTAAGCTGCATTTCGTTGGACAATAATGCACTTGATGAAAATGTAGTGCCGGGATGGTGGCGTAGCGCTGGTGCCACGCGGATGCTACGCTCCTTGTCAGGACGTGTGTTTGAATCTGGCTCTGCTGTCTGTGTGGAGTGTGTACGTTTACATTTAAATTTATTTACTTAGCAGACACTTCTCTCCAAAGCGACTTACAATGGATACTATGTACTGTTACCAGCCCACATACCTTATTCACCGCAGTGACTTACACTGCTAGATACACTACTTACAATGAGTCACTCATCCATACATCAGTGGAACACACACACTCTCTCTGTCACACACACACCTGAACAGCACATCTTTGGAGTGTGGGAGGAAACCAGAGCACCCAGATAAAACCCACACAGACACGGGGAGAACATGCAAACTCCACACAGACTGAGCGGGGATCAAACCCATCTCCTCTCACGCTACCCAGGTGCTGTGAGACAGCAGCGCTACTCGCTGTGCCACCACGTACCTTCTTCCCATGTCCCTGTGCTTTCCTGCCAAAATCCAAAGACATGTATTGCAGGTGAACTGATGACTCTAAATGACCTCTACAGCGCGACTGGATGAATGTGTGCGACTTCCCCTCTCGGGTGTACCGTGCCTCGGCTCCTCTGCTTACGGGATGTTCTCCGGGTCACTGTGACCTTGCCCAAGGAGATGCTCATTTACGGATGGAGAAAAATATTCTATGACGCGTTTGCCTTTTCTACTTTGTCCCGGTATGGTATTCGCCGGAAGAGTCCAGACCGTCTTCTCCTGTGGAAGCAGGTTCTCACATCCTCACAAATTATGGCACCGTCCACAGAGGTAGGAGCAGAATGATCTCGAGAAGACGCCTACAGCGGTTGCTATATGACATTTCTATGGAATGGAGCAGTTAGTAACACATCATATTGGAGAGTGTAACGATTTGGCTGGCGATGGGCAAACAGAGGTCCGCAGCCAGGAAAACAATCCAGTACTACCCAGCGCAGTCGCCAGCCAATAGACACTGCCAAGCTGTCAGCCGCCACCAGCAGTGTAACCGCATGTACGCCATAGCACTCGACATTCTAAAGCCAAAGTATCAACACACTGATCACTTACGTCGCACTAAACGCTCATTTCCAAATGCCAGACGATGGAGCGAAATGGATTTAATCCGTCTTCGAAATGTTTCTCGTAAACGGACATCGCAAAGGCTGCGTGTGAACTGCGCTCTTTCCCACTTCTGCGAATGTCAGCTACCCATAAACTGATTTAATATTTTTCATTCCGTTTTTTCGGGGTGCCGTACTCGTTCCAGCATTTTACGCTGCTCTCGTGGGTCCTCTGGTATTATAGTACACTTTTGCCAAATGTCACAACGCATCATGTGAGGATTGTGTCATCAGTTGGCTTGGAGGGTTACTGTATGTGGAGAAGGTCTCTGCAATCTACATTTTATTTATTATTGTGCATTTCTGTACTCCAGCACTCTCCCAGTGATTATATACAGGGAATCAAAAAACAGAAAATCCATTTTGCCAGTGTGTGGAAGGGGGACAATTATTCCCTAGTTGAGTGGGAATTGTTCCCTAGTTAACTCCGGGAAAATCTTCGAAAAAACAAGGAGTAGAAATTAATTGGATTTGGAGCTTTGTGCCAGAAGAAAACGCCTGGCATTGTTCTGCTGACTGTCACATCCATGCCCACAACTCAGTCGACAGCACCCGACTCCAGTTCAGCACCTACCCTTTAAAAGACACTCCAACGCCCAGACCGTTGAGGAATCTCGTCAGGGACATCCGCCCTTTCTCGTGACTCTTCGTTCACGTCCTCCGGTTTCTGACTCTTCGCTTCGTTTCCCGACCACGTCCACGGATCCTCGTTTCTGTCCTGTTCGCCGTTCGACCGACCCTTCGCTAAGTCCCCTGACCTCGCCCATGGATCTTCGCTCTGACCCCGACTGCCGATCGACCGACCCTTCGCCTTTCCCCGACACCGAGAACTCGCCTCATCCCTCGTCTCCGGACGAACGACGCTGCGCTTGGGTCCAGCCGTCCCAGGCCCCTATGTTTTGCGTGACAGAGGCAGGAGACTGTTGGTCCCCCAAGTTATCGTCAGGCAACTTCTGCTCCATGACGAGTGCCTGAAATTTAGAGGTTACCAGCAGCTGTGTCTTGGACCTGTTTTGGCTTTAAAAATTGTTTGCACTCGCTCACAATAATCATGTGCTAGTCAGGGTTGGGGTGGCCAAGAACCCATGCTGGAATTGCTGGGTGCAAGGCTACGGACGCCGGGGTGCACCCTGGGCAGGGCGCCAGTCCATTGCAGGGCAACCACACACAGACATTCTCACTCAAGCATTGGGGCAATTTAGAGTTGCCATTATGCATGAACTGCATGTCTTTGGACTGTGGGAGGAAACCAGAGGAAAACCATGCACACTCACAAAGAACATCCAAACTGCACACAGACTGAGCTCCAGTCCACACTTTGCCCCAACACACACACACACACACATTTTTAGAACCGCTTGTCCCTTACGGGGTCGCGGGGAAACCGGAGCCTACCCGGCAACACAGGGCGTAAGGCCGGAGGGGGAGGGGACACACCCAGGACGGGACGCCAGTCCGTCGCAAGGCACCCCAAGCGGGACTCGAACCCCAGACCCACCGGAGAGCAGGACCGTGGTCCAACCCACCGCACCCCCCACACTTTGCCCTCACATTTCTTGTAAATTTAAAAATAGAATAGGAGCTGTGCAAGACATGTTCTTTTGAATATCTAAAAAAAGGAAGAGTTTCACTCCCTTAAATAAGGCCATTTCTCAACGAGGCGGACTGTGTGTCATGATATCACAATTACTGAATCATTCATTGCCAGTGTCTGTGGATCTAGGCTACCTTTCTATGATTTATAAGCTAAAGGTACTCTCCTGCAGCTAAGGGTATTCTTGCCCATGACACATGAATCGGGTTTTTTTTGTCGAACATAATAGAAGCTGTGCGGCACAACAGCACAAGAACACTTATAAATGTCAACATTTACATTTAATGTAAAATTGCCAGCATATTAAAATGAAAAAAGGGAAATTCACCAAAGTGTACAACAGCAGGGTTTTTTTTGACAAGGCTTTCCAAAATACACTTGTTGCTAACTGGTATCTCATTGTCCTTGGAATGTGATCAGACAACGTGTGTTAAGGGCTGGATGAAAGGACTAAAAGGAAATATTTATTGGGGAAAGTATTTGTCCCAAACAAAATGATCCAGAAAATTCCAATGCAAACCAACACGTACGGTATTTAAGTCCTTGTTTTTTTTTTTTCTCTTTTCAGGAAAGCCTGGGTTTAGTTTTGTGGGGGGCATGGTGGTGCAGCGGGTTTGGCCGCATCCTGCTCTCTGGTAGGTCTGGGGTTTGAGTCCCGCTCGGGGTGCCCTGTGGCGGACTGGCGTCCCGTCCTGGGTGCATCCCCTCCCCCTCCAGCCCCATGTCCTGTGTTGCTGGGTTAGGCTCCGGCTTGCAGCAACCCTACTTGGGATGAGCAGTGATAGACAGTGTGTGTGTGGGTTTAGTTTCATAAGTAGAACCCAAGCTTCTAATGTAACCTCTGCTTAGCCAGCACCTCCATCCCTCCCCTGGGAACCTTGTGTTGGAATAAAGGGTGACAGAGGAATGTGTGAACAGTGGTGTCATTACCTGTGAAACATGCCGGAGGAATACAATAATTCCAGTGAACAAAGTGTCTAAAACTCTTTACTAGGTTTTAGTACAACATAAAACTAGTCTTAAACATTTCTCCGTCCTTTTTCTTCTCTGCCCTCCCCCACTGCTCCTGTGATGCGTCAAGGAGGGATAGATACCATCATGGGTACTTTGTGGGTGAAAGGGAGTAATGGTGTGTGTGTGTGTGTGTGTGTGTGTGTGTGTGTGTGTGTGTGTGTGTGTGTGTGTGTGTGTGTGTGTGGCTGCTTCCTGGGTTACACCTTGGCCTATGTTTCACCTAGGTAGAACGAGTGACAGACCTGAGATAACACACATGCGAACCCTCAGTGAATCCCATGTTGTTTCAGGTGCTGAGATCAAGTCCTAGGTTTACTATAGAGGGGTTTCTCTATAGTACATACTTTCCATTACTTTCTGTAAACATTTTTGCTAGATTAAAAAAAAATATTGCTAGGAAGGTGATCAGGAATCGTCAATATTCGGATAAAGTTTTATGCAGCTACTCGTGTGATGAACGTTGGTTCATACGGTGGAAAGAAACAAACGAACTGCACTTAAGAATCACACGTCTGCATTTAAGTGTCTCTTCCTGCTTATGTAATGAACTCATTGTATTTTCTATGAGATGTACGTCGCTCTGGAGAAAAGCGTCAGATGAATATACATGCAAACGTAGACTCTAAAATACATGTCATGTATATATTAATATCTTGTATATTATTTTAACTGAGAGTTATTGTGACAAAGCAATGCAGACCTGGCGATAAAAGCACTAATGGAGCGATGCAGCTGCACGGTACAGTAAAAACTGACGGTAAGAGCTCTTGGTAAAATCCAGGAAGCAGCGGCTTATTGGTAAATGACAGATAATATATGGATTTTTGCAGCACTGGTTTATGCTCCGTGTTATGTAAGAATGTTTCCCTGTTATATAAGCAAATTTTTACTGGAAAAAAATTGCTCTGGTTCTGAAAAGTGTGTTGATGATCATCGATGCAATTCACTCATTATTGAAGACTTGCCTCCAACGTTCCGTTTGACTCGAGGCAGGATTTTGACTGAGGGCTCAAGGGCGGCCTCTCCCCTCCTCAACTGGATTGTATTTGACACTGTATGAGTTTTTGGTTCGTTGCGCTGCAGAAATGCAAACCTTTGGTGTCATTTTTGGATTCTTTGCTGCCCGAGGAGAAGCTGTAAACTATTTTAAGCATCTTAACGCTTTAAGGTTCTTTGGAGAAATGAATCAGTGAAATGAGTAAATACCCAGCTTTACTCAACATATTTCAGAAACTTGACTTGCATGGCTAGATTGTCAGATCACTGGGTTAAAATTCATGCTGAAGGAATACTGGACAGTTCAGAAGATTACGAAAACAGTTAAAAATTGTTATCGGTAGTGGTTAAATCCAGAATATTCCATGGACAGATAGAGATTGATTATGATGATTAAGGCGTTTTTGTGTTCGTTCGTTGTTATGGACCCCTGCCAGGAGGGGTTTCGAAGCCTCATTAGATGTCATCGCTATAGACAACTGGAAATCACACTGAAGGAAACTTGAAGTTTTGTAGAAGCCTGTAGTTTTTAAGTGGATCAGCGTCAAGAAGTCATTCCAGAAGAAAAGCACTTTCTGATGCACTTCTGCATAACTGACCCACTCCGCTAAAACACAACACACTTTCTTCTGAATATCTTATTCCTTCTTTCTTGTAAATAATGGTCAAGATGACCACAGTTTGGAGTTAACTTCTGTTCTGTCAGATATAATATGATATATGAAACCCACAACAGATGGACACCAAAGGGCAACTCTTATCCCCAACGTCAACAGCCAAGCCGATACTGGACAATGGTTTTAAATATTTGCTGTATTTGAGGTTGCTGGTCTCCTGCCCTTGAGCAAGGCACTTACCATAACTTACGGCAGTAAATTACCCAGCAGTGTAAATGGGTAAATAACTGTAGGTAGCTTAACATGATAAGTCACTTTGGAGAAAAGCATCAGGTAAACAAATAAATCAAATCTACAGACATGACAGTGACAACAAAGAGATGCGAATATCTGTGAAACAGACTCTGTAGTCATAGGAAGAAAAAGTGGAGTTTTAGTTTTAGTGTGAATTTGCAGGAAGATTTTATAGAGCAGAGACCCAGTTGTCACTCAGCCTCCGGAGAGATGGTTCATGGGCTTTCATACCACCTCTGTTACATTTACTCTTCACTTTGTATCAACTGTTCCTTGATTAATTCTCCATGTGCATTTTAATATAACGTGCAGTCTGAATACGCCACTCATTTCGAGGTAGTTATCGAATGCAATGGAGTGCAGACTTGAACGAGAACTGCAGTTTTTGGCCTGCAAACCTCAACTTTCAAGGACAGCAGCGTGAAGGGTGTGTCACAGAAGGTTTTGGCCATAAATACGATCTTCTCTTTTGTTAAGACTGTTGACCAAAAACTCTTAAACCGGAAAAATGAATTGCAGTAGCAATCCACTTTTTACAGCTAAATTGCAAATTTAATGGTTTTGTGTGTAGCGCTGCTGTCTCATGGTGCTTGGGTGGTGCGATAGGACACAGGTTCGATCCCCACTCGGTCTGTATGGAGTTTGCATGTTCTCCCCCTTTCTGTGTGGGTTTCCTCTGGGTGCTCTGGTTTCCTCCCACACTCTAAAGACGTACTGTTCAGGTTCACCCATAGTGTGTGAGTGACAGAGAGAGTGTGTGTGTTCCACTGATGTATGTATGTATGAGCGACCCATTGTAAATAGTGTATCTAGCAGTGTGAGTAACCAAGGTGAATAAGGTGTGTGGGCTGATGACACTACATAGAGTTCATTGGAAGTCGCTTTGGACAAAAGTGTCTGATAAATAAATAAATGTAAATGTGTGTTTTAAAGAGCAGACTTCACAGATGCTTGCTGATATTAAAAAGATATGTAAAACTAAAAGATATGACAGTGTATGTAAAAGTATCCATATTGTCATTGTTTAAAGACTATGACGTGACCCTTAAAGCAAAGAGGAGATCGTTTCAAGGCTACATGGTGCACGTGGGCTTCGGAAACATCTTGCAGCTCATGCCTGGCCTTGTGTTGCAGGCATGTTGAAATGGAGCTGGAAACATCTGTACTGCACTGCAAACCCCATTAACTGCTGTGTCAAGACCCATAAACTCTTTAAGAACCTGTGTCTGCGTCTATTTGGCCACTTCTTCTTACTTGATTAAAATCACGTTCTTTAAAGGGAGAAAGGAAGAAAAAAAAACATTTAGAAACATGTCAAAGCATACAGAGAGTCAGTATTTTTAAAAAGTCACTGGTCCTAACTGCTTATGTGGACCAGTTTCATTATTATGCCATTATTTATAAGAACAGAACTGGATCACACAATTTTAGGACAGTTCATTCCAAATTTCTTTGTAAATCCTTCTAATTAATAAAATGAACCCATGGCATGTGACTGCGTCTAAGCCAGACAGTAACTGTGTAAACTGTGGTAATTGAATGTGCATTTGAGTAGAATGGAAACTTTGATTTTGCCTTTTAATTATCGGTGCATTGTTTTATGTTTTGCTGATTTTTTTTGGGGAGCCCTGGTTTTAACTCAAGATGAAAACAGTCACAATAGAAGATGTTAATGACTATTATGGGACTTTTTTTGAAGTGCTTTTTACACGGCATCAGCTCCTGAAAACATATTTTTGTGGTTGTGTAAGTCGCTTCAATGTATTTCCGTTAACAGACAGGGTTGTGAAATCAAGAGCAGTAACCTTGCAGTGTTTGGGAAGGATGTTGGGCAAATCATGACTAAAAATGTTAAATGATATAACAGCTGAACACAATTCTTGCTGCTTAGGCTGTGCAACTAGATGTGGGTTTGATCCCTGTTCAGTGGGTAAGGACTTTCTATTTTTATGTTCTGCCCATATCATCAAGTTTTTATACTCAACGGGAGGAAATCCACATAAATAGGGCCACATGGTGGCGCAACAGACAGTGCTGCTGTCTTGCGGCGCCTGGGTGGTGCAAGAGGCTGTGGGTTCGATCCCTCTTCTTTGTGTGTGGAGTTTGCATGTTCTTCTTGTGTCTGTGTGGGTTTCCTCTGGGTGCTCTGGTTTCCTCCCACACTCCAAAGCCATGTTCAGGTTCCACTGATGTATGGATGAGTGACCCATTGTAAGTAGTGTATCTAGCAGTGTAAGTCACTGCAGTGAGTAAGGTGTGTGGGCTGGAGTGTGTGCTACCTGGAGTTTGCTGGAAGTTGCTTCAGAGAAAAGTGTCTGCTACATGTAGGAGTAAAGAAGCTCTATTATCTGTTTACAGGACACTGCCTGCGACTGTCTACTTTTGATGAGTGAAATGAACAATTCCCGAGCTGGATAATCATGTTTGAAGGATGTGACTAACCATATAGGGTTTTGCCTTTCTTTGGATTGGAGCATCTGAACTGACTGGCCTTTTTTTTTTTAGTTATTTAGACAGTATCATTATGATTTTAAATTCCATGGCTCAGTCAGTAGTAACGGTAAGGGATAATGACTTGTACCCAAGGTGTTGTTCGTTTGAATCCTGGTCCTGCCACTGTTGTATTACCTTTGACAAAAGATATCTGTCCTCAACGGGTCCGCTCTGAATGTTGAAACTGGTAAACAGCTGCAAATCCCATCGGACAAAGGTGTGAGCTAAATGGCAAATGAACGAAAGAACTCAAGTTGTGGCAACAGGTAGTGCTGTGCTTCCAGCAGGTCACTTTACAGCCAAATGACTTGAGTCTGAATGAGTTTGAACCCTCACTCCTGCTCTGGTACACCTGATCACGACACCTACCCTGAACCGATATGGGAGAAATTGTCCAGTTGCAAAAATAACTAAATAACTACATGTAGCTTTGTGTAAAAACCTCATGATGGAAGTTGCCTTCACAGAGGCCTCATATAAATAATAGAAATACAGTCATTTATTTAGCAGACTCATTCTCTAAAGTCAGGGTGCAGTGGCACAGTGGATTTGACCAGGTCCTGCTCTCTGATGGGTCTGGGGTTCGATTCTCACTTGGGGTGCCTTGCAATGGACTGGCATCCTGTCCCCCTCTAGCCTTGCACCCTGTGTTGCCAGGGTAGGTTCCGGTTCACTGCGACCCTGCTTCGGGCAAATGATTTCAGAAAATCTGCGTCTGTTTTCTCCAAAGTGACTTCCGATGAACTCTATGTCATGTTATCAGCCCACACACCTTATTCACCGCAGTGACTTACACTGCTAGATACATTAATTATACTGGGTCACTCATCCATACACCAGTGGAACACACACTATGGGTGAATCTGAACAGCATATCTTTGGAGTGTGGGAGGAAACCAGAGCACCCAGAGGGAACTCACACAGACATGGGGAGAACATGCAAACGCCACACAGACTGAACGGGGATCAAACCCACGTCCTCTCGCACCTCCCAGGTGCTGTGAGACAGCAGCACTACTTGTCGTCCCACCATGCCGTCACTGGCAGTACTTGAGCTCTGTGCTTGGCTGCTCTGCCCACTTTTTGGTAAGCGAGAACTCTGACAATCGTATGGCCTCATGCAATTTATTTTTAATCACAGTTTTTCTTTTTAACAGGTGGCAACTGAATCAGTGTCAGCATAAATTAAAATGTGTGTCTCATTCACCACACAGAGGCAGTATGTGTCCAGGATTCTGGACACACACACAGGAAAAAACAAATGACTCTCAGGTTTCCTGTCCAACTTAAATTTTCATTAAAGTTTGTTGCTCTTAACCTGGACTTCCACATCCCATAGCTTCTCGTTCTAGTTTGCAGGAATATTATTCCTAAAATGGGATGTTTCAAGTTAATTTTATATTCAATTACCGAAAACATTTTACAATTACGTAATATGTACAGCAGGTAGTGTGTGGCATGATAGTTAGAGCTGTTACAGCGTTGTTAGGATTCCTTTGGGTCCAGTTCTATTCCTACTCCAGTACCTGAGACCACGGTATTTGCATTGAACAAACACAGTAAGAAATCCAAGCTGTATGAATTTATTATCCGTTTATATAATAATGCTAAAGTTCCTTACTGAAAAATGGTGCCCGGTAAATAAAGGTTAATAACATGGATAATACGGTGGTTTTACTGCAGTGGGATTCAAAACAACAACCTGCAGGTTTCGTGCTCTACATGCATCTGAACATTTAAACCATGAACAGAGAGGAGCAGCACAGTGACCGTAACCAGACCACCAGCTTTACTGGCAGCAAGATGAGCGCTGTGGTTTGCTTTCGTGATCTTAGGTCCTGTACGGCAGAGCGATGTACCGATTAGGCCAATAAAGATACGATTTCTGCTAATATGAAACAGAAAGGGGAGGGTGGCTCTTTTACGTTGCTCTTTGCTCTGTTTTACTGTGTTAAATGCGCCTGTCCTGCATTTGGCAGCAACTCCCTAACAGGGCCTCCCGACTGGCCGGTGTCCTTCTTCTCCGTGAAGACCGGCCAAGTTTATCCCAGTGTTCAATTATTAAACATCACTCTGATATCTCGCGCCGCAGTCCAACACACACTTCGCACCAAACACACGCTTTCCAAGTGTGTGTGTGTGTGTGTGTGTGTGTGTGTGTGTGTGTGTTGGAACGAAGGTGCGTTCTGCTCCATAGCTGGGGTCTGAGTGCCCAAGGATGTCTGGTTGAAGGCGGCAGCTGGGTGATGGCACCCCCCCACCCCCCACCCAGGCCCCACCTGGACCCCACACACGGCCCTCGTGTTCCCGGATATTGTGCTGAGCTCAGATTTTTCGCAGATTCAAAGAGCTTCCATCTGAAAGGTGCCGTGAATAATGCATCGAATCTGCGGTCTCACATGAACACCGGAAGGAGAAAAGCTCACGAAGGGCGGGCTTGGGAGGTGCAGTGGGGGGGGCATTCCTTGCTTTTCAATCTGCGGAGCCCATTGAACCGGCGAGGTGGGGAAGTAAGTCTCTAATACGGCCCCTGCGTGTCAGTGTAAGGAGGCCATGTGACAGCGTGATGGTGATGGGGGGAAGGGGAACGATGGGGGGGACTGTCTTGCATGCAGCATAGTGCATGTGGGGGGGCGGCAGGCAGGATGCAACGAAGTGGGGGGGGGAGGTGGGTTGGGGACAGATTTTCCCCACTCCCCTGCCCGCTAGCGCCTCATCAACTATTTATCACCAAGTCCCTGCACCTCAAGGCTCGTTCACTGCAGAGCAGTGTCTCAACACACACACACACACCCTCTGAAAAAAACACTTGGGTGAAAAAGTGGGAGAATTGAGCTATTTATAGCACATATAGGAGGTTTCGACATGAGTCCTTTACTGTGACTTCCACAATTTTTATCGTTTTTTTTAAATTTTGATTTTTATTTTGCTTTCCTCATTGTAATATTTCCTACAGTGGCTCCAGACCTCTGCTGGCTGTGGGGGGGGGGGATTACAGCAGTTTTCCTCCAGTCATCGTACAGCGCTGCAGTGGATGTGCGCTTCCTTCTCCTTCCCAGTTAATGCGACGGGATCTTTCATTGACACGTTTCTGTCGGTCGTGCGTTGAGGAGGTCGCGGCCCAGAAGGTTTCGCAAACATTCCCGGCCGTTCGCTCGCTCTTCGACGTTCTGAGCTGCATCGTGTCCGGCGCTGCGCGCATCACGGCACGCCACTTGCGTTCCGTCTTTCTAGGCCCGTCTCAACATCAACATGAACCATGTGACCTGATCCGGCACTCAGGTCTCGTTCTTCCTCCCGTTGATCCCCCGAAATGCTTTTCCGCCCACCAACGTGGGAACGAACGTGTGTGCGAATGTTTCCGTACAGGTGTGTCTGCACATGTTTTCTTACCATTTCAGCGCTTTTGGAGGGAAATGTGGCTGAAAGGAGTAAACCCTGAGGGACCTGCTGAATAGGAATGGCTGCACAGAGTAAATTCTTTAAATTTAGCTTCCTTAAAAAAAAGAAGTGACTAAACTTTTTATGTGTAACTAGTTCTTAGCTTTGGACATCTACATTTATTCATTTATCAGACTCTATGTACATCTCATAAAAAACACAATGTGTTCATTACATTAGCAGAAATAAACAGCTATATAAAGTCGTGTGATTCTTAAGTACAGTTAAGATTCAAGATTCAAGAGTTTATTGTCATAAGTACAGTAAACAGTTTGTTATACCATACAATGAAATTCTTACTCTGTGAATCCTCCCAGCAGCCTATGACATAAGGAAAAAAGACACAAGACATAAATTACAAATTTACAAAATAGCTATTAGTGCAAAGTTAATTTGTTTCTTTCCACCATATGAACCCATGTTCATCACACGAGTAGCTGCATAAAACTTTATCCGAATATCGACGATTCCTGATCACCTTCCTAGTAATTTTTTTTTTGAGATACATATAAACACACACACACATTTTCAGAACCGCTTGTCCCATACAGGGTTACGGGGAACCGGAGCCTAACCTGGCAACTCAGGGCGTAAGGCCGGAGGGGGGGGGGACACACCCAGGACGGGACGCCAGTCCGTCGCAAGGCACCCCAAGCGGGACTCGAACCCCAGACCCACCGGAGAGCAGGACTGTGGTCCAACCCACTGCGCCACCGCACCCCCTCTATACATATAAACATTTACGTTACATTACAGGAGTAGCTGTTTAAAGGTTTATCCAGCATCATCTTAAAGTTATGGTGCATGAATATTTACACCGTTCATGAACTTGAGAGATGATGGGCGAAGTGAGTCTGGAAGAGGTGAGTTTTAAGACCCTTTTAAAATGTAGACAGAGATTCAGCAGTTCTGAGGGGGGGGGGGGGGGGGTCCTTCCACCACAACGGAGGCAGAACAGAGAACCTCCGTGCTTTACCTTTCCTGTGTGGGACCAACAAGAGCGCAGATGTGGAAGAACAAAGCGGTCTGGTTGGGGTGTAACATATAAACATTTACGTTACATTACAGGAGTAGCTGTGCAAAGGGTTATCTATCTGGACATCCTCTTAAAGGTAAAATTAAAAGTTAGTGTGATGAGGAAATGGTTCTTTTTGTGCCGGTGTGACTCAGCGAGACAATAACAGATACTGTGACTGTGGCGAGTGATGGAAGATCCCTTGACAGAAACGTCCCATGAACAGAACAAGCGAGGCCCTTGATGGTCGGTGTGTCCACGTCCAGTGTGCCAAAGACGCGAGAGAAGACACAACGCTCCCCTTCCCTCCGCACGCACGAACTTGTTCGGCCACGTTTGCCCGACACGCTATACCTGCGCATCGCACGCGGCGATCCCATGAGGTGTGTTTGCAGGCGTGGGTGGATGAAGAACCTTCTAGAGACATGGCGGCCAGGTTGTCTTTGTCAGAAGGGGCAGGAACGGAAAAAATGTGGCGTGGAGATCTAGGCCGAGTGTGAAGCTGTAATTTCTTTAACCCCCACCCCCCCATCCTAAAAACTGGGACCCAACTTTTCCTGGTCTAGTTCAAAATTCTCACATCTTATCACCAGGATCATGAAAAGTGACAACAGGTCTGAGTTTTCTATTTTTTTCATCGTCACCCTGGAGCTGCTGCTCAGTACTTTTGCAGTTACTGTGCTGTTGCCGTTAAATGTGCTGATGCTTAGCGGTTATTATCTGATGGAGTCAATCCTTCCACCTTCAGATTTGTTTCCTGTATAGCTAATAAAACGATACTGCGGAACATGAAAAGCTGTTAAATTAGTGTGGTGTCTCGTTTGGGACATTGTGTTTGAGGGACCGAATCTATTAACCACCGCAAGATGTCGGAGAGGGGAAAAAAATTTATACACCAAGTGAACCCTCTGAAGAGCTGTTTTTTTTTTTTGTTTTTTTTTTATGTCCAAACAGCCTAATTGGTAATGGAGTCGTTTTTAACCCGTCACTGCGATCTGCTTTGAAAAGCGGAGCACTTTTATTGGTTTACATCAATCAGTCATTAATGTGGTGACCTTGCTGTATTGTAAAGCCTCTGCCCAGCACAAGCAGCATCCTCATAAACACCCTCCTCTGGTTTCTGTCCACATTCCAGAGCCCTGCCCACTGTCCACTCCTTTCATTCACTGCTCAACATTTTTACACTGTTTAGACTTGTTCTGCTGCCTTTACCTGATGATTCAGTGCCTTCAGAAAATATCCTTTGTTATCTGTTTCTAATTTTGCTCTTTTGCAGTGTGAAATAATATATACCCTTTGTTTTTTTCTTTATATTAGTTATAGAAGATATATTGGTAAATGAAAGTATCATTTCAAGATGGAATAAAATATTCCATTTGATGTTTTCAAATTATAGTGAGCAAGTTTGGTCTAATATGGTAATTCATCCTTTGTACTGCAGCAACTTAAACTGAAGTTAAACCAGCTGCATTATTGAGAGATCACATGAAATCATACAAAGGTCTGTCTATGTTGAGTGGGTAATACTGCAAACTTTGTGTGGTATCACATCAGAAACAGCAGCTCAGATCAGTATGTTGTCATAAAACTGCCTGTGCAATTTCAAAATGCAAATTTTTGGAGGGAAAAAGGTTGGAGGAGGTTATGAAAAGACTGGAAACACTGTGCACTTGCCAAGGAGCGCAGTTTAGTCCAGTGTAAAAAGGGAAAATGGCATAACTCAGGCATTACCTAGATGAGGCTGTCCATAATCGCTTCAGCACTGCACAGATTTATTCTGTTTAGATGAGTGGCTAGACAGCATCTACTCCTTAGGAAGGCTGACACTGAATCATAGCTGGAGTTTGCCAGAAGCCATCTGATAGACTTGGAGAAGAACATTTTGTGGTATGACCAGACTAAAGTTGAGCCCTTTGGCCAGAAAGTGAAATGCTATGTTAAGCACAAATGAAATGCAGCCCAGTGCTCAGACAGCACCAGCTTTACTGTCAGATATGGTAGTGGCAGCATCATGCTGTGGGGTGATTTTCAGTAGGGCTTCTGAGAAGCTTGTTGAACAGTAAGATGGGCAGAGTCCAAAATGGGCAAATCCTCTGAGAGAACCTGCTTCACTGAGCAAGGAATCTGTGTTTTGGGAGAATATTCAAGTTCCAGCAGAGCAACAACTTGCAAAAGGGCAAAAACTATGAAGGAAAATAAAAACGTGAAGGTCATTCTTCTGGAATGTCCCAAGCAAAGGCCAGACTTCCTAAGTCTTACCTTGAAGTTGATCAGGTCTGGTGTGACTGAGGACCTGATAGCTGCTGCGTACTGATTGGCGTGCTGGGCTTTTTGGGTCCTGAGGGTACTCCAGGACCGCGCAGGGCAGCCGACCCATCAGGACGCTAAGATGACGTAAGGAGATGAAGGAGACGTTAATCAATTGGTTACTTTGGAGGCCTAGACGTTAGCCGAAAAGACGTTAGTCAGTGTGATCGGTGCCCGGTAGCCCGGGGTCCGCTGTAAATTTGAAATGGAACAGGCAACACTTTTGAAAATCCAAATGTGCAGAAGTCAAAATACATTCATTCTCATTAGGACTCTGTAATTGCTGTCAGAGGTCTATGTGCTGAGTGGAGGCGAGTGATTATTTTTCCTATCGAAAAACATACGTTTTGAATGTCTGGAAAAAATTTTGTTGAATAACTTTTTTCCAGCGAGGATGTTAAAATTTAATGTCGGAGGGGAGGAACATTATTTCCGTGGATTCCTGTTTTAGTGGGTAAGAGAACAAAATGTGAAAAGTTTAAATTTTTTAGATGGGTAGAGGGGACGGTATGAATATTCTCCGGAAACACTCTTTGTAGGGCGTCAGCATGTTTCCGCTGAGGGTAAAATGAACTACAAGAAAATGATGCAAAGGTTAAAGCCGTATCGATAAATAACCAACGTTATTTAATGTTATGGAGACAAATGTAATTATTTTTCTTCCTTTTCTGTAGCTCTCTTGCCATGGCAACACTACTTATTTTAATGTGCTCCTTTTAATTAAATGAGATTGTATTTTAATTAAATTTTAATGGCTTTCAGTGCAGAAGCTAGCAAAGTTGAGTATGAGTTGATATATGTAGGGCGTTGGGTTTGCAGACTAATATGTAGAGCCTTGGGGAGTTGGATAGAGTTCAGTCAGAGAATGGGTAGTTTTGTGATTGAATCGTTTTCTTTTTTCCCTTCTCATCTCCTTGAGTTTCTCTCCTTATTACGTTCTGTACTCAAGCTGAAATTCGCCAGAGCAGAAGCTTATTTATTTATCTAGGTTAATAGCTTTGCTGACTGGCCCTTCCTGTGGCCGGTATGGGATGATAAAGACCAGAGCAGGTCTCCGGAACTGCGCCAGTCTCAGGACCACCGGCCCCAAGTGGCAGGCCTTGTCCGCCCCAGTCTCCGTGGGGTCAGGGCAAATGCTAATCCCACCACAGATGCTGGTGGACATCTGGGACCTGATGCTGGAGCTCTTCAAATCCACGTATACTTTGTCGAGTTGGAGCTGTCCGGTGGTGTTAATTCACAGGTTCGTTTGCAGAGCTGAAATATTTAGACACATGCTAGGGAACTTCTCTGCTCTGGGAAATAAGGACAGACCACAGAGATTATTATCAGGATTGTACTGCGATGTTGGCATCCGTGGTCCTGCTTCCCACAATGTAATGAGTGGCATTTGTAGACAAAGTATATGAGCGTGTGGGGGGCGTGGTGGCACAGTGGCTTGGACCGCGTCCTGCTCTCCGGTGGGTCTGGGGTTCGAGTTCCGCTTGGGGTGCCTTGCGGCAGACTGGCGTCCCGTCCTGGGTGTGTCCCCTCCCCCTCCAGCCTTACGCCCTGAGTTGCTGGGTTGGGCTCCGGTTCCCTGGGACAAGCGGTTCAGAAAGTGTGTGTGTGTGTGTGTGTGTGTGTGTGTGTGTGTATATGTATATGAGCGTATGAAGAATATTTTGTTTCCTTTAAGTGTTGCTGTCATATACAGTACTGAGTTAAAACAGATAAATGTTTCAGTGTTTGAAGACCCTTTGCATGACCATATGGACAGACACCCATGGACATGGGTGGCACAAGGAGCAGGGCAGCTGTCTCGCAGTGCCTGGGTGGTGTGAGAGGACATGAGTTCAATCCTCACTCAGTCTGTGTGGAGTTTGTGTCTTCTCCCCATGTCTGGGTGGGTTTCCTCTGGGTGCTCTGGTTTCCTCCCACAGTCCAAAGACATGCTGTTCTGGTTCACCCACAGTGTGTGTGTTCCACTGATCTATGGATGAGTGATGTAGTGTATCTAGCAGTGCAAGTCACCATGGTGAATAAGGTGTGTGGGCTGATAACACTACACAGAGTTTGTTGAAAGTTGCTTTGGAGAAAAGCATCTGCTACATAAATAGATGTAAATATATGGACTCTCCAGGTGGGATGTGAAATCTATCTCAACTATGTTGATCAGGTCTGCCCCACTGTTCTTAAACTATATTTAAGTGGACACATTTTGCTCTGCTTCTTTACTTAACTCTTATCCAGCTATTTCAACAGTTGCTGCATCTTGGTTATGACTATGCTTCACTATTCTTTACTGTGGAATATTACTGTGGCAGCAAAACCAAGTGATCAAAGAGAACTCGACGAGGAACCGTCCGTTTCCAGTAATCCGCGCTATTAACTCTGTAAGCCTACAGGTCTCAACATCTGTCTCAAAGGCAGGGAGAGCTCAGCAACTCATTTAGAAGGGAGGCCCCAGTATCTCGCTGAGGATTGAGATCTCGGTCATCATGAGAACGTAAGTCTCAGTCATGAACCCAGACTGTCCGTCACCGGCACGGGAAACGGGAAGTGATTGACGGAGAGTGTAGATCTCAGTCACTCGATAAGCATAAAGCTCTGCTGTGCCAGAATTTTTCACGACTGCTTCACCTATGATATTGCTATGAACTGTGATTTATGATTTTAAATATGTTGAAAAATCGGGCAACAGGAAGCGGAAGGGTCCCAACTTAGTTTAAAGTGTGTGTTTTATGGCAGGTTTTAGCGAAGCAGCTCTAAGTATCTCTCGTGACTTCAGTGGTCATGACAGGCCGAGCATGAATATTAAATATCCGTAAAGGCGGAGGGTTGCTGTAAAGCTGTTGACCTCACAACCATCCGGTTTGTACAGAAGACATAGGGCCATGGAAATAAAAAAAAAGAAACGTTTGTGTTGTCTTCCGCTTTGAAGCTCCAATGTGCTCGGCGTAGAGTTTGTCTCCCCCGCGAAGTGGACTGCTCCATCGCTGCTACCCGCAGTGTTTCCCAGCAGCCCGAGCGGCGGATCCCTCATGGACATCCGTGTTTTGATGTGACACAGCAGAGCCGCAATGGCTGCAGCGCTCTGTGCGTGGTTACCATGGTGACAGCAGTGCGCTGCAGAAATGACACGGAGCCCAGACCGATAACGCGGAGGTTCCCGTGCTCCTGATGCACGGACACACAAACACAAATGTAGATGTACGTTCTGACATCTCTCCCTGGTGTCAAAATATATATATATATGGTGGTTACAGGCTTATGAAAAGCACATGCTTTCAAAATGTTTCAGGATCATCAGCACATTACAACCTGTATTGTTTTCCTGCTCATTGTTCTGCTGCCATTTAACTGTCCACTCCTCTACTATTTCATTCTTCGTTACATTCCAACCCGAATCCAGCTACAGTGTTTTATGAATAAGCATTTAACATGCAACACATACGTTTCAAGATGATTCTTGGGAACACGAACAAGTGCAGGAGTCGCTGACCTTGAGAGAGGAGCCACCGTAGATGCCTCACGATGTCAGTCACATCCGAGTGGACGCGGCCCTGTTCTGTTGGGGCAGGACACTGCGCCAGCACCCTAAGAGTGACGTCCCACATCGTCCCCAGATTGGAAACCTGCGGTGGAGCCAGTCTTCACCTCATGACAAAACACATCACCGGACACATTGAGAGAGCAGCTGTTTCCTTCTGCCAGGGTGTTTCAGCGTCTGGGTCACGAGCGCCAGAGACGCCAGACTCATAGTCCTCTTTGCTTGCATGAAAACACACAGCTTTGTGTGTCCTGAGAGTAATGCAGTGGAGCACCGTTAAGTGAGGGAATGTGGAACAAACTTATTTTTGACTTTCATTCACATACAGTATCAGCCTGAGATGCTGTTCGGCTGTTGGGGCGGCACAGCCTGTAGCACTGCTGTCTCACAGCGTCTTGGTGGTGCAAGGGAGCATGGGTTCAATCCCTGCTCAGTCTGTATGGAGTTTGCATGTTCTCCTTGTATCTGTGTGGGTTTCCTCCCACACTCCAAAGATATGCTGTTCAGATTCATCCATAGTGTGTGAGTGACAGAGAGAGTGTGTGTGTTCCAGTGATGTATGGATGAGTGACCCAGTGAAAGTAGTGTATCTAGCAGTGTAAGTCACCACGGTGAATAAGATGTGTGGGCTGATAACACTGGAAGTTGCTTTGGAGAAAAGTGTCTGATAAATAAATAAAAATGTGAAAGTTCAGAATTTCAGCAGGGATGTTATGTTTTCCGAGGCTCTTCAACAGCGTCGCTGACTCTCGCTCGACAAAAGATCGCCATGTGCAGAAGAATGTGCTCAGAACATCAGCACCGTCCGTGAACTTTCTCTCACTGGTCCGTGCAACAGGAAACGGAGCGCCATTCTGAGATGCGTTGTGTGTCGGTAAACGTCTCTCCGTTACACAGACTGTCTGTATATTTTGCCTGGTGCTCCTGGTATGAAGACAAGATGCGCTATTGAGAACCTTGCACTTGGCCTTTTGTCTTGGTTTTCATCTCTCTAACTGGCTCTGTGCTCTTTTTCTATTGAATGAAGGTGCTATAGGACCGCAGTCTTTATCATCGCTCCCTCTCTCACTCACCCATATGCTGTTGATTCATCTGTCAGCAGCAGTCAGGTTTCAAAAAAGTACGACCCAACACCCCTCTTTGATGCACGAGGATCAAAACGGCTCCATGTGTGTTTAAAACCATTATCTTTCACGGTTGTGAAACTCGAGAATTACAGGGCAGCGTGAGAGAAGACGTGCGGAGGCAGACAGGGAAGAAACCGAACGCGTTCCGGGCCTCTAATCTCCACCAATCTAAGAATGCGGAGAGGTGGCCTGTGAACCGTGGCAAAGAAGGGGGAGATGGGGTGGGGGTGGGGGTGGGGGCTTTCAAGGGTCTGAGAACAGTTCTTTGTTTATTCTTGATACGGACACTTCCGCCCTCTTTCTCAACCCTGACACATGGGCTTTGAATACTTGGGGCTATGGATGTGAGGGACTGCAGATGCTTTCAATAAAGGCCAAACACAATGTAAGCTGTTCCACTCAAGCTGTTTCGGACTCGGGCTGCCAGTTGCCTCGTGAGAAGTAAACTGTGGAGGTTCTATGTTCTGTACAGGGTCAGGCTATTTAAAAATTCATGTTTTTCAGTGGTGGGGGGCAGCGGGTTTGCCCAGGGCCTGCTTTCTGATGGGTCTGGGGTTCGAGTCCCACTTGGGGTGCCTCGCGATGGACTGGCGTCCCGTCCTGGGTGCGTCCCCTCCCCCTCCAGCCTTGTGCTGCTTGGGACGAGCGGCTTCAGTCAATGTGCGTGTTTGTATAATGCACACAAACACGATGTCTACAACCGCTTGTCCCGATAGATAAAGAATATTTTAAGTGTTTAATCTGAAAATGTATTAATATGTAAATAACGTTCAGCGTTAAAACTAATTAAAAATGACGGAAAGTAAAAACACATGGCCTGTTCACACTTTTACTCCATGTTGATTGTTGACCGATTCATTCCATTAACTGTAAACACTGTAGAAGCAAGTTAAGTGTGACTAACCTACACTTGTGTTCTGTTTGGGTGCGTTTTGTTTTAATCCATCAGCTCAGAGTTTAAATACAGATCAGTTTTGCTTCGCTATCTGCAGAATTTTTGAAAATTGCCAAGTGAAGAACTGAGGTGGACTGGAGTCCTGTCCGGCATGTACCTCATGCTTCCGGAATTAACTATGGACTGTCACCCTGCCCTGGACAAACAGTTATTAACAATAGATTGAGAAGTGAGTCGTGTCCACCTGCTGCGCGAGGACATCAAGCCTCTCGTGTCACACAAGTCTTTTGGAGCTCAGATCTTGTGTTCCACAAACCCGGTTGACTTTGCCAGAGCCTGTAGGCCTGATAGACAGCAGGAGCAGGTAAAAGGTGTACCAGTCTGTGCCCTTCCCTCCACTGTCAATCAGCGCAACACAACATCCCGCACTGTACTGCTCAGTGAGGAGGTATGAACCCAACGAAGAGGGAGAAGTCCTGGTTTCAACCACGCTTCTTGATGTTAAGGAGTGATGTAAATTCAGTTGCTGTGCTTCATTTAGTTTTATTACGTTCTTTTCTTCTTTAGGTATGCCTCTTGGCTTATTCTCATTTATCTGAAGAAATAATTTGTTGAGTATTTCGCATTTATACCCAATTACAAAATTATAACCTGCTAGAAGATGGAAACTAGGACTTTCGGCGTTGATTTCAAAGGAATTCGCACTCGGTTACGGTGAGGAAATCCAAACTACGTCACCAAGAGCGTCCAAGGTCTTTCATCGAAGCTTCTAGGATCTGTAATGTCCGGTCATGACACGGACACCTATGTGTATTGCTGCAACGTCCGGACACGCGCGTAGGGCGTGGAGATCTCAAGTGCAGAGTTGATGCGATCTCAAGTGCACAGTGCAATTTAGGAAATGAAGTGCAGAGGTGATTCGATGAACATGGAACAAAGAGCTACACTGGGTGCTCTTACAAGGACAGTAAGTAGAACAAGGGTATGGGACCAGAACTAGTAGACAGAGTCACGGCGTAGACAGGGCTGGAACATGGGACCTGGACAGGAGCGCGGAAGACGGAAATGGAGAGGGCAGGAGCTCAGGACTGCAACAGAAACACCCTAGGAGTGGGACTTGGGAGAGTGGTAAGTCACTGTTAGGTTATTGCAGTAGGGAGCCGATCTTAAGTCCGCAGTTTTACCTCTGTCGTTCCCTCCTTTTATACCTGTTGATCGTCCCGTCACAAATAGGCGCGCGGGTCTGAACTGGTGGAGCTGAGTTGTGCTTTCTGTGGTCGCTGGGGGTATTGCTGCTGTGAGTCGTGGCAGGATCACTACTCATTCCATGAGGAGCAACAATATGCGTCCGTTTCGATCTTGTGTCGGATTAGCATTGACTGCCACGGCGAAGGGTGTAAATTGCGGAACTGCCGAGCTTTGGTCCGTCTTCCGGTCCGACTCAAACGCTGCAGCTCCACTAGCACAAGCCCTGGCGGAATTCGAACTCTGTGCCAATACAGTGGTACTAATTGCATCATTGGCAAAAAAAGACATAAGTATTTGTTACACTTTCAATCTGCTCAGTGAAATGAAAAACATTAAACACTGCTTTTCTGCCACATCAGTTAAAGGGCTTTTCGTTTCAATTTTGATTTCTGAAAGTACGAAACGAAAGGCTCATGCATTCATCCTTTACCCAGTTATTCATGATTTGAACCGTAAACCCATGGGCTCAGACAAACCAGAACCAGCCTTATGCCACGTACAGTAGATCAATTATTTAATATTAGTTTCCTGCACGTTATCGAGATTTGTGTTCACCGATGTCTTTCTCTTGCAGTAGTCTTGGTTAAAGTTTTTATTAGTTATAGAAGTTATGACACACTGAAGGAATTTGCTCTTTATCTTCAATAATGTATTTTTCTTTTTTCTTTCACCTAAGCAAAAACAATTTTATGGTGTTTTTTTATGTTTTACTTTTGTATTTTATGTTGCGCTACACACTTGACTGAGAAGTACAAGTTGGGTACTAATTTTCCAAACAAGATTCATATTGTTTCAAATGCTTTCCACAGTATCGTAAAAGATTAAATCCATAAGTTTTATGCAAGTTGTCAGCCATTCATATGTTCTTTTCATGAGTTAATAAGAACCAACGATTTTCCCAAAGATATATTTGTATAATCCAGCAATTTTTAAAGGTTTTAAATGTTTTATTTAGATGTTCTTTTGCAGAAATCAGTGATTTTTAAAGAAAATTTAAAAGTATTGTACAGTGTTCATAACAAGCCATTGTACTTGTTAGGAAAATCATTGGCCTGTACTTTTCTTAAACTCTTCATTTTTACTGCTCTTTCAAAATCAGTTTAAACCAGTAAAATCATACATGTTTGAACATCATCAAAGCAGGTAAGTCATACATGTTGCGAAAGTAGCAGCACTCGGATGGTAGGAGTGTGACATCTTGCTGTCTCAAGCTTTGTAACACATTTTAATAGTTGTTATGGGTGTTAAGAGAGCTGTCAAACACTGTCCTACGCTGCTATGTATAACAGTGTTACAATATCATTCGAAGGAGTGGTTGTTCTAAAGTGTTATAAACATCTGTTTGTGCTATTAAATAAATGGTGAATAATACATATTAAAAAATCCATGGAGATCATAATGGATTAAAAATGATGACTTTTCATTAATACCACCAGTACAGCAAAATTCACAGAAGCACTTCATGACATTGGAATTCAGTGCTGCTCGAAAGTGCGTGAACCCCTTGTGACCCTCACTTTACCACAAAATCATTGTTTAATGAGAATCAGTCTTTCTCACCTGACATAATAGGTGTGTAATGACCAATTCCATTAGTTGCTTTAGAGGAAATCATGTGTGCGGTAGAAACATGGACCACGTGCTAAAATGAATGAATCCCAAGTTTCGTTGGTTAAACCAAGTAGGTAAGTAGAATTAGGTGTGTAAATCATGATCATTTACTCATTTTACCAGTCTGTTTTAAAATTTTACATTTTATCATTTTAATATGTTAAATGGGAATAATGACTATCCCCATAGGTTTCACACGCTTTCAAGCAGCACTGTATAGCCAGGCTGAGATAGAACTCATGTATTTTAGGTTGGCAGTCAGTAAATTCCTTGTGCTCATGCTGAAAAATGTATATTTTTGTTTGAGGAAAAAAAATTACTGGTATATATGCACCCTCCACAGTATTTTATGTAAGATTGTGAAACATATTTATACATATTGATAAATTTGCTACTTCAACAGGGCAGTACATTCAAACATTATGAGGAAAATCCAGCATTCAAACCTTGGACTCCCACCCCATGGGCAAGTGCCTTACAAGATTACTAATAGGCTACGGTCTCCTGGATAGACTTGAGGATATGTTTCCCTACCTAATTAGCCAGATTTATCATTTCCCGTCTCACAGAAATGTTGCACTGGAAGGGATGCTCATGGAAATACTCAAACCACGGTCTCCTGCATTACTGACAAGCACTTTACCGCATAACTCAAAGTCTCTTAGCGAGATTTCAGGATTGCTGCAGTATTTTGATGTCTTCCGGAACCCGTTTGAAGACCCCCCCCGCCATCCCCTAATGCGTTGTACGCAGCATCACATCACCCACACTGAAACAGGCAGTGATGAAAAAATCATTGTACCAGCTCTTTTAACCACACTGATCACGGGTCTTCTTAATGTGTGCCTTGGTGCTTATAAGGTTGTGTTGAGTGTGTGTAGCTCTGAAGTATGAGTTCTGAGCGACAAAATATTAGAGTTGGCAGCATTCTGCTGGGTGAGTCTCTGCGCAGTGTGTAAGTGTGTGCACGCTGCTCCTCAGGGGAGTGTGGTAGATGTAAGTGGGCAGAACCTACAGTTACATTTCTGCAGGGCATGAGCAGCTCTGTTGGCTTCCAGAGTTCTCTGCGAATTCATCGGCACCACACAGCAGGTGGCACACATGTCTGTAAGGATGCTGAAGTTCAAGATGCTGAAAGGCAGTGACTCTCCATCCTGATCACGATGACCCCCTGTCTATACCGTGCGCTTTTTTAAGTTTTCTTCGCTGAGCTCTTTGTTGAATAAACTGCACGATTCAAACCACGTTGGTAAACTACGTTACCTAAAAAAAGCCGAGAAGGCTTCTGTCATGTTATATAAAATTTCTGTTTGGGGAAATCATAACACCGATTACTGTACATTTATTAGTGGTGCGGTCTCATCTTCATCGAAGCTATAATAATGTATTCTTATTTACCAAACAACACGCAACATTTTCAGTTTCGTTACTTGAATGAACTAATGGTTTAAACCGCCAAAGTCATTGATGGAAAAAGCATGTGAACTACTTTTATCGGCGATAATCTCCACCAAACACTTTCTCTAGATGCTGATTAGACCTCTGCAGACAGCAAGTTTTTCAGTCCATTCTTCTACACAGAACAACTTCAGTTCATATATATTTTTAGGATGTCTTGCTTGAAGGGCCTGCATAAGGTGATGCCACACTATTTCAATGGGATTGAGGTCAGGACTCTTACCTGGCCTTTTTAAAAGACTGGATTTGTTCTCTTTAGCTGCTGTGTTTCTGATTTTCTCCTGTGTTTTGAAACAATGTCCTGATGCATCACCTACATTTTTCTGAGTTTTAGATCACAGACAGTTGCCCTGCCTTTCTGCTGAAGAATGTCCTGATACGACTTGGAATTAACCGGTCTATCAGTTATTGCAAGCCATCCAGTCCTGAGGCAGCAAAGCAGCCCCGCAACATTATACTCCCTCCACCATGGTTTCGGTGTTAGTATGCAGCGTTTTGTTTTCTCCAGACATAATCTCTTTGTCTTCACAGACCATGGTTCCAGCGGTGCTATAGAACACCAAGATTGTCATTAACATTACATGTATTAATTTAGCTGACACTTTTCTCCAAAACAGCTTACAGTGTTAAGATACTTACAATTATTTACCCATTTTTCTTGAACAATTTAGGGTAAGTACTTTGCTCAAGGGTACAACAGGTGGAGATAAGATCCAAACCTGCAGCCTTTGGGTCCAAAGGCAACTGCTATAACTACTACACTACCAGACACCCCTTGCATTAGTAGCCTTGAGATGGGCAGCAGTGTTTGTTTTGGAGACCAGTGGTTTCCTCTGTGGTCACATCCCATGAATATCACTCTTGTTCAGTATTTTGTATCATGGTAGGCTCATGAGCACAGATGTTATCAGTGCAAGAGATGCCTGCAGAAACTTAGCTGTCACCCTAGATTTCTTTGTCACTTGTTTTAGTGGGACTTTGAGCATATGGCATGCCCTTGAACTGGTCTTTGTTGGATGCCCGCTTCCAGAGAGAAGAGCAATGGTGCTAAATTTCTTCCACTAGTAAACTGTCTGCCTGGTTGTGAACTGATGAAGGCCCAAGTTCTTAGAAATCCTTTTCAACCCTTTCCAAAGTTTTGAAATTCAACAACTATAAGGTACCATCAGATTCAAGACCCTGGTCATTGCTTACAAATGCATCAATAGAACTGCTCTCAGATCGTGCGCACAAAAAGTAAAGCACAGAGGTTCTTGGTTCTGGCTCCGTTGTGGTGGAATGACCTCCCCCTTTCGCTCAGAACTGCTGAAACTCTGTCTATATTCAAGAAGGGTCTGAGAACTCACCTTTTCCAGATTCACTTCACCTATAATCTCTCAAGCTCATGTATGGTATAAATGTTCAGGCACCATAACTTTATGATTATGCCCAGGTGAGCCTTTACACAGCCGCTACTCCTGTATTGTATGTAAATGTTTGTGTACCTTATTAAAAAAAAAAAAATTGTAGGAAGCTTATCAGAATTCATCTGTCCTGTGTTTTATGCATCCACCTGAGTGATGAACATCGGTGCATCAAGTGGAAAGAAAGAAAAGTTTACTTAAAAATCACATCTGCAACTTTGTCTCTCTTTCTCCTAATGTAATGAACACATTGTATTTCTCTGAGATATATGTTGCTTTGGAGAAAAGCATCTGATAAATGAATAAATGTAAATGTAGAAGCCTATGAACAATGACATACATGTTTATCATTGTCACAGTTTAACTGAAGCCATTAATACTATATTGTTGGACTTTATAAGGTAATTTAGATTACTTATCTTTTCACAGTTATGGAGGTAGTATGACTAGACTCATAGAAATTATACTGAGTCCTTTCAAACGCATTTAATTGAATGTGATTTGAATTTCACCATTCATTTACCTACATTACTTACAAGGTTAAGACCGATAAAGTCCAACATACCTAGGTGCTTGCTAGGACCAGGGTTGAGAAACGCTATTGTAATATTTGAAGCAAGATCGTCTTTTACCCTCACCAGTAACGGGTGACTAATTCTCTCATTCCAGTTAAGCATATAGCACAGAAATTTGATAATTAAAAGTCAATTTAAATCCGTGTGTGTCTCATATCGTACATATGCGCGGATGCAAGTTGTCATTGTTGTTTGGGCTGTGTGCTCCATGTTGCTTCAGGCACATTTTAGTCCAAAGGAGTATGACACTGAGGGACAGCTGGTAGCGTAGTGGTTAGAGCTTTGGCTCTAGAGGTCACAGGTTTAATCCCCACCTCTGGCTGTAGTACCCCTGAGCAAGGTACTTACCCTAAAATTACCCAGCTGTGCTGTATAAGTGGGTAAATGATTGTAGGTAGACTAACACTGTAATGCTTTGGGGAAAAGTGTCAGCTAAATGACTAAATGTATGCTATTTCCCCACCTACAAATGTGAGGAGATATTTGCACAGAAATCAGTTGTGTCAAACGTGTAAAATCTGGATTTACTGTTTCCGGAGTATCCGATCAGGCATTAATAGAATGCAGATCAATTCCTCCTCACAGTACTGATTAAAACCATCATTACAATAATATTTTGACCATTAGTTATATTAATTAATAGTTCTAATATATATATATATATATATGTTAGTTAGATTGTGTGTTAGCAATGCAGTATTGAAGTTACAGGTTCGATTAAAAGTACATATTTACTGAAGTTGTACAAAGAGTAGGGACCCTTTTTTCCTCCTGCCAGTGTTACTAGCCCATGGTTTTTGTATAATAAGATGTCATGCATTTGATGTAGTGCAGCTGGCCAAGCCACATTATCCTAATTACATTTCCTTACAATTTCCGCCCCACTGACCACTCTTGCGGGCTCTGCATAAGCCTTCTTAACATGTATTGGTGTGACCTGCTACACTAGTTAAGGCTCTATGTACATTTTGGCTCCGTTGTCCTCAGGCGCTTTCTATCTGCAAAGCTTTGCCCCCGGTGTGGAACTCACCATCACCTGTATCGTAGTCCACGGAAACGGGATGGAAAAATCGGTTTTGAAGTCACCATGTGCTGCCCTGAACTTGGGCCAGAATCAAAACCCTGCTGGTATCTCAGATCCTGAAGCTCACAACGTGCTCTTGTTTTTCCCGGGGTCAGTATGAGTGAGCAATTCTTTTCAAACCTTGCTGTAAACATGCGGGATTAAGAGATCACTGGCGACTTTTGGGGAGAGTGGGATGAGGATTAAAAAAACAGTGCGCAGCCCATACAATATGGGTGTGCTTTGGTATTCGGTTCATGCATGAGAAAGAAGAAGCTATTTTTTTCAGTGGGGTTTCCTACAACCCTGACCTGTGTGTGAGCCCACTGCTGGGATTATCGAAGAAAGGCGGCAACGGGAAGGACACGATTGCAGGCAGGCCGGGACTTGCGTTCGGCTGAGAGCAGGAAGAGCGGGAGGAAGGGGAAGGAACGAGCGGGAGAAAGAAAGGACGCGAGCATGGCCGGCCAGGTGTCAGTTGAGGGGAACAACTTTGACCTCTTGTGTGGGAATGGTGTCTATTTCCATTCCATTCTTTTGCAACACTTGTGCTTTGATTTTCTTCATCTATTATGCTGCAAACAGAAATAAAAAATTAACTTCAAAATGCAATTTGGAAACCAGCTGGAAAAAGGCCATATTATACTGCAGGAGACAATGGACTTTTAGTAACAATCTTAAAGTATTAATTGGGAAGAAGTTAGGTATGAGTAACATGAAATTATATTCCTGAATAAATAATGTCACACCTCAAATTAATTTTTTCATCATTCCATTTTTATCATTCACTTCTGCTCTGGATGTTTTTTTTTTTTGTCTGCCCATGACGTTTTGTGTTATTATTATATGTTATTATGTATTATTCTTCTTTATTTGGCTGACACCTTTGAGCAATGCAGTTCGTGGGGACAGTGACTGTGTTGGGGTGTTTGGATAGAGTTCCTCTGATGTGTTTGCTGTGTTCTTGTTTTAGCGGCTGGATGTTTTATGTGGTGTGAGTGTCTTGTGTTGGCTGACCTGAGATGAGAGAATGTCCAGAAGGACGTGTGGTTTTGTGAATGGGGTTTGATCTGCCCGCAGCGAGTTGTGTCACTGGGTAGACGGTTAAGAACCAGCTTGTATGAATGAGCTGTTTTGTTGTGAAGGGAGTCTTGATGGTTTGAAATGGTCTCGAGGCAGACCCTCGCTGTGCGAGGACCATCTGTTTGCCACGGAACTGGCAGCTTGACAAAGACGTGCTGCAATCCGCTGGGGGAGGACTGGGCAACCTCTCCTCTCACTCGATGGTCAAATTCTAGCCTACAGAGATGTTCTTCCAAGGGGCAAGCAGGCTTGGGATACCGCAAGTCTCTCGCTTTGTGTGTTTGACGAGAGAGCCCAATCTTCCCAAGTCCTCCTTGGTTCAGGGCCATGCAGGAGAGGAGGGGTGCAGTCCTAGGCTCTCCGTTCCAGGCAGCGAACAGTTAATCACCAGCTACAATTGGAAATGCTTTCTCTCGCTCTGTCTCTGTCTTTCCCTGTCTCTCTCTCTATCTCTGGCTCAGTCTGTCTCCCTCCCTCCCTCTCTCAGTGTTTGTGGTGCTCAAAGTAGGTGTATCCCTGTTCTGGGTAATGGGTGTTGCTCTATATAGCAGAAGACTAGGGGGACAGATCCAGTGTTCCATCCACGCTCTCCAAGACTACGGTGTCTGGTTTCTGGGATCGCCCTTAGCACGGCAGTCATGTCAGAGGACAGGGAGAGGGCCGAGAAAGGGAGGAAGAGGACAGGGAAGAAAGGAAGGAAGGAGAAGAAGGAACCCTCTGATGGTAAAGGGAGTAGGGGTTAGAGCTGCCATGGAAAATGTACCATGTCCTCCTGCCAAAGCTCGCTGCCTCTTGTCACACAGTAGTAGGCTGATGTGCGAAGCAAGTAGCTGCACATCTCGTGTCGGCGGGCGGAGGTCTTGTTGCTCGTTCATGCTCCGTTGCACGAGAGCCGCAGCTACCTGCAGACCATTGACCTCTCCAAGTGCTCTTTGCTTTGCTTGAGGTGCTTCGGTTGAAATACTAGAGGGAATTATGGCTTGGGGATTTACTGCTTTAAAACCAGCTCTAACCTTTTATTTTCGGCTCGGTTTAGCGCTGGCGAAGGAGCGAGAGCCGTACACCGCGCAAAAGTGCCGAGCTGGACAAATTCCGTCGCTGTATGTTCGCCATGTGTGATGTATGGATGGAATGCCAGTCAGCAGGTCACAGCTGATTTCTGTGTTGGTTTTTACCACAGTTTATGTATTTCACCTGCTCCCACTTGTGTGCCGTGTCTCGGTATTGTACGGTCTCGGTGAAAGGCTGCAACGTGAGTTGCGATTTTTCTCAAACGGTGACACAGCGAGTTTCTCACAGATGGTTTGGACAAGTTGGGGCAAATCGCTCGACTGATCTGGCTGGGGTGGTGGGACCAACCCCATAAAATTTGCCCCATAGATGACCGCAGCAGGTCAGGCTGACTGCGCTGCGCTCTGGGCCACTGATCCGGCACGATGACTCATCTTGTCACTGCAAACTAGGTCAATAACCTGTTGGTGGGGAGCAGTGAGGATCACCCCAGGAGCACAGTCTCCATTACAGGAGATTAACAGCTCTGACAGGGAGCAAGAGCAACAGAGCTGACCAGCGGCGAAAAAGGGGAATGGGTCATCTTGGGGGTGGGGGCTGGATTGGGTTGGGTTGGGTTGAGGGGGGGCGATGCAAACATTGTCTTCATATTCACTCCACTTAAGGAGAGCAGAAGGTTTTATGCAGGCTGGTTGAAGAAGAAGCCAATACCAGGGTAAGGGAGATGTGTTACATTTACATACATTTACATGTATTCATTTATCAGACACTTTTATCCAAAGCGGCGAACATCTCATAGAAAATACAGTGTGTTCATTACATGAGCGGAAAGAGACACTTAGATGCGGACGTGTGATTCTTAAGTGCAGTTGGTTTGTTTCCTTCCACCATATGAACCGATGTTCATCACACCAGTAGCTGCATAGAACTTTATCCAAATATTGACGATTCCTGATCACCTTTCTACTAATTTTTTTTTTTTTTTTGGAGATTCATATAAACATTTACGTTACATTACAGGAGTAGCTACGTGAAGGATGGATCCAGGAATGATCTTAAAGTTATAGACCCTGAACATTTACATCGTTCATGAACTTAAGAGATGATGGGCAAAGTGAGTCTGGAAGAGGTGAGTTTTCAGACCCTTTTTAAATGTAGGGCAGAGATTCAGCAGTTCTGAGTGAGAGGGGGAGGTCGTTCCACCACAACGGAGCCAGAACTGTGTCCTGTCCTTTCCACTGGCGTGGCTCTGAACAGGATTATAAGACACTCCTCACCATCGGGACCGGTGCTATTGTTCCAGACACCAAGGACTATGGAGGTGTTACAGGTGCAGGAGACAGTGGTGATTTACATGGGTCTCATTGGTACGGCTGAGCAGTGGCGTTCATAGTCTACCTGGAAAGTGTTGAGGTCAGGTGTGAAAATGCAGGCCTTTCTGCGTATGGGGAGGTGACAGAGTGGCACCGGGGCTGTAGCATGCAGTTTTAACATGTCCCTTCTTTTATGGGAGAGCTGGTAGCATAGTGGTTGGCGTTACTACCTTTGGATACAAAGGTTGCAGGTTTGACCCCACTTCTGGCTGTAGTGGCCTTGAGCAACATCCTTACTCTCAGCTGTTCTAGTAGAATCACCCAGCTGTATAAATGGGTAAATAATTGTAACATTAACGTTGTGAGGTGCTTTGCAGAAAAGCATCACCTAAATGAATAAATATAATGCGAAGGAATTCAGTGAATGTCCAGCTCTGTAAGTGAGTGCAGGTTTCAGATACGTGTCAGCGTTTGTCTCGCAACACGGAAAGATCGCTTTAACGTCACTGTTCCCTTTTTCTCTGAGCTGGAAGTGAAGTCTGTTAAACTGCATCTCCCTTTCAGAAAATACTAGAAAACGGTCTGGAAGAGCGAGGGAGCGGATGGGCTTTCGGTGTGAACCGGGCCGGTGTGAACCTCGAGTGAGTTTTAAACCTGAAACTGAGAAGAAAATGAAGATTTTCATTTTGACGAACTGGCCATTACTGGCATTTCGCTGGTAAGAATTTTGCCGGCGCAGCAGAGTCAGAGTATATGCGCAAAGCCAGTTTAATGTTTCTTTCATGAAACTTCTTTCGATAAATTTTTTCCGACTTTGCTTAGACCGGCGCTTGGTGTGTCACTGAATTAAAAACAACACGCTCCTGACATCAGCTCAGTTTTATTGATGAAATTCACATTCGCTTTCCTCCGTTATGGCCCCACTTTGGACTTGAACCAACACCATCTTTTCAAAGTGAGCGTTAACTTCCTTGCGTCTTCGATATAAATGTTTACGCCGAGATGTGACACGGACGGTCCACTTTGAGTACTTCCGCACGCAAGTAAACAACGGCGTTCCCTTGTGTAATTCTGAAATATAACATAATTCTCTGTCTTTGCATGTACCTTTACTTCTCCAAAGAGCCGATAGCACCCAGAGCAGGATTCTACATCCATTTACCGTGATAAATGCCCTATCAGTGCAGCTGCTCAGGTGAACAGTGCAAGTGCACCTCCTGGGACTGGACCCTGCTCTCAGTGGGTCATAAATCCATTTTCCTAACCACCAGTTTACCTCCTTCTCTTTTAAAAGAAAGTGTTGAAAGCTCAGTTGGGTTCGCATTCATTCATTTACCTGACACTTTTCTCCCAAGGAGTTTACCGTGTTAATCTAGTTATTTACCCATTTATGCAGCTCACTCATTTTAGGCTTTAGCAGCAATTTAGGGTAAGTACTTTGCTCAAGGGTACTATGGCTGGAGGAGGGATTTGACCCTGTGACCTTTGGGTACAAAAGGCAGCATCGCTAACCACTACACCACAAGCTGCCCCAAGTTTTACTCTTCTAGTTATTTTTTCTTAATGATCAACGGATGCATTTCTGTGGAGTGGAGGAAACACAGTGGTCGGCACTCGAAGAGATCGGGTTTGGATCTCGCCTCCTGCTGCAGTACTCTGGAACATGGTACCTACACTGAGATTATGCTGGGAAAAATGATCCAGCAATATACAGAAAATGGTCTTTGTAAGCTGCTTTGGAGAAAAGTGACAGCTATATTAATAAATAATAACTAAGCAGATGGCAGTACGGTAAGTGGATAAATTATGAGTTTATTTCCAACAGACTCGCTTTTTCAGTCCTTTATTATTATTATTGTGTTCGCACGGATCCAAAAACTTGACGATCGCATTAAGTGCCCGCTTGTAAGGGTTCATGCACGTTAGGATGCTAAATTGTGATAAAAGGTGTCAAACAAACCCGTTGCGTTGGGGACTTTTTAAAGAAAGCAGATGCATGACAGGATCAAAAAAGAATGTCGAACCTAAAAGGTGTAAAGTGTGATCAAGAGCTACCTAATTCTAATTGTGTTCATAGTCGTGCTATTTTTATCTCGAGAAATAATGGCATTGTGGAACAGAGAGTAGTTGTCACAACAAAAGATAAGCATACTTTCTAAAGTTTATGAAAAAGGTAATATATTCGCATGAAACATTCAGTTTCTGGAAAATTCTTCAGAGTTTTAAAGTTTCACATCTGAAACATAGACACTATATTAATTTAATAGCTTGAGGAGGCGAAACGCTCTGTTTTTTTCACGATATATGAATAAAAATGGTGTTTGATCAGTTCCACACTGAAATTTGTTAGAATCCAGCACAGTGCAATGTGTGTTGCTACTGTAGTAAAATATTCTGACTATAGATATGGATTCAGGACTTGATTTTTTTTAAAAGATAAATGTTTTTTTTTTTTCTCATTTGTGCAACACAGCCCTCGAAAGCTCTGTGAAAACTGGAGTGTTGGCGACACACAAGTGGATATTTGCATTGACAGAAGGGGATTTTTTTGCGTAGCCCTGCCCTTTCCTGTTCGGAGCTTTATTCACACACCATGTCAGAATTTTGAGAGCTCGAACCCTCGGACAGAAGCGTTTTGGTGTGAACAAGTCTTTGTGTAGATTTTCAGGGCAAACATCAAATGAACGAGTTGAAAGAGGCAGTGGCACATTAACGTATGGGAATTCTCAGTTCTGGCTCCGTTGTGGTGGAACGACCTCCCCCTGTCACTCAGAACTGCTGAATCTCTCTCCGCATTTAAAAAATGGTCTTCAAACTCGTCTCTTCCAGACTCACTTCCCCCATCATCTCTTACGTTCATATGGTGGAAAGAAACAAACTAACTGTACTTAAGAATCACACGACTATATGTGTCTTTTCCTGCTAATGTAATGACCACACAGTATTTTCTATGAGATGTTCGTCGCTTTGGAGAAAAGTGTCTGATAAATGAATACATGTAAATGTAAGCGGAGAAGGTATTATTGGTTTTTCCAATACACGACACCAAGTCATTCTCTATTGAGACTGTTTATTTTTAAGTATACTGATTATACTTAAAATCAAGAACTTCCTCACCTTTTTCTCATATCTGTTTAATTATTTAATTACTGAAAGTCAAATTCTCTCATTTTCGGTCTTCTGCAATGCCACACGGTGCTAATAATACATATTACGGACCGTTTTCTACAAAGGCCATTTCCCAAACCGTTCTTAATGGATTATGCACTTCAGTCTTTTATATGATTTTGGCTCTTGTTATATATGTAGTTTCACAACAGATAGTGAGCTGTGTGAGTATTACATCATTATCTTGAAAGCTAAACCAAAAAAAAAAGAATCATTACATAAGCACAACATCTCAGAATGAAATGTCACAGTTTTAGTAGAGTAGTTCTGCTGTCTCACAGCACCTGGGTGGTGCAAGAGGATGTGGGGTCAATTCCCACTCAATTTGTGTGGAGTTTGCATGTTTCCTCCAGGTGCTCTGGTTACCTCCCACACCTCCTATGCTACACTGAGGGGTTTGCTGCACCAGCGAAAGGAGCAACTGCAAGTTTCCTTTACTACATTTACATTTATTTAGCAGACACTTTTGTCTAGAGCAACTTCCAGTGAACTCTATCTAGTGTTACCAGCCCACACACCTTATTCACCACGGTGAGTTACACTGCTAGATACACTACTTACACTGGGTCACTCATCCATACATCAGTGGAACACACACACACACACACACACACACACACACACACACACACACACACTATGGGTGAATGTGAAGAGCATGTCTTTGGAGTGTGGGAGGAAACCAGAGCACCCAGAGGAAACCCACACAGACACAGGGAGAACATGCAAACTCCACACAGATTGCATGGGGATCAAACCCATGTTCTCTCACACTACCTAGACAGTGTGAAACAGCAGCGCTACTCGCTGTGCCATGCTGTGTGTCCCTTTACGTTCACACACCGTCCACAGGTTGAAACAAGCCACAGCCTTTCTTGCAAAGTTAAACCTCAAACAGAATCTGAGGTACACAGAACAAAATGTGAAACGTGATTATTCATGTGATCGTAATTACTCTTAATATAACGTGGGACCTTGACATATAAGTTTAATTATATAGATTTTCTTTTTTCACACATGATTTTTAATTTTTCATGGGACAAATTTTAATGTCGTAACAACCACTCCCATCTGACGAGTGAGATGACAGGCAATTTCACTTCTAAATTTGTTTGTATCAGTTTGTATGTAACGAAAGAAACTCGCGTTAAGTTCATTCAAGCTGTTTTCTGGGAAATCTGAGCGACTCTTCGGAAATCTTCAGCGTAACACGGCAAACTATTAACAATCTGGCCAAGAATAGCAGCAGATGGGAATGTTGTATAATCACACCCTAATGAAGACTCGTCAGGTATCCCTTGGGCTTCAGAACCTGTCTGCCGTTCTCATCCTCAAACCCACAAAATCCATTGTTTCATTTTCCAATTGCGCTTAAACATAAAAGTTTTTTTTTTCGTGTTCTCACTATCATCGTATCACTGTTTCTTACTGTCATCAGTGGGCTAAAACGTAATGCTCAGGCCAAATCGGGCTGAAGATGCAGTGTGTCCTCCTCCTGTTACAGTGTCTGTCACCTTGTTATCGCTTAAACAAGGAGCTTGTGCCTTTTCAAACCTCACTGAGATATCCTAAGTACAGTAACACACTGGGGATCCGACGCCACATTTTACTGCTAATGAGTGTTAAGCACATGGTTTTCCTTGTTAATTAATAGGGAACTTTAATGCGACAGCTTCAGAAGAAGCCATGTCCCCATGTAGACACTCGTGACACATGTAGAAGGTCGCACGCAAGATCCTTCAAACAAATAGTCAACAGTCACTAGTCCCTAACCAGGTCCTACGTGTCCACTCCTGTAATGCAACACCCGGAAGTGTATCGCAGACACCGAATGCACACCGATGAGCGTAAAGCTCCATCCCCGCCATTGTAATGCAGTCGCGCAAGGTATTCAGGTAAGAGGTTTGAGTCGGACATCAGCTGACGTGTCTCCCCAGCTCTTCCGCTGCAGTTCCCAGACATGTGGGTCGCTTGTGGTTTGCTTTACTTTTACTCTTCTGCAAGTGTTGGCCAGTGCGTCCAAACTTTTGACTTTGGCACCGGACGTAGCCACGCGAACTCTCCCGCGCTCGCACGGCGGTGCTGCAGATTTGCGGCCTTTACCTTCGCACCTTCCATGGTGGTATCCCCGAAAACGGTGGGAGGAGGATCTTTTTTTTTTTCTGGAACAGACTTGTGCAGCCCAGACAGAACACCTTGTTTAACAAGGACATGGAACTGGGTCATTCCATCCCAAATTAGGACAATTAGCTGTTATTTTAGTGCACTCCTGTCTGTGGTCTTACTTTTAGTTATCGTATGTCTGCGTGCATCTTTTTTACTATTATTATTGTTACCTCTGTTGCTTGTGCAACACAATCCTCAAGTGTAAAATAGTCACGCAAGTAGGAGAAATGAGAGGATGGGAATTCGCCGCACAACCATTTCTGGAATTGAACGTGAACAAAATTATTCGTTCCAAGCGTCGCACGTAAATTGTCTTTCTTGTCTTTGACCAGGGACAGCTGGCAGTGGAGTGCGTAGAGCTGCTGCCTTTGCACCCAAAGGTCACAGGTTTAAATCCTGCCTCTGCCTATAGTACCCTGGAGCAAGGTACTTACCCTAAATTGCTCCGGTAAAATGACCCAGCTGTGAAAGTGGGTAAATAATTATAGGTATATTAACATTGTTAGTCGCTTTGGAGAAAAGTCTCAGCTAAATGAATGCATATGATGTAAAGGTCTTTCCTACCACCTGTAGGTGCGTGCGAGAGTTGTGCAAATGTACTCATGACGTACACCAGGGGCCTTTAAAGCTCCATGTGTCACGGGGCCATGAAGTGCTTGTGTGTGACAGAGAAGTAGAATGTAGAGATACCTAGAGAAAAGGCAGAGGATGTAAAAGGCAAACTGTCTGGGTTGATAAAGGACAAACGGTCCTGTTCCTTGGCCCTGAGTGACGGGTCGTGTCGTCAAGCGGCCGTCTTCGTGTTCGAGGGCTCGTGTTTCTGGAGGACTTCCACACTTCAGGTGGGTGTCAGAGCTAATCAGGCAAGGGACCTTACCGGAGGTTACGGTACGGTGCTCAGAACTGCCCCGGCTTCTACCACCGTGGTACTCTCTTAAACAAAACGAAAATCTATCAAGTGAAACTTGCAGTGTGCGAAGGCAGCAGCATGGAGACATACAGTTACATTTATTTATTTATCAGACACTTTTGTCTAGAGCGACTTCCAATGAACTTCATGCAGTGTTATCAGCCCACACACCTTGTTCACCGCGGTGACTTACACTGCTAGATACACTACTTACACTGGGTCACTCATCCATACGTCAGCGGAACACACACACTCTCTGTCACTCACACACTGTGGGGAAACCTGAAGAGCATGTCTTTGGAGTGTGGGAGGAAACCAGAGCACCCGGAGGAAACCCACGGAAACACAGGCAGAACATGCAGACTCCACATGGACTGAGCGGGGATCGAATCGATGTCCTCTTACACTGCCTAGGTGCTGTGAGACGGCAGCACTACTCGCTGCGGCACCGTGCCACCACTTTCTTAAAGCGATGTTGGTGGAAGATGCTTTAAAGCTATCCTTCTCCTAGCAAAGTCATTTTTTATGCTTGGCCCTGAAACGGCTGGATGGTTGTGGCCCAAAAAACTGAGTCATGATTCTAGATCATGGTAAAAGTTTCAGAAATACGCCTTTGTGCCGCTGTTGGCTGAATGAGTATGTAGTCCAGTGTACGAAACGCACGCATAGACCCACAGGTACAGCTCACTCTGCGTGACTCTCTGTTTAGATTAGAGACAAATCAGAGAATTTAAGAGGTAAAATGTCGAGGACAATGTTAGGAAACGCTAATGATATTTATGTTTTTTAATATATGCGCAGCAGAAGAAAAGGGCAGTGCGAAAACTCTTAAGAGAATGTTTGAGTTGAGTCTCTGGGTGGTAACATGAATATTTAAATGCACTTTTTTCTTGTACTTCTGCATGAGAATCAAACTGCACTGGGCTCAGCTGCAGGTGCTGTGATGTCAAGGCCCATGACTACGTTCCCTTTGTAAAATGTACGGGAAACGTCTCGTCCGTAGAGGAAATTCAGGATTCCGATCGCGGCGACAACGAGAGCGCATGGGACCCAGAGTTAACGTTTGTGAATAAAATGCATGACGTGCTGTCACAAGTGCGTGGAGCGAATTGAAAAACGAGTCCTTGCTGCAGATGGGAGGTGTGGGGGTGCAGTGGGTTGGACCGGGTCCTGCTCTCCCGTGCATCCGGGGTTCAAGTCCCACTTGGGTTGCCTTGCGATGGGCTGGCCCCCTGTCCCGGTTGTGCCCCCTTCTCCTCCAGCCGTATGCCCTGTGTTGCCGGGTTAGGCTCTGGTTCCCTGTACGGGATAAGTGGTTCGGACAGTGTGTGTGTGTGTGTCCTTGCTGCAGACGCCTTCGAGGTCCAGTTTTAACGATCCCAGTTTTGACTCCTCCAGAAGGTGTGGGAGATGTGACCATTCGCAGGTGCGGACGTTCCTGCATGTGGTAAATGGACGCGTCCGTTCCTGTTGACCCCACCCCCACCCTCACTCCCACCCCCCTTGTTTGAGCTGGTCTTTGGTTCTAATCCTCCTCCTCTCTCTCTGTCACCCTCTCTCTTTCTCTACCCAGCATCCGCCCCGAGGTTAAAACGGCTGCGGAACCAGCTGCTGGAGGAGGGAGACAGGCTCACGCTTAAGTGCGAGGCCTCCGGAAACCCGAGCCCCACCTACACGTGGTACAAAGATGGCAGCGAGCTCAAGAAGAGCAAAGAAATCAAAATAAAGTCCAGCAAGTCAGTGCAACCATTTTTTTTTTTTTTCATATTGCTCACAGCGGCCGGTCGGAATACGCATATGACACCTTTGGTGGCGATGCGGCCGCCACTGGGGCAAACGCTTCCCACGTGAGGTGTGGAAAAAGGCTCTTGGCGTTGTGGACAGGGCGGAAAAAATAAGAAAAGTTTTCAAAGCATGTAAGAAGTTGCACTTGTGTAGAATTTAGAGCTGCAAATGATTTATGCCTTCCGTGTATCGAATTCGATTAAAAAAAAAAGTGCTCTGAGGAATAAGGATAATTTCATGACGCATTCATAAGATTTCCTCTGTATTGAATTCTTGCAGCTCTTACGATATCGCGTCGTGCGTTGCGGATCCATCCTAGCCGTTCGTTTCACCGTTTCGGCGCGTTCGCGACGGCATGTTGACCCGCAGCCCTCTTTGTTTCCCCGCAGGAAAAACTCCAGGGTCCAGATCAATAGAGTTCGACTGGAGGACTCTGGAAATTACACATGTGTGGCAGAGAATCTGTTGGGGAAGGAAAACACAACAAGCACCATTAACGTCCAAAGCAGTGAGTACCTCTCTGAGGGGATTTCTTCATTGAGCACAACACTTAACTGCACGGCGGCGGACTTGATTTTTGATGCCCAGCGATTCGGAGAGCGTTGAGACCGGTGCCTTTCCCTCCTTTTTTTTCCCCCGCTTCCGGGAATCCTCTGAATGGTAATGCGTGGCTCCACGTTTCGCCGGAGACGCGGTGATTTCTCTGATCTTCGTTTCGCCGGACGGGACGGACGTCAATATCGGAGAAGTAAAAGGGTGAAACGGCCAAGTCGTGTAGCGACACCCTTCCTCACGCCAGGCCTGTTTAGCAGTTTCCTGGAACATCAGACACGTGGAGATGTGGCTCCGTTCGAGGAGCGTGACACACCTTGTGCCAGCGGTCGGGTGTCCCTTGTGCAAACGCTTGTGGTCCGTTCCCGGGGTGGAGAGCGGTGAGCCCTAGGGCCGACGGCTCATCCTCAGACAAGCCTTGTTTGAGTTCCAGCAGCTCCGCCTTGTTCCGCGAAGCTCCCGAATAATGGAGAGACAAGACAGGTCGTTCTGGGGATGGTTTGGCTCCAGGCAAGGGAAATAATTACACTGAAAACACTTGCTGGAAAAACTTCAATGACATAAAAGCAAAAATGCAAGGCCAATAAAGTGTTAAAAAAACTCTGGAATTTAGCCAACAATTCAAACTGCTGGAGCAAAATTGGCTTAGAGTTGATAGAAAGATGTGATTCTCTTGACAACGTGTCTGCAGAGATGTGTTTGTGAAAGACAAAGATCAGGGCTGGAGGCCATTTCTCTCTTGGTGACCATAGATATATATTTTTGGGTCCCTAGTTCCTCCGGAGGGGCTGCGGGGGGTTTGGCCGGGTCCCGCTCTCTGGTGGGTCTAGGGTTCGAGTCCTGCTTGGTGTGCCCTGCAGCAGACTGGCATCCCGCCCTGGGCGTGTCCTCCAGTCCTGCACCGCCGGGCTGGGCTCCGGCTTGCCGCGACCCCGTTTCAGACAGCGTGTGTATCTCCTTTATTGACTTACTCGAAATCGTGTGATTCGGACCTGGAACATTCTGGATTTATGCTGTTTTTTTCCTTTCTCATCACAACACATTGTTACGACTATGCACAAAGGAAAGTGCGGAAGGCTGTCCGGCTCTGGACGGAGAAAAAAACGAGCCGAACGGAAAAGCCTTTTTATTTGAGCTCCAGACCGAACCCCAGGAAAGTCTTCATGTCTGAAAATCCTCCTTTTCTGCATCCAGAGTCTGCTGTAGGAGAATTTGTCCCATGGGTTGTGTTGTTACCTGGTTTACCCCCAGTGAGCCCTTTTCCAAGTGCAGCTGGGTGTGTTGCATTGATGGTGACCTGTGCAACACAGTTGTTCCCATATACTTTGCCATCTCAGTCATTGTCAAGTTAGGGTTTGCGCCACTGGGAAGGTATCATCGTCGCACATTCTACATTGGTGGGTTTTCCATTCCCTCTCGGTGCACAATTCGCACGTGTTCCCTTCCTTTCAGGACTTTCCCCAAAGGTTTCTCCAATTTCCTCTCGCGCTCGTGGTTGCGCTCTTTCGACCAAGTGCTGACTCAGCATCGCCCTTAGTGTTACTCTGTAGCTTCCGCTCAATGACCCGTCATCCCATCCAGTTGTAATGATCGAACCTGTGACGTGTTATTTCATATAGTGCCTTTTGACACTTCTTTTCCAGAGGGAATGAATAGAAGAAAAGAGGAAACTTCCAATAAATGTTCATGCGCTCGTCTGCATCTAAGTGTCTCTTCCTGCTAATGTAATGAACGCATTGTATTTTCTATGAGATGTTCGTCGCTTTGAAGAAAAGTGTCTGATAAATAAATACATATATTCATTTATATGATGCTTTTCTCCAAAGCCACCTACAGTGTTAAGATTATAATTATTTACCCATTTATACAGCTGGGTAATTTTAGGGTAAGTACCTTGCTCAGGGGTACTACAGCTGGAGGTGGGGATCGACCCTGTAACTTTTGGATCCAAAGGTAGCAGCTCTAATCACTGCATTACCTGCTGTGCTGTTATGTATTTTGCTTATAACATATATTATATGTAGCATAAATTCCAACGTGACAGCTGGGAATGTAGTGGTTGGAACTGCTACCTTTGGATCCGAAGGTTACAGGGTCGATCCCCACCTCCAGCTGTAGTACCCCTGAGCAAGGTACTTACCCTAAAATTGCTCCAGTAAAATCACCCAGCTGTATAAATGGGTAAAAAATTGTAACCCTACCTGTAACACTGTAGGTGGCTTTGGAGAAAAGCATCAGCTAAATGAATAAATGTAAATATGATAAAAGCTAAGAATGATTCTTTGGTATAAGTGGATCGAGCCTAAACTCTGCACTGCGGTGTCGCGCTGCACAGCCCATGTTTTTTGCGCTGCGTTCCAGAAAGCGCACAGAGATGCTCCTCTGTAACGCACTTTGTTAGCTCATACATTCTGGCAGCCTGTCTCATGTCTCAGCCTGATGGGGTGCAATATAAACGAGCCTCATTGGCCCCGCGGATGTGGTGTTTTGTCAGTGTTTTGTGGCTGCAGGGCCAAATACAGTGGCTGCAATGGTGGAGATCCTGCAGTGGTATGTAACTGCAGTATTGTGTAAGTGTGTGTGTGTGTGTGTAATGGGGGAGGGGAGCGGAGACAGAGCTCAGAGGCATCTGTTTCGTGCCCTTTTATTGGCAGTCGAGCCACGGCGCCGTCCTCGCACCAACGGCCTGTTTTTTCGACATGTGCAGCCGATGGGCTTCTCGGGCTCCGCTCTCCGCTCGCTCGCCCGCCATGTGCCCACGGCCCAGGGGTTCACTCTCATTTCTCCGCACTCCAGCATTCGGGGACAACAGGCGCGCATTTTTTGGGGGGGGGGACGGTGTTTTTTTTATAGCTGCTGCTCCCACCACGGCGCGGTCGCCCTCCCGGTCAAGGTGAAACCCGTCTTTGGCGTGCGCCTTCGCGTGCCGGCAGGCGATGGGGCCGATCGAGACAAACGGCACCTTGGCGCACGTCGCTTTGCTGCTTCCCCGTCACAGTAATGTGGTGCTTCAGATTTCACAGTCATGTAGAAATAAAAATACTGCAGTTATGCTCATTGCGCTCGTGACCTGACGTCGTCGGTCTTTTCTGTCTTTCAACGTTACCTGCTGGAATGACCTCCCGGTTCTCTGTGTCCATCAGCGTTTCCCTCATGGAAACCATAACTTGGACTTTTATGTGAAATTACTCAGTGGCTCTGCAGTTTCTGGTCAGTTTTAATTCCTCATTTTTAAATGTATCCATATCTTGTCAACTGACTTGGTACAGCGGAATCAGCGTTTAGGCTAAATCCTTTAGACAATGTTTCACTCTCCTGGTGCATTTCCTGGCTGGTATTTTATTGTGTCGCTATTCTTAGCATCACACTCCATACTGACACTGCTTTATAAAATGATGAAAGAAGACTGAACTGTCTCCCTGCTATTCCTAGTCCTCTCATCCTCAAACAAGCTCCAAAAATAGAGTCTCTACTACATTTATTTATTTATCAGACACTTTTCTCCGAAGTGACTTCCAATGAACTCTATGTAGTGTTACTATCAGCCCACACACCTTATTCACCGTGGTGACTTACACTGCTAGATACACTACTTACACTGGGTCACTCATCCATACATCAGTGGAACACACACACACACACACACACACACACTCTCTGTCACTCACACACTATGGGTGAATGTGAAGAGGATGTCTTTGGAGTGTGGGAGGAAACCAGAGCACCTGGAGGAAACCCATGCAGACACGGGGAGAACATGCAAACTGCACACAGACTGAGCGGGGATTGAACCCACGTCCCCTCGCAACACATATAACATGTATCACAACCAAAAATACACTACTGACACATATTTAATGTTCTTTATTATCCATGCATAAGGGGGTGCGGTGGCGCAGTGGGTTGGACCGCAGTCCTGCTCTCCGGTGGGTCTGGGGTTCGAGTCCCGCTTGGGGTGCCTTGTGACGGACTGGCGTCCCGTCCTGGGTGTGTCCCCTCCCCCTCCGGCCTTACGCCCTGTGTTGCCGGGTAGGCTCCGGTTCCCCGTGACCCTGTATGGGACAAGCGGTTCTGGAAATGTGTGTGTGTGTGTATTATCCATGCAAGGGGGATGCGGCAGCGCGGTGGGTTGGACCGGGTCTTGCTCTCCGGTGGGTCTGGGGTTCAAGTCCTGCTTGGGGTGCCTTGTGACGGACTGGCGTCCTGTCCGGGGTGTGTCCCTTCCCCCTCCGGCCTTACGCCCCGTGTTGCTTGGTTGGGCTCCTGCTCCCCACGACCCCATATGGGACAAGCGGTTCAGAGGATGTGTGTGTATTATCCGTGTGAACGGAAGCGCCATCGATTCATAGTAACCACTCCTGTGGTTTACTGGGGAGGGACCAGAAGTGGTTTAGCGGTGCTTTTGTCTGTGCATATTTGCAGGTGCCAAACGCGGGGAGAAACATGCAGGCTCTCCACACCCCGAGTTGGATCCAAACCCCACGCCCACCGAGCAGCTTGGGAATTGCATAGTACTGGCGGTACCAATTACCGTGTTATTGTGCCACCCGTCCTGATCATTTCTGTATATTGGTACCCAGCACGTAACTACATACGGAGTGTTTCAAAACAAAGTGCACACTTTACAACCCTCCTTCACTGCGTTTTACTACCTTAAAGGAAGATAGAGTAATGCTTGAGATGAGCAGTCTTTTTAGGGAACATCACACTGCATAAAACACATTATATTTTGGCTCTACAGCGGAAATGTCCGTACACATCGTTGAAATGTGGCGAGTATGTTTTTTGACACACTGTACATTAACAGTGACCTGCAGTGGTGAACTGTGCCTTTGGCATCTGTTATGGATTTTCACTCTTCTCATGCAATCAATTTTGTATAATTTTGTATAATTTATGGCAAGAGTGATTTAGTCCCAGCTTTGTGTTGCTGGTAATCTTGTTTCATAATGTAAATGTCATTTGAATGTTGATTTATGTGATGGGTGGAACCCGTGGTAGGGGTGGTCCCTCATTTGTTTACAGAACCATTGCGCTGAAACCTGCTGGAGCTTTTCAGATTATTCCAGAGATCTGGACGAGTTCCACTCCCGAGAAGCACGCATCTCCTGCGGGCTATGTGTTTTGCAAGTGTTATTTTAGGCTTAGAAATAAATGAATCTGACATAATGGTGGAGAAATGTCCAACACACACCCTCTGAAGCTGCTTGTCCCGAGCAGGGTCGCGGCTGACCGGAACCTATCCCGGTAACACAGGGCACAGGGCTGGGCAGGGAGGGGACACGCTGAGGACGGGACACCGGTCCACCACGGGGCACCCCATATGGGACTTGAACCCCGAACCTCGGATGGATGCAGTTTTACAGGCCGTTCGTTTAATAAACAACGTTCGCTTAAGGACAAAAAAACATCAAAAAGAAGACCACGTCAATAATAAATGTAACCTAAAGGGGAATTTACAGCTCTGACCCTCATGAGCTGACCTTAGCTGTGCTTAGGCAGCTGCTAGTATAGTGGCCAGAATGGCTGCGCTTGCATCCTAAGGTTGTAGGTTCAAATCTCCTCTCTAGCTGTCGTACCATAAAATTGCTCCAGTGAAAATTACACACACACATTCTCAGAACCGCTCGTCCCATACAGGGTCACGGGGGAACCAGAGCCTACCTGGCAACACAGGGCGTAAGGCCAGAGGGGACGCACCCAGGATGGGACGCCAGTCCGTCGCAAGGCACCCCAAGCAGGACTTGAACCCCAGACCCACCAGAGAGCAGGACTGTGGTCCAACCCACTGCACCACCGCACCCCGTGAAAATTACCTTCCTGTATAAATGGGTGAATAATTGTGAGTAGAGTAATGTTATGAACTGCTTGGGAGAGAAGTGTCAACTGTCTCCCAGTACCTTGTTTGACTGAAGGATTCAGTGCAAATTAACTTTTGAAGCTGTAAACTCAAATCCATATCTGTTTATGACAGAATCTGCTTCTCTGATTGCAGTTCTAGATTCTTGTTTATATTATACTTTTGCTGATTAAACCAAAAATTTTAATTGGAAAATAAACCAGTTACACTGGGAGCTGCTGGTGTTCATGAAAATCCTCCCTTGCTCATAGTTGGTGGATTCAGGGGATTTTTCTGGGATTTTACCCACTGTTTAGTACTGTGACCACGTTAAGGCCAGAAATTAAGGAACTAATATTTCTTACTTTTGTCACTTATTAATTTAGTCCTTGGGACATTTTATGCAGTGGTTTAAAAGGGATTTTAAAGGCACAATTATAGACATCTGTGGTAAAAATGACGTGTTTGAAGTTTCAGACAACATTTGTGGATGCGCTATAGACGTGTTTGTGTAACAGAGCATTTAAGGGTCAAACTGAAAGGAAACCTTAAATGAAGGTGTTTTACACACATCCTTCCTGGTATTTTAAAGTTTACCTTTGGCACCATCAGGCTCAGACTCTTGACTGCAGTGGAAGGGCTACAGGACAGTGTTTCTTCTAACCATGCTGTCTCACAGCGCCTGGGTGGTGCAAGGGAACATGGGTTTGATTCCCCGCTCAGTCTGTGTGGAGTTTGCATGTTCTCCCTGTGTCTGCGTGAGTTTCCTCTGGGTGCTCTGGTTTCCTCCCACACTCCAAAGACATGCTGTTCAGGTTCCCCCATAGTGTGTGAGTGACGGAGAGAGTGTGTGTGTGTTCCCCTGATGTATGGATGAGTGACCCAGTGTAAGTAGTGTATCTAGCAGTGTAAGTCACCGCGGTGAATAAGGTGTGGGCTTATAACACTACATAGAGTTCATTGGAAGTTGCTTTGGAGAAAAGTGTCTGATAGATAAATAAATGCAGATGTAGTCTGTGTATGTCACCCAAAATTGTTTGTATAAATAAAACCATCTTTTGTCAGCACCTTTGGCCAAAATAAATTCAAACATTGCCGTGTGTTTTCATTTCTGAAGCATTCGAGAAGCGTCACCGACATTTCGCTGAGAAAGTGTGTGACTGTGCAACGTGTCTCTTATGGCAGAGTTCTGTTTATTTGCTTTTTTACGTTTTGCTTTCTTTGTCGGATCGTTTGGAAAACTGTCCGTCTTCTCGCACTCATTTCTGACACTCGGGCAGCAATGTAGTCAGATATGATGATGTAACAAGGCGCTGCAGAGCAGACAACGTGTTCCTTGTTTATTCTTGTTCCTTGTTTTTTGTGGAGACAGTCAGCATAGCATGAGAATTAATGAAATTCATAGAAAGTCACCATGTATATTTTTAATTTACCGGTGTGCTTTTCATTATGTTGATTATTACCTGTGTTCAACGAAACGCAGACGAAGGGAGGTGCCCACTTGACAGCCTCAATGAGATACCCATGTTGGGACCCTTTGCTTGTGTCGGTTAAGGGGGGAAGTTGAGTTTCTTGATCTCGAGTCACGGAGACGCAAGGCGGCAATGTTGGATGTTGCTCTCTGTAGCTTCATGGTGAGGTCGGTTGGACTGGGTCCTTGTCTAGAGCCGTCGTAATATAAACATGGGCTGTAACATCTTGTCCTGTGTGTCTAAAATGTCAACTCTATGTGGGAGGGGAGAGGAGGCCTCCCAGGGAGCTCGGCTGCACTCTGAGTACCACGGTTCCCTGGAGGGGTGTTCTGGAGCCCGAGCATCGGCAACCTGGTGCTGTGCTGGATGCTTCCACCCCGCAAGCGTTCCAAGTGCTGCAGGCAAGGAGGAACACAATGGCACAGAAAGGTGATCTTCTGCAAGGACCTTCCCCACTTCCCCAAACCCAGCAGTTCTCCTTCTTTATCCTTCTTCATCCTTCAGACCAGACGCTTGTCCGACAACAAATCTACACGTTTCCCTTTCCCAAGTTTTTTGAAACGTGCATTTACTCTTCCTGAAATTCCCGTCTCTCTGCGGCGCCATGGATGTCAAGATTAACTGGGTTCAGATGATGCCAGAAATCTTTTTTTAGATGTTAGGTGCAGTCATGGCTGAATGTGAAGTACCTGTGAGGGAATCGATGCCATTGATTGTTGCCTGTTTGAGGAGCAGCTGCGGTTGTGACTGGATCCCTCCCAGGCGGGCCCTCGCTCAGGGAGATTTATGTCCAGCACTGAAGTCAACAATCCCCCAGAATAATCCCCTGCTCGCTGTCAGCCGGACAAAGAAGAAATTCTGGAGCCTTCATTTGGCACATTTTCATGAGGACAAAAATATTAGAAGTTAAAGAAACAAGTGTTTCTGTTTTAAACTGAGCAGCATAGTGAGTTGTGCTTCTTTCTCACAGCGCCTGGGTGGTGCCAGAGGATGTGGGTTCGATCCCCCCTCAGTCTATGTGGAGTTTGCATGTTCTCCCCGTGTCTGCTCTGGTTTCCTCCCACACTCCGGAGACATGCTGTTCAGGTTCCCTCATAGTGTGTGTGTGACAGAGGGAGTGTGTGTGTGTGTTCCACTGATGTATGGATGAGTGGCCCAGTGTAAGCAGTGTATATAGCAGCGTAAATCACCGCAGTGAATAAGGTGTGTGGGCTGATAAAACTACATAGAGTTCACTGGAAGTCGCTTCGGAGAAAATTTCCTGCTAAATTAATGTAAATCGGCATTCTAGATGTTTTCTGCAACTCCATTTTACCTTGTTTCTTCTTACTGGTGTCAAGTAGGTGTGGTGTGAGCTCTGGTCCATTGCTATGTTGAGTTTATGATGTTCTAAAGTAGAATATCTATGTCTTAGGGTTGGTGAGGGAGGTAATAAAGTACTTGAACGTTGACAAATTGAATGACTCTACGGTGAAATGACCACCCTTTTGAAGATGGGACAATGACCAGCATAAAAGCTCAAAATGTGCCTTTCCATCCACTTCACCCAATTCATTCGTCTTCCTTCCTTCTCACCGTAGAACCTGCAGTGATACCCTCGCCTAAGAAAGATCTTTGAGATTACAGACATAAGCAACTTTCATGTTAATTGAGATAACGCTTCATAACCCTAACCCTAACCCTGGGCAGGCGAGTCTTTTACGGCAAAATGCGCCTTCAAAAAGCTCCACTTGTCAAGCCCAGACATGAGTCTGAATGACGAGTCCAACTCTTTGATACCTGCGCTCTGCTGATGGGTTTGGTAAGACTTTCCTATTTAACAGAAAGGACTGGATAGTTTGTAGAAAGAACTTTGTAACATTTCGGTCAATCCAGTAATACATTAATGTTCCCAAAGGCCTGTAAGTGTCATTCAGGAATGTGTTACAATGTATTCATTCAGCCAACACTTCCCTCCAGAGGAGCTTTTAACTTGTTACCCATTTGTAGAGCTGGGTCATGTTATGGAAGTTAGTGAGGATAAGTACCTTTCTCAGGGGTGCTGTAGCTGGGATTTGAACCTATATTCTCTGGTTCTATAGGTAGCAGCTCCAAGCAGTACTCTACCAGCTGTTGTTTGAAAAGCCACCTCTGATAAAGCATAGTATTGTGGCGCGCAGTGCTGTGGATTCGGACGGGGCGAAGAAGGACGCGGAGGCAGCGTTCATTACGAACGATTTTTTGGAACATCAGCACCCGGGAAATAACGCTCTCGGTCCGAGAACCCCATTTCCTTGAGGACCTGCGCCTACAGCCAACCTTCCCAGCCTGCCTAGCACCCCCAGTCTCTTTCACCACACACTCCTAGGCACAGTCACCCCATTAATGCCCCCAGTGGTTACACACACTATGTACAGATTACCCACAATGCAACTATTTACACAAAACATCTTCCCATCTAAATACCGGTAACACGGGTCGTTATAGTATGTACACCTCATGGACCACAGTAGACAGTATCTTCAGGACCTGCACTAGCATCCAGTCACAAGGCGCTGGGTTCTCTACTTTCACACCGAAGTAATGTGTGTTCCAACCTCCTGTGCCTCATTTGTCACAGTTCCCTTTCGGCTGCTTGTCCGGATCCCCAATTGATAAATGATTGGAAGTTCTGTGCAACACAGTCCCTACGGCTGAACCCACGCAACTGGAACCGATTCACGTTAGACGTTCACATGTTTTCACTCTGGAGAAAAATGTTAAGCCGTACAGTAAATCATGTTTTTTGTAAATATTTAAAAAAAAAAAAAAAAAACTATACAGCAGTGCAACGCACACGGAGTAAAAATATAACGCTGGACGGGATGAGAGCCTGCATTATGAAGTGTACGGTTTTTCCCTCTGCATCATTTCTGAAAAAGTGGTTTAGTAATGGAGAAACTTTTCAAGGTTCTGTGGTACAGAGAGAGGATTTCGCGTGACCCCCTTTTTCTCTTCATACCCATGTTAAAAGCAGATGAATGGGGGGTGAGATTTCGTGATCTGCTGGTGTAACGGACAGGATGTGAAACAGCCTGACCTCCGGCTTGTACCCCTTTCTCTCAGGGGACCCGTATCGGTGGGTCGGAGCGGTCAGCCTCACCCAGTCTCGTGAGCTTCCTCCCTGTTCCGGCCGGGGGACTTTGTTGCGCTCCGGCTTCAGGGCTCCGTGTCCCTGAACAAAACCTGTGCCAAAAAAGAGGGATGCCTGAGAGCTCTGAGAGGGCGAGATAAGCTCTGTACAGGGGCTCACGGGAGACATGGAAAGGAGGGACCCAACGCAAGCGGGGGATGCAAATCGCACCGTGAGTTGTTGCAGCCCGCAGGCCGCATGGTGGCACAGCGGGCAGCGCTGGTGCCTCACAGCTGCTGGGCTGAGCAGAGCTGGCCTGTTCTCCTCGAATTTGCATGAGTTACCTCCTGTTGCTCCAGCTTCCCAACGGTCTGCGTCTCAATGTGGGGAATATGTGGCTCTAAATTGCCCTCAGGGTGTTGAATTTCTCCACTGTACAAAAAGGCAAATGATTGTATGTGGCTCAGTATAGTAAATTTACATTTATTTATTTATCAGATGGCGGCATGGGGTACAGCAGGTTTGTCCTGTGCCTGCTCTCTGGTGGGTCTGGGGTGCAAGTCCCGCTTGGGGTGCCTTGCAACAGACTGGCGTCCTGTCCTAGGTGTGTCCCCTCCCCTCCCCTCCCCCTCCAGCCCTACGCCCTGTATTGCCGGCTTAGGCTCCAGCTTGCTGCGACCCCGCTCGGGACCGGTGGTTGTAGACTGTGTGTGTGTTCTCCAAAGCAACTTACAATGAACTCTATGTAGTGTTATCAGCCCACAAACCTTATTCACCATGGTGATTTATGCTGCTAGATACACTACTTACAACAGGTCACTCATCCATACATCAGTGGAACACACACACTCTCTCTCTCACTCACACTGTGGGTGAACCTGAGCAGCATGTCTTTGGAGTGTGGGAGGAAACCAGAGCACCCGGAGGAAACCCCCACAGACATGCAAACTCCACACAGACTGAGCAGCGATCGAACCCACGTCCTCTTGCACCACCCAGATGCTGTGAGACAGCAGCGCCACTCGCTGTAGTGCCGCGCCGCCCACACGGCCGTTGCTTTGAAGAAAAGTGTCTGCTAACGCAGTAAATGTAACAGTGGAACTGTGAGCTCCTTTGGAGAAGCAGTTAAATTAATAAATATGAACATCAGCTGTCCAGTTTGGAGATGAGTGATTGCGGCAACAAGCCATGTTTTGCAGCGCCGTGCCCTTCCCCGGCACCTACCCCCCCCCCGGCCTTATACACTCGCACACAAACACACACGCATCTCGAAAACTAGGCTGACCTTCCTTATGTAAGAGTTTACCAGTGTGGGCTGTTGTGCAACTGCGCGCTGCGAGGCCTTTCATATTTCCACCGTCGTTTCCCTTCGTGACTCGACGAGGCAAGACCGGGCACATCTGCTGCACGGAGAAGAAAGGCCAACGGGGGAAAACATGGTAAAAGAGGCTCATAATAAAAAGGAGAAGCGGAGCTGAGACTCAGCCTGCGTTTTTACAGATAAATATTTATTATTTATATTCTGATTCGAGAACATTTCTGTTTTTCTTTGTTGCATGTTGTTTGCAGGGATAATGAGTTTTCCCTTGGAAGGTGGTTTTGGTTTATTGAGTTATCCGTAATAACGTTTGTTTACTCGCTCGGCCCAAATTCTTGGTGAAGTTTGCATCTTTCCTCTTTGGCCTTTTGCCTGGGCGCTGATTTAAAACACTTCCATCCCTGCAAGAGATCCTTCGCGCCGCTTCACGCAACCAGATGCGTCTTATTGAGCGTGAACTTCCAGAAGTGAGACGTGTTTCCGAAAATGTGAACTCTTCCCCGTGAAGCGTTTCGCCGGGGTCGCGCGGCGTCGCGCGCAGCAGAGTCCATCTTTACCGTGTTTTCACGAGGCCACCCTGCGGTTTTTAAGCACCGGCCTCGCTGCGTGTCTGCAGCCACGCAAAACCCACATTTCTGCTCATTTTAGAGAAAATATTTTGCTTGGAAATAACTCGCAGCTCTGCTCACACTGACCCCCATGCCTTGTGTTATAGGAAAGCCCCTCCGCACATGTTCAACTCCCACTACGGGAAGCCTTTTGCATGTAGTCGTGAAGAGAGCACTGTAAGAGGGTTTTGTTTGAAGGGCAATGGCTGATGCTGCCACGAAAAAGTGTGAAACATAGTAAAGGCTGCGCAATGGACTCACACTGGAGGGTTATATATTTATTTATTGTCTTTTTGCTGATGCTTTTCTCCAAAGAGCTTAGAATGTTAAGCTACCTGCACTTATTTACCCAGATATACAGCTGATTAGTGGAGCAGTAGATGTACCTTAGTCAAGGGTACTACAGCCGGAGGTGGGATTCAAATGTGCGACCATTGGGTCCAAAGGCAGGGGTATTAACATCTAGCCTACCGGATAACCTCTGGGGTATGCATTGCAGCCTTGAGCAGCACTGTGACTCAGCAGGTAGGTGAGCTCTCTCACAACTGCTGGGTTTTAGGTTCACATCCCGCTCCAGAACTGCATATATGGAATTACCATCAAAATATGCACTTTTTGACATTCATGGTGCTTCCGTCAGTATTCCAGAGTCAGGTGAATGGATGATACTGATGCACCTTTTGTCCAAATAAAAGGTGGTAGTGTAGTGGTTAGCACTTCTATCTTTGTATCTGAAGGTTGTAGGTTTGATTCCTACCTCCTCTCTGTCATATCCTTGAGCAAAGTGCATGCCATCAATTTACCGAGCTATATAACTGGGTAAATTATTGTAACCTGAACACTGTAAATTGCTTTGGAGAAAAGTATCAGCTTAATGAATAAATGTAAAAGCCCTGAAATGGATTAGGGGGGTGTGATGGTGCAGTGGGTTGGACCGGGTCCTGCTCTTCAGTGGGTCTGGGGTTCAAGTCTTGCTTGGGGTACTTTGTGATGGACTGGTGTCCCCTCCCCCTCCAGCCTTACACCCTGTGTTGCCAGGTTAGGCTCTGGCTTGCTGTGACCCTCTACTGGACAAGCAGTTCAGACTGTGTGTGTGTGTAAAATGGGTTATTTCCAGTGCTTACTTCTCTTACTGTTTAAATACTGGCCATGTTTTTTCAGTGTGTTTGCACCTGTTAAAGGACACACTTTCTGTATATGAGCAATAGTTGTGTCAAGTCCTAAGGATGGAATGCAACACCAGTTTGGAGGTCAGTGCGATACAGTAGATAACCTGATACGCAACACTGAGGACGGCTCGTTTCTACTAGACGCGGTCAACCGCAGCTGGTCCAATGCATCGAGTCGTCCTCGTCTATGTGAACAGCCAGATTCTCCGACATTTTACCAGCAAGCAAAGAGAAGTTTGAAGCCCCTGGAAAATCCTTACATATTGAGCCTTCCTCACAATAGTTTAGTAAATAAATATTGATAATCGGAATAATGAAATTACAATACATGTAGAATTGATGATTAAATTTGCAAACAATATATCCCCTCACACACACACACACACACACACACACAGACCACTCATATATGTGATGGTGACCAAAGGATTGGTTTTTCCCATATGAGTGTATGATTCACATGAAAAATCTCTGCGCTTGTTTACTTCTTTACTTTAATATTTTAATGCTCAGAGCTCATCCAGAAATTATTGCTTTTTCTATTGCTTCTACAGCCAATCAAGAAAACTAGTTTTTGGGCAAGAACGATGTGAAAAGGTCTGCAGAAAACATGGTACAAGTCAGTGCTTGTGCTGGATAATGAGTTTTTCAGTGAAACTAATATAGGAAGCACTGCAGTCTGGGCCACCTGGTAGCACAGTGGCTGCAGGTTTGAATCCCACCTTTAGCTGTACTTCCAATGAACAATGTACTTACCCAAAATGACAGCACTGAAAAGTTATCTAGCACTGTAAATGGGTAAATTACTGTAAGTTACTTTGGAGAAAAGTGTCAGCTAGTAGAATGAATGTAAATGTAGTCTGATGATGTAACCGCCCTTGTCTGGTGGTCACTGAAGTGAAATGACCCCTTTTTAACCTGTGTCTCTGGAGCTGCTGAGGCCTCTTTAAATGGCCTTCTTGTTTTCCGCAAGTGACACCAAATCATGTCCGTGCTGAGGAAGTGCTTCCCCAGTCACCTGTATTAACACCTCAACCTTTCCTCTTTGCGCCGACACTTTCCTAGAAACCCCGGACAGCACCGAACACGGTTTGTTTACAAAACTTTCCAGATGGTTCCTCTTGCTCTCGCCCTTCGTCTTTAGTCCCTGGGCCTTCCGAGATTAATTAGACTCGTCGACAAGGCACGCCGAGGGCGCAGGGGCACGTCCAAGACGTCCGGTTAATGATCCACTCCAGAGCCAGTGCGCTGGGGAAGCACCCTGTGTATTTCCCACATGGCACTGCGGGGCACTGGGATGGTGCCGTTGCCCTATCAGTCCATTTCCAGGTCAATGACAGATTGTCACTGTGTCCGTATGGGACGTCGGATTTCTCATGACGCGGAAGTCCTCAATACCGCTGTGTCCCGCGGTGTTCTTTCAGATGAACTTGTTAAGGCCGTAAAGCCTATGGCAGGTGTTGATGAGAAAGTGGGAAACTCTGATTTACGGCAACTGACTGCCGAATACCTTCAAATCTTTCGAACTTTCATTCGGCCCAAAACTATGCGTCTGACATAAAACTTATAAAAATGTTGGACCCAGTTCAAAAGCTGTAAGACATCATCAACAAAAGGCCTCTAAAAGGAAATCCATGAAAGCATAGATGTGAGTTGCACGATATAATGAAACTGAACTAATGTAGCAAATGGTTGTCCAAGTACCTCAAGCACATGCTGGAGAAAGTGTGTGTGTGTGTGCGCGCGCGCACTCATATTTTTCTTTTTTATTATTCCTTAAAATTTCTTTGTATGTGTCTTTTTCCCAATCCAGTTTTGCTGATGCTTTTGTGTGTGACGTTCGACCTCAGGGCCGCTGACATCATCTCATAGTCGGGCTGAGCCGGGTCTTTCAGGGATCTCAACTCAACCTTTCGCCATATTTTCAGTTTGCGCTTTTCGTCCTATTACAGGTGGTCGGTCCCCGATTTACGATGGTTCAACCTAAGATTTTTTTGACTTCACGATGGAGAGCTGGCGATAAACATTCAGTAGAAACCCTACTTTGAATTTTGATTGTTCCCCGGGCAAGCGAGACACGGAGTGATACTCTCTCGCGATGCTGGGCAGTGGCAGGGATCCGCATCTCCCAGTCTGTCACCCAGAGGTGTGTATTAGGAGTATTAAATGCATTTTTGACTTAGGATATTTTCGACTTGCGATGGGTTTCGCGGAACACGACCCCATCGTAAGTCGGGGACCTCCTGTAGTAGCCAAATTTTTATTATTCCACTGTCCATTTTGTCACTGTATTTCAATCAGTATTGGAGAAAGATCATTACAGGTCCACTGTGAGAGTCGTCATCAGTTTAAAAAGCTGTTTTCTGCCATTGAGCTCTTGTGCATATAGACCCCTCATCTAGTCATGATTCTTGTGAGTTTAATTAAATTGGAAATGGCTTTAGTGAACTCTGTCCACTGAGAAATATGGGGTTTGTTCACATTTATCCAACACTTTTCTCCAAAGGAACTTACAGTTATTTACCCCTTTATACAGCTTGGTAAGTGCCTTCTTCAAGGCTACTACAGGTGGCGGTGAGATTTGAACCTGCATCCTTTTTGGGTCTAAAGGCAGCAGCTCTTGCCACTACACAACTGGCTGTCCCCCCTGTTGGGCATCTTTGTTGTTCTGTTGCTTTTCCTGATACTGATGTTGCTGCAAAGCTCACAGAATTGATTGAAATGGGAAGCTTTTCAGCATCAAGGTTTTTAACGCAGGCAGCACGGCGGTGCAGTGAGTAGGACTGGTGCTTTACAGATCCTGGGCCGTGGGTTTGAAATCTGGCACAGTTTGCATGGAATTCGCATGTTCTTCCTGTGCTCATCTGGGTTTCCTCTGGGTGCTCTGGTTTCCTCCTGCAGTCTGAAGATATACCTTTCAGGTGAACCAGGGGATTTAAATTGCTTGTAGTGTGTGTGTGTGTGTGTGTGTGTGTGTGACTGGCATCCTGTGAAGGGTGTATTGTGCCTTGTGCCCAAAGCTTCCGAGATAGCCATTTAAACATTTGCATTTGACAGACACTTTTCTCCAAAGAAAAGTACAACATACAATAAACAGAAGTGCTTTCCTCAACGGATAGATGGCCAAGATACATCTTTGATACTTTGTTTGATATCAGCATTTTCATAGAGCACATACTCCAGTAGGTACCTATACAAGTGACATAAAAATGCAAACGAATAAATGTCAGTGTAAATGTAATAAGGGGATAAAGGGCAGAAGGCAGAAGACCAGACAGGAGGGCATTACAGTAGTACGGGTGGGATTTCACAATGGCCTGGACCAGGAGCTGATTTTGAACACAAATGGGCATGTGGTTATTGAAAATGAATGGATGGATGGACGGACGGATGGATGGACCAATGGATGGATGGATGGACAGATGGACTAATGAATGGATGGATGGATCGATCGATGGATGGATTTTAACGTTCGTGTTTAAAACGCAACTATGTGCGTAAGTGTCTTTTGAGAGGGGAACTGGGATTTTGCTTTTACTTTGCGCAAGATGTGCGGATCAGTGCAAAGCTCTCTCACAAGGTGCCACGCAACTGGAGGCGTGAAAAATAAAGTTTATCGACCAGGAACGTTACTGCACTTACAGGAGCTCACCTCTGCTGTCTTCGACTTCCAGCCTGACACTGAGGCCTTGTGGACAGCTGATAATCAGTGAGAAATTATCTGAAAAGGCATAAAAACCATAGTATATCACTGTAATAAGTTTTCTCACCATGTGCTTAAAAACTGGCTGAATTTCAGATTTATTAAGAAAAAAGTTTCAGTACTGAATACATCGGTGAAATATTTTGAAAAGCATTTGCATATGTATTTTTAGTGCCGTGTCAAGGAGTAAATAAACCAGAAACAAACAGGCACTTTTTTTATTAAGTCAGTAGAATTATATGATAAATGCCAGAGCTCTTGTCCCTGGAAGAAAAAATGAGGTGCTGAGAAACAAAATACATTGATACACTTATTGAAGTAGATTTCTGTTCTTACCAGAAATGTGTTGTGAGATTAATGAAAGTTTTTGTAACTGGGGGAGAAAAACAGACAATATGTCAGTTTTGACAAGAAAAAAATGAAACCTTAACATTTACTCAGCAGGGCGCCACAAGCCACGAGCGGTGTGACGTACGGTACACCGCGGTAACAATAGCGAAAGGAGGGCCTACTCATGTGGGCTCTGTGAAGTGTTTCTGTGGAACGTATAAATCTGCACAACCTTTTATATACAAATACTGTTATTTTACTGCCAGTAGTGCAGAGTAACACGTCTTTGTGATGTAATGCAACAGGGTTGGGGGGAGGCCTAAATAGCACGGTATTTTCCGAGGTCGAGGTACGTGGGCTATGAATTAAAAGCGAGCAGAGTTAGTGTTACCTGGTGGAAAGTGCAGGTAACATAGGCACTGTCAGAGGATCACTTGTGCTTTTTCGTTCAATTTTATTCAAGATTCCAATTATAGTGCAAGTTAACTGAAGATGAACGTGTGAATGTTAGCAGGCTTTTTAACAGACAATAAAACTAAATGGAACAAGTATAATGAGGATAACCAGCTCCGGGATTTATGATTTTTTTGTTTTTTTCTGTAACGTTACGTGATGTTTTAATAACACGTCGCATGAAAATATTGCTGCGTAACACACGCATTTTCGGAACCGCTTGTCCCATACGGGGTCACGGGGAACCGGAGCCTAACCCAGCAACACAGAGCATAAGGCCAGAGGGGGAGGGGACGCACCCAGGACGGGACGCCAGTCCATCGCAAGGCACCCCAAGCGGGACTTGAACCCCAGACCCACCGGAGAGCAGGACTGTGGTCCAACCCACTGCGCCGCTGCACCCCCTGTCTGCTGCGTAACAATTGGTGGGAAACGGGCTTCCTGGCACCGTGCAGCTTTCACATAAGCACTGAGTGTGTCAATGTGCTTCCCGTGACGTGACAGATAAATCTCAGCGGATCACTCGGTGACGCCATTCTCGGGAGCTCGTTTCCCCTTCGATGCAACCGGTTAGTGTCAATACGTGGTAACATTTCAGTGTTGGACGGACGTGTCCTTTGGCGCGCAGATTGACGCATCGGCAGGTGCCGGTTCACCTGTTCATCTTCTGCAGCCCGAGGATGTGTTGCTCCAGTCCCCTCTGTCCCATCAGTTGAGAACATCTCAGCAAAAAGAGAGACCCTTGGTACACAACGCCAGGGGGTCGCTGCAGAATGTCCCCCTCCCCCCAGTGTCCCTGGCCTTCAGCATCTCCGAGGGGGCAACCGCTGGGTGCGGGCGGCCCTCGGTGTGACTCTCTGTCTCCTGTCTTCCTCAGTTACCACCACGCTGTCCCCAGGCTCAGGTCACACCAGAAGATGCAACGAGACAGAGAAGGCGTACTGTGTCAACAATGGTGACTGTTACTTCATTCACGGTATAAATCAGCTCTCTTGCAAGTAAGTGAGTGACATTTTCCACTTCTTGCCGCTTTCAAAGTGTTCATCATGACTGTACTGTAAGGTTATTGTGTGTGTTTGTGTAAATGTGTGTGCCTGGGCAGCGGTTTGGTAGGCGAGGACCGCTCGGTTGTAAAAAATGAAAGCGTACAAATTGAATGCTGTTGGGTTTCGCTCGACGTTTCACACGGGACCCGAGCAACTGAGCTCTTTGACAGCTGCAGGATTTTTAAAACAGGCTTTAATTAGCACTTGATTTACGCCGTGAAACGTCCCTTTTCGGTGACACCCCTAGGTTGATTTATGAGTGTAATGCATTCTTTAGAACTGCTTCTAACAAAGACTTCTCATAAATTAGAAATAGCATTTCACTTAAATGAAAAAATGTATATATAATGCTTTCCTGATCCAAAAAAGTATTTTAATACATATATAAATATTTATTTATTATTTGTTTATATATATATATATATATACATAAGCAAAAGTCCTCTGACAGTTCGTGCTGGATACCATAGCCTAACCTAACAAGGCAGTTTTACTAGTTGAAGTACCTTGTAAAGCTTGGTGTCATCGAGCCATTTGTTCGGTACGTTTTGTGAGACAACAATGAGAGCCACTAGAAACACTGAAAAAGATGCCTAAAATAAATGTGTGCAATAAAGGAAAGAGGAGAACTCTCTCGGATGTCTAAAATGAATTTGTAAAATAAAGGAAAGAAGAGGAATCTCTCTCTTAAGGGATCCTTATGTGCCATCGCTGGGCTTCTCAAAGACTGAGACACAAGAAAGGGGCTCTTGCGGTGGCTGTGATGCGATTTCCTCTTGAGTTATAATTTACAGACCTAAAATTGTACTTTTCCTACGACAAAAGCATTAGTTAAATAAAGAAAAATATTAACAACGGCTCCCTGTAATGTGTTTCTTGAAACTGGGGCAGGTTACTTATAAATTTAATTTGAGCTGCAGATTTCTCCTGCTCATAAGTGAATTCTTGTAAAATTGAGTCGTATAAAGAAGGGAACGAGTGTAAGAATTATTTCATTATAGCATATATGAGCTGAACCAGAGCGAAAAGAAGCACAGAACGTCACTGTCCACAATCAGGCGTTGGCCTCCTCTACGTTGAAATCATTTTATTATAAAGTATTCGAAATACCCAAAGTGCCATAAACATCCAAAATTGGACCCACTGAGGTCATCCTGTCATTTTGAGTCCTGATGAGCAGCCAAATTCAGATGCTCTCAGCTGGCAGTAAAAAATACAGTAAGTTATTGATTGTACACCAGACATAAGATTAATGACAATGTTGGTAACAAAGGCTAATAGCGATTAGAAAACTTAATACGGGAAAGAATCGCGTAACGTTGATATCAAACATGGAAGGAATAATAATGTAAGTGGACTTGTGCTCCGTTGTCATTTACTGGGTTGCCAGTTGAAAGCATCGCACCCTTTTGTCAGGCCAATAGGTTTGATAAGTCGTCTTAGGTATACTTTGACGCGAATCACACATCTTCCCTTTCTCAGCTCTCGTTCTTCAGCATTGTCCTCTTCACGTGTCCTTGCGCACATCAGTTCCTTCTGCATAACACTCCTCCCCCCCGACACTTCATTACAGTGAGAGGGACCACCGGATCCTTCACACGTTTTCATTTTTGATCATCCTGAATGTCAGTTTTCTGCAAATTAACATTTTTCCCATTATTGTGCCACTTGAAGACGTGTTTGCAGGCCCTGCTTGAGTTGAGGACTGCTGCATCTTATTGCTTTGGGGAGAGACAAATATTTATGATATATCAAAGCTTCCCACAAGCGTAAATACAGCAGGATCTTTGCTTACATTAGGTTCCCAGAAAATGGGACCTATTTATGATGATGGTTTTAAATGAAGGACGTTGAGTGTGTTTGTTTGGGAAAAAAACAGATTTTTTTCTCCCTTCCTCTGGGAAAGTGCAGCTTCAGCCATTTCTCCGGGAAGTTACGGGGGGCCGTCCAAAGAGAGGAGGTGGGGTGTGTCGCCCCGCGGTGTGGCACCGCACGTCAGGGTTGCCGGGGCTGCGATGGGGCGGTTGCAGGAGCCCCCGGACCCAACCCAGCGGCGGCGCTCGCCATGCGGCACGGGCCGGACCGCGACGGCCGTTCAATAAGCTGTGTACAAATTGGAAGCAGCAATAACTCAATTGCTGCAGCTAATTCACTCACAGGGAGGCACGGGTCCAGGAAGTCAGATAATGCAGTTGAAGCCCCCGGGGAATTGTAGCCTAAAGCCATCTCATTCAATATAGGCCAGGCTTCCACGAGTATTACTCACTGGCCAACAAGTTCAGCAGACAGCTGCTCCTTTATTTATGCCCCTTGCTTTCACTTTGAAATATAAAGTTCCTCGGAGGCAAAGTTAACAAACGACCCGAAGGCAATTCTTATCTGCCGTGTCGGTGCGGCAGTATATTCAATAGCATGTTGCGTCTGCCAGAGCGTCAATTTTCTCTAATATAGATAAGCCTGAACAAGAGCGAAGCCAAAGAGAAGCATGTTTTGGAAACCTGTAGCACTGAGCCACTCAACTTAATATATACAGTATATAGTACAGAAAAATATACAGTGTATAGTATAGAAAATATATATTGTGTACGGTATAGAAAATATAAACAATATATAGTACAGAAAATATATACAGTGTACAGTATAGAAAATATAAATAATATAGTACAGGAAATATATTCAGTATATAGTACAGGAAATATATACAGTGTACAGTATAGAAAATATATACACTGTATAGAATAGAAAAATATACGCAGTATATAGACAGTGGGCTCAGTCATGCGTTTACTGTCAGCTCTTTTCATTTGTTTAAATACCTCCAATGTGTTTCAGTGCTCAATCAGTGCAGATTTCTCCAATTAACCTCTTTAATTAACAGTCGTCTGACTGGGCTGCACTTTGCCGAACCATCGAAAATGACTGAATATCTCAAGGCGACGAAATATTTCCGCTGCAGCGTTTACAAAGTACTAGTATAATACAGGCCTTTGTGATTCGATTTCCAGCCTAGCAAACGTTACACCGTGGGTTTTGTCAGAACGGAATCGGCCGTGCGGGACTCTCGTTCCGACTCCTACGCTGCGACAAGTGCGCATCAGTGCAGCGTGAGCCGTGCGAAACGCGGTAAGATGCGTGTGCGTTTTGCGCGGTAACTCGCGAGCATTTTTCACAAAGTAGCATCGTCTCTTGCCGAGTGCCACGTTCGGGCCTCATGCGCGCGCCCCCCGTGTTGCAGCCATGCGCTTCGTCACCAGGGTTACCGGGGTCAACCAAGCGAGTCAACGAGCAACTTACAGGCCAAACAAACAAAACTGCACAAGACCAAACTCTGCATGCAAACGTGGGCGTTTGCGCATCTCGGTATAATTTACCCAATTCCGCAGTCGTTATGTAATTATGGGGGGTCGGACCAACATTTTATTCCGCTGAGCCTGACAGCCACTGATGTCATTCGCATGCCGATCTCCGTGAATACATGTACGAGCTTCTTCAGTGTCATACGTCATACAGTTACATTTACTCACTCTGCAGATGCTTATAGAATGTCTTATAGAAACACACACACACACACACACACTTTCAGAACCGCTCGTCCCATACAGGGTCACGGGGAGCCGGAGCCTAACCCGGCAACACAGGGCGTAAGGCCGGAGGGGGAGGGGACACACCCGGGACGGGACGCCACTCTGTCGCAAGGCACCCCAAGCGGGACTCGAACCCCAGACCCACTGAAGAGCAGGACCCCGTCCAACCCACTGCTCCCCTCTTATAGAAATACAATTTGTTCATTACATTAGAAGAAAGAGAGACATAGTTGCAGACGTGATCCTTAAGTAAACCTAGTTTGTTTATTTCCACTTTATGCACCGATGTTCATCGCTCGAGTAGGTGCCCAAAACTCAGGGCAGACAAATCTTCATCACCGTTCTAAAATTTTTTTTTTTAAGGTACGGAAGATACACGCATCCCCAGCCTCTTGGAAAAGATCGCACACCATATATTTCATTTTTAAAACTCTATTTCTTGTAAGGCTCCGTTTTTACGCGGTGTCTGCATTAACCTTCTGTGGCGTTTACGCAGCGTGTTCGTTTTTTGCGACTTTTCTGAACAGTTCCTTGGGTTCCGAACGTCTCGGCGAAAGATCCTGTTTGCAGAGGCCAGTTTCATCAGCGCAATCCTGTAATGTAGGGTGATGAATGTCTGGCGTTGACTGTAAAATGCACTGCGTAAAAGTGTGGGACCACAGAGCTTTATTAATGCGCTTCCATGTCGAGAAAAATCGTTTCCCTCGGAATAAAACATCTCCAGATGAAATATTATCATTTATTTATTAACGCGTTAACTGTTATTATAACATTATTATTATAATAACCGACCAACGTCACCTACCGCTTGTCCCGAGCGGGGTCGCGGTGAACCGGAGCCTATCCCGGCAACACAGGGCGTAGGGCCGAAGGGAGAGGGGACACACCCGGGACGGGACGCCAGTCCATCGCAACGCACCCCGAGCGGGACTCGAACCTCAGACCCACCAAACGGCAGCTACCGGCCAAACCCGCCTATAATTATAGTACGTAGTTAACTATGAACTATTGAGGAGCACCCCGACAACTTCGGGAGGAGAGCTTCAAACTATCAGGAACTCGGACACCTCTCAGTTCGAGTCTTCGCGCCGGACCCGCAACGACCCGACCGCCTCTCGTTGAAGCTCAGCCGACCGGTAACACGAAAGATACAGCGCAAGTGGAAAACAGAGCGGGGGCACCGCCTATCAGGGCCACCCGCTGCGACCTCCGACCTCGATCTCGCCCATAAATACGCCCACCCTCATCGAACGCTCCAGTTCGTATCTAGCTTTTACAAGATGTGGCAGCTCCCTGATGATGCTTCCAACAAGGGGAGCGAAATGTTGGAGCCAGTGTCCTACACGACGCGACTGAATCCAGAAGAGTTAAATCCCCAGTCAGTCGAGTCGACACCAGCCGCGGAAGCCTACGGGTTTTGATATGAACTCTTCATTAAGGACTTTTATAGAAATTTCAAAATACCGCGATCTGTACTAGCTGTTACTCGCTAAGTTAAGTAACGCGAGTTTTTTTGTCATACGAATCGAGCGAGAAAGGCATTCGTAGGCCGTCGCACACTCTGGACAGCGACTTTATCCATTTCGGGGTGACGCTTCGATCTCGAGCATTCACCTTCACGTGCCTTTCGCCAGCCCTCCCTCCTCCAGGCTCTACTCACGGTGGTATTCCAGCCTGAGAATTTCCCTTTGTATGGAATGCAAAAATGAAATCGATTTCCTGACCTCGCCGGGTTTTCGGACCCTCCTAAGCGAGCGGCGGTACGTTTCTGTTTACTATTTATCGATTGGTGGGAAAGATCGCCGTGACTTTCCCCGTTGAGCAAGGCCGGCTGTGACCGCATTGACGGACGGGCCACACGCACCACCTCCTTCTCACTTAAAGAAATGTGATTTACTGATAGCGGAAATAAACAGCACTTCTTTGTTTAAAACAGGGTTCCCTGCGGAGAAGTAAATGGCACAGAATTTTAATTCATTCTCTGGACTCAGGCCCGTGCCACCACTTTTAATTTTAGCCGCTCGGTGATGTTTCCTGGATGGGACTTGAAGGTACCGGGGTAATGCAGCGTCACGGCAATAATCCCTCCAAATTTTTTCGCAAAATGAAACGGATTTTATAAGCCTGCACTGTTAACCTTTCTATGAATGGGCAGCTGGTAGGGTAGTGGTCATAGCTGCTGCTTTTAGACCCAAAGGCGATTGATTCGAATCCCACTGCCAGCTGTAGTACCCTTAAGTAAGGTACTTATCCTAAATTACTCCAGTAAAATTACCCAGCTAATTAATTTATTTATTTATTTACCTTTAGTGGTTTAAAACCATGCCGAAGTTAGCCGAAGGCTCGGTTTATATTTGTGTTTTTCCAGTCGTCCCGCAAACACGTAGGTTTAGACTTCTGTGTTTTTAAAAACACTTTGGGCTTGTGAGCTGTGAGAGCAGCCGTCGCTGGCAATAATGGGAGCTGAGAATTTTTCGTATGATAGATACTCTTAGGTAAGACTGGTACGTGTCCTATTCTCAGTTCGGTGTCTCACATCGCTGGGAAGGCGCAGGAGCCCAAACTAAAGCGGATCAGAACACATTTCTGTGTTAAATTCCTGGACGTGTCGCAGTTCATATCAGTTCATATAGGCTGTCCTCGAAAAGCAGAGATTGGCCCTTGAGCCAAAATCCATGCAATTCTGATAAAGTGGACAAACGTCCCAGAAAAATGAGCGTGGCGTAAATTCGGAAGCGACGCTCTCAGCCTTCTGCGTAAACACCTTCGGTCAAAGTTAATGCAATTAGTCCCATTGAGCGGAGGGAGCGGCGAGAGAATCGCCATAGTGGAAGAAGCACGTGATTTCACGGTAGAGTACCTCGCAGCTGAAGGTTCCCTTCCTGTACTCATAACAGCTACAGTATTCGGGGGGGGGGGGGGTCTTGTTCAAGAGCCTTTTTCATGTAAAAAAAAAAAAAAAAACAAAACGAAGAACTGATTCCTATTAGAAGTGATATGGCGAAAGACAGGGGTCAGAGGTCAGAATAAAGACCGACGTGACCCGCAGCAAGGGACCGCAGTACTGTACCGATGTTCTTAAATATCTTTTAAATGATATCGGTTTCAAACTGTTGGTTTCATTGTTATTTATCAGGCTCACTCAGTCTCGAAAAGTCTGGCTGAGCAGCTGCTTTAGTCGTCCGTCATTCTTCTCAGTGTTTTTTTTCTTCTTTTTTTTTTTTTTTTTTTTTTTGGCGAACCGTTCAGCTGTAGCCATTCAGAGAAATGAACTCACGGTAAGTATAGAAGGTCACAAATGTATTTTCTGCCCGGGTGACCACAAGCGCGGACGCAAATGAGAGAAAAGAAATAGTCCGAGGGGAAGGTCCGCGTTAACGTGAAGGCCGGACGGAGTGTCGAGCGGCGCTCCTCGTCGCCCAGGTAGGGTGGCTGACGGTCGAGTGGCTGACGGACGGACGGACGGACAAAAGGACGGAAGGACGGAAGGACGGACGGTGCCTCGGGACCTGCTGTACTCTGTCACTGATCCCCTTTTCCTCCCTCAGATGCCCTGCCGGATACTCCGGGCCGCGGTGCCTGCAGACAGAGCCCCTGCGGCTCAAAATGCCCAGTCCCCATAAAAGTATGTCCACATGAAATGACCAGCTGACAAGCCGTGTCACTGGGCCCGGGGGTCCCGCCGAAAGGCCGTAGCCTCCCCCCCCCCCCGAGCCACCCTGGCCGCCCACACTCGCTGTGGTTGGCTAGCCTGGCACCTCCTGCTGCGTCGCGGTGGCGGGGATCACGGCGATCGCTCTGCTTCTGCTGTCTGGGTGGTGCTCTCTTCTAACTCCTTGTTTTCTGCTCTCTTTTTGTTCTTTGTTTTTTTTTTTTTTTTTTTTTTTTTTTTATTGTTTTTTCCTCTCTTTCCCTTTCGCTCTGTCTCCTTCTCCTCTTCCTCTTTTGTGTACCGTCTCTTCTCTCACCCCCCTCCCCCGTGTCTTGATTTCCTCCCCCCCCCCCCCCCCCCCCCCAATTCTCCTCCCCTTCTTTTGCCCTCTCTCTCCCTGTGGTTTCGTTTTCCTCCATCAGGTGTCCAAATGACTATAATGGTGATCGCTGTCAAACCTACGTTATGGACGATTTCTACAGTATGTTCATTCCTTCTTCTGTCTGTCCGTCATTCGATTTGCATGGTGCTACTGGAGTATGGCATGCTTACATGTTCGTGTCTGCTGTCTCATGTGCTACACATATGTTAAAGTACCTGTAGCTGTAGTGGGACAAGCGCTCACTTAATTCCCTTACAACAAATCCCTGAAGTGTCACCATAATTTACCACGCAATTACTGTGCTTGATGAGATCAGTGAAACACAATGAAAATGATTAATTTGCTAAATATTGATTAACTTTTTGGTCTCAGGTTGTTTTGAACATATATGTATATATATAGGTATTTTCACGCTACATATAACTAATAACACCGCAGAGATTGACATGAAAAGAAGTTATATTAAAACTTTTCATGTAGAAAGCTGCTTCATGTTTCTAAATATGTTTAAAGTAGATACCAAGTAATAAGTGCGAAAAATGTTGTGCAAAGCAAACAAAAACATTTAGCTTTCATGTATGTTTGCATATGTATGTACTTATCTATGTCTCTGTGTATCAATCCATGTCATCCATAACATAACTGGGAAAAAAAATGTCAGTTTTTATACAAAAATGTAAAATAATAAACAAGCAATCAGTGAGGGTCTGCATTTCCACTCACTGTAGTTACTCAGATAATTCATTCATAAATTATGACATTAAATACGCACCACCAGAGCTTTGAGTATTTCAGTAAGTAAAAATACATTATTGTCCTTTGAAATACTACATTAACATTGTTTTTCCTTCTAATGTGGCATAAATAACAATTTGGCAGGGTTCAAATGCATTCATATGATAGGAGAACATTTTTGTCCTCCTACAATAGACAGTGGATCCTCTGCATAAAGCTACATTAGGAGAAAAATTAATAAATGATGAACTCCACCTTTAACAGGGGCTTTTAGTGTAAAACGTCACTCTTTATTAACCTCTTAACCATTAGTAAAAAAAAAAAAAAAAAAGCAATGATACGATTCTTCAGTTAGAGGAATATAACCAGTAGGTTTGTTTTACTGTAGAAGCACATTTAAATACCCGAGTGCAGTCAGCCAGGAATGAAATGATTGAATAAGAGGAGTGAGCACGTTGGCCGTCGAAGTGGCATTAAGAGCAATAAGTGCAAGGCATGCTGCATGACCATTAACCGATGGCGCGTTCACGTCGCGCCGAGGTGAAGGGGAATCCCTGCGAGGAGCTATTTTATGAGGAAGCCCCTTCCCCGCTCCCCGGAGGGGCTCCGACATGCTTAACGGAAGCACCGAGAGAGCGTTCGGAGCTCCGCGGAACCACGGCCGCTTCCGGAGAACATCTGCTCACCCTCAACATGCCGCATGTGCGTTCCTACTAACCACACGCTAATCCCTAGTTGAGAAGCACCAAACGTGTCACCGGTTCAGCTTCTAGGGACCTCCTGCAGTTTAATCAAAATGTTGAGTATAAAGCAGCGCAGGTATGTGAGCTGTGTTGATATGTTTAAGGTGAAAGCGTCTCCCAGGCGACAGATAATCAGTGAATCTACGCCGGGATCAGTCCAGCTTTGACGGCGGGCGAAAAACGCGGTAAAATCTGCGGGTGCGGCACCGAAAGGTTCGTCCGGCGAGATGCTGTGAGCGGCAGGTCACGTCAGCGTCGCAAAGAGCAAGCGCCCATTTATTACAGCCAGAGAGCAAATGGCCGAACCGGGTTTTACCAGGTTGCGTCTGCAGCGATTTTTCGGCGGTGAGCCAAAGCGTGTACCGTAGGGTCCCTCGGAGGTAAAGGTGAAGGCGGTTTCGACACGTCCAGAATAGATGGTTACGTGAGGCCCGGAGCAGGTGCCGGTGGTCCCGCGGTCATTTTACACGGTGGATTAAACATCGATTAGACGTTATATGGACAGATGCTGAGATCATCGCTGCCAACAGAGCCCATTGGAGAAAACTCGTTCCCAGCACGTCGACTAAAGACGTTATTCCCCCCCAAGGCCACAGATGACGTCCCATCGGAAACCTCCCTTCACCTTCATGGGCTGCAGTCTTAACGGTGCCATCGTCGCGGACGTGAAATGTCTTTAACGTTAACAAATGTCTTTACGTTGCCCTCGTAGCGGAGCTCTGAAAATGCTTAACCATTCAAACGTCACCTAGACGAAATGCAACAGGAAGACCCTAAATTAGCTACTTACTACTGCGAGCGTGTCCGCAGACAGCTTTGACATTCCGGTCCGAGATGTTTCCCGGCTTCGTCTCCTGCAGGTTCCAGGCACTTTGAGCGTTACAGGACCCACCGCTCCGACGAACCCATCGCAGATGGCGACACTGATGTCCTTTGCCTTAAGGACTTCGTATTCTACGACGTATGACTTTATGCAGTGCCTCTGCAAACATTGCTGGCTCTCATCCACCTGGGACTATGTGCCCTGTAATGAAGCAGGTTAAATTCCGTTGAGCTTCTTACCTCTCATTCCCAAATGGATTGTTTTAATTCCGCATTAAAGCTTCAGATGCGTATTCTGCAGAAAGAGTAACTGGATTCTAACGCTGAAAGAGGCACTTAGACAAAGGATCATGAGATGCACCACTTTTTCATTATGCTAAGGGCTGCGTTGGTACCTTGCATTATGCATATTGACTCCCTTCTCCATCCTGCACCAAAGCAGATGTCCCTTCCTCCTATTCAAGGTCTGATATTGTCCTGGTTTTGGGCCTGAGAAAAAACAGACGTGAGGTGCAAATTCGGCCGCTGGCCTCCGCTTGCTTTGAGGATGATGCATGTCCTGGGAGGGACAATGTTGTTTTACCCTTGAGCAAGGTAATTAACCCGAATTGCTCCAGATAAAATCCAGCTGTGTCAGCTGCTTGGGAATTGGTGTAAAATGCTTCCTGAAGTTTCAGCGCATTCATCAGTTGTGAACAGCAGCCCCAACCCACACAGCACCCCCCGACCCCCACCCCCACCCCCAGCTAATACCACTTCCGATTCTGCATCTCTCTGCATCTTTTTGTTCTCCCTACCGCCGTTAGATTGTTCTCCCTACATTTTTTTGCCCGGCTGCTGCTAAAAGAGGTATTCATCATACCGCTTTGCGCTGCAACACCAGGTGCACGATTTCTGTTGACCTTGACGTCTTTCGCGCTGTCATTGACGCCGGCTTCTGGGCACAGCAGTTAGCCTAGCATTGACTTTGCCTCCCAGGATCCTGCTGCACGTTTCAGGCTCCTGCTGCACACCCCCCTCCCCCCCCCATCACCCCCCATCACCCCCCCACCCTGCCAGTCCTCGAGAAAGCCACACCAAGGAGCGAGCAGCGGCAGAGTGAGCAACGGCATGTTGTCATGACAACGGCGGGGCTTTGCGGCAGACTCTGACTGTCAGAAGAAGCTCAGCTCGATCAGCCTTGGCCTTTTGCACGTCCTCTAGCTCCTCTACGCCGAAGGCTGCATTTTCAGCGCCATAACAATAAAATCATCAGTCGACTGCGCTTCCGTTGCTATAGTCCGTCCTTTTTGTCACCGTGCCTCCTCACTGCAGCTTGTTGTTACAAGTCAGTGGACTTCGTCTGGGAGTACAGTGCACCGCGTCCAGATGGGGTCGTGATGTACCATAGCGGTCACCTTGTTGACGCTCCTCTGCCGACTTAATGAGCGTGCAGCTGCAGCATCGTCGCCGTGCCGACGTGCTCGGCGCTGCGCTGCAAAAGATTCCTTCAGCCTTCCTCAATCTTTCGCTTTTCAGCCTTGTCTTCTGAGTCAAAAGGTGTCCAAAAAAATGATCTTTCGGAGCGACGTCTCCGGAAACTTCCGGAAAGGCCACAAGTCAGACTGTTGCGATACAGGCACCACACACACTCTGCTCTTGTCAGCAATGTGTTGAATGCAGAGCGTGTGAACCGTAGGTCCCTTTCGGAACTGGCCTGCCGCCGGCTTGCAGCCTGGACATCTGGTCAACCATAATGAATTATTTGCACTGCCCCAGTTTGAGGAATCCAGCCCCTCTGTTTAAATATGTAAAGTGCCAGTGGAAACAGAGCTGCTTCAGATGCATTTGGTTGTTGCTGTTAGTCTAGCTCTCATATCACTGTAAAATGCACATGAATGCAATGGGGCAGCAGTGTGGACTGACACGGAAGACATTTCACCAGAAGGTTGTGGGTTTAAAACCCAGGAAGACCATTAGTTGTACTAGATCTGAACTGCTGCTGCGGATGTCTAAGAGCACAGCTGTAAACTGCCGTAGATTCCGGTAAAATAAACTGTCACCGGTATCAAAGGCGGAGTCACTGTAAGCTGACGGTCAGAGTAGCAACATCACCCTCAAAGATATCTGTGTGTGTGTGTGTGCAATATGAAAAAAATACGCCCCTGTACATGAGCAGTCTTTTAATATAGTGGTACTGTCTTTTCCGTCCAGTTACCGAACGGTGGCTCTCGGCACGGCATTTAGATGCCATCTTAAGGACTAGAAAGGTCTATGATGTACGACACGGTAACGTCGGCGGAAAAAACGTTTGCTCTCTGGCTGCGAAGTCTTGCGTCGGTGTATTTCTGCTCCGCGGGTGCAATGCTTTTCAATTTCAATTACAATGAAATCCAGCTCACATTTCAAGTCATGCATGCGAGATGCAGTGTAACAGGCTAATTTGTGCTGAAAGACTGAGCGCATTTGAATTGTGGCATGTACAATATAGGCATTATATCTTGTAAATCATGCAATCTTTGCAAAGGAATAAATGCAAAAGTTTTGAAATTAATGGCGTTGTAAGAAATATATAAGCAGGGATTGCATTTTCTTCTACAAGTTACCGTTCACAGGTAAGGCCTAAGAACAAAATAACTCCAGTGTATATCGACGGCATTCCATTTTTTGCGAATGTTTTCCTGTTTAATTAATTTAGGCGTAAAATATGCACCGTTTTAGTGATCAAAATTGGGAATTTTTGCCGTTTGTCTCTCAAAATTTAAAGCCCACCAGATTCATAGAGCTCATTTTGCACCTTTCCAGCCCCTTAACATATGAAACCTTATGTAATGAACATGGCAGTAAGTGGTGTGGTTGTCTTGTTCTGCATGAATCAACGCTTGCTCATCTTTGTGATGCCTGTTTGGGATAAGAGACACTGTCCACGTGGTCCACGTGTAGCTGTGACTGACACCTGTCACTCCAATGTCTGACGGTCTCACTCTAACCACATGATGCGCACCTGTTGTGTATGTTGGAAGATCTCTTTCTGAAACTGTTTTCTTTTTTTTCTTTCTTTTTTCGTCAACTTTCTGCATTGGCAGAGCATCTTGGAATTGAATTAATGGGTATGGAACAATCATTCATTTTAATTCCAAATCCAATGAGTTGCATAGTTTTCTTTATTGAGTCACATGCTCCCATCTTCCCGAGAAGCTTGTCGAAAACGAACAACCAAATCAGCGAACTATTGAGCGGCGCCGAAGTCGGTCCGATTGAACGCGCTTCCTCTACGAGCGTAGGCCTTCCTCCAAAGTGAAAATCTGGGTTTTTCTGCAGCGCTCATTACTGCTTTGCTTAGCATCTAGCCAGGATGGGGACGTTTTGGGAAGAGACTCGGCATGGTTAACAGAAGAGTTACGCAGCGCTCAGTGTGTGTCAAAGCATCGTGCGATCGCGACAGCCCTTGAGTCCTCCGAGTTGGGATGAATGAGTTTCCACCGGCATGAAAGGGAGAAACAAGGTTAATTACACCGGTCTGACTCTGGGCTCCGCGGAGTGAGCGTCCGCATGATTTATTTGTATTTCGGCAAAGGTTTTTATTCCCTTTGTCCACAGTTTGCCAGTGATAAGATTGCACACTTGTGCCTTTTGTTAAGTACCGCATTTCATTTCCTGCGATTTCATCATTGTCGTTAAGTTGCGGTTACCAAAGTCTTTTCATAACACCGCTCAGGGCCACGTGACGGGGTCGTTCTGGAAATACTGGAAGAATAAGTTGAATCGCAGTTTGAAATGACCTAAAGCACTGAAACATTTGAAAAAGTAAACAGTGTAGTCGGCAATTAACTACAGACGGTCCCCGACTTACGATGGGGTTAGGGTCCGACAAACCGATCGTAAGTCGAAAATGCATTTAATACACCTAACCTACCGAACATCATCGCTTCTTATCCTCTAAGATGGTCCAGATGGTCGATTGCGAAAGTCCAAGTTCACGCGCGATGGCCATTACGGGATTGTCGCCTTCGTGTTGGGCAATTATCTCGAGTTTCTCCTCGAGAGTCACTGTCCTCCTCTTCTTCTTCTCACCGGTAGCAGGAGACACAGATGGGCGTTTCGTACACATGATGGATGCGCAAAACACAACGTAGGTACGGGGGGTATCCAAAGAAACGCTGTAGAAACAGAACACTGTAGAGTCTCGGTTGTAAACGCTAGCGACCGCGTGACAGACTGGGAGGTGCGGATCGCTGCCGCTGCCCAGCATCACGAGTGGGTATCGTACCGCGTATCGCTTGTCCAGGAAATAATAAAAATTCGAAGTACGGTTTCTGCTGAATGTGTATCGCTATCGCACCATCGTAAGTCGGACCATCGTAACTCGGGAACCGTCTGCAGTCGTAAATTAACTGGGAGAATTTTAAAAGGAGGTTCCTGCATTTCCAAAACGAAACCAGACTTTATAGCACTGCTAATTTTAGTTTTTCTTTACATTTCTCGGGTTGAATATTGTGACATTAAGCCAAATCAGTTTGTGTTAGAGTGATTATTGAGTGGAGATTAAATTTTAGTTTTTGTCACTATATGTGTGCGCGCGTGTGTGTGTGTGTGCAGGAGTTTACATAGGACACTGGCGGAAATTTGTATGTTTTAGATGAGGACAGGTGACTTGTGTGACACAGCACGGGCTGGAGTGACGCGCTGGGACTTAGGGTGCTTTAAGTTCCTTTCAAAGCAAATGGGTGCTGCTGACAGAAAGACCCGTACTGTCGTACCCGAGGTCACGGATATCCCTCGTTGATCCCTTGTCCTCGACGCCCCTATGTTCCTCTTCTGCGACAAGCATGCGATGCCAGGCTTACAGTTGACTTCCCCCTTTCTGCTCACCCTCACTGTCTGGCCCTCCCACCTCCTTCATCTTTTGCTTTCGTCCTTTCCTCTTTTTTCCTCTTTTTTTTTCCTTCTTTGAATCTCTTGTCGTTGTAGCTTGTCTGCACCCACAGGATTTCTGCAACATTCTGCTGTGGTTTGAAAAAAAAAAAAATCGGACTCAAATTTGGATTTAAAAAAAGAGCAAAACTCCCTGGTTTGATTTGCCTTTGAAATTATCCTTATGCTTATCATTCTTACTGCACCCAAATGTATCATGGAGACAAAAGCAAATTGTGCATCAAACCCATTCTTCTTAATGTTTTGGTTGTTCCTGGATTACACATAACTGTGTGTCATGCCCTTGTAAAGCTCCTGTGATGCTTTTATGGTCTGGGGGACTACTGTACAGGTAAAGGACCTCACTTTGCCAGGACCCCACACTGAGTAGGCGATGACCTCCATTCGACAGTATCGGTGCCATCAGTGTGTCCAGGATGTGAGCGCGCCATCCGAGTCGCGCATTAGCAGCGACGTCACCACCCCCCCTCCCCACGCGCTACGCAATTGGCATCCCGACTCTGGGCCCCTTCCTCCACCTTGCTCCATCTCCATCTGGGTGGGCTCACTTTCAGCTCCGCCTCCTACATTTCCCTCAACGGCCCCCCATCATCATCCTCACAGGAGCAGTCCCAAGGGCGGCAGAGTGACACATTTCTTTTCGATTACATTTGCTTTCAATATACCTTGTGTTTTATTTCCCTATGCATGCATGTGTTAAAGAAATTGTTGCAGAACCCTCCATTTTACACGGCTGTGTAAGTCATCTGAACATCTGAACGGGGAAAAAAAGCTGCAGGAACTTGAATTTGGTGTTATGAAAATGTGTCAGAGTTGAGAGATGGTATGGAGTCTAGATGATGGTGTGGGATAAGTGAGAAGATCAGAAAGCAAGGAAGAGGTTGAAGGGATTGAGAGGAGACATCGCAGGTAGTAGAGCCACCTTGGTCCACGTTCCTCCCTTCGCTGCTGTGGCGCACCTCACACTCTTATGACTCATCTGCTCATGTAGGGCCCATTAATCGCACCTTCAGCCTGACTCGACCAAGACAAGCCCGGCTACGCATCATGGAGTCAGAGGCGCCCATTGGAACAGGCAGCGGAGGAGGCTGAGAGTGGGGTGAAGGGCACTCGCTGCTCCCCGAACTCATCATGGTCGCACACTGTTTTGATGTTATGGTCACTACGGTCACCTTGGATTGGAGAAGTCGATTATGTTTCTGAATGAATGACCGTGTACTGCCATGATGACTGAGGACTGCTTCAGGGTGGAGGTGAGATGGGAAAGGCTCAGGCACCACGGTGATATGAAGGCTCAGGCGTAGAGAAGACATCACACTCCTAAGGGGGGGAGGGACTGTATTTCATCAGAGGACAGTACAGGGGTAGGGTGCCATAATATAATGCTGTAAAGAGATGCATGAAAGCAGGTGGCGGTGGGGCAGGGCAGGGCAGGGCAGGGCAGGGCAGGGCAGGGCAGGGGCACTGTGTTTGCTCAGGTAGAGGGCTGTGTGTGACCTTGTAGGGTTTGTGAGGAACAAATGATGGAGACGCTGTGGTGCGGGAACATCCGGACCAATGGAGCGCTCCTGTGTGTTCCCATTCTCGCAGAGGCGGAGGAGCTGTACCAGAAGAGAGTCCTGACAATCACAGGCATCTGCGTGGCTCTGCTGGTGGTGGGCATCGTGTGTGTGGTCGCCTACTGCAAAACCAAGTAAGGGCGCCTCGTCCCCGGAGACCCCTCGATCTTAGGCTCTAAGAAGCACAGAACTCCCATGAACTCATTTTCAGCCCTGGGCTTGGCGGCTGGAAGCCCGGAGACCGAATGGTCCCGTTGGTCGGAGCACTTTGCGCACCTCCGATGGCTTCCGCTTCCCTTTCTGCTGGAGGCGGAGCGCTGGGGGAGGGGCATCCGTGCCGCCGCCAAGACAGAGCCCTAAATACCCTTTCCATCATGTCGCACATAAAACAGTTGCCATGGGACCGTAAGTCAGTCACTAAACAGCCCCCATAGTGCCAGTTCCCATTCACGTGTACGGGAGCAGGATTTATGATAGAATGATGACATGAGCTCAAGGTAGTTGAACGGCACTGCGTTGCGTTAAAGTGCGCCATCAGTGTTGTCGTTAAAGCACTCAAGTGCTCCTTCGAAATTGGCGTGTAAAGGACTTGTGTAAGCAAAGAGTTTAACGGTAAATAGCTTTCTGCGGCGAGCCTTGGGCTGCAGAGCGGATGCTGGGTGGGGACTCTCACACGCCACTCGAGGGTTGCAAATGAGAAGTTGAAGGGGCCCTGCTGCCATCCCATCGAGACAGGCAACCGAGGCTGATTTCTTGAGCAAGAGGCCACTGTGTCAACCGGCAGGACGTTTCGAGTTACGTCAGTCGCCCAAGATACAGGCACAATGTCTCCTGCGACCACGGATAGGTGACGAAAGTGAGCGATGTCGCTTGTAGAGGAACGCGTTGTGCGCGTGAACGTGCCTTCCTTCCCTCCCCACCAGGAGACAGAGGAAGAAAATGCACAACCACGTGCGGCAGAACATGTGCGGCGACCATCCCAACCGCAACCTGGCCAACGGACCCAATCACCCGGGACCGGGCCCTGAAGAGATCCCCATGGTGGATGTGAGTTGGAGACGGAATCCCTGTTTCTTTGTCCGAATGCTGTGGCCTCACATGTCGTGAAACATCGGTACGGTCGGTACGGGTCGAGTTAGATGGAGGGGGAATGAGTAGCAGCGCTATGATGAATATGCACTTGAAGACGGACCCCCGACACACACGCTCTTTCGTTCGGTACACTCATCCCTCTTGTCAAGCTCTGCTAGTGAATTGCTGCCAGTCTAAGTGTGTTTCTTAGCACGAGTGCGCTGGAAGGCGTCCAGTGCGGCTCGAAATGCAACTCCGGTTAGTCAATGGGCCCCGTCAATGGCCGCATCTCATTAAACGGCACTCAGCGCTGAGAATCTGTTGCAGTGTCACTTAGTGCCCAATTGCTGCCTTCAGCCGCCCATGGGGTGGATTGTGCTGCGATGTCTGCTGCTGCTTCTTGAAGTTGTGACGGTAATCTTCTCGTCTGCCCCTTCCCACTTCAGCCTTCCATCCGTGTTTTTGTGTCGTGGCTTGTTCTCCATGTTGCTGGTTTGGCTGCGTGGGCAGAGGCCTGAATATTTGGTGGTCTCGCCCATGAGGAACTGCAACATGGACCCGATGTCACATTGAAACGTAAATAGTCTGAATGCTGCGTGTGATCCGGGAAGGCCTGCGTCGCCGCCCGAGCGTCTACCTTAGGGAACCTCTTCCACCCGGAGTCCTCTGTGAATACAACTACAATACCCACAATCCACCGTGTGAGAGTGTAGAACCCTCACCCCACCGTGCTCAATGTGACATGTCGTCCTCTTCCTCGACGGGAGACGGGCCCCCGTGCTCCCTGCCCGAACTTTCCCTGTTATGCAGCTTTCTTCATTGCAGTACATCTCGAAGAATGTCCCAGCCACCGAGCGGGTCATCCGGCATGGGACCGAGACATCCTTCTCCGGCAGCCGAGCATCTTCCAGATCCCACCATTCGTCCAGCCCTGCTCACTCATCCACACACAGGTACCCGCATCTGACCTTCCCTTCGCGGAAAACACAGTTCCCCCTCCTGCCCTGGCGAGGTTATCCATCCTGCTGTCTCAGAGAACCCAAAATATTCGCCGGGTCACAGTGAATTTCCCAGACGTCCCTCAGAAGACATTGACCCACCTTTTCAGTCAATTCCACCTTAGTACCAGCTCACACCCTGGACGATATGTTCTACTCACACCCGTCTAGCGGGGAACCTGCTGCATCCACAATCCTCTGCGAAGACATCGCCGTAACAACGTGACTCCAAGACACGTCCAAGAGTGCAGGAGGAGTGTGTTCGGTCTTGTTCCCATCCAGCTACTACTGGTGCAGTCAAATATTGTAGAAGGTACTTCTCACAGGGTGAGATCGGTTGTATGCAGACGTCCAGCATTGGCGTGCGGTGCGATGACCTACTAACCTGGGATCGCCCTCATTACGTTTTGTCGGAAAATAATGCGGTGAGTGCGGTAATGATGATGACAGAAAGTGAGAACTTAGCTGTATTGATTCCTGGCTTCTTCATCGAGAAGCTCCAAAGCGTTTCTCCTCGGAGAGTTGGGTGATTGACCGAAGAACCCGCAGCTTGTTCGCCACCTGCTGGCTCTACAGTATATATATATATATATATATATATATATATCTTGGGGGGTGCGGTAGCGCAGCAGGTTTGGCCAGGTCCTGCTTTCTGGTGGGTCTGGGGTTCGAGTCCTGCTTGGGGTGCCCTGCGATGGACTGGCATCCTGTCCTGGGTATGTCCCCTCCCCCTCTGGCCCTGTGTTGCTGGGTTAGGCTCCGGTTCACCGCGATCCCACTCAGGACAAGCAGTTTCAGACTCTGTGTGTGTGTGTGTGTGTGTATCTTAAAATCAGTTCTACAGAAGTTAAAATACTGATGCTGTAAAAACAGGAGTTTTGCAGGTTTGACACAGGTTGTGTGTGTGCGTGATGTGTGTTCACATTGGAGCATGACCCCATTGCTGAGACAGTACTGAAGGAACCCTGGGAAAGACACATGAAAGGAAATACTGAATTGAGCACAAGGACTACCACGGTACAGCTTTTCACCTTGTTTGCCAATTTATATCCGCTCGGTCGTTTCCACCACCTACGATCTTGCCTCCCCCACTCAGCCGTGAATTCAGCTGGAGACCCCCATGCGGTGACCTGCGGGGGGGTGTAATGCCATGAACGTCACAGTGTTCTTGCTCTCCCCGTCCTCGTTCCCTCGAACCCTGCGCAGACACGAGGAGCGCACGTGGAGCTTGGACAGGACGGGCAGCGCGCTCTCGGACTCCCCGTCGGGTTTGGCCTCCTCTTCTGTGGGGACCAGTAAGTGCAGTAGCCCGGCGTGTGTGGAAGCGCGGGCGCGGCGTGCGGCACACTGTGGAGTTACAGAGCCCCACGACCCCCCCGCCGGACGCTACCGGGACTCCTTCGATTCCCTGGGGGACTCTCCGCACAGCGACAGGTGGGCCCCCCCCCCCCTTCGCCATTCCCGGTGCATTGTGGTACACGTACTATCGACCCCTCCCGACACCGCAGCCCAGTGGGCCCCCAGCTGTTTCACTGCCTCACTGGCAAATATTTAGAAAGAAACAATCCCACACACACAGGGACTGGAGTGTGTTACATCAGCACTGTACCTGGTAGCATAGTGGTTAGAGCTGCTACTTTTGGGCCCAAGGGTTGCAGGTTTAAATCCCAACAACAGCTTTTGTACCCTTGAGCAAGGTACATACCCTAAATTACTCCAGTAAAATTACCCAGCTGTATAAATGGGTAAATAATTGTGAGGAACTTCATACTGTAAGTTGCTTTGGAGAAAACTGTGGGCTAAATGAACAAATGTAATATAATGTAGAGGGAGAACAGTGTGAGCATCGCTCACGTTTTGCTCTCCAGCTTTGAACCCCCTTCAGATGCTGCACTTCGTTCACAAGGCCTCCTCCTCTGATAATGACCTGACTGTCCATTCGGGGCACCCAGGTGTACAACTTGTCCACTCGTGCAGAATGCTGACTCATTGCTATGGCGACCACGCTGTGCTGTTCAGTGACAAGGGCACTTTTGGTCTTCGATTTTTCCCGTGAAAAGGCGCATTGAGTGGAGGAAAAAGATCATCTCGCTCAGTGTCTATGAGCGCTTGTTCGATGCAGGTCGCAGGTGGAGCACCTCTCCTGGAAGCATAGGGCGTGAAGCAGGGTGAGCCCTGGACAGGACACTAGTCCACCATGGGGCAATCACACACACACACACACACACACACACACACACACACACACACACACACACACACACACACACACACACACACACACACACACACACACACTATGGCCAACACTAAGTCACTTGGGTGGCACAGAGAGTAGTGGTGCTGTCTCACAGCGCCTGGGTGGTGCGAGAGGATGTGGGTTCAGTCCCTTCTCAGTCTGTGTGGAGTTTGCATCCTCTCCCTGTAGCTGTGTGGATTTCCTCTGAGTGCTCTGGTTTCCTCCCACATTCCAAAGACATGCTGTTCAGGTTCACCCAGAGTGTGTGAGTGACAGAAAGAGTGTGTGTGTGTTCCACTGATGTATGGATGAGCAACCCAGTGTAAGTAGTGTATCTAGCAGTGTAAGTCACCGCGGTGAACAAGGTGTGTGGGCTGATAACACTACATAGAGTTCACTGGAAGTCACTTTGGAGAAGTGCGTCTGCTAAATAAATAAATGTAAGTCACTTGAAACACATGTCTTTGGGCTGTTTTGGGGGAAACCAGAGCAGCCAGTGGAAACTTGTGCAAACAAGGGAAGAACATGCAAACTCCACATGGACCGAACGGGGATGAAGCCTAGAGCATCTCTGACCGCACAATGCAGCCGCCGAGAGGCACCGGCGCCACCGGATGGAGCGGTGTGCCGCCCGACTTTAGGAGAATCATGGAATCATATTGAGGCGGTAGGCAGCACTGCGGTTAAGGGGATGGTTGGGTATCTTGACGGATTCCTGCTCAAGTGCTCAGTTGCTGTGGAGCGCTTGAGGAAGTGCGACTGACTCCGTCTGAAGCCACACACTCCGCGTGCGCTTTGGAAAATCTTCGAAGAGGCTGTGCGACAATTACCGTTTGCTTAAAGGCACTTCGTTTCATTTTGGCCGCTGAAGTCCTGTGTTTCTAGTTTATATATTAAAATATTCCCAGCGTTCCAGTAAATGTGACGGCTCAAGGAGTGACTGGAGTCAGCGGGCCGTGCTTTCGGAGGGAAGTTTATGTGACACGGAGCCGTACTTCGCACACGCGCACGTACACACACGCTGCTCCCTGTCCGCGTGTGTCTAAGGCAAGCGTTTTTGCTGTTTTCGGATTTTCCCATAGCGAAACAACTTGGGGGGGGGGGGGGGTAACGACGACTTAGTGTCTTTTCTTATTTTTTATTCTCTTGTCTTTTTCACGCTCGACCGTCGCCTCTCCCCCCTCCCCGCAGGTACGTGTCAGCGCTGACGACGCCGGCCCGCCTCTCGCCCGTGGACTTCCATTACTCACTGCCCCCACAGGTGCCTACCTTCCAGATCACGTCCCCCAACGCCAGCCACGCCATGTCGCTGCCGCCAGCCGCCCACGCCTCCTACCGGCTGGAGGACGACCAGCCGCTACTCCGCCGCTACCAGGTGCCCCTGCAGGACGTCCAGCGGCACGAGCCTTACTGGCAGCAGCGGCGCTCCTGCCTCAACGACAGCACGGGCAGCCTGCCCTCCAGCCCCTACCGGCTGGCGGACGACGACGAGTACGAGACCACGCAGGAGTACCTCTCCTCCCTGGAGAAACCAAAGAGAAGCAGGTCGGGCAGCAGACGCTGGAGGAGGTCCAGGCTCAACGGGCACGTCTCGCAGCGGGGGGAGGCAGGGCGGCGGGACTGGGGCTCGCGGAGCTGCCTGTCGGACAGCGAGTCGGAGGACGAGGAGGGCGAGAGCACTCCCTTCCTCAGCATGCAGAACATGAACACGGAACCGTCCACCATTTACAGACCGGCGGACAGTCGGACTTACCGCTCGTCGGGGCGGCACGGCGGGCGCGGAACTCTACAGGCCCGGTCCAAACAAGACGGGGCCCCCCGCTGAGAAACCAACGAAACAGTATCCGATAGACCTGCACCTATAAGAAATATTTTTATTTTATATAACAGACAGATATTCTAACAAATGAAATATTTATTTTCATTTTAGCAAAATGTTGTCTACTAGCTAACAGCAAAGACTTTTTTTATAGGGAAAACTCTATTTATATGTACATTTTGATTTACAGCATAAAGAAAAAAAAGACGTGCCAATTTTTTCACAACTAAAAAAAAATAGAATAATATTGTGGTGCCTTTTGCTGTATGCCGATGCGGGAGGTCCAGTTGAGTTTTTTGTAGCCTTTCTTATACGGACTCCTCATTTTTATACACAGTTCTTCTTGGTTTTTTTTTTTTTCCTTTTTTTCCTTTTTTCCTTTTTTCTTTCCTTCTTTCTTTTTTCCGATGTCGTTCATTTGGAAGCCATCACTTTTTTTGAACTGTGACATTACCGCCCCATCATGCAATATTAACCACTCCCACGTAAGGTGTATGTTTACATGAATATGATTTCTTTTTCTGTAACAGGAAACTGACAATGCAAAGATGTCCCGTTTCTTCTCCAGGGGAAAGGTTCGGTGTTCTCGCTGCGTCGCGTCGTCCGCAGGAAGTTAGCGTTGCTCGGAGACTTGCCGGTGCGAGGGTTTCGGTAGAAGCGGAGACGCGGTGAGCCGTGAGCTCCGTCCTTCCCCGAGGCCTTTGGCCAGGAGGCCGCGCTCCGCCGCCCTCGACGTGCGCGTACGTGGCAAAGGCGCGTGGCCCGTGAGGACCGTGCGCCGACGTCGACTTTGTCCCACGTCTCTCCCTTGACTTGTGCTCTCCGGTACGGGCCGTCGGTGCCCCGGGCTTTAGGAAGCCGCCGAAGCAGGGGGTTGTGGTTTTGGAGCGATTCCCATCTTTGGTGATCTGGGCTTGGCTAGTGCTGCCGCCTCTCCCCTCCACCTCCCTGCCCTTCCCCTTTTTGAGAGCCCTCTACCCCACCTCACCCAACCAAGCAAGCAAGCAAGTAAGCAAGCAAGCAAGCAAGCGCCCCGTTTCTTCAGCTGCATCTGAGAGCCACGCAGCATCTCAGGACTTTGACCCCCCCACCCTCCCAATCCATCCCCATCAGACCGAACGACTCCGCTCTCCCCCGGTCGTCTTCATTCCTCACCCAGCTCTTCCACAAACGCATGGATGGCAGAGAGGCTCTTAGGTGGAGCGTTACTCAAAAATGAAACATAGCTGTGAGATCGATGGTCAAAACGCCAAAATATGCAAACCTTGTCTTTAGGTCTGTTTGATGACATCATTTTATACAAAGTATGATGACAAAAGTCGATGTGGGAAGACTCTTCAGTAATGTGTGCAGTGTGTTTGAATATGTCTGCAGTCATCGGTTTCTGAGACAACCAAACCATACCATCGTCTTTGGCGCACATTGTTATTTTTATTATTATTATTATTATTATTATTAAAGAAACAAAGTTTTGATACATACTTGATACAGTCTTCTTAAACTTAATCAAATATTGATTGCCTTTTCTGCATAACAAGGACTTTTCACTTTTTTTAAAAAATTTTTTTTGAATTAGTGCCACAACCGTTTATTGCCACATGCCCACTCTTTGATTGTTTATTCCGCTAATGATGAAAAACCCCTTTGCGAGTCACTGGGAGGCTCCAGCCCAGAGACGGAGCATCTCCGGATACGTGTTCGGTGTCGATCGCTCGCCAACATGGACCAGTAGCTCTGGGTGTTGGTCAGTCATTTGGTCAGTTGGTCAGTCATTTCACGAGCTGCTCTGTCACTTCACTCGCCATCAGTCGTCTCTAGTGATCGTCAGCGAAGAAGCATATGGGTATTAGGAGGCTTCCCATGAACCGCCGTCACTTAAAAACGAAACGGACTTTCACTGAAACTGAAAAAGGAGCAAATCTTGCAATTATGTTCTTTTATATGACACTTTAAAGGAGATTTGTACCGGTAAGTAAAGATCACGTATCATACTGGTTTTCAGCTAAAACACGTACGAAAATCACACTCTTGATGTATCCAAAAGAAATCCAGACATATCCGAACTAGGTTATGAAATAAATGACGTATGGCTTTATTACAAGGCGCAGCACTATACTTCCTAGATTAGAACTTCTTTCACTGCTCCAAACCAGAATTCCACTTGGTTGTTTCCTTTTCTGTTGGTCTCTTCAGGTTATCAGGTCTTATTCTGTATATTTAGATGATGCAAACGAAGGCAGTGCTTCTCTAGTTAGTTTAAATGTGAAATCCCCCCCCTCCCCTCCCCTCCCCTCCCCTCCGTTACGATTTCTTACCGTTATGTCCGGCCAGTTTTTTTCTTTCTTTTTCTTTTTTTTTTTTTTTTACTTCTTCCTTTTCCTCGCTTGAACTTCTGAGCAACTCCCCTTCTGCATGTCCTCGTGGTCCCCAGGTAGATGGATGCATGGTTAAAAGCAGCAACTGAAAAGTTTTCCAGTCAGTCAAAGTGTATTTCATTTAACATTCAGCAATAACTCTTTTTCCATGTCCATTTCTTGGAATATGCTAGAAAATTTTGCGAGATTGTCATAGAGAACCTTGTAAAAAATAATATGGAAAAAAAAATCAATCCACCTGTTCATATAAAAATAAATCTTTATTCATACCATTTTAATACAATGCTGTGGTCTTTATAAAGGTTTTTCTTTCATGTCGCTGCTTAGGTTGTGTCCTGTAACTTTATCCTTTCCTTGATAAATCTGGCTGCCCTAAGGTTGCTGCTCGTGGCCGTTTAACATATTTTACCCCTTTTTTCCCGCAGTTCAGTTGTAGCTGATCGCTGGAAGCGCAGCGCCAAACTCATGAGAGCTACGCAAGTACGCATCCCCCTCCAGGATAAAATACGTCGGAGAGCTCTTTTTGCTCTGCTGGCACCGACCTGACTGACCATAGGGGTAAATGTGGCGTCGGGGGTGGGGGATGGGAAGGGGGCTGTCTGGCTGTCTCGCCACCCAGGAGGATCAGGGGCCGATTACTAATTTCTGAGCCTCCTCACCACCCGTAGCTGACGTTCCAAGGCAGGGGTTCCGTCCCAGACCCCAGCCAAGGAGGGGTGCATTGCTGTGCGTCACTCGGAAGGCCCTTGTTGGTCATGTTTCCGGAAAGAATGTCCTGAATCATGGCGCCAAGTATCACCTTGACTTGACACCTGTCTCCTGGGTACCGCCCTCCTCCTACCAGTTGAGCAAAAACGGAGCGGCTGAAGAGGCCGTGTGTCGGAAGTGTTGCTATATGGCTCTTTCATCACTTGAGCGGAACAGACGCCAATGTGTGGAGCGGAGACGCATGATGGGATGGAGCTCCTAATGAGGGAATGGAATTTAGAAACTGACTGACTTGCTCAAGCTCGCTTACAGAAGGTCAAGGTTAGGCAGGAAAGATCCATTACGCATTGCAATGCGTCCACTGACACCAATGTGGCCTCCTTGACGGCGACTCATGGGGTCACGCCCACGCCCTCGAGCCAAACGGCCGCACCTGCCCCGAATCAGAGCAGCAGGATATAAAAGGAGCCCTCCCGGCTCACCTGCTTAGAGAACCTCATTGATTCCAACCTCTTCTCCTGCGATAGCGAAAGAACCCCACTTACCTCCTCATCCTTCCAGTCCCTCTTCCTCCTTTGCCCTTCGCTCCCGATATGCTGCCTTCCTGGTTTTAGATCTCCTGCCTCACCCAATCGAATTAGATTCCTGTCTCGCCCCAAGAACAACGTCTGCGCCTCGAACGACCCACGCCTGTCCCCAACTACGATCCCGGATTGCTCCTTGTGAACCCGCGATTGGGTCCACACCAACTCCTCGGTCTCCCGTCCTCGTCCGCACCACGCCGATGTTCCTGCGTCCCAGGGGGTCACAGTTTACAGTGCTCTTTACTTTTGGTCAGCGCCTAATTTTGTTGTAGTGCAGTAAGTATTTAGTGGTGTTTTGGCGTTAATTCTAATCACATTTTATTCTCTAAAACCTGCTGCAATGCACAGCTCAAGGACCAGGCTGCAGAGCTGGTCACCCCTGTATGATCAGAGCTTCCTTTGCTTCCCTCCCTTCTACATTGTTTCCCTACAACGTATTATAACAAGGAACACATGAGGAATATATACCGTAAGGAAAACCAGATTTTCAATTGTTCAGTTAGTAATATGCTGCCAGCTTTGATGCCACTTACTGTCATGTCTAATTTTTTTTTATTTATTATTAATAAGCTTGGTATATAATACATGAAAGGATATTACCTTAAAAAGTAACAGCTTTAAACTGTCAAGTGTAATTTTATATCCTCACATGAATTACGTTTTCTTTAAAAGAGAAGCCAAGATTCAATTAGTGCTGGAACTGGGAAAAAAAATAAAAATCTCTCCACTTTTCTAGTTGTTTTTTAAATAGTGCAGAAGTTCTAATAATTCTGTGAGTGAAACAAAAGTACATACCAGCACATGTACTTTTCCACTTGAAAAAAGGGAAAATGGAGAACTCCTCCTTGTCTTCCTCAAATATTTTGGTGAGTGATGGAAGGACCTTTTGAATACGGAGCATGTTTCCATGCACTGCTTTGCCAGTGGATGAATCAGTCCAGCTGTGGATCATATTGTGCAGATGCTGAGCTCTCTCTGATTCATGGTGAAAATTGTCTTTCATCTGCACTCATCCACCTGTAAATGGTGTTTTATAATAATATAATCTTTATACTATTATATAAAAATACAAAACACAAATAAGTATTAAAATAACACAATTTCTATAAAATTTAAATATAATTTTTGTGTGAAAATATCATTTCAGATATACAGGCTATGGTATATAATATGCTATAATATAATATTTAGGTATATAGGCTATAATTCAACTATCACCAACCTCATGAATTTAGCCCTTCATGCACCTCTGAGTGAAAATACTTTAAGTGGAATTGTGTGGCTGTTCAATATCTTGGGTTACCTGGTTCGTACGAGGACAATGCAGATGTGTCTTCATGAGCCCTGGAACAGAAAACTGCTCTAAATGTTCACAGATCCTCGTTTTCAGAAAAGGGGTTTTCTATTCAGTCCAGTTATGGTCTTGTGTATTTGGGTTTCCCCCCCCAGTTTTATTGCATGTTTTAGACTTTTTTTTCATCCGATGGTGCAGCACAGGACACCTGAAGACTGCGACACTTTGCAGGGTTTCTGCTAAATACATTCCACTTCATCGCCCATATAGCAAACGCTCAGACCACAAGAGTTCCCTCTTACAAGCATATATAATTTGCACCCTAAATTTGCATAACGTGCTACAAACACATGGTTATAAGAAATGCCTTACAAAAACAGAAATGTCAGAAAGAAATTTGTGATGCCAAGCAGCACACAAGGTGAGCAGCGCCCCCCCCCCACCATGGATTCCGTGGCTTCCCTCCAGTATAGGCATGTGGGCATGTGCAAACATTTAAAATAAATGTCAACATTTTTAAAAATTACAAGAATAAAAGAATGACAAAACACAACAACCATATGGAAAAACAATGGGGGGGGGGGGAGAACAGGGGATTGAAAAAGAGAGACACCAAATGTGCTGTATTTAAGCTATTTTGAACATGTGGGTCTCAAGCCTGGATTTAAAGTACTCCAGAGTCTTTCTGACACTGTGGGAATGGTTTCGACTGAAATTTTCCTCTGCATTTGAAACAAAAGGCAGGAATTGCATACATTTGGGTGAACCATTTCTGATGCACGTATAATATATTTTTCCATTTAAATTAAAGGTAACTAAAAGCTTGTTTTGCTAGAATTGACCATACATATACTGTACATTCCTGGCAACAATTGTGCTATTTATGCTAGGGAAGCTTATAGTGGAGGGCAGAGATTGTGCTCTAAAATGCTTAAAAATTAAACTAAATGCTATTATCAGTCCATTTGGGTGGAAAAACATGGGAGTGGAGTAAAAGGCAGTTTAGAAGACCACCAGAGAGTGACACCCACTTCCACAGAGGGCTTTCGGGGGGAGAAGGAGCATCAACAAATGTGAGCTCATAGAGCAGCTGCTCACACCCAGATTGACCAAGAAGAGCAAACTCTCTTTCCCAATGCTAAATGCACCTCTCGGTTGCCCTGTCCTCCAGCATTGTAAAAGTATCCCAGCATCACCTACTGCACCTCCCAAATGGAGGCAACAGCCCGGTGGGTTAGATATGTCTATTTACATCATGTGTGTTGGGCTTCAGTCGTTCCCCAGTGACTATAATTTTTCTTGAAATACACAAACTTTCAATAAAGATCTGAGCGGGACTGAGCCTGGGGACTGTACATGACAAGAGGAAGGAGAACGAGGACACTTCTCTTACACTTTCTTTATTGCAATGCTCGACGGCATTATAAACAAAAGTGATTTTGTAAAGGATTTTTGCTTTAAGGAAAGTTTGGGGCAAAGCAGATCCAACCAAAGAGCGGTGAGCATGAATCACTGAAAAGCTTTACTTTTGACATGGACCTTGCAGTGAACTTTCACCAAAAAATATGGGTGTTTTCAGCGTTATTCTATGATGGTTACATCACATTTACATTTACATGTACATGTATTCATTTATCAGATGCTTTTCTCCAGAGTGATGTACATCTCATAGAAAATACAGTGTGTTCATTACTTTAGTAGAAAGACACACTTAGATGCAGACGTGTGATTCTTAAGTGCAGTTTGTTTCTTTCCACCATATGAAAGAATGTTCATCACACGAGCAGCTGCATAAAACTGTATCCAAATATCCACAATTCCTGATCACCTTCCTAGTAATATTTTTTTTTAAGTTACATATAAACATTTACATTACATTACAGGAGTAGCTGCATGAAGGATGGATCCGGGAATGATCTTAAAGTTATAGAGCATGGACATTTACACCTTACATGAACTTGAGAGATGGTGGGTGAAGTGAGTCTGGAAGAGGTGATTTTTAAGACCCTTTTAAAATGTAGAGAGAGATTCAGCAGTTCTGAGTGAGAGGTCGTTCCACCACAACAGAGCCAGAACCGAGATTAGTCAGTGTAACTTTAAACTGAATCACTGTGACACTATTGAAAGTGTCAAAGTTCTTGCTCTTGGTTTCTTGTCCAGCTATACTGTATAAGGTGCATTATCCATCTCTAACTTTAGCCACAGTAATACCTCAGGTGTGAAATGACACAAATCAAAAAATTAAATATAATGAAAGTTACAGCTGTGAAATCTCGTGAACCTGAAGAAATAAATGTGCCCTGAACTGAAAACTGCTCGGTGATGATAGTTTTAGTAAACAGATGTTTTCTTTCTTCATTTCAATGGAAATGATTTTGACCAAAGAGAAATGCTATTTAAAACTGTTTGTTTATAATATACAAAAATGCATAAATTTGTGGTATAATATTGCCAGGTTATGGATCCAAAGTCAACAATATACAACGAAACCTAACGTCTTCCAGACTGGAGTAAATTGAAATAAGTTGTAACTTATGCTGAAATTGTTCAGGGACTTTTTGATTGCAGCAATTCAGCTAAACTGCGGGACTCTTGAACTTTACAGAAATACAGTTAATGGTACACTCTCTGCGATTTGCAAAGTTCCCACCATTACTATTAGTTTTACACTGATTTTTATCTGCAGCCACTTTATGTTTCCTCTGGATGTTTTCGAAGCAAAGGTCACGCCCGGTAGCGCTGACTTTGACTCCTTTGTGTCTGCAGCTCGCAAGGGTCATGAACCTGAGATGCCGTATCTTAACTTTCTGAGCCTGCGTCTCCAAGCGGAGCTGTGAGAGAGAGTGAGAACAGGGTGAATGACTCAGCAGTTCACACCGCTGTCAGGAGCTTCTCCCACCACGAGGGGGCAGCAGCAAAGACTCGTCCACAGAGCATCACTGAACCCTCACAGCTTCCCTGGGTGTCGACTAAGGGACCCCACGAGACTCTCAGTCGTCGCAAAGGTTACGAGAAACATTTGCATCGGTCTCGTGGAAAAGCCCTTTTGGGGGCAACATGTTGCAGAAAATCAAATAAGTAAATTAGCAAATCAGTCTCGGGGCGACCGAGCTTCAGCAGATGACTCTACTAATAACATGTCCCAGTGGTTGAACATCTGGACCAAGAGCCGTGAACAAGATTTGCAAAAGGCAACTTTAGTCTCATCACATTCAGCTTTAAACGCCGCTGCTAGTCCAAAGATACATTTTACCGGAAACGGACGGTGGTCCGAGAACAGAGCCTTGAGGGACCCCGTTTAGCAGGTGGTAGTGAGTGTTCAGGTGGGGTTTCCATATCCCCTCATACAAAAAGCTAAAGCGATGACCAGGAATCGTCATTGTTAAACTTAGTCTTTGCTAAATGTTTACTGCCATTTAACCATAAAAAGAGCGAGGCCAATTTCTTAGAGCACAAAATGCTGTAATTGTGTGACTAGCAATAAAGTAATAGAGTATTTTTACTGTGCCAAACGGTGTTACACGAGCAAAGGTTCTCTGTAGGAAATTAAATCAGAACCCGTCAGTTTCAGGGTCTCCTACTGACATCCTTCCTCATGTTCATGTTCATTATTTCCCTCTGCATGTCACTGCTAAGGAGAACAAGAGCGCCGTCTCAAGGCAGACAATTACATGTATTTTTTTCTTTTAATTATTGCCATTTAGCTGCAGAGAAAGGATTTGGAGGATTAAACTGGGCAAAGGTAGATGTGTCTTTTATAGTTGCGGTGTACAAATAATCCACACATTTCACTGGTTTTGCACCTGTTAAAACTGTATTTACCTTCTTAGGGAGGGTTACTGAAGGAATCTTACCCTGGGACCAGTTGTGCCCTGGTGTAAACTTTTACCTCTACTGCTGTTTTCACCCAGCAACAATGTATGACAATACACTTGACCTTCAGAGAGAAACAAATGTTAACACACACACACACACACACACACACACACACACACTCCACTGGCTGATCCTTTTAAGTGCCCGCACAGCCTGGACTTGGTTTCAAAACAGCAGCAGCGTAAACACACACATTTTGAGACAAGCTGGAATATAACAATAATATAAAAATGCAGCAACTGTTATTCTACCTTATGAAATCATCATCTTCCATTTTATTATATGAATCCTAGGTGGTATTCAGCTTCTTCAAATACCCAAAGATGAGCCCAGAAGTAATGTTTTAATTGTTATACACATTGCTGCCAGTACTTTTTAATTTACCCTCATGAATTCCATCTTTTAAGCCTCCAAAAATATAACCATTAGCATTACATGTGGCTGAGCTCATCGCTGTATTTGATGCAGAATTACCAGCTCGAGAGGCATTTATAAAACAGGCCAGAGGAGAGGAAGTGGTTCTTATCTGCACTGTACCTTTAACCTGCAGAACAATAAACACTCACATGACTCTCAGGTGGATGAAGGGAAAACACGGACTTTGGAGCTGAATGTGGATCAGAGAGACATTTATATAAGGAGGCGTCTGCGCGAGAGCTCTGAACTCGTGTTCTTAGGGGGAAACCAGCCGCAACAGCCGCACCACCACCACCACCACCACCACCACCACCAGCATCAGCATCAGCATCAGCATCAGCACCACCATCAGCACCACCATCAGCACCAGCATCAGCACCATGCAGAGCCTCGTTGCCATTTCCCTCACCTTGATCCTGGCTGCAGCGTTTACCGGAGCCCAGAAACCTCATCCATGCAGTAAGAGCAGGAGGGAGAGCACCTGAACATGATCTTTTACACCACGACAGTGTTTTCTGCACTTTCACGATGTGTACAGTCCGTGTGAGCTCTTACTGTGGGCTGGTCAGTATTAGCCATGTTGTTACTATGTTTTCACACCTTGCAGACCAGTGTTGCTGTTTTTGCACTAAAATGGATTTTTCACCAACTTTCAGAATCACCCCCTCTAATGGTTGGGAGGCTGAGCGCGGTAAGTGTTGTCTCTTCTTACCTCGGTGTGACACACACACAGAAAATGTACACAGTGGCAGTAATGTTTGTTTGCTTGTTTGTATTTTTAAATGTTTTTTACATCAGAGGGTCAGAACAGCATATGGATAGACAGAACGCCGAGAAAAAGTAAATATGTCCACATGCATAGAACGAGGCCTCAGGGTCCAAAGGTTACAATTTATCACAGGTATGATCATGTAGCACTTTCTAATAGCTTCCAGGGGTGTGTCCAGATATTCCAGAAGTTACTGGAGTTTTTCATGCAAATCAAATGTCAGTTTTTCAAGTGGGGGAAATTTAAACACTGCAGTTATCCACAATGTGACATATGTTTACAAGTGGATGTTTACATGTTTATTCTTTTTTTTTTTAAATTTGACATCATGGTCATCGGATGTCATCTGGGGGAGAACATAGTAATATTATCTATTTATTTGCTTAGCAAACTCTTTCATTCAAAGGGTCCCAATGAGTATTTTTGGAAGTGAATCACGTTCCCGATTTCCACTGACATGTATTCATTTATCAGATGCTTTTCTCCAGACCGACGTACATCTCATGGAAAATACAATGTGTTCATTACATTAGCAGGAGGAGACAATCAGATGCAGACGTGTGATTCTTAAGTGCAGTTTGTTTCATTCTTTCCACCATATGAATCAAATAAGAGGATTTTCTGGAATATGGGATATGATATGACCTTTCTGGGATATGAACCTTCAGCATTTACATTTATCTTTTCTCCAAAACAAGGTATGATGTTCATCTACCTACAGTTACTTACTCATTTTTAATAGCTGAGTACATTGCTCAAGGGTCCTACACCCAGAGGTGAGATTCAAACCCATGACCTTTGGGTCTAAAGGCAACAGCTCCAACCACTACCAGCTGTCCACATTTGCGTTCAGCCTCTGCTCATCCTCTACTATCTTCCCTTGTTCCGTTCCCCGGCCCACAGCTGAACCCCAAAGGCCACGTTGCAGCTTACGAGAGGTTCAGCTACGATGCTCTGGAGAGGCGGATCCGCGTCAGGGCCTTGGTGTTCGTTGACAACAGCACCATGTACGAGGAAGCGCTTCTGCTCTTCAGAGAGGTACGATGCACAGAGTCTGAAACTTTCCATCCTTTGAGGAGTCACTAAAATGACCTCGCTTGTGTTTTTGTATTTACTTTTATTCATTTGGCTCATGCTTTTCTCCAAACTGACTCACAATATTAAGATACCTACAATTATTCACCCATTTATACATCTGGGTAATTTATTCATTTTTTTTTAATGGAGCAATTTATACACAGGTGAATGATAAATAGACCCCTCAACTGTAAGAAAATTATACAAAATTTCCAGTACAGCTAGGAGTTGAACCTGTAATCTTTGTGCTGAAAAGCAGTAGGTCAAACCATTACACTACCAGCTGATCCAGCTGAATTCTTGATTTATTTCATTGCATATCCCAATATATATTTGGGATGTGGGCAGCCCTGTGGCACACCAAGTAGTGCTGCTGTCTCACAGCACCTGGGTGATGTGGGAGGACATGGGTTTGATCCCCACTCAATCTGCATGGAGTTTGCATGTCCCTCCTGTGTCTGTGTGGGTTTCCTCCCACAGTCCCAAGCCATGCTGTTCAAGTTTACCCACAGTGCGTGTGCGCGTGTGCGAGCGTGTGTGTGTGTGCGCGCGCAACACGATAGAGTTCATTGCAAGTCTCTTTGGAGAAAAGTGTCTGACAAACAAGTAAATGTAAATATATACATTTGCTCGATGTCAAAACTAAGATACTTTGTAATGTGTTTGACATCAGTGACACGTTCTATTCCTTTAGATGAATAGATGTTATATGTATCATACGCACACAAGGAAATGATGTAGCGTTACAATCATTTGTTTCCTCTCTCTCTCTCAGGGTGTCCTTTACGAAATATTCCATCAGAACCAAACCTGCAAGAGGTCCGAACTGAAGGAGCCCTTCCAGCCCATTGAAGTCCCTCATGACGCCCAGCTCCTGGGACAGCTGATACTGGGAAGTTCTTCTGCCCCTGGATCGGGGCTCCTGGTGAACTCCTGGGAGAAATCGGTGCCGGAGATAAAAAGTGAGAATTTTAGAGGAGGCACAAGAAGAACGCTGGGAAAAAAATTTATCTTTTCTTGCGCTTAAGGGTAGCAGGTTGACCGTCTTGATCGCGAGCACCAGTTTGTGCAAATCTTGAGATCAGATCATTTCTCTGCTAAATTTGTCTGTTTTTTTCCCCCTTTTCAGCAAAATTCTTCATGACGTTCACAGAATTTGCTTGTATTCCTGTAAGCATCGCGTCCCACACAGAAAACACTGGATGGACTATGACCAGGTTTGTTCGAGTGTATGTGTGTGTGTGTGAGGGACAGAGAGAGTAATTGCTGTGCGTTTCTGTTAATGGGGTGGAGTGACTGACAGATTTTTTTTTTACTCTTTTGTGACCCCCCAGCTTCTATGACCTGGTGATCGGGATTGAAGATCCAGACGAGTTCATTCCACCTCCTTTCTGTGAGAAGGCAGAAGTGAACCACAAATCAGCAAAGAGTTTATTTAACTTCTTGGGATGAAAATAAAAAAGTTAAATGTCCTACTTATGTTACTCCTAAAAAAAAAATCACTGCCCTTTAGCCATCGATCTCTTTGAGTCCTAAACCAAATGAGATTATTAGTTTATTCTCAGTGGACATAAATATGTTAAATGCTGATTCTTCTCATTTTTTTGAATATATTCTTTAAAAGGCTTGTGAAATAAAAATTATGTCTCTCACAATGATCTTATTGCATATTCTCACTTGCATATCTGAACCGGGTTTGTACCTCAAAGGCATGAAAAAATCTATTCGCTACAGTCATCATCTCGATCCACTTACCCCAAAGCAGGGTGACTATGGGGATTCGGAACCCATCGCAGTGGCAGAGGACATGAGGTACAGTACATTCTGGACCTTTATTCCGCAGCATGTTTCTCCAAAGTGATGCAGAACGCGGAGTAAACAGAAGTGCAGCTCACCAGTAGATGGACACCACCCTTTTGCCAGAATTCATTCCATGACTAGCTGCATATAGTATTAATAGAGTATGATTCTTTAAGCATTGCAAAGTTAGGGTGCAAACAGAAGTTCAGGAGAGAAGTGGGTAGCACTGTGGCCTTTGGACTCAAAGATTGCAGGTTCAAGTCTCACATCCACCTGTGGCACCTTAGAGTAAGGTACTTAGCATAATTTGCACCCAGCCGTGGTGATCCCACCTAGACCCACCCCAATATCTCTGCACTGATTTCCTTTAGCTGCCTGGATCAAAGCCAACACTGGTTACCACCTTCAAGACCATGAATGGATCTGCTCTCCAATAGCTACAAGACCTGGTCACTCTCTACACCCAACCACACTGCTACGCTGTTCCACTTTGACTCACATTGTGGTCCCATGAAGAAAGAACCCAAAAGCACAAAGGTTTTCAGTTCTGGCTCCAGTGTGGTGGAATGACACCTCTCCCTCTCACTCAGAACTGCTGAATCCCTCCTCTCCAGGAGGGGAGTACGAGTACTGCAGGTGGGATATCACCATGGCCTGGACCAGAAACTGTATAGAGTGTATTGTGAGAGAAGTGTGTATCCTGCAGATCTTATGCAAGAACTTACCTGCTGGTCTAGGTTATGGCTTTAGTGTGTTAAGGATCACAGAGGAAATTAAGGGTAATTAGTTCACTTGGAAAAGTCATATTTGGACTGTGGGGGGAAAAAAGACTCTCACGAACAAAAGTAGAACATGCAGACTTCACAGTCTCAAACCCATAGCCAAACCTACATCCCAGAAATTGTAAGGCACCGGTGTTAAAATTGGGACTTGATCTTTGAAATTTGTATTTAATTTTGAAACACACACACACACACACATTTTCAGAACCGCTTGTCCCATACGGGGTCGCGGGGAACCGGAGCCTACCCGGTAACACAGGGCGTAAGGCCAGAGGGGGAGGGGACACACCCAGGACGGGACGCCAGTCCGTCGCAAGGTACCCCAAGCGGGACTCGAACCCCCAACCCACCGGACAGCAGGACTGTGGTCCAACCCACTGCGCCACCGCACCCCCCTAATTTTGAAACAAATACTTTAAAATTAATTTTTTATACCTTTAGTGGGCTCATTAAAAATAAGTATAAAAATGTCACCTCTGTAACACAAACTCCTGCAGTTGTTACCTGTTGCTATATAAAGGTAATGGGACAGAATATCGCTAAAAAGTGCAATTCTTATGCAAGAATGGACTATAGGAGCTAAATGGGTGACGCTATTAATTTAAGTCTCATCTGCTGTGGTTCATGTGTTGGACAATGTGTAATGTATCAATACTTCAATTTATACACTGTACTGTATATGTGTACAACAGGAAATCCCTCATCTTTCGGCCTCTATTTTCAACTCATTTACCACACTGCCATCTAGTGGCTCAGTTACAAACAGCCACAAGGACTCCTTAAGAAATGCAACTTAAATACCTAGGAGTAGAAAAAGCATTTATAACAGAAGGATTGCATCACAAATAAAGTCCTTTTCAATAAACTTCACACCTTATAAAATGTTTTCCTACACAAATTGCTGTTAGCTCCCCGATTTTGCTGAGAACTCTGGCTGAAGCAGCAGGGTGATGTGTTCAGTTGTTCTCGGGAGCAGAAATTTAATAGAAACCTTAATTTTTATGGAAAATGACAGTCTGGATTCCTCTTGAGCTGCTGCATGCTCTTGTTGACTTATTGCTAAATGATAAAAGTGTGTAAAAGATCTGACACTGTCACATTCTGTCTATGACCTGTACATTTTCAAGTAGGCTGCCATCACATTCAGCAGCAGAGGATACAGCCCATGCAAACTATTGAAAGTTACCCATTTCAACACAGCTGTAAAAAGTTCCTTCGTGATGTGATTTCACTACGCAGATGAATTCATACACCTTTACTCTAAAATTAGTTGCTTTTGAATAGCTGTGATTCGGAGAACAGAAAGTCTTCAGTAATGCAGTGACAATCTTGGTCAATAAATGCAATCTGAGAACGCGCCAAAGGGAAATTGTGGCAAAGGCAGATGTAACAGCAATTAGGCCTGCGACACCAGAAAAATCTTTCCTTCGCACTGAGAGCTTTCACACACATGCTGTACATGCATTTCCCCTCCCTCAACTCTGCCTTATTTTTCTTATTCTGTCCAGCTTGTCCCGTATGTTTCCTCACAGAGAATATTTTTCTGAATTTTCTCTTCCTTACATAACATATTACTGGAACATATTCTGCTAAAGTATTACATAATTGAAGCTTTTAAAATTTGCATCACAAGTGGGTTTTTGAGAGAGGGAGACAAAAAAAAAAAAAAAAAAAAAGTTTGATTCTTCTTAATCTCAGCATCTTTTGTCTCAATGCTTTTCATGGACAAAATTGAAAAAGAGCTGGGGGCTAAGATCAGCATATACAAATATTGCAGTCCAACAAACAACCCCAAAAGAATAAACTAATTTGACTTTTAAACATTTAAATCCCTTTAATAAAAGACCTGAAAAAGGTAGTTTAGCAAAGGAAAAAAAAATAATAAAAAAAAAAGTACACTGATACCATTTACAACCACAATAGCAGAGGGGTAGGGGGGACTGTACAGCACTGCATGTCTAAAGTCACGTCCATAAATAGTTTTGATACAAGGCAAAAGATATGCATTGACTAAGTTTTTTTTTTTTTTTTTTTTTTCTCTCTCCGAACCGATAAATACATCACTGCAGGTCTGTGGCTCTATGCAGCATCTGAAGAAAAGCAGAAATGCGTGTTATTTGTACAGAATGTCATAGTGACCGGGTCTGTAGAGCAAGAAGATTCGAGGATCGCTGCCTTCAGGGAAAACGTGGTGGTTCACCGTGTCTCCCTCGCCCCGGTCCATGTACTCCACGAGAACGGGCACGTCGAGCGCCTGGGCGAGGGCGATGATATGGATGTGGTCACTCTCTTTCGACATGGGCTCCACTTCCTGAGTGGCAAGAGGACAGAGAGACGGACGGAAGGGGCACCATGACTTCTCAGAAAAGGACTCTCCCCTCTTCCCACCCTCGAGCGTGTGATGTGTGCCAGCACAACAGAGGCATCTCACACACACACACACACACACACACACACACACACACACACACACACACACACGTTCCTCGTTAGGCTCCTCCCCCTCCACCCCCCACCCCACCAGGACACCCTCACCTGCTGGCAGAACTCTTTGATGGAGCGGCTGCCTTCGATGAAGTGCTGGAAGAAGGTGTGCTCTCGCTGCAGGAAGCCGGAAGTGAGCAGGCGAAGGTAGACGACCACGTAGTCGGACACACTCTGATCGTTGAAGGCGCCGAGCAGCTCGTCCAGACATGGCTGCTTCTCACACATCTCGATCAGGTCCATGAACTGTCCGCAGGGAGAGGGGATGGTGGACGGTGGACCGTGGACATGCCTCCCATCACCGCCACCCGTAAACAGAGCGTGCTCTGGGCACGAGAGTGTCGGATTACCGTGTTGTGGAAGTCCTCGATGGTGAACTCGGTGAAGCCCTGGCTCACCAGGTCCAACTTGCTCTTGGCCGCCACCGCTTTGAACCTGCGCAGCCAGGCAGACGGACAAAGCACACAGCTCACTGAGCATTCGGGCACCACATTCCAGGTCTCTACCAAAAACCAGACAAGCAAGGATGTGCAGCTCGCATTGGAACCTGGCCAAGGTCGCTGCGTTCGTTGGCACCCTGTACACCACCAAGAGCTAAGACCCAGAGTTTCAGCGGCTCTAATCAAGACACTCAGTTTAATGGCTCACTGCCCGGCTGGAAAAAATTAGAACCTTCTACATTCTGCCCACAGAACCAAGATGTGACAAGGATCTGACATACAACACACTGATGGATAATAATGAACTTACATTTCTGAAAAGCAGGAAACACTCTATACATAACACTGGAATTATATATAAAAACATACTGTGCATATTTTGTATATCTAGACAAATATATAACATAAGACTATAACACTAGACACAATACATAAAAACCATATATTCTAATATAAAAAAAATGATACCATACATATTTTTATGCATGTGTGTAATGCTCTGGATGACAGACATCCCAGTTTCAGCCCCCAGCTGTGGCTACACCTTCGCCTACAGCAAAACGTCAGAATGACTTAGAGCAGAATAAGAGTTTAACCGCTACGACCGCTCAGTTCACAGTGCTGCTCGACTTATTTGGTGGCAACATCCATTGTAAAAACTGCATTTTGCAGCCTGTTTCGTTTTATATATATATATATGACCTCCACACCCTTGTCACAGCTGAGAAAGCATTCAAGGGCAGGGAGTCCTTCGTGAAGTGACCAGAAGGTGACAATGATCACTGTGTGCTGCAAGGCTTATGTTTGGGGGAAACGGCCCTCAGTATTACACACTCAGGCAAAGGTGTAACATCAACGATTGACTTAATCATGATGGTCAGGAGTCTTCGAAACTCTGAGAAGCTGCTCTTCGGCCTGGAGGTACGTGACCCAAGAGGGTCCAGCGAAGCTGCCGGTGACATGGAAATGGACTAAGCTTAAAAACACATTTTCCTGAAAATGACCCGAGTAGCACATCATCATGCAAATGGAGAAGAATGTAAATGAGACAGAGTGATCTGGGGACAAAAACATCACCTCTGCAGTTCCTTGGTATCATCTAGCAGCGACTCCAGATGCGAGAAGCCAAATGCTCTATAGAAGCAGTTCCCATCGGGCCGTGTTTTCCGTATGTATGAATACTTTCTGTGCAAATCCTTAAAAAAAAAAAAAGGTTGTTTCACACTTATTTTAATATACGTCACACACTACAGTTAGGGGTGCGAAACAGGAGAATGGACAGAAAACAAGCAGATATAACGGTAAGAATTTACCAGTAACATTCCAGGTTATAAATGTGTCCTTAACCACTAAGCTGCCTGGTGCCGATTAGAATCACTGCAGTATTATTCGATATGGACTGAAAGATGATATTTATATTTTTCACCTTCATGGGGTACAATGGTTCATGTGCAGCGTAAGCCAATTATCCCTGGGAAAAAGTGAACAGTGATTATCCAGGACTAATTATCATTCATGTGAGACAAAGCAGAACCAAACTTTGTGAACTTACTTTAATCTTCTGCTGGTATACAGTGTCATCCTCCGCATACTCTGCCTCCAGAACCGAAAGGGCCTGTCTCTCTGATACCAAGGGGTTGCTGGTGGCTATCTGAACATGTCACATGTTGGGGGGGAGGGGAAAACACATTAGTAAAAAAGAAATGGATTAAGTTCAACTGAAAAAAAAAAAAAAAAAAAAACAAATTATGCCAATCAGGATATGTATTCATTCATTCATTCATTCATCTGACACTTTTCTCCAAAGTTACTTGCAATGTTAATCTACCTACAATTACATACCCGTTTCTAAAGCTGGGTAATTCTACCGGAGCGATGTGTGTGGCAGCAAGGTACTTACCCTAAAGCACTCCAGTAAAATTGCTCCGCTGCATGTTTCACCTTTGACCTTGTGTTTTAAGTGCTTTGCTCAAGGGCACTATAGCTGGAGGTGGGAATCAAACCTGCAACCGTTGGGTCCAAAGGCAGCAGATTTAACCCCTATGCAACCAGCTGTCCCATGAAGACATGAAGAACGTATCCTGATTCGAGAGCTCTGCAGGGCCCACGTTACGCACTGTGCGCTTCAACAGTCTTCCACAGAACCACCTAGTTTAGGGTTAGTGTAAAAGTAAGTTAAATTAACACATGTAAACATCTTTAAGGGTTTATCTGACACTTTTATCCAAAGAACTTACAATGCTGACCTACCTACAATTATTAATTCTACTGGAGCAGTTTAGGGTAAATACCATGTTCGAAAGCACTATGGCTGGAGGGGGGATTCGAACCTGTGACCTTTGGGTCCAAAAGCAGCAGCTCTAACCACTACGCTACCAGCTGTCCCAGACAATGCGTTTCCCAGCTGTGCTGAGGAAGGAACAGCCGCAGCCCTCCGCAGGAGCGGCGGCGAGAACGGGGGAGGTGGTAAAGAGACGGTTCCGGACGAGGGAGGACAGAGCACCGTCCCGCTCACCTCCTGCTGGATCCGGTCCTGTTGGGCCACGATGGCCTCGTCGTACGCTAGGCTGTTGACCCCTGCGAAGGAGAGAGGGGTGACACGCATGTGGGTTTACTGCGGGGGCCCATCACACACACACACACACACACACCTTGGCCTTTTTGTGTGATACAGTAGAGAAGAAGTGAAAATACTGGAACGAACTCTCAGCTGAGAGATTCCGAAACTGCATCCCCCCCAGGGGGGGACATGGACAAAGTGTCCTTTGGCCTCAGGAAGTCAAGAGAGACGAGGAAAAGCAGGGTAAAGGAGAGCAGAACGCAGTAAAAGCGGCCAAGGCCAAGAGGAGCCCTGGACTCAGTGGACTGAGCGGGACAAGAGCGACGAGCCGCAGTTCGACTTCGTCACGGACAAACAAACAAACAAAGTAGTGGCGTTTTGAACAGCGGCTCCTCCTTCAAACACCTCATTGTTCTCGTCTGAAGCACGTCCGCTTTAGTTTATACCGTCGCCCTTCACATTTATTTTTGAACACCAAAGATATAAAAGAACAAATTTATTTAAAAAAAAAATAAAATAAAGAAATAAAAATCAGGAATTCCGCAAGACAAGAGAAGAGACGTGCGCGCGGCGAACTGCCTGCGATATTATTATTGACAATTGTAAATGTAATGGAGGAGTTTTCCTCCTAATTTCCTGTAACTGGGACACTATTTGTGGTCCATAGCTACTCTTTTTTCATCATCGTTATCATTCATTATTATCTTTATTATCGCTGGTGTGTTGTCTCTCAGAGGGCTTGGAGAGACTGGGACGAGACTGAGGCTCGCTGCACGAGCCGACATCGAGCGACGTTCCCTCGGCTCCCTCGCGGGCTCCTCCTCGCGCTGTCGGTTCCGGCAGCCGCGCGGACCGTCGCCCTCGGTTCGGACCACCAGCAGCGTCCCGTCGGTCCCCCCGCCGCCCCTCGGAGCTCCGCGTCTCCACGTTTCGCTTCCCGCTGTGGAAAATCGCTCCTCGTTCGCCACAAAAGAAGCCCCACACACACACACACACACGACACGGACGGGCGGGCGGGTCGGAGCCAGTGATGGGGGCTCGACAGCTCGCCTCACTGTGTCGTCGTGTCCCTCCTGCTCCTCCTCCTGGGCTGCGAGGGAAGCGGCTCCGCGAGCCACAGCTTCCGACCCCCGGCGTCAACGCAGCGCTTTCCCGCGGCCTCGTTTCCACTCACCGTCCATGTCCCTCCGCGCAGCTTCGTGCACCTCGTCCTCCGCCATGTTGCCCGTCCGCTGCCTGACATGCGCTCACTCGGGTTCCGGGTCACGCTGCGGTTCTCGTTAAGTTAAATAACCGACACATTTTGTCCACAATCAAGCTTTCGTGCCCCTTCCCCCCCCCCCCACTATAGTAATATCATAAATGCAGCCGGACAGGGCGAGACCCCTTCTCCACGCGCTTCCAGAATTGACACTTTGTCACAAAGTCTGGACGGAAGCGAACGAAGCTATATAGGTACGATTAATTCTTGTATCGAGTGAAGGCACTGAAAACTGGCCAAATCAGTTGTGAACGAAAAGGGCATTTGCCTGAACTGCAGTTTACTCTCTTGAGAGTAAAGGAGCTGTGGTGGTCTTGTGTAAGACCACATTGACAGTAAACGTGATCACGTAGAAAACGTCGCAGCTGAATAAAAAAGCGTTACAATGACAGCATGTGCGTGAGCGATTTGGAAATTAACAGACAGCTTTGAGGTTTAAATTAATATTTTATTGTAACACTCAACAGGAGGAACAAATAAAACTGTGTCATTGTCTTGTTCAGGTCTCCACATCCATGGCTGAAGTTTAGACAGAGTGGACACTCCTATGGAGAGGTAGAAGGGCGAAGACTTGGAGAACGGTGGATTCTTCCCCACGTTGGTTTTAGGAGATGAAGCCTGTCGAAGGGTGCTGGCCCCAGTCGAACGTCACCGGATGGTGTGCTGGAGGCCCTGTCGAGCTCATTTTCTTTCCTTGTAGGACTCTAGATTGGCCAAGACCCATCCAGAAGGTCCCAAAATGGCAATCATGAACACCGTCATGCTAATCGCAGTCTCCTAAAGTGGGAAGAGGCACACAGTAGATGAGCAGGGCAAAAGGTGTGAATGAAGTATACACCTTAACCCTATTAAGGAGCTGCCAGCCCCTATTTATGTAGCCCATATACATTCACATTTATTCATTTGAGTTTCCTCCCAAGCAACTTACAATCATTTACCCATTCATACAGCTGGTTAACCGAAGCAACTTGGGGCAAGGACCCTGCTGAAGGACAGGTGACATTCCAACTTACAACCTTCTGATCCGAAGCCAGCTACTCCGATCACTATGCTACCAGCTGCTCAGCGAACTTTAGCCGCTTTATATAAAAACTATTGTCTCCGTTCATGTGAATTACAGTACATTACAGTTTAAAACTTAACATGCGAGGTAACGGCTCTTCCGCCAACAAACTCCTTCTCTCCTGTCAAATTAGCTTGTACTGAATGTTTTAACAATGTATTTCTGCATTATTCAATTTGGGAGAAAGGCGGCAGGTGTCAATCCTTTACAAGGAAACGTGAGGAATTGTTTATAGTGTGTCTTCTAGTTCATAGCCTGGCCTGAGCAACATGTTGAGATACACACACACAGTTGTTAATGCTAAAATGCTGTGATTCCATTCATAACTCACGTCACGTTTTATGAAACTACCACATTGGTAGAATATGGTAAATTTTACTTCATGCTCAATCAATGTACCTACTAATCAATACCAGCAGCTCCGTGTTTTTTTCATGCACTTAGTAGTTACCTTCAAAACAAAGTCAAAGGCCATAAAAAAGTGACATACAAATGAATATTAATCAATAAGTCACTTGGCCTAGGCTTTGTTTTAAAGGCCAATTCAAAAGAATTATGGATACTCAATTCGCATGAATGAATGTTTAGGTACTTAAAGTAACTCGTGTCTTGCGCTGGATCTGCTCTGAGTTCAGGGATGAATCGCGCAGTGGGAGCGCAGAGGCCTAGTCACCTAGTCAGCCCTGCAGTGGCTCACCACAACGCTCAGAACAGGTGACTCTCTCCTCCGTCATAACAGCGCAAAGAGGACACTTACAGCAGCGCCGACTGGTTCCTTAGCCGGTTTGGTGGTGAGGCCTGCGCGCTGGCTCATCGCCGGTGCCCGCAAGAGAGACCGCGCAGCCAAAACGCCGCGCAAAACGCCTGACATGTCGACTCTTTGCAGCAGTTCAATGCGTCTGAAGGACGAAAGGGAAGCGAAGCCGGATGCGGTAACAGCACCACGTGATCGGATGTTGCTGTGACGTTTTGCAGGACGTGACGTTGGGTCGCGCAGATATTGTTTCGAATAGAATTGCGGAGCCGCGAGTGTCATCGCTTCATACATACTCTGAATTTTTGCTTATTCGTTCAGTTTATATTTGCAGAGGAAAATAATTAAAAGCAGACTAGCTCTAAGTCGAGCGTAAAGCGCTTTATCTCACGTGTGAAAGGGCATAGGAATCACGTGTCTGCAATATGGTTGCCAACCGTCCCGTAAATAATTATACAGAATCAATGAATCGTTCAGTTCCGTAACCATCCCGTGGTTGGCATACGGAACGCGGTTTGTCCCGTATTTTAACCTTTCACACCCGAAGGCATTTAAATGTATTACATATATTTATTGCACACATAAACTTGGCAGTTCGCATAGTGCCTGACTGTCACTGGCCGTTGGTTGCTACGTTACCCGGACGCTACATTTGACCGGGGGGGAGGGGGGGGGTGTCAAGACAGGTAGCTACCAACTATGACTAGATGTGATCATGGCTACTAATAGGCCACGTGGAGAGGATATCCTCCGTAATGAAAAAGAAGTGGAGTGACTCTAAGAACTCATGAAAAGGGAGCCGCTTGCACTGCTGTTCAGAAAAATGTGTGAAATGCAGCCTACTTTCAATCAGTTGCTGTGCTTAAAGAAAAGTGAAGCCTATCAAAGTGTGTGCTTTTCATTGATGCAAATTTCACTTTTTTTGAATTTGTTGTCTGTTCATTAAAGTGAAAAAAATCACTCTAAAGGACTGAGAGTCTGTTGCTCATCAGTTGTGTAACAAATGTGTATTAATCGTCTAGGAAGACGCTATGGCGATATGTGTGTAACGCCATACTGGTGTGTGACTCTTTAGCATGACATTAAAATTAATTTTTTACAACTGACATGTATGTCAGTGAGCTAAAAGCAAATGAAATGTGTCTCAGATTTATTTTAGCATTTAATTCAGTGAAGCAGAGACTTCTTTTTGACACGCATGCATTAGCTACAAAGAAATTCCCTTATACTGTCCCTTATTTTCCTACAAAAAAACCCAAAAGTGTCCCTTATTTTCTTCTGCAGGGGTTGGCAACAGGTCTGCATCCAAATCTCGACTCATGATGTCACCCGCTCGGAGAGAAGCGTCCGTTACATGAATAAGTGTGAATATGAAGTATTTTAATTACTGCAGAGCTCCGAATGTGGATTTATAAATAGCAGGGAGCAGTTTTGTTCTGAAGGAGAAGCATTACAATGTTAACTGAGTAATAGTCAGCTTTTGTAAAACTCAACTTTTATTCAGTTGGAAAAGAATCTCGGATGAGAATTTACAACCATTTGGCGGAGAATATTATTATTCTGGGCTCAAGTGTCTTTTTTCACATTTTCGGTGTATCGACAGTACGGATATGTTTGAAACTATGATGGTCATGTGGCCTATAGACCCAGTGGCTCTTGAACATGACACCAGTCTACAGCTCAAACATGAAAATGAAAAATGTGAAAAAAACCTTAAACACAAATACTTTTGATTTTTTCTGCAAGTTGAAATATATTTTTGTTATAAATAACAGGTGTAGTGTATCTACAAAAAGCTGGCACGTTAAAAACTTATTTTCAGTGAGGAATACAGCTTATTAAATATTTCAAGTACAGTATTATATGTATAGTTCTAATAATTTTAGAAGTATCTTCAAAGCATTTTCTGGATTTTGCTTATTTGTACAGTGGCTGTATTTTCCCTAGTTATCTATGTGCTATGAATATTCTAAAGCCTCTAAAAATGTCCCAATATAAAGGAATTATCGCAACTTCCAAGTTTATTAAAACATTTTTAAAATGTTGCAACCCTTCATGTAATACAAATAGAGATCATTCTGTGTATAATATTCATATATATATGAAATTTCATTTCAGAGTTACCTATTCCAGTATCCTAAGGAAAATAATGTTCACAATGCTGAATAAAACTTTCAGCAGACAACCTTTAAACAGTTTTAAAACTGTTTTAAATGCTAAAAAAATTGTATTTACAGCACTCCATTCCCTGTCCAGAACATTTTGGACCAGTAAACTGAATTGAGTGCTATAAACAGTGAAGATAAGGTCCAGGACTTAAAGCCTCTAAGCAGTTTCCTTCAAGGGGAAGCTGTCGGTGTCCTTCGGCTCGGCCTCCTGTTTCTTTGTTGCCCTTTGGCACTTTTTGTTGGCGATTCTGCAGAGGACAGGCCAGTTAGAGCATTGAACATGAACTCATTCGTTCTGAATTATCCACTAGGAGACCCTCAGGTTCCAGCTGGTTTGATACAGAAAACATTCAGGTGGTTTCTTACCTTCAAGGTCTTCATTCAACTTTGATACACAAATTTCCCTGTTCTACGAAGATACAGCCCTTGTACCTGATACGGGGCTAAATTAACCCATAATAAAATAATTTTTTTGGATTTTGATCACATTCAGGATCTCATCCGTCATTTCCGTGCTTATTCGCTGCATGTTTAGTCATCTTTGAGCTAAATAAGATGGAATCTAAGCCTTATATCTTCACGTGGCTTTACGGTTTCATTTTGCAAGACAATTTCTTAAGAAATATGATATTCTTTTTGGGCCTTTGTTTACCTCTCCTCGACATCCTGAATAGTCTCTGGAAGGGGAGTGGACATTGTTTCAGGGAGGAAGATGGCGACTAGCCCAGACAAAATGGGGACACCCCCGTAGATGAGCCCTGGGAGCCAGGCTGTAGTCTCCCCCAAGAGCTGCACCATGGGGGCCACCATTGCACCGACCCGAGCCGTCATGGAAACCCAGCCCATGCCATTCTGTCTGAAATGGAGAAACAGCCCATAACTGAACCCGTTCTTCCTCTTCTTTGCCACCGTCTGAACTTTTGCACAGTTGCCCGTCCAGGAAGGCAGTAAATGGGGAAAAGTATCGTCGGTGTAACTGGTGTGTTCAGGTCGCGTGTGTCTTACCGGATGACTGTGGGATACAGCTCCCCGGAGTACAGGAAGCAGACGTTGAAGGAAGCAGCCAGGCAGCCTTTGCCCAGCACCGCCAGACTGGTGCGAAGAATCTGCTGGTCTGTAAACGTGGAAGAAAAGCACTTAGAACCATGGAGTCGTCTGTGCACTTTGACTTGGTGACGGGTGCCAAAGCGGGGCAATGCGGGTCGCACTTCGTAGCAGGGTAAATTCTCGTGGCACTCCCGGATCTCAGGAAACAATACTGCGGTGCAGCGTAGTTAACATCATACTGCGCTCAAACACCCGGACCAAACGGAGAATCCGTCCCCATTGCTGCTCACCGTACGGCACCAAGATATTGATCAGTATGGTGACTCCCGCCACTATCAGGACAACCGACTGCGAGCGGCACCTTCCAAAGTGGCTCAAGGAAGCTGTAATAATTATCTTCGCAGGGATGTCCACTGCTCCAAAGATCACTTGTATCAAGTAGATGCTCACTCCAAACTTCTGGAGATCCAAGGCCAGTCCATAATAGGCAAAACTTGTGGAGAACCTAAAAGAAGGAGACTTCACTGCTCGCGTCACCATTTTCTTCCTAGACACGTCTATCCGCAACAAAGATGCCGCATCGTAAAATAAAACACGATATAGGAATTTCCTTAAATGTTTCAAACAAAGCAACGGTTTTGTATCGTTAAATTCACAGAAACAACAACACACTCTCAGCGATGGTAACAAATGGTCTTCATGCAGGCGGTCCCCGGATTACGAACGAGTTCCGTTCCTAAATCTGTCTTTAAGTCGGATTTGTATGTAAGTCGGAACGGTTTGGTACGGTTCGTATCTAATGTCAGTCAGTCAAATGTTTGTCATATAGTTCATAGTGTACCTTTCTATGCATAAAAACATTAAAGAAACACTTCCGGATACACTAAAAAATCTAACATAATAATACAGTAGTAATAAGGATAACAATAATAATCAATGTAACTACAATATTTATAATAGAGAGAGAGACATTGGGACGGAGCTGTTTACATGCTCCATTGTTTTCGCTTTGTCCTTTAAAATTGTCCTGATCGTTGACCGACTGCAGCCCAACGCTTTTCCAATATTCGTTGGCGTTTCACCTTTTTCCGATCGCTTTATTATTTCCACTTTAGTTTCTTTGATGGATCACCGTCACTTGCATCACATTTACACTTTGGTGCCATGGTTAGGAGGGTAAAAACAAAAAAATTAATGCCAAATACAGTAACACACGAGACACCGTTAACAGCAACGTGGTCCGACTGAAAAGAAGGAAGTGTGTGTTCTGCCTCGGGGTCACGAGCCGACGAACCGCTGTACACACACAATGTTTTGATGCTCATCGCAAAGCAGAGCCGCTTATTATTCCGAATAATTGTATGTAACTCAAATTTTTAATATAATAGGCTTTACGGTGAGTGGTGGTTTGTAACTACTGGTTGTACGTAAGTCGGATGTTCGTAACCCGGGGACTGTCTGTACTGTGGTTACAAAGTGACAGATGTACAGTAGATTAATATCTAGAGAAAGGGGGCGATGAGACCAACCAGACTGCACTGAGACACAAGGTGATCATCCTCAGCGATGACAAACGGAACAGGTCAAGGGCAGAGTGTGTTTCTTGCGAACACGACAGTTCCTTCTTCATTGACTTCTGCAGGACCTACGCAAGAACTGCATGTGTTCATTTGTAGGTTCTGACTCGGTTTATGTTTACTTTTATTCTTTTAGAGGACACTTCTCTTCAATGATTTACCCATTTATACAGCTGGGTGGTTCATTACTGGATCAATTCAGCGTAAGTACCTTGATCAAGGACACTACAGCAGCAGGCGGGACTCAAACCCAGGTCTTTCAACTGTAAGGCAACGGCTCTAACCAGTGCACTACCTGCTGCCCCTATTATTAACTAGTGTTTAGCTGACGCCTTTGTCCAATGTGACTTACAATGATGAATATACTATAGTAAATAATACAAAATAGCAACAATTACACAACACTCTACTATTCATCAAGCTGACTGCTTTCCAAAGCAACTTACAGGTGGGTGATTTGTAGTGGAGCAACTTAAGGTAAGTACATTGCTCAAGGGTACTGGAGCTGAATTCAAACCTGTGAGCTTTGGGTCCAAAGGCACTAGTTATATCCACTATGCTGCCAGCTGTCCTACGTTTTTATTTTCGCACTATGGGCAATTTAGATTCACCAGTTTGCCTGGAGTGCCTGTCTTTGGGCTGTGGGAGGAAACCAGAGCGCCTAGAGGAAAGCCATGCGAATATAGGGAGAACCTGCAAACTCCTCAGAGTTGGAGACGCATTCAAACCCACATCCAGCCCCAGAGGTCAGGATCCAGAAGGTGCCACCGCTACCCTCCGTTCCCCCATGATGAAATGCCGTAATGCTGTAATGCATTAGACACACACTCACTCACTCAGTGTCGATAACTGTTTATCCTAAGGCTGAGTCACAGTGGTCCGGAGCCTATCCAGGAAGCATAGGGCGCTGAGCTAAATAGCGTATCTGTACAATTCAATTTATTTTTAAAGACATTTAGTGTAGCAGTCTGATTAAATGTACAGTACTCCTAGCTTTGGTGAAATTCCAGGGAATGGAGCCCAAGACTGGAAACAAGAAAAAAAACGCATCTACTTCTTAGGCTCTAAAACGGAAGTTGCTGTGCAGGTCAGGCTACGTACCTCTACATCAATTTTTTCCCCTTCTGCTTTACACCCGTTGATGCGAGCGACAGTTTTCACACATTTGACGGCTTGGTCCGACTTTCCGCTCAATACCAGCCAACGCGCCGACTCCTGGAACCACCTGTGGGACATTATTGTCACTGAAAGTCGAAATACTGACACGATGGCATCAATCGGTTCTCACAAAGGCGATTGAGATGAGTGAGATGGTTTGAATAAGATGAATATTAATAATACTTTGTATAATACATCCCAGCCGTCTGAGATCATGTGAAATGTTGCATTTTTACAGTGAGCACTGGACAATTTTCCCCAAATTATTACAGCTGTTCCCCAACATTTATTCATTTAGCTAATGAGTTTCTCCAAGGCCACTTACAGTGTTAGTGTTAGTGTACCTACAATTATTTACCCATTTATACAACTCAGAACAATTTTATTAAGAGTAAGTAGCTCAGGGGAACTACAGGAGGGGATCAAATCTGCACCTTTAGGGTCCAAAAGTAACAGCTCTAACCACTACGCTACCAGCTGTCCACCTACTTCGGAGTTCTGTTCTGACTGACCAGTCGGATCTCGAAATGGATGTAAGTCGGACGTATGTTAGCATGGCATGTAGAAGGTATACCTGTACAACATCCTTTCATCCGACTCAATTCCTATCGTGATTATCTCGTTTTTTATTAAGCAGCTTTATTGACATTTTATATGATTATGTAGTTTTTTTAACCTTGTATTTAAGATTCTTTAGTTCATATTTCATCGTTTTTATTTTTTACCTCATGCAAGTTTTGTTATTATCGTAGAATTCATACTCGCCGAACCTTTCACCGCTTCCCGTATTTTTTCTTTGTCCTTTAAAACTGTTGTGGAATGGGACAAGTGCAGATCACGTGCAACCACATTAACTTTTTTCCTCCTTCATATTGGTTGATTACCTTCATTTTCAATTCCAAATCGAACATCTTGCTCGGCTTCTTGCCAGATCTATCAGCAGAGGATGGGTTTTTTCCCTCCTGCTCGTCATCTTCTTTGGGGTTTAATAGAATAATGATATAATCCAGCACAAAAATTTGTTAGATTTACTTGAATAACGCACGCATACTGAATGGTAGCTGACAGCGAGAACTGAGAGAGATGCTGTGATGTACACAATGCCGGGATATCGTCTGACGGTCACTATCGCACCCACGCGGCCGTTAGCACTGGCGGACATAAGACCAAGTGTAATTTTTATATTTCTATATATTTTTTCCTTTATTTTTCAGAATTTATACGATATTTTTTTTGTTCGTGTGTACGGATGGTTGTAAGTCACATAGGTCATAAGTAGGGAGAGGCTGTATATGGGATGCGGTGCAGGAGACGTTACATTATCGACGAAGACTTATGGATTGGGGCAAGAAAGAGAATGAAGGATGGTGGATTGGCTTAAATTTGCTTCTGAAGAGTTCTCAGTGTAAATGTCTTTACATTTAATATATGGATATTGATATTAGGCAGCTGTAGGAGGCAACACTGTAACAATTTTCAAACACATGGATGTACTTTGGTCCGTTTGCGTTTCTCACAAGTATGAGGCCAGAATTTCTGCTTTCGGTGACAGTCTGTGTGTTATGGTTATTGTGAGAACGTTCATCCTGCACAACTGATGAAAACGCCACAGTGACGCACGTCCTCACAGAAGGCAGCACATCGATGGACGAAACCGTTTAATTGCGCGTTTGTTTTCTTTCTTTATGGAGGGAAACAAATGAAAAGTCATCTTTCTCTAGTGCAGCCCTAACCAAGATTCCACAGGTTTCCATCATAAATGGGATCGAAATTCTGAGATTTTTTTTTTCTCAGTGCCCAGCGTTCCACTGGTGGAAACTCGGCAGTAAAGACACTTTAGACTGGAGAATTTATAGGGTTCAAACTGAACATATGTCTGTGTCCTACCAAGAGTAGAGGAAACAGATGTAGAAGGGCAGCGACACAGCCAAGGTGAGCCAGCGCCAGTCCCGTAACAGGTAGGCCACCCCTGACAGAAGGAGCTGTCCCATGGTGTAGCAATACCCGGTGGTCGCGACAGTCATGGTCCTCGCTTGAGTCGGGATCCACTCCACGTCTGAATAGAGAGGCAGTAAAGAAGATGGGTCTTTAGACAGCTAAAGAGGGCGGGGGATTTCTAGCCTTTGAGAGCAACATCCAGACTTACACTAACCCAACGCCCTGGTCCAGGAGCTCTTCTGATCTTTCAGTCCAAATGCATCACCTCCTCATGCTACCAGCATTCGTCTTACAAAACTACTAAATAAAAAGTCCGGCCCAGCGTTATTTTTTAGGGGAAATACCTTGCTTAAGGTTACTATAGCCAGAGGTGGGGATCAAACCTGCAACCTTTGGATCCAAAGGCAGTATCTCTAACCACTACATGGCCAGCTGTCCTGCTTGAAAGTGCATAAAAACATGGCTTCAAAAATCAAGGGACATCGGAATTAAACTTTTACTGACTGTGAGTTAGCGGTAAGAGTCACTTGGATTTACAAACAAATCGATTCATTTGAACGGACGTCTGCTCATAACTGTGTCCATAAGCTGAGGGGAGAGTGTGTTGTGTTCAGCCTGTGATGAGCCCCACTGTGATCATCTTCTCCTGTATAACCCTAAGGACAATTTGGGGATTGATCATCTAGGACGTCCGGCGCTGCAGCACCAAAAAGGCACGGGAACTATGTGCCTCGCGACGCTCTGCTGATCACGATCGATCCAGAAGCGTTGACTCACTGAGAGAGTGAGCGTTGAGCACGAAGCCAGACAAGGCCATGCCGCAGAAGAAACGGAACAGACAGAAGAGGAAGAAAGAGGGGGCGAAGGTAGCACATGTCCCCCCGACGGCCATCATCAAGTGGGATATGAGCATCAGCTTCTTACGTCCAAACCTGGGGAAGATGCACCAGAAATGATATAGAAAAGATAAGGGTTGGGCACATAAGTGCTTACACATATTTTAATAGTCTTATTTCATTTTACTTACATGTGAACTAACATAGCCTGCAGTATTAAACATTGAAGTGTTTATACTTAATTTTTTTTATAAGAAATTGTTGAATAATAGATAAACCTTTATGCGGCTACTTCTGCGATGTACACTGGTTTATACCGTGGTATGTGACAAATTGAGTTTACTGTAGAATCACGTTTCTTCTGGTGATGTGATGCACTCAGCCTGTGTGAAGTTCGCATGTTCGTCCCATGTCTGTGTGGGTTTCCTCTGGCTGCTCTGGTTTCCTCCCACAATCCAAAGACATGCTGTTCAGGTTCCCCCACAGTGTGTGAGCGTTCCACTGATGTATGGATGAGTGACCCAGTGTAAGTAGCGTATCTAGCGGTGTAAGTCACCGCGGTGAATAAGGTGTGTGTGCTGATAACACTACATAGAGTTCAATGGAAGCTGCTTTGGGGAAAAGTAAACAGTAATGTGCTTTTACACAACTACCTTCCTCCTCCATTAACCATTAACGGAGCGAGAGTGAAATGATAGTACAGTTGACCCTTGAACAACCTGGGGGTTAGGGGCACAGACCCCACATGTAGTTGGAAATCCACGTATAAGTTTTGGGGAGTTAAAAGTTAACTACTAATAGCCTACTGTTGAGTGGAAGTCTTACCAATAACATAAACAGTCAATTAACACATATTTTGTATGTTATATATATTATATACTGTATTCTTACAATAAAATAAACTACAGAAAAGAAAATGTTAGGGAAGAGAAAATGCATTTACAGTACTGTACTGTATTTATCGATACTGTAAGTTTACTTCGTCTGTTCACAAGATGAATTCGTCTGTCTGTCTGTCAGTAACTACATCAATATTGTCTTACATGATACAAAACACTGCAGATGTTATACGTATTACTAACACTAGACATGAAAGGAAATCTTTCGAGTCTATTTATTGAAAAATATCCGCGTATAAGTGGCCCCGTCAATTCAAACCCGTGCTGTTCAAGGGTCAACCGTACTATACAGCGACAGAGTCGAGTGGCCTTTGTAATCTTGCCTGTCCGAAAATCCTCCGAATATTAAGGCTCCCACTAGCACCCCTCCCATGTAAATGCTTTGTCCCATCTGCTTGTATGAGTGAAGATCACACACCAAGTCCCACTGAGAGAGAAAGAAAAGAAACAGTTTGCACATAAACATCTTTGACCTTCATGACAAAAACAGTCTCAAGCACTCGTGGGAAAGTGCTAAAGGGAAAAATTGAAGAGCACACTGATAGTAAACCACATAAAATGACTGGCGCGCAAAACCCAAAAATGGGACACCGGTGCAGGTCTTCTATGGCCTTAGAGCATTTCTGGTCCTCCTTAGACATGACACTGAATCCAGTGCTGCCATCCAGCCTCACCGCACGCCCCTACCTCAGAGATGATGGTTGAGCTCCTGTCCGTCATTTCGTACTCCCAGCCATCCTCACAGCCCTGCAGGTCCGTCAAGGGCGGACTCCTGGTGCCTTGGACAGAGGAACCGTCTCCCAGGCTGCCATTCTCAGCAAGGAGGTACCAACGGGGGCTGGAGTAGCGCTGGCACTTGAACGGCCTCCCCTTAGAATCCAGAGGCACGGTGACCAGGACAATGTCCTTGGGGTCCAGATTGGACTCGGAGAAGTTCTTTGGGGCCTGGCAGTGGTGGGGCGGCACCATAGCCACAAAGTTCTGCAGCAGGTTATGGCTGGCCAGCATGAGCATTGGAAGGCAGATCAGGCTGAGCTGGATGAATTGGAAGCGCCCCATGCCGCCCACCTTGTCGATGATTTCGCCGAAAGCCATGGCTGAACAGTGAGCAGTGCGGCCCTTAATTGGCAGCGAACCGCACGCAACCACCCTGGATTTGGTTTCAGAAACGAGAAAGGGGGTGTCTCCCTCTGCTCCCCGACGTTAATGTTGCAGCTGAAAAAAGGCCAAGAGGAGAATGAGGAGAGGCTGAAATGTACGTGTAGCGCATACGCAAATAGGTACATAACAGCTTGAAAAGGACATAAAACACAAATGCCGGATACGCTGAAACCCTGCCGCTCTGTCAATGAGAACATTGTTGAACAGCTCGAGAATGAAAAGGGTGCGAATCACTACATCGAGCTCAAACAGTGCATCCTTACTGAATCCTTCATATGTGGTTCCACTGAAAAGTATCATATGTAGACACAGTGGTGCTTTTCTTAGTCATAGACCACAAAATCGCACGCACAAACACACTGCCGCAGCCGCTTATCCCAAGCAGGGGTCGCGGAGGACCGGAGCCTAAACCAGCAACACAGGGTGCAGGGCTGGAGGGGGAGGGGACACACCCAGGACAGCAGGCCAGTCCGTTGTAAGACACCCCAAGTGGGACTCGAACCCCGGACCCACCAGAGAACAGGACCCAGCCAAGCCTGCTGCGCCACCGCATCCCCCAGACCACAAAATGACATTGAAAAATAATTTAACATCTATGATTATTACATAATTTAATAATAATTAGTATATAATTTATTATATAATTTAAATGATTATATAATTTAGTATATAAACATTGATAGTTTAATGCCAACAGTTGAGAGTCATCGGCATGATATGTAATAAGATTGGTGCAGATTATTACTGTGATTAAAATTGTGCCTGGAACTCATGAGCATATGGACATTACCTGTTACCTGAGTGTGACACATTAAATAATAAAAAAAAAAAAAGAAAAAGCATGGTGGTGGAGCATGGTGATTTTGCTCCAATAAAATCAACAATATAAAGCTGAAATGAACTGAGTGCAATACTTACAGTTTCTGGAACTATCAAGAGATGAAGCTGACAGTTTTGCTGAAGTTAGAAAATGTGCCTTAGAATGTTAATTTCGTTCATGTCTAATAACAAACTGCATGAGATGAAATATTGCAGCAGCATGTTGAAAACATCAGTCTTCTTATCCCCCGACAGTTAGTTCATTAAAAAAAAGTCTTTCAAGAAGAAAAAAAATCTCCCGAATCTCCTTCCCGAGTTCTTCTGGGCAGCAAGGAAATAATTTCTAAGTGAAGAGCAGAGCGCTGTGGGAACCATCAGTCGCTTTCAAGTGCAATAAGAAGAGTAAATGATGACTGTTTCGGTCCCTTCCCTTCACTAATGATGTAACAAATTAAAGTTTATAAAATAAACAATAACTGCTGTTTTCCTGACCTCGAAACTTCAAAACGGAGGGAACTTTTCTGAGTCTTGGGATTAAACTGAGCTCAGTAAAACAAATCCTCTTGGTCGATTTGCCCCCTTTATTGACCACGGAGAGAGAAGAAGTCCCGGGCGTGTAATTGTGAATGCGGTCGCCGCTATATGAAAATGAAGCTTTATATCCTCATCCTTGGTGCTATTGGCTGAACGTAAGACGTACGCCGACGTGAACCCCCGGTCCGCATCAATAATGCGTGTGGTTCCAAAGTGCTGGAGGTCAAAAGACTAGACACTGGGTGCTGGCGTGCTGTGTGGTGCGAGCGGAGGCCGGTGGGGGGTGCCCGGGAGGGGATTTTGACAGCCCAATTAACGGCGTGAAACAATAAGAAGGCCACGCGGAGGGCAGGGACTGGGACAAAGTGTGTTGGCTCATTGCACAACACTGCACACACACAGCGGTCAACGTTTCAGAAGTGTATTTGTTTCGCAGTAAAACAGTAACTGGAAACAGATGAACCAGGTTTTAAACCTGAAGGCATTTGGTTCCGGCTGTGTTGCAATGGCCGTTGATGTGACGGCCCCCTCGCCCCTTGTCGGAAAAATGCCTTTATGTCTTGGAACGCCGCATATCAAGCGACGAGCAAATATTTACGTTTACTTATTTAGCAGACACTTTTGTCTAAAGCGACTTCCAGTGAACTCTATGTAGTGTTATCAGCCCACACACCATATTCACCGTGGTGACTTACACTGCTAGATACATTACTTACACTGAGTCACTCATCCATACATCAGTGAAACACACACAGGTGTATCTGCTTCAAGAGCTGTACATCGTCCGTCTATCGCTGCAGTGTAGTGATGAGAGACGCCAAGGGAGGCAATGACCAAGTAAGTGGTCTTTACATAAAAGGAACACAAACCTTCATGTCAATAACTGGCTTACATGTGAAATATCCATCCATCCATCCACCTTCCATCCCGCTTGTGCTAATAAAGTCGCAGTGGCAGCAGGGACAGCAGAGAGGCCCAGCCGTTCCCAGGCCAACTGTGAGATATAATCCCTCCAGCGGGTCCTGGGTCGACCTCGGGGCCTCGCCCCAGTTGGCCGTGCCTGGTATACCTCCTAAGGGAGGCGCCCGGGGGGCATTTATCAGATGCCTGAACCACCTCAACTGGCTCCTCTCAATGTGAAGGAGTAGCAGCTCTACTCTGAGCTCCTCCCGGATGTCCGAACTCCTCACCCTGTCACGGAGAGAGAGTCCCAGCACCCTGCGGAGAAAATTCATTTCGGCCGCTTGTATCCGCGATCTTATTCTTTCGGTCATCACCCAGAGTTCATGACCATAGGTGAGGGTAGGGACGTAGATCGACGGGAAATGGAGAGCTTCGCTTTATGGCTCAGCTCCCCCTTCACCACTACAGTCCGGTACAGCGACCGCATTACTGCTGCTGCTGCTCCCAGTCTGCGGCCGATCTCACGCTCCCTTTTCCCCTCACTCGTGAACAAGACCCAAAGATACTTGAACTCCTCCACCTGGGGCAAATTCTCTCCCCTTACCAGGAGTGGACATGCCATCCTTTTCCGTGAGAGAACCATGGACTCAGACATTGAGGTGCTGATCCTCATCCCAACCGCTTCACACTCGGCTGCAAACCGTTCCAGTGCGTGTTGGAGGCAACCCTGTGACTGTACAAAAAGGACAACATCATCTGCAAAGAGCAGAGACGTCACCTTCCGACTCCCACACAGAATGCCCTCCTGGCCTTGACTGCGCTTTGATATCCTGTCCATGAAAACCGCAAACAGGAGTAGAGACAAGGCACAACGTTGGCGGAGTCCAACACCCACACTGAACAGGCCTGACTTAATGCTGAGTATGCGGACACAGCTTTCGCTCCGTATGTACAGAGACTGAACAGCCCACAGTAGTGGCCCCGGTACCCATGCTCCCTAAGCACCTCCCACAGAATCTCCCGGGGAACATGGTCATAGGCCTTCTCCATGTCTGCAAAACACATGTAGACTGGATTAGCAAACTCCCATGCCCCTTCAATTATCTGCGAGAGGGTAAAAAGCTGGCCTGCTGTTCCACGGCCAGGGCGGAATCCGCATTTTTCCTCTCCAATCTGAGGTTCAACTATCTGCCGGAGCCTCCTCTCCAGCACCCCGGCATAGACTTTCCCAGGGAGGCTGAGAAGTGTGATACCCCAATAGTTGGTACACACTCTCCAGTCCCCTTTCTTAAAAATAGGGACCACCACCCCAGTTTGCCAATCCAAGGGCACTGTCCCCGAGGTCCATGCAACATTGCAGAGGCATGTCAACCATGACAGCCTTGCAACACCCAGGGCCTTAAGCAGTTCCGGGCAGATCTCATTCACCCCCAGTGCTTTGCCACTGTGGAGCTTTTTAACTATCTCAGTGACTTCCACCAGGGAAATGGATTCTGACAGCCCGAAAGCCTCAGGCCCTGACTCCTGTAAGGGAGGCATATCACTTGGGTTTAAGAGTTCTTCAAAGTGCTCCTTCCACCTCCCGACAATGTCCTCATCAGAGGTCAGAGTTTCTCCACTCCTGCTAAACACAGTCTGAGGGAAACTCCTCCGACCCCTCGTGAGCTGGCAGATGGTTCCCCAGAACCTCTTTGAAGCCGACCGATAGTCGTTTTACATGGCCTCTCCAAACTCCTCCCATGCCCAGGATTTTGCTTCTGCAACCGCAACCACTTTTTTCGCCTGCTGGTACCTGTCTGCTGAGTCAGGAGTCCCCAGAGCCAACCAGGCCCTAAAGGCCTCCTTCTTCAGCTTGACGGCTTCCCTCACCACCGGTGTCCACCAGCGGGTTCTCGGGTTGCTGCCCTGGCTGGCACCAACAAGCTTTTGGCCACTGCTGTGCCTGGCTGCTTCCACAATAGAGGTTTGAACAGGGTCCATTCAGACTCCATGTCCCCTACCTCCTCCGGGACATGGGAGAAGCTCTCCCGGAGGTGTGAGTCGAAATCATTCTGGACAAGGTCCTCTAACAGTCGTTCCCAGCACACCCTCGTTAAACGTCTGGGCCTACCGGGTCTGTCCACCAGTTTTCCCCACCATCTGATCCAACTCACCACCAGATGGTGATCGGTTGACAGCTCAGCACCTCTCTTCACCCGAGTGTCCAGAACATGTGGCCTCAAGGCAGATGAAACAACTACAAAGCGAATCATTGACCTTTGGCCCAAGGTTCTCTGGCACCAAGTACACTTATGAGCATCCTTGTGTTTGAACATGGTGTTTGTTATGGACAAACCATGGCTAGCACAGAAGTCCAATAACATTTCACCATTCGGGTTTAGATCGGGCAGGCCGTTCTTCCCAATCACCCCCCCACCAGATTTCCCAGTCATTGCCGACAAGAGTGTTGAAGTCCCCCAGCAAGACTATGGAGTCTGTAGGTGGAGCCCTGTCCAGAACCTCACCCACCCTCTCCAAGAAGGCTCAATACGCTGAACTGCTGTTTGGTGCATAAGCACACACAACAGTCAAAGTTTTCCTCTCTGCAACCCTAAGTCACATTGAGGCGACCCTCTCGTCCACCAGGGCAAACTCCAACTGTATGGCAGCCAGCCAGGGGCTTGTGAGTATCCCCACACCCGCCCGACACCTCTTACTTACCCTGTGCAACTCCTGAGTAGGAGAGAGACCACCCCCTATCAAGGAGTTTCTTTCCAGAGCCAACACTGTTAGTGGAGGTGAGCCCAACTATATCTAGTTGGTATTTCTCAACCTCTCACACCAGTTCCGGCTCCTTCCCCGCCAGTGAGGTAACATTCCACGTACCAAGAGCCAGCTTCTGCTGCGAGGGGCCATCTACCCCATGCCCCCTCCCTCTGCCTGGTACACATTGCACCTGATCCCCATGATGGACCTTGCAGGTGGTGGGCCCACATGACCCCCCCATGATGCCTTTTCGGGCTGAGCCTGGCCAGGTTACGTGGGCTGCCCGTCCACCAGGTGCTTGCCTAGGAACATTACCCCTTGGCCTGGCTTCAGGGGTAGGTCTTGGTGACCCTGTTCCGGGCAAGGTAAACATTTTTCTGTTTCCATTTCTCATAGGGGTTTTTTGGATCATGTTAGTCTGGATCTTCACTCCAGACCTGTTCGCCTTGGGAGACCCCACCAGGAGCATACTGCTCCCGACGACATAGTTCTGGAGATCCTTAGATCACACAAGCCCTTCCACCACGTCAAGGGCCCAATCCAGGAAGGGATGTGAAATATTGATGTGATGATTTCATTAGGGGGTGCGGTGGCGCAGTGGGTTGGACCACAGTCCTGCTCTTCGGTGGGTCTGGGGTTCAAGTCCCGCTTGGGGTGCCTTGCGGTGGGCTGGCGTCCCGTCCTGGGTGTGTCCCCTCCCCCTCCAGCCTTACGCCCTGAGTTGCCGGGTTAGGCTCCGGTTCCCTGTGACCCCGTATGGGACAAGCGGTTCTGAAAGTGTGTGTGTGTGTGTGATTTCATTAGGGTTAAGGTTAGAGTTACCATAACTGCAACCCAAAGGCAGAAATTTGACTGATGGGACTGAAATGTCATTTAATACCAATAAATATCTGAAAACTACAGCATTCTAAAAGACAAACCATTATGTGCATCCCCACCCCCCATTTACACCAAAACACCAATTCTTCCAATTTGCACTTGTGTTACTGTCACTCTGCATCTGTTTTCCACATTATGAAACACACTGTCAGCACTGACCAAAGCTCACACTCTTTCTTGCTTTTTTGCCCCCCTTGACCTCAGTAAATCATCTTTTGTCGAGACAGCGACAGCCGATATCTGACACAGAAACAAGTTAACGACAGCATTACAAACACACACACACACACACACACACACACACACACACACACACACACACACACCACTCATCCCAGGCAGGATCGCAGCGAACTGGAGTCTAACCCAGGGGCGCAGGGCTGGGGGGGGGGGCACACCCAGGGCGCGACACTAGTCCATCACAAGGCACCCCAAGCAGGACTCAAACCCCAGACCCACCAGGGAGGAGGACCTGACCAAACCTACCGCCCCACCGTGCTCCCCCACCCCCCTCATTAGAAAACGACGAATAATAATTTACACTCTTACTGCGAGACAGATCGATGCTGGGGCGGTACATATGGTGTCATTGTTAAGGTGTCTCGTTGGGAGTAAAAAAGGAACAAAGAACACCCCCATTCCCCCCCGACAAAGTACCGCAATAGATTATCGAGGTTCCAAGATTTGCCTTAGGTGGTACTCAGGAATTTCTCCACCCTCATAGCTACACAGCCGGTAACCTGTCACCCACAGCTCTCTCATTAATGAGCACAAATGACCAACACACACACACACACACACACACACACACACACACACACACACACACACACACACACGACTTCACCCCATTACGCTGAGAGCTCGGCCCAATCAGGCAGGGCTGCTGCTTTTCTACCACCGTTTAAAATAATCATTGTAACCTCACTGTTTTACTGCATTTTTGCTGTATCATCACTCGATCACATTGGGGCTCCTTTGTGAACAGAAAATATGGTCCATTTTTCGTCGTGTTATTTGTGAACACGTAGCATATGCATACTTTACATTAGTAAGGTGCGGTAAAAGAGGACTGTAACTATGTTACATGTACACATTTCTCACAATTATTGGTACCCATGGGGGACGTACTTTGTGCACAGTTCCTTCGAGATGATGACACCGCTGAGCCTTTTCTTGTAATGCTGCGCGAGACAAGAGAAGAGACATAAAGGAATTTGAGACTGTTCCTTCATACGAAATCTCCTCTGTCGATGGGGTTAAAAGTCAGGGGCCTGAGATGGTCAAAGGAACAGTCTTCTTCTGTGGTCAGTGAACCATTTTTTCTCCATATGGAGGTTAGATTTGGATCATTGCCCTACCGAAGATCCAACCACGATTTTGACCTAGAATATATTAATATTCGACGGACTCTGATTCCTTCGTATCCTAACAAGATTCCCAAGGCCTTTGGAAGACAAACATCACAACAGGACAGATGCACCATGACTCTTTCACACGGAGAGGTTTTTGTTCTTTCCTGCATGACCTCCTTTCATGCCAGGACCACCTCTTGTGCTTGTTGTGAAAAAGACCTCTGTTTTTTTCAGTTGACCACAGAACCTTGTTAAATTAAAATTCCAATTGTGTTTAAGAAACTTTGGGTGCTTAAGTTCGTGGTTGACCTCAACAGAGCCTTTCTTCTGGCAAGCCTGCCAAACACTTTGTTGGCGTGGAGGTGACATCTGATTGTGGTTTAGGAGACTTGGTAACTCCAGGATGCGATCAGCTGTTGCACTTGTATAGCTGTGATCCTTGAAGAAAGTTTTGCCTCTCGAATGATCCTCCTCACTGCCCCTGGTAAGGTCATCTCAGCTCCAGCTGTTTAACACTCCGTCATTACTGTTGGAATAGTGTAAATGAGGGTTTTCAGGCAAGCAGCTGTTCTTATACATTGCCTGATCTATAAAGGTCAACAATCTTTTGTATATTTAGTTGTGTATTCTCTGCTTTTACTCATGTTTATGGATGGCTGAAGATTGTTGGTCTATGTGTTACTTCTTATTTATACCCCAGTGAATAAAGAAGTCATGCATCACAGTGGCACAGCGAGTAGCGCTGCTGTCTCACAGCACCTTGGTGGTCTGACAGGACGTGGGTTTGACCCCTGCTCAGTCTGTGTGCAGTTTGCTCTGGTTTCCTCCCACACTCCAAAGACATGCTGTTCAGATTCCCCCATAGTGTGTGAGTGATGGAGAGAGTGTGTGTGAGTGATGGAGAGAGTGTGTGTGTGTGTGTGTGTGTGTGTGTGTTCCACTCATGTATGGATGAGTGACCCAGTGCAAATAGTGTATCTAGCAGTGTAAGTCACCGTGGTGAATAAGGTGTGTGGGCTGATAACACTACATAGAGTTCATTGCAAGTCGCTTTGGAGAAAAGCATCTGATAAAGAAGTAAATGTACTTAACACAACGTTTGTTGAACAAAACAACAGCTTTGAAATAAGTCACAGAATCCAAGCATCTCTTTCATCCAGCCTCAACAAAAACTGTATTGCAAGTTTCCCAAAGCTGGCTGTTACGTCAGGACTGCTGTGCTGAACCTGTTCTTATTCAAGGCAGACGCATAAAAGCACGTAATGTCAAACAGCAAAACCTGGACCCCAGATGAGTGAGAAAAACATGGCCTGATGAGTTCTTCACACCTCCACATATTTTTGGAGAAATCCTAAGCATGTCCTAAAACCACCTTGTTGGCAGATGGTAAAAGTGGTGGTTCTGTAACGTTACGGGCAGCCATGAGACGGGAGTCAGTGGATCTCAGAATCGTTCCCATCAAGCTATGCCTCAAATTATTCCTGAATCCAGAGACAACCAGGTGCAAATTTTAGGCCTACGGTGCAAACACTGTTCACAGCTTTCCGATGCTACGCTGTGCTACATTCCATCATCATGACCGAGGTTTGGAGACCACTTGAGTACGTGACCCGAAATCAATACGGGAGTCCGTGGATCTTAGAATTGTTCTCATGAAACGATGCCTCCAGATGCTGGTCCTCATCCCCAGCCAGTGTCCCTGGCATATTCAACACTCTAGGGCTGCTCAGTATTTTTCTAAACTGAGCATCACCTGACCTTCTGATGTTCAAGCCCCTCAGCTAAGACTATGAAGAGATCACTTGACCAGATTTCCTTCGGCAACAAGGGTCAATGTGTTCACTATGGTTACACCGTAGTCTCCATCTCTTTGGAAGCTACGCTTAATGAAGCTGTGAAGAAGCAGAAGGTTGTGCAACGGAAGGAGAGACAACGAAACCTCTCCCTGTCATTTAGGAAAAGGTGGTTACTGTTTAACCTGCCCATAGCGTGTTTAGCACTGCACAGGAAAAAGTGTAAAGGGATATAAGTGTCAACTGAAGGCTCCAGGACTTGGACATTAAAAAAACTGCAGTTCCAAAGATTCAACCGTGTTCCTGATGTTTATTTTAAGTACACAGAGCACCCTTTTTAACTGCTGCAAGAGCAAAGAACAGAACGATCTCTCTGAAAAAGCCTTATCAACCGCAGGTGGTCAGCAAATCATCGGTCAACAGCACTGGCGAACGTTCAGATGATTCACAAAACAAACGTGGCTTTTTTTCTCAGGACGGTGCGATCAGTCAAGGCCAAAACACGCCATCAATCAAGAGTAGGAGAGACACGGAGTCACAGCAAATGATTACTTGTGGTCGTTTTCTGGAGCTTCGCCTGTTCTGTCACTTTCCCTGCTGTACGGCAAACAGAATGAAAGCTCAGGATGAACCGCTGTATACGGGGCCCTCCAGAATTATTGGCACCCTTGGTAAAGATGAGCAGAAAAAGACTAGAAAAAATATCTCCACGGAAATGTAACTTTTTAGAAAAAGAAAAACCTCACAAAAAAAAAATAAAAAATTTCCCCCAAAACACACACACACACACACACACACACACACACACACACACACACACACACACACACACACATTTTCAGAACCGCTTGTCCCTTACGGGGTCACGGGGAACCGGAGCCTACCCGGCAACACAGGGCGTAAGGCCGGAGGGGGAAGGGGACACACCCAGGACGGGACGCCAGTCCGCCGCAAGGCACCCCAAGCGGGACTCGAACCCCAGACCCACCGGAGAGCAGGACTGCGGTCCAACCCACTGCGCCACCGCACCCCCGCTCCCCCCCAAAACACACAGGGCACAATTACTGGAACCCTAGAAATTAGGAACAAAATCTCATTTACATACTATATTCCAATTCCTATTTTCCCTTATAAAAGCACACGAGTCTTTAGGAACGTTTAAGTGGGGATGCATTACATGTGTTGCACTGAAGTTAAAATCAACGCCCTAAAATTAAGAAGCTTCGCTAACTGAGCAGTGAATGAACAAAAACACACAGGTCAATAGCTGGAGAAAATTAAGATTTTTAAATCTAAAATGCAACATACCAAAGATGATAACTCAAATAGCAATGACTGATTATTTTCCAGGGCAGCCAGCCAATTGTTATGTAATTTGTTCCATTCCCTGCATAGTTCCTTACTTTCACATTCTGAGTATAATTCAACATAATTTTAACATTTTATTACAAAGACCATCACTTTTCACCAAATCCTATTGGAGAAAGTTGCGGCAAAAAAAAAAATTTGAAAGTTCTCATCACAAAGATACAAGAATTATATGGTTGATGTAAAAATACAACTAGTACATACTTACCATATATACATCACATTTACTTATAAGACCCTTTTTCCAAAGAGACTTCCAATGAACTCTATGTAGTGTTATGAGCCCACACACCTTATTCACCGCGGTGACTTACACTGCTAGATACACTACTTACACTGGGTCACTCATCCATACATCAGTGGAACACACACACACACAATGGGGGAACCTGAACAGCATGTATTGGGAGTGTGGGAGGAAACCAGAGCACCCGGAGGAAACCCACACAGACACAGGGAGAACATGCAAACGCCACACAGCCCGAGTGGGGATCGAACCCACATCCTCTCACACCACCCCGGTGTTGTGCCACCATCCTTTTGTTCCCTCCTCATCGCATAAAAGTGCACATTTATCCCCACCAGGAGGCTTTGAACCGCAGCCGCTGATCCTCTTTGATGCAGCTTTTCCTTGTTGGTGACATTCCTACCTCTGTTGGTCACTCCACCGTTTTCCTTGCACCGTCACATTACATAATAATCTGCACTCCAAGCACTGCTTGACCTCTCCTGCACTCCATTAATCGTGATGTGTCTATACAAACTTATTCAAGTGTTTACGGACTTTAATATCTTGTATACAGTGATTTCTAACCAACCGAAAATGACCCTTCTACCCTGTTGCTTGTGCAACCATTATTTTCAAGTTATTTTTCGTGCGATCTTTCTAACGTTTTGTCCGATATCAGCAGTGGACATTAGAGAAAAGTTTTGGATGTTCAAGCACTAATATCTGAACCAGGACATTTTTCTACCCCCCTCATCTGCTTGGTTTTTCACCAAAGAAAATTAGTGTAAATCACACTCATGAGTTTTCACCCCAGGAGTCCTAAATATACATCAGTTAATATAACTAGAACACTATATGAGCACAGGGGGCATGGTGGTGCAGTAGGTTTGGCTGGGTCCCAGGTCCTCTCTGGCAGGCCTGGGGTTCGAGCCCTACTTGGGGTTCCTTGTGATGGACTGGCGTTCCGTCCTGCGTGTGCATCCCCTCACCCTCCAGCCTTGTAAATGTCAGCATTTTACTTCTTCAGGATTTCACCTGACAGTTAATGGAAGAGGTGAAAAACTGAGGAAATGTGCAGAAAAGAGCCTGTGATTTGAGAGTGAGGTTATTTCAGAAATAAAGACACTGACTGGATAAGCAATGAGATTATCCCACTAAAGGTATAAGGTGAAAAGTCCCCTTTCACTTCTAACAGCAAAAAAAAAAAAAAAAAAAAAAAAAAAAAAAAAAAAAAAAAAAAAAAATCAATCATTAAGTCTGCAAACCACAGACACTTATATAAATTCTGAAAATAATCTTCATTAGTATGACTTGACTTTTCACACGCTGACCTTTGTGACGCAGGGTAACATTGTGCGCGAACCACTGAAGAAATGCAAGCTTTGAAACGGTTGGGGCTGCAAGTCCAGTTTCAGCAAATCAGCGAGAAGGTTCCAGTGACATCCAAAGAGTGGTGGCAACACCGTTCTGCGACGTACTTCACCCGGTCGAAGTGAAAACTAAGGAAACAAGTTAAAGTCTATGCAACTGTGACTAAATGCCATAATGAAACAGACAGACAGAGAGGGACTTGTATTGGTGGCATTTTAATGGCCTTTTGCTGTGTGACAAAAGCTTTGTTAAGTGAAATGGTACAAGTGGTGTCCCACGACAAGTTCACATCAGTCAAGCAGTCGGGTGAAGACCGAGCCTGTGGCGGACGAAGCCCCAACCGCAGGATAGAGGGGTATTTCTTACCCTCAGTCCTCCCGGTACTTGGAAATCGTCTCACAGGGTTTATTCTTCCAAATGGCCCATAAATGGGGAATCAGGTGGTGAGAGATTTTACTGTAAAATCAATCTTTGACCAAGAACCAGCTCCTCTACCTTTCTCTAATGCCGTTTCCCCCAGAGCTCAGAAGGAGAAAAAAAAAAAACAAAAGCAGCAGCACATTTTAAACTCCGACACCCACAGACGATTATTGTAGCATCTCATTGCAAAGGATCGAAAAGTCTTTCTATTTATGAAAAAGAAAAACAAAGAATCTCAGTCCATGACAGATCGAGACCAAGTGCTTTCCTTGAGCAAGGAGGAGCAAGAAGGGCAGCGGCACTAAAAATTCATCAATTCAGAAAACAAATTTAAAACACAGAACTGTCAGGATGATGAAAATCACAGTCACTCAGGCAACAGTGTAAGTGACACTACTGTCAGAGTAAACATCCATGGGGTCGTTTCCACAGACTTTGAAACATGGTTTGAGGTACGTGGATAAATCCCGTCTGGCAGATCTATAACCTTTGTCTTTGTATGACACTTTAGTCCATAATACGTTTACAAGTCGCTTTGTGTGCGGGATGTACAAGTGCCAAGCTGTCGGCTCAACACAAGCAAGGTATTATCTCTGTTAAACTCTCAGTGGGTGAAACATTAGAACATTGACAAAATCAATATTGAACCTTTTGTAAAGTGGCCAGCTGCCAGTGTCATGCCAATATAAAAGTAACTACCGGGGCTAGACTGGGGTCGCTAAGGTCATGCAGTACCTGTCGGGGGAAAAAAAAAAAAAAAGCACTGGCTTCTAAGAAGTGGTTATGTGTGGGAGTGCTCTACTCATTACTGTTATTTTATCTGAATTTCTGAGATTGTTTTCGAGCAAGATGGAAGCTTTCGAGGTGGGTCCATTTAACGTTTCTCATCTGGAGCAGGAAACTTCTCCAGGGATGGTTCCATCCCCCATATCTCACGAGCGTACTGGGCAATAGTGCGGTCACTGGAAAATTTACCGCAGCCAGCAATGTTATAGATCACCTTCTTGGTCCATTCCTTGGCGTTCTGTTGGAAGTGCAGGCACAATAAAAAAATCATTAAAAAGAGCCGGGGCAGACGTAACGGCTGCCGTTAAGGAACCTAAGCTGCAATTTCCTACGAAAAGTTTACACACAATTCACTTGCGTTACAAGACAGAAGTAATAAGTCTGATACTTCATTTAAGAATCACTGGAGGCACATTTTGATAAGTCATACAGCAGATGAAAATTATGGATTTGGCCTAAAGGTCTCCTAAAAACCCTAACACCTCCACAGCACTTTACACACACTGACCTTGTACAAGGCACTGACTTTCTCCTGGCATTTGATGTAGTCTCCATAGTCAGCAAACACCTTAAACCTGGGCAGAAGAGGTGAAGACACTAATTGACGAACGCAAGGGTAAGAAGTTAGTGAGTAAACACCCACTATTGGGAAGCTGCATTAAAAAGGGAGCACGCTCTGTGTGTGTGTGTGAGATTTTAGAGAGGGCTCTATCAAAATAAGTTGGGTTGAATTGAATATCTTGCACACCACAGGACATCCCTACCTGTCATGGTACATTAGAAGGCTAACAATATCCTTGAAGAGGTCGGGTTGCTTGGGGCTGAAGAACCCTCCAGCAATCTGGTCGATGGCCTGCTTCAGCTCCGGAATACGGTTGTAGTACTCGAGAGCGTTGTATCTGCGACCATTGCAATCACAGGTTTTCGCTCCCATAAGTGCTCATCACAAATGCTGTTGTGTCTTTTGTTCATGTCTAGCCGTAGCCTCGTTTTCCTCAATCAATGTTCTTCAGCTTGGACTCAACGTCTTTTGCACCATTAACCTTTGCTCTTATGTCACAGGTCACTTACCCCTTTCTGTCCATAGCTTCAACATCATCTACCCTCATGCCAAAAATGAAGAGATTGTCCTCCCCAGCCTCCTCCGCCATCTCTACGTTAGCGCCATCCATGGTGCCAATGGTGAGGGCCCCATTCAGCATGAACTTCATGTTCCCTGTGCCGGAGGCCTCTGTGCCAGCGGTGGAGATCTGCTCCGACAGGTCAGCTGCTGGAATGGCTGAGCAGTGAAGGAGAGCAAGGAATAAGACCTAATGTGGAGACACTCACCCCTGAGAGTACAGCAGCGCAGGTGGAGGAACCCAATATCAAGCACCTTTCTCAGCTAACGTGACCCTGTAGTTCTCCAGGAAGATGACTTTGAGACGGTCGCCCACCACGGGGTCGTTGTTGACAATTTCTCCGATTGCGGTGATGAGCCTTATGATCATCTTGGCAGTGTGGTAACCTGGAGCGGCCTGGATGTAAAGCAGAACACACAGGTTACGAGGTGCTGCTCTCACACACAGGTAGATGTAGACGCACACAAAACGGTGATGTGATGAGAAAGGAAGCTCACCTTCCCTCCAATCATGATGGTTCTGGGTGTCCAGTGTTTATTGGGTTCCTTCTTGATGCCTGAGAAAAACCAAATCAGCAAACCATCTAAAAAGCACATCCACTATGTGTGAGACCATTGCAAAGAGGTGGGCTGAGAGCTCTCACGGTTGTAGAAGGTGATGATATGAAGGCAGTTGAGGAGCTGTCTCTTGTACTCATGGATTCTCTTGACTTGAAGGTCAAACATTGAGTTGGGGTTGATTTTCACCTTGTAGTGTTCCTCCAGGTGCACAGCAAACTTCATCTTGTTCTCCTGAAAGTGGAACGCATGCTTGGCAGATGCTAAATGGCAACGGAAGCACCAGCCTCATCGCAATTCACGTGCCATGTGATTAGGAGCAGATTGGCCAACAAAGACCTGGCTTTAACTTGGGATTCAAGAGCACGACTCTATACATGCATCCATCACCTGTAACAATGTGTCCCATGCAGGGTTGCGGTGGTCGGAGCCTATCCCACATACGTAGAGCTTCCGGCACGGTAAATTTGGACAGGACACCATTTTACTTTGCACACTCATCGCAGACACTCTGGGAAATTTAGAGTCATTGATTCGGCTGAAACGCAGGGCTCTAGACAATGGGAATAAACCGGACTACCCAGACGAAACCAACTGGAACACATGGAGAACATGCAGATGCCACTGGGGAATAGTTTTCAATATGAAGCCACTTCCAAATTCCCAGCCGAGGGGCTGTGAGGCATCAGCACTACTGGCCACGCCTGGAGTTTGAGATTGCGCTAAAGCATCTTGTATTTCCTAACATGTTCCAGGAACCTTCCGGCAATTTTTGGCAATGGTAAAAATTATTTTAAAGGGCCTTACTTGTTTGACCTTGGCAACGTCTCGGATGAAAGCATCGTCGTTAACAAACTTTATGAGCTTCTTCAGCTGGTCCAGATCACGAATGAAGTCATCTCCAATTCTCTGATATGCAAAGACACACACACACACACACACACACACAGCAATCCCATTTTTACAGCAATAATCTATGCAGAAATTATAATGTTGGGCAGAGGAGCTACTACTGAGACACCATGATACCAGCTACAAAGGAGCTGTTGATTGATTAAGTGCATAGAACTTAGAGCCTACAGGTTGTTGGCACAGACCTCATGCACTGAACTGTCACTGTACACTTGAGCAAGGTGCTCATATATGCTGGAGAAAATTGCCGAAGTGTGAAATATCTCGTAAAAAATGTAGCAAAACTGGTGTATACAACAAAGAAAATGCTCTCACCTCAGCAATGACCTCTGCAAGTCCAGGGTTGCACATGACCAGCCATCGGCGTGGGGTGATTCCATTGGTCTTGTTCTGGAACTTGTATGGGTCCATTTCATAGAAGTCCTTGAAACTGAGGAGAAAACAAGCACAAGTGATCAGACTCCTGCCACCGAAGATGGTTCCCTGGACCGATCCAGGGTAAAACCTCCAGGTGCAGGAGAGAAGGGTAAACTGCTCTTCATTGTCCAATGTCAACTATGAAGTACTTTTCAACTACCATTTTCCACATCTTACATAGAAATGTGCAGTGAATACATCCTAGATAACTACAGCCATAAGCAGAAATGGCTCTACAGAGTCGCATCACCACGTCACCAAGGGCGGCGGGTTGTTCGGCTCACCTTACACCGCTAAAAGGTAAGAAAATTTGTGCAATTAAGAGTTTAACCAGTGGTCTACTGCCCAGCTGAAAGGAAAAACAGCAAGGGTTTAGACCTCTAGTACCATGTTAAATATCCTGGAAGAAAGTCTCTCTGCCTCTGCATGCACACAGAGCACCTACACTGTGGCCTTGAGGATGTCAGAGTGAATACGAGCAACTCCGTTGACCGCGTGGGATCCAACGATGCACAGGTGGGCCATGTTGACCCTCTTCTGGCCTCCCTCCTCAATCAGCGACATGCGACGCATGCGGTCGACGTCACCGGGATACAAAGACGCCACGCGCTGCGCACAACAGACAAATGCTGGCAGTGAGAAGTCGGAGAGGCAAAAAAAGCAGCGGTGGAAAGGGGGGGCAGAGCAGAAAAGACATCCAGATCTTATTAGAAGAATAAGGGGTTTTTTTTTTTTTAATACCAAGAACGCAGAAATGGATGAAGCCTTATGGTACAGGGCTCCAAACTCATGAAATATTTTCCCTTTCAGTCGATAACTTTATGCCCACTACTCTTCTTTGGTACATACAGTAAAGCTGCAGCAACATGCTCTCTTTTTTTTTCCCCCGCAAAATTTAACTCATTCGTTCATTATTATGAGCAACTGCAGGGTTGTGGCACTGATTCCATTTACCTGTGTTTGTTTTTAACCACCTTTATACCAATGTGCATTAAATTGACTTGTTTAAGTTACAAATTACTACCTCTGTTCTTCCTTCTTGTCGAGCACCGTCTCGCTACATAAGGCTTGAGGAGATCGGCCAGGGGTCAGAGACAAATTCCATGCTGACTGAAGATGACCAACTACCATGACGGACGAGACATACCATGCTGAGTTGGGGATTCAAGATACTTTATAGCAACAATATCGTTGTTACTTGTTAACTGGTTTGGAATTGTTACTTAACCTAGAATGGCCAGGAAGGGTGGGCAGCCACTGGCCCTTTGACCCTCAGAGGTTTTTTTTTTTTTTTTTATTAAAAAAACTCCTTCAATTTTCAGCTGGTAGTTTTTGTTCCGTTCCTCCGTGGCCAGTAGGAAAACTTATTGCTCTGTAAAAGTACTATATTATGGTAGTCAGCTGTCTTGTTTGTTTCTTATCTGATGTATTTGGTTTTATTGCCTTATGTCTGTGTTAAAACACTGTCACTCTGTGAGAAGAGCTCTATAAAAAGGAAACTGAATTGAATTGAATTGAACTGAATTCCTTCCCCTGGATGGAGAAATTTTGATGGTGTAGTTCCCAAATGTTTGCGGGGGGGGGAATAAAAAGAAAAATAAATCAATAAAGTCCACAAGATCAAGGTTATGCACAACTCGTGCTCTTCGGAGAACTCAAACGCGCTGCTATAAGGAGGTGCTGCGCGGCGTTGCCCAGTGTTTCACGTTACATCTTCGTTCGACTCCGAGACGAACGTTATACTTGTGTCAGTGTGACGCTTTTATTACTAAAAAAAAAAAAAGTTTGTACGATTTCAATAATTGAGTTCATGCTGAAATTATGCATTTAAATGAATCCATTTCTAAAAGTTAGCGTTAAGTTGCAGCAGGATGTGTAGCAGTTGGCGTTAATGTCCTAGAACAGAACGGGGGTTTGAATCCCACCTCCCGCTCTAGTGCACTTGTACCTTTTTACATTTACTCATTTATCTGATGATAAATCTCTTCTCCAAAGCAACTTACAATATTAAGGTATTTATCCATTTGTACAGCTGGGTAGTTTTAATGGAGTAATTTAGGGTAAGTACCTTGGTCAAACACACATACACATAATTATTAAATGCTGATGACAGAGTTCTGCATAACTTTGCACAGAGTCACTCCTCACCTCCAAGTGGCGCCGGTTGATCTCATAAATGATCTCAAGGTGTCGGGGGAGAAGCTGCTGGAACAAGTCAATGGGCCAACGCTCCAGGGCCTCAGGGAGCACGGTGTGATTGGTGTACGCACATGTGCGCACGCAGATGTCCCAGGCCTGGGGGGGGCAGTGGCAAACCCAGGGTTAACAGTTCAGCCACACAACTGCAATTGCAGCTCTTCTTTACGGTACACAGCCTTGGTATAGTAAGCAACACCCCCCCCCCCACACACACACACACACACACACACACACACACACACACACACACACACACACACGTTGCTGTGTCATTACACAGCAATTCTTAGCAATCTAATGCCACCTGTCGTCATGACCAGGGAGACTCAACTCATCTCTCCAAATCAATTAACATCTCAGAGAACAAAGCAAAAAGTGCAGTGCATCAACAGAAGGAGAGATTTGGACGAAGATGTGAGTCTGTAGTGCAGTGCATTTGTCAAATACCGCGGTGTAACCCAGTAAACATTAAATGAGTAGGTGAGGCGCAGTGGGTTTGGCTGCTGTGTGGCGGGTCTGGGGTTCAAGCCCTGTTTGGGGTGCCTTGCGATGGACTGGGGTCCCATCCTGGGTGTGTCCCCTCCCCCTTTGGCCTTTCAGGACTAGCGGTTGTTGACAACGGATGGATGGATTAAATAAGTATCTGCATAAAGGATTATCAATTATTAAACATTAATAATTGAGCATTTTCATATTTAAGCACTTACAAGATCGGGTGAAGTGGGTCTAAAAGAAGTGAGTTTTGAGAACTTTAAAATTTATATAGAAATTCAGCAGTTCTGAGTGACAGGGGGATTTCCTTCCACCATATCAGAGCCAGAATTGAAAACCTTTGTACTTCTGGTTTTGGACTATTTCTGTGTGAGACCAGCAGGTGGGCAGGAGGAGTGTAGCAGTCTGGTTGGGGTGATCAGGTCTTGCAGATATTGGGGAGCAGATCCATTAATGGTCTTCACGGCTATAACCAGCGTGTTAAATCGGAGAACTATAGGGAGCCAGAGAAGAGACGGGGGAAGGGTACATGGGAACGCTTCAGGAGGTCAAACAAGTCGTACAGCGGCGTTCTGATCAGCTGGACAGGTTTGGTAGCAGAGGCCGGAAGGTGAAACAGGAGAGAGCAGCAATGGTCCAGGCGGAATCACCATGGCCTGGAGCAGAAGTTGTGAGATGAGGGCGGATCCTGCGGATGTTATGCAGGACGTACTGGAAGGTCTGGATTGTGGCTTTGATACGTTGAGAGAAAGACAGTGGAGTCCATCACCACTCCCAGGATCTTAGGCAGCGAGGGAGACGAAGTGAGAAAGTTGTCCAGTTTGACAGACGGCACAGAGCAACAAACGCAGGGCGAACGTCATGGCCTTACGCACCGCCCTCACAGAGGACATCATTCGGCCACTGACGGACAAGGACATGAAACACAGGAGTCTGCAGCACTTACATTCTCCCAGGTGAGCATCTCCTCATCCACCAAGACCCTCATAAGCTCAGGGATGGCCAGTGCCGGGTGGGTGTCGTTGAGTTGGATCGCAACCTGAATGCGGGACAGAGGACGTCACTTGGAAGACTGTTGATGAATCCAAAGTCGCTTTGCCATTAAATCACAATTAATAAAGCCTTAATACTCCAAATGTCTATTTGCTCATTGGGTTCTGCTAAAACCTCAGAAAAGGCTATAATAAAAATATTCAGACATTAGGTTTTTTTTCTTTTCTCCTAAGAGAAATTTTAAATGTTTTAGTTTTAATGCTCTCACTTAAAATAAATCCTAATCTTCGTAACCTGCTCAGCTGCTTTCAACTTTATTATCCTCACAAATAAAACCTTTACAATACAGATATGAATCACTGAGTTTAATTATGGATTACGTGGTATAAAATCTCAGATATATCTACAATTATTCACTTCCCTTTACTGATTGCCCAAATCAGGGTTGCAGTGCTCATAAGGACTATCTCAGAAGCATGGCGGGGGGGGGGGGTCAGAGTCACCAACTCACATTTTAAATTGAATACCTACAGCACCAGAAATCAAACCACTGTCTTCCTTTGTCTCCAGCACCATTGCTTAAGCAGCATGGTGTCCTCACCTTGTTGGGCAGGCCGTCGAGGTCTGTCCGGACCGCCTCCATGGAGCCGAACTTGGAGGTCTTGTAGCGACGGATGATGTCCTGAAGAGTGGCCGCCACAACAAAGTACTCCTGTTTCAGACGCAGCTCCTTGCCTTCAAAGAACTGAGCCAGAAACAAAGTAGTGAGAAACACCACCACCATCATCATCATCATCATCATCACCACCACCACCACAATCATTTCCTGCCATTGCAGGTCACCAACATGTCTCATAATAATCCAGCCCATAATTCTACGAACGGCACTTGGAAGTTGTGAGGAGCTCACATTGTCGTTGGGGTAGAGCACACGGGAAATGTTCTCAGCCAAGTTCTTGTCCAGCACAGCCTCAACGTAGCCACCAACATTGACTGTTCAAGAAATACATTTCAAAATAAGTCACAATAAGTATCGTCTACATAAACAGAAATGCAATATACATATTTTTCAACATAATCAACTGCATAAGAGCTAGTTTCTTCAGAGAAATCACACCTTGAGGTTAATTTCTTATGTGGGGTAGTCAAAATATAAGAAATAGCAATTTTAAAATGCACTAGTTCCTCATCTTACTTACATTTGTGTTACACATTTTCAAAGATGTGGACATTTTCAAGTTCAGTTGTATTTAACCCTCAGTGTTGGTGATCAACAACAAGAGAAAGAAAGTTGCACATATTTATGGGACGAATGAATCAGCATCCAGTGGGAGTTCATGAAGAATTTTTACTCAGTCACTTCAAATTAGTCTTAATCGTGATGTAGCACAAATACACATTTTAAAATAAAACAATCTGAAGAATTTTATTTTCTATAGCTGTATCAAAAGTTTTGTCTAAACTTACTCGTAAACAAATGGAGGGACATGTGTTTCGTTAAACTTTCATTGACTGTGTAGAGAAAAGTGAAAGCGACCCAAAGCTGGCAAACGGCACACAGGCTTATGGAGTCAGTGGATCAACAGTACGAAAAGGGACATGGTGGAGATGATACATCTCTATCTTCAGTCTTTTTGAAAGAACTTTAATTCTAATATAGTTTGAAGTGAATAAAAATAAAAAGCGTCTACCCCTCCTCATGCCATATATAGTTGAAGATACAGCAGACCATGATGGCCTTGATAACAGATTGATGGAAGTGTGAAGAAGGTGTGAGGAGCATTTTTATTTATTATAGCGTTGCCTGATCTTTTTATCCCCCTAAATTGAAGCCAACCTGTTAAGCGGAAAGATGACGAAGCGGAATGACTCGGCCCTCTTATTTCCCAGGGTTCACTTGGGTAAAGCATTGAATAAATTCATGCAAAAAGCAGCAACATTATACACATGTCAAAACTGTATTTTAAAGCACAACTGTGTTCAGTAGATGGGTCATATCCCAAAATAAATCAACTGTCTCCATTCTTTGATCGCTTTGATTTATTCATTTATTTTTCTTGTTGTTGAGGACTACCTCAAAAGTGTCTTAGATGACTGGTCATTTGGCCCCTCAACGTATCCTCTCTATTCTATAGAGCTGAGAATTCCTAGCAAACCCTCTGTGTACCGGACCACCCATCTGTCCATTTAGCACCACTTCACTCACAATCTTGCAGCCTGAATTCACAGGGGGCCTTGGCAGACCACAGTCGCATGGTGTTGACAACGTTATTCCTGTATCCCGGAACAGGCGTGTCGTAGGGCAGAGCCAGGACAACCTGAAGGGTTAAACCGCAGTTAAAAACGCCAAAAGTTACGTTAACGCAGTTCCTCTTTCACCGGTGCAGCATTTCGATCGCCTCACCTGAGTGTCCACCCATTTCACTCCGTCCGGGTGATGCTCTGTCCTGCCGTAGAAGTGGACAGGGCGCATGTACTCGGGACGGGCCTTCTCCCAGGGGTTGCCATAGCGCAGCCAGTCGTCCGCTTCCTCGACCTGTTGATCAGCGAGTCCAGATCTCAAAGCTCCAATATATGATATTCACTTTTACATTTATTCATTTGGCAGATGGTTTTCTCCGGAGACGCACATCTCCGAAAAACACCACAACAGCGCATTAGACCAACGGGTAAAAAGTCACAAGAACGTACAACAAGCATTTTTACCTGCCAGCCGCTGACAATTTTCTGATTGAAAATGCCAAACTCGTAACGGATTCCATATCCGTAGGCAGCCAAGCCGAGGGTAGCCATGGAATCAAGGAAGCAGGCTGCAGAGCACAGTAAAGAGAGGTAAATGAATCAATGTAAAGGTAATGTATTGTAGATAACAGAGGAGGGACATCCAGGTGATGGCTGGTTTATTAATGCGATTTATTTAATTTATTCACGCAGCAGACACCTTTTTCCAAAGCTACATACAACAGAAGTGTAGTTCTCATTGGACAAAGAGCTTGAGATGCTGACAATTACTAAAGCGCAATTTGCTTGTCCGACACCACCGCTCTGGTGCGGTACATTACTCTAGTAGCTGCCAATAGTCGAAACTGAAATATGAGATCCTTTATTCGTCATCTGACACTTTTCACCAAAATGACCTGACATGTTAAGCCGCTTATAATGATTTACCCACGAATACAGCTGGACAGCTTTTCCTGGAGTAATCGGAGTAAGTACCTTGACCAAGGCTACTGCAGCAGGAGGTGGGATTAGAACCTTTGAGTGAAAGCAACAGCCGCAACCGCTGCGCCACCTGCTGCCCACTATGATTATGACACCTGGTATGACAAAAACTTATGCAGCTGTCAGGAGGGCACAAGAGCAGTGCACACAAAAGATGTGCTCCGAGACCCTTCTTGAATGCTTTACAGGATTCAGCAGCGCTGAGGGACAGAGGGAGCTCGTTCCACCACATCTGAGGGAAAACGGAGAACCTACTGACTTTCTACTATGGAGCCCATGTGGGCGGAAACACCAAGTGGGCAGATGAATAGGAGCACAGGGCGCTTGCTCGGGTATTGGAATGACCAAGTCCCGTAGGTACTGAGTGCTAATTCTTTGAGACATTTATTAACATTTACGCAGCGGTGACGAAGACATGATTCGACACTATTGATTTTGTCGGGTTCTTCAGAGACACTAAAATGCATGAACTCATCATTCCAGAAAAGTGAGGAAAGCTGACCAGCTAGACGTCCCAGACCACCGTTGCCCAAGCCAGCATCTTCCTCCATGTCCTCCAATTCCTCCATGTCCAAACCGATCTGAAAGAGACAAATATGAGATGAACAATGAATGGCTGAAGACAGATGTCTGTCAATGGTACCAGAAACTTCTCTCAAAGGCTCATATTTTAACTTTTTTAACTCTATTTTAACTTAACTATATCCAGTTATTTTATTCATTTATCCAAAGCATCTTAAAAATGTGTATAAGTGACTTAGTATACAAACACATAACATAATTATTGGCATATTTACACTGTAGGGTGGGAGACAGTCACTAAAATTAATGCAAAGTGTGGGTTTGAGAAGTTTATCTAGACAGTGAATTAAAAATTTGGATTTCAGACTAACTATACTGTAGGTGATCCATCAACCACGGGTGTAGAGTAGTGGATGTACCTGTCCCTTCTAAACACATACACAGTCTACCATGTTTTCCTCCCGATAAGCCCCCCCGCACACCGATAGGTGTGCTGTACCTGTCGGCGTCGGCTTTTTAAGGCTTCATTACCTGGTACATTGCTTCATCACAGGCATTCTCCAAAGCCAGGTTTACCATGGTGTTCTGCAGGGCACGACCCATGTAGAACTCCAGAGAAATGTAGTACACACGCTGGAGGAAGAGAGAGGGGAAAATGCACCCAGTATTAATTCATCTTATCTTTAGGGCTGCACTTCTTCCTTATTATAATTATTCATCTCCAAAGCAACGTACAATGATAAATGCACTAAGCTGAATTTTTTTTAAATCCATCTATACACTTGAGTAACGTAACACACACAAGCAAAGATTATGGGCAAGTTGCTGTCATCAGTTCACCTGAAACATGCGTCTTTGAATTGTGGGCAGAAACCAGAGCATCCATGAAGAAACCCACAGGAACATTATTTCGGTTATTTCAGAGTTTGTACGTTTCTGCGGTTACTTTCAGTAAGTTGGACAGCCTGTTGTGCAGAACACCAAGATTTTACTGGGACGATGACTCTACTTGAGCGGTTGACCCTTGCAGACAAGCCCCGGAGGAAGCAGGACTGTGAAGCCCTAATCCAACCCTGTTTCTAATGAGAACCCACAAACATTTCCTGTATTTCTTCTGCGCCACGTTACTGTACTTAGTGAATTTTTAGTTAATCGAAAATGCCATGATAACCTAAGTCCAAGGGAACTCACATTTATTCAAAGTTTTTCTCCAAAGTGAGAAGTCTACCTGCAGTTATGTACCCATTTATACAGCTGGGTAATTTAAGGGAAAGTACCATGCTCCAGGATACTACAGCTATAGGTGGGATTTGAACCTGTGACCTTTGGGTCCGAAGACAGCGGCTCTAGCCACTGCACTACCAGCTGCATCTGCTTAACTGGAGGACTGAGATTGCGAGGAACGGCTTCACTGTATGTCTGCCCGTCTTCGCCGTAAGGAACTCCAGCGGGAAAATGGATACCGGAGCCTAGTCGTAACCTTTGACATTTCACGTTTTGACCTTCACCATTCAAAAGAGGCTCCGGCACAAACCGACAGCATGGAGGAAACGGGAGGGGAGGCTCCCAGGGATTGTGTGACCGTGTCATTTGGGTCGGGATAAAAATAGGGCGGTCGAGGATCCTTCAGCAAAGGTTATACAGGCTGTGTCAATTGCGTGGGTGTGGTCAGTGTCGCCTCAAAACACATGCTGGAAAGGCAAAGGGGGATCACACACACACACACACACACACACACACACACACACACACACACACACACACACACACACACACCTTAATTCTCTCTTGATTTAACTGGGGCAGACCATGTGGTTAGAGCAAAATCTTGAACAAACTTTAAAATGTAACAATTTGTTTTATTACCCTGGAAAAATGCCAGTTGCTGAATGTGTGTTTGAGTTTGTTTACGTTCCCTGACAAATTCTGAGCAAAAGACTCCAAAAAAGGAAGAAAAGTCACATCAACCCACAGCTGGGCGACTGCAAGTACTCAAGACCATTAAGACTGAAAATCCAGCATCCCTCTCTCTCTCTCTCTCACACACACACACACACACACACACACACACACACACACACACACACACACACACACAACCCTACTGACTGTATAAAAAAAAAAAAATTTGAAATTTACAGTCCTGAGCCACAATTAAAATAGTCGAGATGTTATTGCACTAACTGGAGCACTGGATGACAAACTGAGTACAGTTGTGACATCAGGAGTCTTGAATCAAAAATGTTGGAAGCAATTAAGATTACTTTCTAAAATATAGATTTATTCTCAAACATGAACTTTAAAGATCTGAACATTATTTGTCGATGAAAACGTAATGGGATTTAATTCCCCAAACGGACTGAAATTTTCAATACTCTACTATTCGGAAAAAATAATACAACAATAATAATAATCTGAAAATTACAGTTGCATCTTATTGCTTCTTGCAGATTTTGACCTTTATTGACACAGCGGACCTAAAAAAAAAAAAAAGCATTAAGAGGAGAATATTTAAAGTATCTATGTAAACAGGTACTAGTTAGTTAATGGAACCCATTGAAAGTATAAAACAATTTTAATAAGTGTCATGTAAGGTCTCATATCTGTGGGACTAAAAGAATGAGCCTATTAAGGAGATGATGTAATATTTAATATGCATCAGAAATGTGAAGCTGTACATGTGCTACATTAGAAATACAGTAATAAATGTGCAGTCAGATGATGAGTATCAACTGGACAGAAGTAAGCAAATCTTTCCTCTGCGGACGAATCGACAGAATCCAGCAGATGGGCATGAGGACCGGAGCAAGGAAAGGTCAGGGGTATTTTTATATTTCAACTTTACCGCAACAGATCAGGATCCCAAAATGATCCGGCCTGAACTCGCCGCTCGGGCACCACAAATGTCACGGCCTTATGCTGACGGTGAAATGCCTCTACAGGTGGAAGCTCTTTCTCCACACACAAAATATACTATAGTACTTAATGTACATTTTCTTCACTCCGAACTGGGTTGTACAAGAGACCAGGAGCAGCATGTCTGTCTTTTCACATCTATATTTTAGTCTTTACATAGAAAGATTTTACATATGTTCATTCTGCTCATGCCTTTTCTCCAAAGGAACTTAGAGTTACTGGCCCATTCATACAGCTGGGGCATTTTAGGGTAAGAACCTTGCTCAAGGGTACTGCAGCCGGATGTGGGATCTGAACCTGCAACCTTCAGGGTCCAAAGACAGCAGATCTTACCAGTGAACTTCCAGCTGCCCCCTGTCTTTCCAGCACTCAGGGACAGTACCGCTGGGCAGTATCAACACCTACATTAGACAGGAAAGGAGCTCAAGTCCTTTATTACCACAAATTGGCTGAAAGGATGGAGGTCAAACTGATTCTATGAGAATGTCGCCGTTCTCAGAGGGTGTCGCTGAACATCCCCTAAAATAATATCTATAAAGTAATACATACAGTAACAAGTCAGGAGGGGATTTAATTAAAAAAAAAAAAAAAAGGAATAGAGAAAGATCACTGTAAACAGGACCAGTTCCTATGTAGTATGCGAACCTGGATCGAGACACCTTCTGTGCAGTGACGTCACAAAGCGGCCACCTTAATCACAGTAGGGATCAGTAAACGTTACTATTTTACCGCCGTGTGTGTGTGTGTGTGTGTGTGTGTGTGTGTGAGAGAGAGAGAGAGAGAGAGGTCCGGTCCATCAACGCTACTTATATGATCAGTTAGTGTCTCGTGACTCTTACCCCCCGCAAAGTTACACCTAGGCTATGTGTGTCTCTCTGTGTGTGTGTATGTGTGTGTGTGTGCTTTAAGACACACCAGAGTGTCTCTTGCAGGGCCCCGGCTTTTCCGCTCCTACTCGCCGGTTTTTACCCGAATTACTCAGTAATTTATTATATTCTGAGTCTGTCTGCGAACGTTACACTGTGTACAGTTATAACCTTTCAGGATAAATTTTACTGCGCCGATTCGTAGTAAAATCATCATCATCATCATCATCATCGGTCAAGCCAGGACACGACAGCATGCCATGAGCAGCAGGAGATGCAGATGGTGGCATCCCAAACCGGGACCTTGGGCTCGCAAGGTCGCCATCCCGACTCTCGGGGCGCCGGTTGGCTGCGCGCCTCCCGGTCAGCGCGTGCGCGCACGAGCACGAGCCGCTCACCTTGGGGTCCTTCTCGTAGTAGTGCTGCTGCGTGCGGATCCAGCGGCCGATCAGGTGGTCACGCACGGTGTTGGCCAGCGCGAAGTAGTAATCCCTCTTCGTGGCCACATTGCGGTCCTTCACGAGCGTGAAGTGCAGGTGACGGTTGAAATTGTTCTTCAGATCCGTCACGTTCTCCACGCCGGCGAGTCCGCGCACCGAAATCTGCTTCCTCTTCTCGTGGTCTGACAGCGGTCGAGACATCTCGCCTGACAAGTGTGTGAGGAACGAGCGTAAACAGCGGCGCTACGGCACGTCCCCGCGAGCGCTTCCCGATCTCAAGCACAACACTCCGCAGGCGCGCGCCCGGCCGCCGGCTTTAAAGATGCCGTCACTGGTCCAGGCTTCGGCGGGGCGGGGCTTCTCGAGCTTCGCAGCCAATCAGCTGCGTCCTCATCTCTCGGGTTGACCATTTAGGAGAGAGATTTGCAGACGTCGCTCCACAAACTCCGCTCGCGACAAATTGAATCAACTGTCGCTTGTGCCAACGGCGTGATTGCTAATCGGCACTAAGGAAACCAAAAATACATTTTATCGTTTAGCTGACTTCAAGGGCTTATTTACCCCTATACAGCTGGGTAATTTTACTGGAGTGATTTGGGTAAGTACCTTGCTCAAGAAGGGTAGCTGTGGAGCCTGGAGCTGCTGCTGAGTCTCGAACATGCGACCGTTTGGGTCCAAAAGCAGCAGCTCTGATGCTGCCAGCAGCGTCCCCAACAATAATAATATAAACATTCCTCACTCATTAAAGCGTTTAATGTGTCCCGCTACTGAATTTCTGCACGTATGGCAGATTATGTGAGCGACTCTTTCCACAACGCTACAACTCGCCCCGCCCCTTCTCGATCCGCCGCAGCTATTTACGGCGCGCGCCCTGCGCTGTCCCCCATGCCATGGCCATGATATTTAACAGCGGGGGGGGGGGGGACGGTGAGGGCTCTGAGGTCGGGGGCGAACAGCAGCCACATAAAAGCCCATCGTCTTCTGTTACCTATTTCACGTTTCGCCTTCAAAGGTTGTTTGCTCACGTGGTTCAAGCGTAACAGCGGATACAAAATTGAAACATTTCCATACTGTAGAGAAGGTTCTGTGGGAGAAGGCCCTTTGAACTGCGGCAGTGTGGTTACAGTGCAAGCGAGGTGCCTTGTCAAGATGACATAGCGATGACAAATGATACATACCACATCCTCTCCTAGTCCAGAATATATTCTTGAATTTACTTCCAGAACGGAATACTTAAAAACTGAAGCAATTCCTGCAAAATTTACATTAAAGCTGATATTTGAGGAGCTGGTCAGACAGCCAGTCCTACATTCACTGTGTGCAAAATTTACTGGGGTATATGAACTCTGCATGCTGCCAATATGCAGCTGCTGTGGTTGAAGTTGTATAAAAATGTTTCTGGTTAAAAAAAAAAAATGGCACATTCATTTCGCCAACACACGGATAAAACGATTGACAGCTTTTATTGTGTAAAGGTTAAGACAAAGAAAGGAGTCAAAAGGGGACTTACAATCTTACAGGGGAGACAAAGGCAAGTGTTGAAATAAAGACTCAACAAAACCATTCCCAACTGGCAGGGAATAAACTGCAGATTTTTAGGTCTCCAGGATATTAAGTAATTTAAACAAAGGGCAAAATGAATTAGTCCCCATTATCATATTTAAATAACTCAGCATGAATTTTATTACCAGACTATAGCTCCTGTTCTGCAAGACAACTAAAATACTCAATCACTTAAACAGTAGAAATCCTCTTAAATTACACACTAATTTTGGAGGCAGTCCTTGTGGAAAAGAAACCCTTGAAATCTTAATACACAACATTTATGAGGCTACTGGAGAAGGGAGGGGAGGAAAAAGTGTAATCAAATCAAATCAAAAGCACATACAAGACAAAACACACAAGAACTTATAGCTTTAAACGGCAATGTCAAATGTCATTAACACTTTACAATCTTGAAGGTACATTATGAAGGACAACAGCAGGATTCATGTGAAGACAACATAGCTTGGTGAAGGTCAAAAATATATCTGTCCTTCAGACCAGACAGAGGCCTTCATCTTTACCTAAATGGAAAATCACCTGACCACACAATCTAAGGGTAAAGCAGAAACTAATGGAAAAGCAGTCTGTTTTGAACCTAAAAAAAAAAAAAAAAAAAAAAAACAAACCCTAGTAAAAAGCTACACAACTCTGGAAGTCCCAAACTAGAATTGTCTAGCAAAGAGACCAACTGAAGAAGGGAATGAAGTGTAAAAGCAGAGTATCAGGGATGGAGCACTATACAGATATCCCATTCACAGTACACCCACATGAATTAGAATTGCATTTAGATAACAAAAAATATATATATATTTAACAGGGGACTGGTGCCTAAAACTTAAATCAATTTACAGTTCAGTCTTCAACTATTCATTTGAGACTTTATACAAAAAAAATGTTTTAGCATATTCTGAACTCTGGGAATGCTTAATGCCCAAGTTAATTTAGAATCCTTTCTGATGTTGATTCCTAAAACTAAAATGAAGTCTCTGAACCATTCTGAATGCTCTCAATCAATGGAAACTGAAGAAATAAAGTATAACCTTAATGCCCTGAAAGTGTGATTGTATCCCAGAATATTATTTTAAATCCATGTTTTATGGTTAGTTTGGCCATTCTGGGTATTTTCAAGTTTTCAGTGGGACTCCAATGACCAAACAAGGACTCTGCACTCCGTATCACTAATCAAGGATTTGGTATGCAGTAAATCACACTTCAGAACACCTTGCTTAGTTCTGGAAACACTGCAGCACACAACAGTGTAATAAAAAGGTGCAACAACCATCTCCAATAACATGAAGGTGATCGCCATCATCTTTCATCCTTCAAGTCAAAATGCCTCATCAAAAAAAAATGTTTACTGTATGCCAATCACAATTATTAGGAAAAAAAAGTGTTAACACTCTGAAAATGCAGCAGCCAGCATGCAACAGCAGGGCTAATTAAAAAAAATAAAATTAACATAAATCACTAAGTTGAGGGCAAAACTACTGAGCTGCATGTTTTTGGCTGGTGACAGTGAGAAAACTTCAAAAAAAAAAAAAAAAGGGCTCAGAGACCTCAAATGAACTGGAGATTAAATAATGTCATTATCAATAACATTAAGGAATCCACACTTAGCTTGGGTTGTAAGCTCCCAATCTTGAATTTTTTTTTCCTACCTTAGTTGATTTAAGTTTCCCTTTGAATTACAAATTTTGCAAATGACATGTATGTAAAAACATAACATATAAACAAACCTGTGAAACTATAGTCCCCATTGGTCTGTGTAAGGACTTTGTACAAGCGCGGAACAAGATAAACAATGAATATGCCTTCTAAGGTGAAAAAGAAAAAGGGAAAAAAAAAAAAAAAAAAAAATCAAGTTTGAGGTGGTGGTGGAGGAGGGGCCGGGGGCATACCAAAGGGGGGCATGCCTGGGACTCCCATCCCCATCATGCTGACAAAGTTAGAGGGATCCATGGGTGGTGGCGGTGGGGGAGGTGCATACATCATGCCTGCTGATCCAGGAGGAGGTGGTGGTGGTGGGGGAGGTGGGGCACCAGGTGGCAGTGGTGGGTTAACCCCAGGGGGAGGGGGCACTAAGGAGGAGCTGCCCATAGGTGGCGGGGGCTGAGCTGATGCACCACCTGTAGACTGCTGCTGTTGCCAGGGAGGCAGATTGCCAGAACCAGGGCTAGAGGTTGTTGTGGTATCTGTGGGAGGACAGCAGCAGCATCAAGTGTAATTGTATGAATACCCAGCTGTGTATGGTACACATTCTGTTAAGGCCGCTTCTGTAAATATTAACGGAAGCGCGCGCGCACACACACACACACACACACACACACACACACACACACACACGTGCTAACAGCTGATTAACTGCCAGTTTGAAAATAGTATAAAACTGCTCCCATCAGCTACAGAAGTTGCAAATTAAAGCTGTAAATATGCATGAGGCTCAGAAAATGTTACATTAAAGCAATGAAATGCAATACAATCCAAAAACACTTCACAGAATCAGTTTCCTCTCTCCCTTATGGGCATGGCTGACATGGGGCAAAAGATACTTACTCTGTTGCCATGGCAATGGCGCACTGGTCACCATGCTGCTTGTTGGTGGGGGTGGGGGTGCCTGCGGTTGCCACGGGGGCATGGGAGCAGACGGAGGATGGGGTGGTTGGCTGCTTGGGGGTGGTGGGGGTGGTGGCATCATGCCCATAGGGGGAGGCATCATACCTACAGGTAGGTCAGAGAAAACGCCTTTAGGAATTAAAGAGAAGAAAGAAAGAAAGACATTTAAATTGCCATTTTCTTTAAACATTAACTACACTTTCCAAAATTAAGTAATCTCTGTGCAGTGCTGCAAGTTGCTGTGTTTTGATTTAGTGCCTTTAAAAAGTACAAGTGTAATATGTCTGCAAAAAAGAAACAGCAAGTGATAAAATAGAGCTTCAATTATTTAAATTAATTACAATCCATGTAAATACTGTGTATTTCTACTGTTAAACTTTGAAGCTTCAAAAAGACATTTTCTGGCAAGACATATTTTAAAAATTTGGATTGCCTTCCATTGATTAAAATTGGTGAAACCAGCTTCAAATGATACAGGAGAAAATATCATGATTTATGATTAAAAAAACATCAAGGCAGAATAGCTACAGCTTATACATGATTGTTAATGTATTAAATTTACCCATTGGAGGGTGTCCTTGTGGATGGTGTCCAGGCCCCTGGTTCATTGGTGGAGGTGGTGGCTGCATCCATGGTGGAGGGGGGCCATTGTGGTTGGGTGGCATAGGGAGTGCCCCCATGTTGGGCATGGGAGGAGGAAAGTTGTGGTGACCCCCATGATTGCTAGGGCCCCCATGCATACTTGGAAAGTGCCTGTTGTCCGATGGGCCACTGTTCATCCATGGTGGGCGGTTCTGAGAGAAGGAAATTTCACATGGTAAAATTAGACTCATTATACAATTTGGCCATATGGGAATAAAATTTGAATCAGCTGTCATAATGAGGGGGGAATAAAATCATATTATAGACTCACAGGCGGAGGTTGGTTGTTGCTTGGTCCCGAACCCCGGGGGCCACTGGGGTTGCTGCGGGAGGGCCCCCCACTGGATGAGGCCACAGGTGCTTCACCAAGTTCTGCCATGAGGGACAGGTACTCCTTGTCCATGCGTGCTTTGTCTTGGGCAGACTGCGGCTCCCCTGGCCTAGGAGCAAAAGAACTGTATAGGGGTTAGAACATTACCCCTTTCTACCTCAGTACAGTTCTACCAAAACTTTAACAGGCTCTCTGCTCAGGGCCAGTGGGAAAAGGGAGTCAACAAAGTTTTGCACTGCACCTAGCACTGATTTTCACACGTGGCTCACACATAGCAAGTTACCTGGTGAACTTGCAATCAGAGGAAATGTGACCTGCACCCCCACACTTGATGCATACAGTGGTGTTGGTGATGCTACGAGGCTCTGAGTTCTGCCAAGGCCGGAGAACCCTGCAGGATACAAAAGAATGTGCATCAGTACATTAAAGGAAAGAAGAGAAAGGGGAGGGGGGCAAAAAAACAGGGTACATCATGTTATGAACATTTGAGTTATGCATTTTCAGAAACAAACACTTCCCAGTTTAATTGCTTTCCTCACCATTTTGTTATCTTAAGTTTCTCTTCTGCAAACTGCCATCAGTTAGCAGCAAGAGACACAACTGCAGTTTGTATGGGGGGGGAATAAGCCCCAAGAGTTGCACAGAACTGATTTCATTCAGGGTATTTTATTGCATCTGGTATTCAATAAATGTACTTCTCCAAAGTGAACAAATACTATAAATTCACATATGCATTACTTAATATTTTAGCCTACACCCTTTCGTCCAAGGTGATGCACAATGATAGATACACTACCTACAGTGAGTCAATCATCTGTACACCAGTGGCACACACTCTCACATGCACACACACTTCGGGCAATTTAGAGTCACCAATTCAGTTGAAACATGTCTTTTGACTGTGGGAGGAAACAGCTGGATCAAACCAGTGCAAACATGAGTAGAATGTGCAAACACCACACAGGTGCTGCGAGACAAGAGTAGTACTCACCACACCACCCAGTTACAGCCAGTTCTTTTACAGAAATTAGCCAACTGAATGTCAAAGATCCTGATAACATAATTGCCTATTCTATTATTCTTTGAGGGAAAAACTCCAGTTCACCACCCTAATTCAATGAAAAATTTCATGTTTTATTCCATCTCCACCACCAAGTGTTTCAATCACACGTGTATCCATGAAGCTTTTTAGTCACACACATGGTTTTAGTAGCAAACCTAAGTCTACATAAAGACCCTAACCTTTCTAGATTTTAAGTTTTTTTAATGTAGATTTGGTATACAGTTAAGACATTTTAAATACAACTGGTTTAAAATGTACACGTTTACCGAGACAGTGGATAAAAGTGAGGGTTTAAGCTCTATTACATTTTTACTGATTGTGACACAGTGGACATATGAACAATGTGAGATATTAAGACTTATAGCTTCAAATATGTAAGTGTAAATATTACACATAATTCATAAGCACTCTCACTTTGTGCTGAACAGCTGCTAAGCAAGTACACGAAGATAGTAAAAACTGCAAAAGCCAAGCCAGCGTAAGGACATACCTGTTGTCATCCTCTCGCAACGTGCCATTGAGCCTGGCCAGCTCCCTCAGCTGCATCTTACGTAGATCATTCTGGTCCTCTGGGGTTTCGATACCCTGCTTCAGAATGTTCCTGATCTGAAAACACATCCACAATTACTCCAGAGAAAGGGCACTGCAAGGGCTGCCAAGCTGAATTTGATTCATCGCGATTATCTGCATGGTTTTCGTGACAAAGAAGGGTGCAGAAGTGGTTTGCTATTGCCTCCCTCAATTCCATGTGTTTGGGTTACAAACATGGCGTGAAAACACAAACTCTAGAGCTTGATCAGGATTTGAACCTATGCTTGAACATGCAGGATGGGCACTGTGAGGCATCAGGGTGACCCACTGCACCACTATGCTTCCACACTGTGGCAGTGAGACACAGAACCAAGGCTATACTTCATTTGATGCGATACAGTGCAACACCAAATCTATTGCTTAGACCTGCAGTATTATAGCCTACAGGACATTTGCCTATTGAGGTCATTTAACTGAACAACCAAAAAAGGCATTCAGAAGGGGAGAACATAGCTGTGTAACACTTGGCAGCTCACCTGTTCCACAGCTTTTTTCACATTTTCCATAGTGTTGGCGGTGACCAGAGCGTGCAGCGGTTCATCCTCTCCAGCAGAAATCTGGCCATCTTTCCGACCCACTTTGCCCTCTTTGACAGACCCCTTGCCGCGAATCATAATCTTGGCATTGCACTCCTTCTCGATGTTCTTCAGGGTGTTACCTCTGCAGGAGATTTTGCAGTTATATAAAAGTGTCACACTAAAGTAAAGTGTTTTTCCCCAGACATGAGCTGGTTAAAACTGACTCAACTCCCTCGCCGTAGTGTTTTTTCAGGAATTTTTCCATGGTGGGGTCAAATCCAAATGCTTAAATGCTAAAAACTGGAAACGCACATTAGCCAGCTTGTGGTCCTACATGCTTAAAAAGGTGATAAGACAACTAAAAATGATTCCTACGACTTCATTAACCTCACCTGTATAAGTCAAACATACACACAAGTTAAATACAGTATTGCCAACATGTCAACATTAAAAGTAAGAGATACCAGCCTTATTCACCAAGTGGTGCAAAACATAAATGGTTCTCAGGGTTATGGGAAAATTGCTCAGCAAGGAAAAGGCAGCAGACGGACAGTCTCATAAGTAATAAAACCCACCACGAAAATGCCACTTACCGGGGTCCAATGAGCAATCCAACAAAATTAATCTCTGGGTACTCATCTTGAGGAATCATAATTTTGTCACTGACCCTGGAGGCTGGAGGTCTTTAAAAAAAAATAAAATAAAAAAAAAAAAACAAAAAGGTTAGCTTTACTTCTACAAATGTTGACATAACACTGCTTCCACTACATAAAGACATAAGTTGTATGCATGCTCTGTCCTGACAAGTTATCAATATACCGAAAACCTTGGATACTTTAAAAAAAGTAGATTGAACTAAGCCCTGTGCACAAGCATGAATGCACAAGAGCAAAAGAGTGCACTGCTGAAGCAACATGAGGACCAACACACATACTTGTAATCGGAAGGGGGCTTGAAGTCAGGGTTGAGCCCCACCATCTCTGTGATGAGGGTGTGCCTCTCCTCCTCCAACTTTTTGCGGGTGCGGTACTCGCGTGTGTTCAGCCTCTTACCCTCGCTGTTATAGATGGGCTCAGGAGAAGGAGACCTGAGATGATGGTATGCAAGGAAGGAGAGAGCAACAAACAATCAAACATGAGCCCCTTTCACTGGGAACATTTGCCACACTGAGAAAAACAAAAGAAAGAAAGGGCACCACCAATCAACCCTCAGCCTTATTTTCCACAACTCTTCCGAGGCTTGGATCTCTGCTCAGTGAACTTCTCCACTGAATCTGCAATGGTTACCACCAGTAATGATTAGGGGAACCAGACTGCTTGCATGAAAGGAGAGCTGAAAATTGGGTTACGAGTCTGAAAATGGCTTTATCTCACACTTGCACTTCTTCCTGTTAAAGGTCACTTATCTACAGGACACTGCTAAAACCAGGACATTTTTGTTTAGGGAAAGAAAGCGCTGGAATTTATGTCAGCGGTTTAAAGCCAGATTTAAGAGTTACGCCAGGTTCCCTTTTCACAAGACTGCTGAACACCCTCTCACACCTGCAGGACTGGGTAAAAGACTGGGTTTTGTACCTGAAGAAGGTTAGAGGGGGAATCTGGGTTAGAGAAAAGTTTTATGTGGCGGTTTGCCCAGCACATCCCTCCCAAATTTTGTGGCTGGCCCATGAAAAACATTCAGAAAAACTGAAGTGAAGATAGAGACGTTTTTTTCACAGAAAAGCAATGTTGAAAACCTGAAAGGCTCTGTTGCGTCACAACTTTATATCACTGGCACTCCTGGAATATCGGCTGCCTCTGTAAAATTCAGTGGGTGAGCTGGTCAGATTTTTTAAGACAAAAAGCGGGAGAATTGAGTCAATATGCAATTCCGTGGCGCTATAGCAGAGACCACGTTTAACCAAAATCCATTTTCTGCAGACTTGATTAAGGGACCCAGCAGGTAAACTACAGGCAGACAAGCAAATGTGTTTTCTTCAAAACAGACAGTGCCATTGAAAGTCAGAAGGTTCCCCATACCAGTCCAGCATTGACTCCTTTTACCATGGACACCTGGAACGCTGGCATTTTAGAGGATTAGACCTCCAACGCTTTAGGAGAACCATCAATGACAGTGAAGTTTGCAATGAAAGCAGTCAAGTTTCAGACAACACTGGCGGAAACTGCAAACAACCCAGTTAGGAATTTCTCTTTTTTTTTTTTTTTTTTTTTTTTTTTTTAAAAGAAGTCAATTCATTCAGCAGTGCAGATTTTTGCAGAAAGCACATATTCAACTTATTATTACTCATCAAAATCTTCTACAGCATTACTGTATGAATGAAAACTATAGTTAACACTGAGTTATTCACCAAAAATACACAAAATAGCATAAAACCATGAAAACCCCATTTGTAGTTATAGTTAAAAAAAAAATTAGAAATCAATTATTTTGCTCCCTTTCAACTTGGGGACAAAAGAAATGGCTTAATCTGGTTACATTCTAACCAAAAGTAATCAAGTCTTTGACAATTTTGGGGAAGGACAATACAACCCAAATTTACAATATACAACTGCATTATTGAAACCATGCAGAATCTATATGGTTGTATGATGTGAAATATTGAGTGATGTCACTTTCAAGTATCCCATGATTTCTTTTTTTTAATCCCAATTTAATTAAGAATTGTGAGCTGCCTGGACGTTTCCAACTCTGCCAATCAGATTACTTTCTTTATATTGTCCGGGTCACCCTGTGCATGCAGAACCTCTGTCAACTGACAAAGACTTTCCATTGTTGCAAAAACTTGTCTCTTGGAGGCTCTATATTAACTAACAGAATGACTGATTGTGTCTCCCCCGTTTCAATATGACGACAAACTTCAGTTACTAGCGTCAGTTTTGAAACATGCTGCTGTAACGGACACCTATGAAGGTATAACTTGAGGAGCTATGAAATCCTAACTAGCACTTGATTTTTTTCAAACTACAACTTTTGAAAAGTTAATATTCTTGGTCTCTGGATTAATACTGCACCAATACAGTTTTGAAATGTGTACAATTTATCAGCAGGTTTGGCTGTACACAATCTGACATAAAATTGATTTATGTGATAAGCCAATTTAGGATAATAAGAGCTCACTGTCAGCAATGCTCCAAAATTCAGGTTAGTCAAAGATGCAGTACAATAACTCACACTTGGTGGAAAAGTAGAAAAAGTACAATTTACATGAGCTCCATCTAGAAACAATTTTCCACAGTGTGTGGGTTTCTGCTGTAATACTGAGATTTACCAATTCCGGACAATACCTGTCAATCAGCCATCCCTACACTTACTGTAACAGACACAAAAGTAAACAGCTCTGAACGTTAGGTTTCAAGGTCAATAACACGGTAAAAAGAGTTACTGTTTGTGGGTTAAAAGCGTTGCCCAACCTTTCCTCAGGGTTAACAGGGATTCCCAGGTCTCCTGTACGCAGTTTACGAGTCAGGTCTTCGATCTGCAGTTGGACTGGAAGAAATCAGGTTAGGAAAGAAACAAGAAGAATGGAAAGAGATACGGTTAGAGGAAAAAAAAAAAAAAAAAGAACACTGGATTTAAATGAGCACAGTCATACCTTTAAAAAAAATCACACAAACTGTAGGTCAAAATGAAATGTAACAGTTCAAAACAGGATAATTTTCCCAAATTTTACAACATTAAATTTACTTAGAGCATGAGTATCTCCCTTAATGACCAACCTGTCCAAATCATTTTTAAACACTGCTGAAAGTGTAGAAACCAGGGAAACTATACTGTATTTAATATGCATTAAAACTTGTAGTGATGCAATTTCGCATCCAAAAATCCACCGTGTCACCATGATCTTAACTCTGGGTGTGTTAATGAGTTTTAAAAGGTCACCAGGAAAGCTGAATACAACTCTCAGTCCTCTCTACCATAACAGATAGTCACTTAATAAACCCAACTCTTGTATGCATTTAAATATGCATCTTAGCCACTCATCAACAGTGCCATACAATAACATTCCCTCGCAAAAGAAAATTCCACTTTCGACAAAAACTGCTTCCACACCCAGGAGTGAGGTCCAGCAACTTTGGTGTAAGTCTTAATGCATGATACTTTACTTGTTATTCATTTTGACCACAGCAGATCATTAAGACAAATTACTTGCAGTAATTTAAGAGCTAGCATGCCAGAATCCATGGAAGAAGGGATTTTAAGCAAAATCACATTAGTTAAGTTTGTTTTTTTAAATATATATTTTTTTTAAAAAAAACTACATGTAGTCTAACGAGTTTAATCCTTCGAGTCCCTGAGTAGCTTCAGCCAGTAAATCTCAAGTAGAGAAATACTGGATCCCAGAGCCCAGACATAGCCTGAGCAAAACCACATATTGAGTGCAAGTAAAGCTCTTCTACATCACAACATAACTGATTCCATTCAACCATGGAGGGCCATACAATTTGCATGAGTACTGGCATAACCACAGCTCAGGTTGAGTCTCTTATTTCAGACCTGTACCACACTTATGAGCACTCGTTCTTCAGCATGGTACCGAGAAGTGCCCAGAGAAAAACAGCTGTTGGGACTTTATGAGCAGCAGACACCTTTTACCCAGAATTAAAACATTCAGAAGGGTCTTTGAATAATACGGAAATAACTAAAGTTAAACCCCATACAAGAAACTGGATGATTTGTAATTCTAACATGTTCATAAGCATGTAATCCAAAAATTTTTACAAGAAAATCAAAACCACCGTATATTAAGCCTGCAGGATATTGACAAGAGTCGGGAAATTGAAAATGTCATCACTGCAGCCTGAGGAAGCGTTTTTCAGAAGGTGGGTAGCACTGCTACAATCCATAATGTGACTACATGTATTCCATGTACAGTGTATGGAAGATAGTATTCTTTCCAACTTAAGACAATAAGGAACTTTTTCCGGAGGGGGGGAAGAAAAAAAACCATAAAATCCAAATATGAAATGGAACACGATCAACATAAAAAGGAGGGGGGGGGGAAAAGTAGCTGGATGGTAACAACAGTATAGTGTGCTCATTAAAAAAAACTGAAATATGGCTGATTAAAATTAATCCGATTGCCCCTACAAAAATGTCTGCTGAAAAGACATTCATAAGCAGTACTACAGCGGCAAAAAACGAAGGTATGCTAATTTATGAGCGTTCATGTTTTCTGAAATTTGTACTCATGTTCAAATTAAGACAGTCTGACAAGTTTATTCATGCATCTGTAAAACCTGAATAACACAAGACAATTAAGTGACATTTCATTGCAGTGTTCGAAATTGGGTAAAATAAGTATGAAGTAACTTATTTCACAGTGGCCCAAATAAATCACAGGAGGAGGAAGGTCATAGTCCAATAAGGACAGCATAAAAAAGTGACACCTAAAAAAAAAAAAAATTTAAAAACCTCAGAGGCATTGTGTACAAACTTGACTCTCAGAATAATCTCCGCTTGTTTATGCATGGCAAGTGATGTTCGAACCCTAATGCCACAGGTTGCCAAGCCAAACAACAATTTTGTTGTTCTAATTAGAAAGCCAGAGTGCCAAAGATTATTTCCTCTCATTCAAGGACAGAACAAATTACTCAGCTTCACCATTTCAAACTTCAAGATTTATCTTGAGTAACACTGTAACACTGACAGCATCACAGTTTCAACACTTTCACATTTCACGTGGCAATGGGTGCAAAGACCACCAGATTATGCATAAGAGGAGGTTGCTGTTTAGTACCCCTTATTTCTAACATTTACTAAACAAAGGGAACACGGTATACTTCCCCAATGTAAAGAGAGGAAATTAAGACCAATAAACATTTTAGACAAACCAAAATATAAAAGGGACAATTAAAAAAAAAAAAAAGTTGTTATAATGCATGTTTAAGATAAGAGTCATTAGTATATGTAAATTACAACTGAAACACTGTCTAGCATTCAAGGTAAATTATAAAAACATATTTACCTATATAGGCTCTCTCCTGCTCGCGAGTGAGACCAGGGGGAATAACTGTAGGCATGCCTGGGATCACAGTCTTCTGGTCAGGGGTCTCACTGCTCCAGCGGCTCCTCTTACGTTTCTTCTGGCCAAACTCTGAGACAGGACATCGGGACACGTTTTATAGGCAACTCCTATTCTAGAAACTTTTAGCATCGTTACAACAGAATCATGAGACCCTCCACCCCGTAGCACTTTAGAAAATGTTTCACTAAAAACATCCAAAGCGACTTCATAATATCTATGCATGTTCGCCATCCTTTTCTGTCTCGTGTACAAGTTGTAGAACTTCTCAGAACTGTTCTGCAAGTCATCATACATTGGTTTGGTCAACGAGATGGTCGAGGGGGACAGGATCTCATATGTACTGGTCAGTGGCTGTGCAAACATTCTGCTTTGTACATTACCATTTGACCCACAAATGGCTCCACACACACACACACACACACACACACACACTCTCAGAACCGCTCGTCCCATACAGGGTCACGGGGAACCGGAGCCTACCCGGCAACACAGGGCGTAAGGCCAGAGGGGGAGGGGACACACCCAGGACGGGACGCCAGTCCGTCGCAAGGCACCCCAAGCGGGACTCGAACCGCAGACCCACGGAAGAGCAGGACCCAGTCCAACCCACTGCGCCACCCCAAATGGCTCCAATCAAGACTAATTCTTTGTTTTACATGCTTCAACTATTACAGATTCTTTTGAAAGCCCAACAATTACATCACAACAACCCAAACATACATTTGTATGCCAAATAAACACAATTTGATGGAAGTTGAAGGAGGCCAAAACAAAAACAAGCAAAACATGCAGTGAGGTGGTGAGAGAATTGCAGTCATATGGCCTATGGAACAGTTGTGCAATTTCACTGAAGAGAATGTTTCTACCGGGAAGGGGGGGGTAGTGTTTTGAGTACACTTTTTTTTTTTTTTTTTTTTTTTTAAATAAATGGACTCTCATTTTTGATGTTTAAGAATAGGAGACACCCAAGATGCATCCTTCACCAACAAAACATCTAATGAAGCACTGATGCTATTCATGTCTGTAAGGGTCATCATTAAATCAAGTTTTACGCCACCTTTTCATGTATATGCTTTGCTAATAAATATTTTTAATTACAACTCAATGTCGTGTAGGTATTTCATGTTTCTTCTCTGCGTTGGCTTCCTGTAGCTGCCCGGATCAAATTTAAGACCCCGGTTTATTGCCTACAACTGGGTATTCCATAGCAGTCGGAGTTTAGGAACACATGGAGATCTCTCTCTGGGTCCTTTATTAAACCCTAATCAATTTTAGTAAAATCAGTGATTTTAATATTGCAGAAGTCAGGCCTGTCGTTTGGCAATCATGACATAAGGTTATTGGTTCGAATCCCACTATAGAACCCCCTCGCCTTTAGAAACTTTGATCAGACAAAGATGCTGCTGTATGAATGCGAATATATATAACATGATATGTTCTTAGTGTTACAGAAACTAGGCCCCACCACAGGACAAAAGATAAACAAAATCAAAATGGGGTGGGGGGGGGGGGGAAAGGTAATAGCAGCAACATTAACTTCGCGTGGGTGCCGTTAAAATCGGATATCCGAGCTCGTATTGCAGTGGTTTGAGCTTCCCGCCTTGACCCAACGCTCACAGATACGAATCCCACCCCCGGTACCCCCTGTTTCTCACGTATGCGCCCTAAATTTCTCGAGGACCAGCAGCAGTAAAATTGCCCACCCGTATAATAAAGCGGATGAATTATTGTACTGAAGCTTAACATGACCGAATAAATAAAAAAGTTTAATCATGTGAAACACCGCCGCGGACACAAAGGGACGGACTCCCCACTGTGCGCACTCGCGACCGCCGCGCCACGCGCCAACACTCGGTCCCTCGCGAGCCCTTCGGCGGTGCCGCACACAGGCGGGCGGCCCCGTCTGAGGTGAGTCTCGCGCGCGCGCGCTCGGCGGTGGACGCAGTGCGAGTACGTGCAGCGTTACGTGCGCCACCTCACGACGAGTTTTCTCCTTAAAAGCGGTTCCATGATACAAGTGCTTACGACGCCGGGGAGGCGCGCGGCTGTCGGGCCCGGTAACGAGTCGGAAACGCGGCTAATCAAGATGGCAGCCATTTGCAGCATGAGTCCCTCCGTAAGCACACAAAGGCCCCATTATCCACGTTCTCGCGATTACCTCCACCTCCTGACGAAGACTGCATCCCGAGACTCTGCTGCTGAGGCGACGAGAAGGATCCGCCTACGTGGGAGAACTGGTGAGCCTGTGAGAAACTGACGGAGGACGGCGAAGGTTGCAAATTTGAAGGCGCCGAGAAGGAGACCGGAGGACTGGACGGGGCCATTGCTCCCGCACCAGGCCCGGCTTCGAAGCCTCGTTTCGCGCCGATACTCGGATGAAGCTTCCCCAGAGGAGTCGCGTTGGCTCCCGTTGCCATATCGGAGCGCTAACGATTAATTCGCAACCGCGAGTAACCCTATTAAATTGTCTATTTGCACAATAAAAACCGCTTCTAAGGAAGAAATTCACCACTCCTAGAACTTTCTTCACTTCCGGTGTGTTAAGTGAATTCTGCGTTGATGGCGCCCTCCAGCCAGAGAAAAAGGTCACGTAAAACATCTTCGGCGTCCTATTGGTCAAAAACGCTGTCAATTTACGGCTTCTCTATTTTCATAGGGCGCCTTCGAAGCGCCGCCCATCGCGGCCTTTCGCGCTGCCTAGGCACGACATTGTAATAACGGTGGAAATTTTACACGCCAGTGCAGTGGTTTATGACGGACTTTCTCAATGTCGGCTTTAAAACAACTGAGAAGCGAGAGGCTCCACAGATAACATCGGGTTTCAAGATGGATTCGAACATAACCCATTCGATGGCGGTTAAGAAGCATTGCGATCAGTAATCGATCGCTCGTTCGCTCGGTCCCCGTTAGACCACGTGCGGGACGAACTGACATTGAACTGAATGGCTTGTACATTTTCTTGTCCATCATCCATGTCCGAAAACAGCACTTTTCTCATTAACTGGAACTCAAAGCCTAACTCGTCCACACATTATGCAGCAGCTCTTTACTCTGCGTGAAGCCAATTTATTTTTTTTTAAAAAAATCTTCAGAAAGAAACAACTTTTAACGCTCGATAGAAACATGAGGCATGAAAACAAAGGACAGAAATATTGCTTTTTTAGATAATAAAGAAATGTAGAGTAAAATTAACATTTCATTAATACGTACCTGGCAACATTTTACTATTAACTTTGTCGGATGGCATTGAGTGAGACAGATCATACACTATAAAACGCTTGGTTTTGCAAAAGGTATTCTGCTGTGATATTAATAAAAATATTTTAGAAAATCTACATCTATTTCCATAAAAATGTTATTCAGAGCCGACAAAAATGCATTAATGGAACAATTCTTAATAGAACATTAATCTTAAACCGTCAAATGCTTGGACAAAAAAAGGTACGGATAAATAGTACTAATGGTTACGTTGTTGCAAGTAAAATTAAATGTTTTTATTTTCAGTTTTCATAATATGCGTGTGTGAGAACCAGAATCATTAACATTGATTTCAGAAAAGCAGTGTGCCTGGTGGAAATCATAGATGATTTTTTTAAAGATAACACATTAGGAAAAAATTATATTCTTACATCAGTTCTTCTGCACATTTCATTTGCACATCAAGTACTGTTACAATTAATCAACATTACAGTTTACTGAGTGCATAATTTACTGAGCAAAATAAAAATATGCAAGAAAACATGTTTGGTTTATAAAATGTTTTCATTAGTTGGAAAGTACAAACCTTTTCGTGGATCACATCACCTGGTCAGTTTGAAGCACTTTGCAAATACACCATAGTGCAGAAATGACATGACTATCTTTACATGGCCAACCAAAGTCCTTTAAAGATGGCCTTATTATTTATCTTACATATTTCATCCACTTCAGTATCAAACTATTTTTAAATTTCATATAAGCCAAAGTAACTATTCCACAGTGGAGAATGACAAATAAAATACTGGTCTTAAACATGATTGAAATAAATCTCAGTAACTCAACAGGTTATACTGAGTAGTTCAAAGGCTTTTCACCTCTTAAACAGTACTAAAAATAAACATTTTATGTTGAATTGTCTTTGTAATAAACAGTTAAAAATGCAAGTTTACTTTGCACTCCAATTTTTATATGAAATTCACCACAACATAGGGTACACAAACTGTATGGTATGGTGTTGCCTAATAATTTTTGGTACACATGGCACAGGTAGCCACATTATTGTTTTATTATGCTAAATTTAAAAAACGTTTTCACTGCAGCCTTCTCAGAAGCTGTTATTTTGGTTACTTGTAAGACCGCTACCTGCAATGCTCTGGCAACTTTTTAGTAACAGTCATTTTCCATGAACTAATCTCAACTTTTTGTGACTGTTTTACCCAGCAGGAAATCTGTTCAAAATATTTAACACACAAGAAACAAAGCACAACACTCCTATACAATCTTAAGATATTCACCTTTGAAAAAGCCAGACATCCCTAAATAGTGTAGCTATTTTCCTGAACAATGCAACCATAAAATTCAGTTACTAAGGTCATTACTATGCATCTAACTTAGAAATGTATATTTTGTACTGAAATTTTGAAATTTAAAGTCAAACTTACTCTTAGATTTTTTTAAAAAAAACAAAGTAAATGCAAACTCGTAAATGGAAATTAAATTCCAGTTTAAACTCTACCTTGAAGGGACAGAGAAAAACGTGACGTTTGAGGATGGATACTGGTTCCAGACACATTTTCTCTAGAAGTCTCAGAGGAGGAAGATGATTTGAGATCAGAAGCTACAAAGAAAAAAAAAGCACACATCATATTTTCATGTAATAACAGCTTTTACCCCAAACCATAATCTTTAGTTATATTGTAATTTAAGTCCAATTACTTAATCTGTGATTTCTAATCTGGATATCACTCTAGGAGTACTTACAATTTTCTGTACATAAAAATACCTTAAAATTATTTTTGGTGGTTCTTGCTATGTGTTCATCTGTTTCAAAATAGATTTTAAAATGGTTTCTCTCAATCCCATTAAACTTTATTTTTTATACACTTCTGAGCAGAGAGAATTCCTTATAAAATTCTTAATCATGCAGTCATTTGTTATATGGGAATATGCAGCTTGGCAACTGAGTAAAACACCTGTAAGCATTCAAAAATATGTAAAATTAGCAACTAATTCATGAATACAATTGACCTGATACACTTCAAGATCAGCTGCAACATACTTTAAATTTTGTAGTATCACATTGACATCTGTAACAGGAATAAAACAACCAATACCAGGGCACAAGTAAAGGGAAAAATGCAAGACAACACACTTTGTGTAAGGAAATGCAAGTTGTCAAGATCTAGTCATGGAAAATGCACATGCACTCCCCTGAAATGGCCTTATTTACCAGAGCTTTGAAAAAATGAACTTCAGGAAGCTTACATGGGTCAGAAAAATTAAAAAATTCAAGATACTTGAATTCATTTTACATGTAAATTTTTTTTCTACGCATATTACGGTGTAGCTTTGTGCACAAAGAATGGAAAATTATGAAATACAGGAAAAATTAAAATTGCACACAGATTTGATTTTTTCAATTTTTTATTGAGAAAAGGGTTACAGAAATATTGCTAATTTCAACAATTCCTCAGTTCATCTATGTGACCAAAAAGAAGGGGGGGGGGGTGATTATCTTAAAACAGTGTCCTCACAATGCAATACACTAAACTAACATGAAGCGTAACCTTGGTATCTGTAACTCATGAAACCTACAAAAACAGATACATGCTATGTACCAGATCTTAAGTTGTTTCATGTTTCAGCTGAAAATGTGATCAGGCTTTCTAACACATTCATCCTATAAATTCAGACCTTAAGTCTTCTAGATGTTGCTTTTATCCATAATATTTCAAACCTTTCTTACAAATTGTGGTTTTCTGCCTGTAAATACATAAAGCTTCCAATGACTGCAGCCCCATAAAGTTACACTGTCAAAAAGGACCAGATGCTGCTATCAATAAATATCACCTGTCCTTTTCTGTCCACACAATGCTGGAGACAAATGTCACTGAAGTCAAAGGAAATGTCTAGAATCAGATGGTTATCCCTGGCAGTGTTGCTGTAATCTAGGACAGTGTAATTATGACTATATACTTGTGTCAGGTTTCCCCTGTGTGTGTGTGTGTGTGTGTGTGTGTGTGTGTGTGTGAGAGAGATGTGTTTAAATGGGGCTATGGACTGCATTAATGATCAGTCATTACGGGCAAAAGAAGGAAGGTGTACTGGCAAAAATTTTCTCAAGCACAAATACATCATGTTTTCTACAAATCTGTGTATTATCTGGCTTCCACAAGGTGAGAAAAGGGATACATACCATTAATGAGTGTTACACTATGGTAAGCTTTGAAATAAAAGTTCTGTTAATTTCACTACCAAGAATGAAAAGTACAAGCCATCACCCCATTATCTCCTGCTGGGGAAGTGATGACATTCACAAAAATGTGCTACCTGCCAATGTTCACCAAGACTATAAAAGTTACTACTGTACTAAAGTCTGGAACAAAGAAATGCACATTATACACAGATGCTATTTAAAAAAAGAAAAAAGAAAAAACTTGCATCAGCTTAGTAAAAGATCTAAGATGACAAACATCTGAATTTCTTAAAAAAGGCAAACTTAAAAGAATCTGTTCTCTCTGGAGAGGAAGGTTTTTGGAAAAGTGAAGTTGGTCATCAAATAGTTACAAAACAAGACAAGACATTTCACACGTCCCGATTTCACCGGAGTGGAACTGCACTGTGAGCTGAAACAAAGCCACAACTGAGCGCACATCTGTGGAACCGCGGCACGGAAAGACCTGGAAAAAGAGCACATGACATTACACCACAATCACTGTACTTGGGGACCACTGCTAGTATGCCCAATATTTAGCTTTTGCAAGAATACAGCTGCTTCCTACGAGTCCTAACCCTTACCTATGAACCTGGCCTACCCGTATACCATCAGACCTCAACATCAACACTGTCCCTGGGGTTTTGTCGTCAGCACACAGACTTCATAAAAGAATGGCTATATTGGCAAAAAATTAATAGAATTATCCATTTTAAATGTTCAAATGGGTTCAAACAACAAATTAGAGCCCATGTTTACTTTTAGACAATATTTAGTAGTTGGTTAAATTTAGGATTTTTTTTTTTAATATATCCAAACAAACCCAAATGCATTCCAGTAGATTTGTACATAGATGCAAGTAGCCTGTTTTAATGTGATTGAAAGTATTACCACTTGTTACTGTTTTTGTACAAAAACAGGCTGATCAGAAAGTCTTGGAGCACAAGTTAAACCCCAAAACTGATACCTGATGCAAACGAAAACTGTGAAAATACTGACCAGCAATGCAGTGCTTCTAGAAATGGATTGCTTTAACAGGGCATGTTTATTGTGTATACTTTGAAAATTCAGAGTCACGCAACTCATTAGGAAATATCTCTAATAAAAGTGCAACCAATATTAAGACCGTTACATTTTTAAATTTAGTCGAAAAAGGTCAATTTCTCAATGTCAAGGCCTGGTCGTCTAGAACCATTTCACCCGAACTATGCTTTCCTAGACAAATGCATTTAGATCTGCATCCATTGGTTCAAACATGCACCTTGACCCCCCAGCACTAACAACTAACATGACTGCTGTTGGTGAGCTAAGGTAAAACCTGAGGCTAATGTTGGGAAGCTGTCAAAGGAAAGAAAAACAAATAAGTCATATCTTAAAAAAAAGTCTATACCCGACCTATTCGAGCCAATCTCTCACCTGTTAATATGCAGGTTAATAACCATAGCGCGACTGGTCATAGGGATCTCTGGCCCGCGTTACGTCGTACGCGCCACTTCTGGACACCGGAGACAGTCGCGAGCGCTCATACGAGAAGCCCTCGGCCGCAGGAGGCACTCGTCGGATGGGACTTCGATCTCGTGTGTAGTAGGAAGACGCGGGGGCCGATGTAGGGGGGGGACGCTGCTCGAAGGGGTCAAGGTTGGAGGTAGAAATGCGATCCCTCGCAATGGCACCGGTGGCGGGAGGGATGGGGGACGGGATGGGTAAAGCGCTGCCGCGACGCTCCTCGTAGTAGTTGGCGCCATACGGACGAGCACGATACTTCTCGTAAAAGTCCACGACGCCATATGGATCTCTCTCCTCGTAGCCGGCATGCCGCATCGGGTAGGCTGGCACTGCCCCATAGCTCGCGCTGTTTCCGTAAACAGCCTCGTTGCCATATGTTTGCATGGCACTACGGTCACCGCCAAAGTTGTAGGCCCCCGGCGGACCGTAACTCACTGTACCGTCGTAGCCCATGCCCCTGCCGTAGCCCGGTCCACCACCTCCGAATCCACCCCCTCTCGCGAAGCCTTGCGCAGGACCATAGCTGCCACTGAATCCTGGGTCTCCGCTGAAGCCTCGGTGGAACCCACGGCCGCGACCGCCCCCACCGAACCTGGGAGGACCGAATCCGTTGGCACCAGGTCCCATGGGACCCTCTCCAAAGGAGCCGTTCTGGTCCATGGGGCACTCTTTGGACCAGTGGCCTTCCTGCCCGCACCGATAACAACCCGTCCGCTCTCCCATTCCCGGCGCTGTACGCAGACGGCTAGTCGATAGCTTCACGCTCATCAGTTTGCCTTAAAAAGAGAGACGCAAGACAATTTGCAACTTGCCATGTCGCTGGTGAAAGATTGAGAAGACAACGCCATTCACAAATGTGAACACTCGAATATACCGCAATATTTAACCGAAATCCTCTTGAATGAGTGTTTGAAAAGATATGTGACGGATATAAGGAAAAAGTTTATCTAAAGCTTGATTTTTGAATTTCTAGCTCGCATAGAGATCTATACACAAAGTTATTTGGTATATGTGACTAGCAGGCTGTTTTTAGCCGTCCACTGACAGCTCATGAAGAACAGTTTACGTCACAACAGTAACCATGTCGCCAAACCAACACTTCTGTAGGCTGAAGCAGTTTTGACAGCAGCTCCTGCATAGCTAGTCATTACTGGTTCCTTTTGGCATTCAACATTTCTGTTTTGACAGGGGAAAAACAGTGCAGTAATGTCATAAGACACACAAGTGTTTACAGTAAGTGTACCTGTTTCATACTTCTGCTTGAGGCATATCTCACTGGTTCTCTGTCCACAACAGATTACACAGTGGTTACGCTAACACGTTAGCGTAACACTAATTATCAGCTTCTAATGTACAAAAGTATATGCGTTGTACATTAGAAGAAAGATCTGTTCAGTGATCAGCTGTATGATTATAAATGATTTAAAAGAAAGCTTTACATCAAATGAAAATCAATCTGTGCTGAAGTTACTTCAAGGTTATTCAAGCAGAGGAAATCCTATCAAAATACTGTCAGGGGATCCCTTTTAATACATTCATTTGGCCCTCTCAGACATTTCCCCAAACTTTAGTCTTCAGGAAACCATTAATCCCTATTTATAAAAAAAGGAAGGAAAAAAAAAAAAAAAAGTTTTCCCCACAAAACTAAGCATCCAGCTTTGCAGAACACTAAGCTGCAGCGTTTAGGCCACCAGTTCCCCCCCTCCCCCCTCCAGCCTCTTTATGAGCAGTTAACTCAGGTTATACCTCCTTCAGCCCAAACAAACTTGCTCTTGCCTGAGACTTGTATAGATTTGTCAGATGCATTCTAACAGTGGGAGATACATTGGCCTACTGCCCCACTTGTCTAGTGGGTTCACCTTGGAAGGCGGTGTTGTCTAGCCCTTTGATGGCCTCCATGGCGTCCTCCACTCGCTCCATGTGCACAAAGGCATAATCTTTAACAATGTCGCACTCCACCACTGGGCCGTACTCCTCAAATTTGGCCCTCAGCTCCTGGTTGGTGCAGGTGCTGTTGATGTTGCCCACATGCAGCTTGGTGGAAGCCTTGGCCTTGCCTCGGCTGATTTCCACGTTCATGGGCTGGCCGTGGAGCTCATAGTGGTGCAGGTTGCGGATAGCCTCGTCAGCCTCCGTCTTCTCATCCATATGGACGAAGCCATAGTTCTTCACGATGTCACATTCGGACACCTTTCCGTACTGAGTGAAGAGGGCACGTAGCTCCTCCGCTGTGGTTTCTTGAGACAGGTTACCGATAAAAATCTTCACCATGGTGCTATTCTGTCTACACAGGAACAGAATAAACAAAATTATATTTTCATGTCTTCCTTCTGATTTTCCACAAACAGCAATTATATATTCTTCACTCAACACAAAATTAAGGGCTTTGTGTAGATTTCTTAGTTGAAGATGAGCATCTGCTAAATAAACTTAATGAATACAGACCTACACCAAGTTTCAGTTAAGGAAACACTCCAACATGAAACCTCTTTTTAATGTAAATGAACCATAAATCAATTTAACAGTTTGACTTTAACAGACCAATTTCACAGGAGATACCTGAATGTAACACAAATTGTAAATATCTTTACTACTGCACGGGAAACAATAGGCAACTTCTAACCTCTAGTTTTGGCTCTGGTGATATTTTTAAATACAAGTTCATTACCAAAGTTTCACACTATACACTAGTGGATAAATAAGAAGTGGGACTGGGGGGGAAAAAAAAAAAAAAAAAATCCATCGATTAGATTTAATAGGGATGAAATGAGGAAAATTAAATTCCATCCCGTACATAAGATATCTGGACATTTTATTGAGTGCACACGAATAATCAAGCATAATTTTACAGGAATCAAACTACAACCGAAGTAAAAAAAAATCTGATTATTTTAAACGTGTTGTGGTGGTGGTAGAGGTTAGCGCTGCTGCCCTCGGACCCGGTTTCAGGTTCGAATCCCGGCTCCTGCAGCTGTAGTTCCCTTGAGGAAAGGTAAATGCTCCAGAGAAATTACCCAGCTGTATAAAATGGATAAATAAATAATCACACCGAAAATCGCACTGGAGGAGGGGGGGGGGAAAAAAAAAAAAAAAAAAAAAAAAAAACCATCCGATAAATGAATGCATAACATCCATCTCAGAACGTGCTTCTCGAAACGGGGAGGAGTCGTTTGTTGCACTTTTCCGCATCATCGCATGGATGCAACGTGACGCCGAAATACATTGAAAAGATACGAAGCAACGTTGCCGAAACACAGCAAACAAACGTGAACGCTGGCTGCGGTCACACGAACGCACGTGGCCGCGCTGCAGCGCGAGCGGAGGACTGGAGAGGCGCGTGGCTAGGAGAGCAGCGACGAACAACGCAACGGCGCGGAGAACCGCCCGAGCCCCGGAAAGGCCCTTCACTCGCCCGCACACACAGGAACATCGACGAACACCTCAAAACACTAAACTCGCCTCACATGACATATAAACATGTTTTTGAGGAAAGAAAAGAAAAAAAACAACATCATGCCGGTTACGAAAATCCCACTACATTTCGCGCGCCATGCTCACGAGGCTAGGCAGCGTCAGCCCGCTTCACACGATGAAAACGACACAGCTCCTCTTCCACAATTAGGCAAAATGTACAAAGTCCACCAACGCTGAAAAATTACGTATATTCGTATTGTTGATATATAACGTTAAATGTGCCCGAATATATTGTCCCTAAAAATTTTAAACCCTTAATGAGATTGTACGAATCGACATCTTACGCACCTTCAACGCCGCAGAAAGCTTGCATCCGCTGAAAACAAAATGGCGTCACGACACCGGACCAAACTTCCTGCTAGAAGGCGGGAGTACAAAAGAAAAATCCGGCAAGGCCATTGGCTATAATGCTCACGTCAGCGCGAGCTGAGCCAATTGGACGAGAGAGATGAAGGTGACGGTTATGCAAGTGGGGAGAACAAAGACGTGCGCGTCTCGTTTTTTACATGCAACCGACATATAACACAGTAAAATAAGACCAGTCGCGTTCTCATGTTACGGTTCATTTGTCTTTATTTGTAGGTAGCAGTGAGGACGATTCCAACAACAAAGTGTGATTTGTGAAGAGAACGTTACGAGGCGTCCCTGGTAATGGGACCGATGCCTGTTGGTGCTGAAGGCGGGGAAATGGCCCGCGCTCCGGCGAACAGTCTCTACTTCACACTCCATTCATTCGTTTAGCTCAGCAAAAGGTCCATGGAACTGAGATTTTAATAACATATCAAAGCTACTGTACTTTACACTGCTCAGCACCATGTTCCTCATGTCTCCTGCAGTGAATTGTGCTCTTGTGTGGCATCTTGTCCCTATGTTCGTACATTTTTTTTTTCCTTTGTATTACTAATTTTTCCCATCTTATTACCACAATTAAAATACTCACAGTAATCAAACCAGAATTTAAAACTAGAATTCTGTCGTTTTGGAAATGACATAATATTGAAATACTAATGTCTATACTGTGTGGGGACCCACCCGTGTAGTATTTTGTCCTTAAAAGTTAGACGTTAAGATTTGTAGAGAAAAAGCCAAACTCAGTGGTTGACCAGGTTCCACTGACTGTTTGCAGCTTCATGAAAGCACAGCTGTCCAAAAGGTTTTCCTCCTCAATTGACAAAACACCAATTCTTAACTCACCCTCTATAAATATTAAAATTACTGCCCCGAATCCATTCCATTAAACTGCACAAGTGACACTGCTGTACCAGCAAAGAGATGCTAATGAAATAATTAAGACTAAATGTCTACCAGCTAAAAACAAAAAAAAAAAGAAAACAAAACAGGAAACACACATCCCTTAGACAAGAACTACAAAAGGCTTTATTGGTTTCCTTAAAAATACTGCTGTTATAGAATAATGAAAGTTACTGACTCATTTTAATTTACAAAAACCAAAATTATGTATTTACAAGTAGAAAGGAAAAATGACCAAAATAATTAAAAAAAAAAAAAAAACTGTTGGAAGAATTTTTTTCCTTCTAGCATCTGCATTCCGGAGTGAACGTTGCCTTCGCTTTCCAAACTGAGAAAAGATCACCAACACCTGCTGTGTCAACCATGATATTGTATTTTCATGCTTTACAATAGCCACACTAAGAAATGCAGTCATAAAACATACATTCTTACCACCACTCCAACACATCAAGGATGTGAGACTAGTGAAGGAGATTCTTCTTTTTATACATAACTCAACTTAACAAGGCTTTCACAAAGTTCTCTTTCCAACCCAACAAACTGCAGACTGAAGGACAAAGGAGCACAGATACCAAGAGTAGTGGTATTGTGTACCGATAAACATGGCCACGGAAACAAGGGGGACAAAAAGCATGATGGCAAGCGAGTTTGGAGGCGAGATGCCTGAATGCGTCAGGGAGTGACAGAGGAAAGGTCAAGCGGGGATACTCTTCGGACCGGGGTGTTATTGTTGGACAGCGAACCAAAGACGCAAGGCAGAGAGACGTCCGCTGAGGAGGCTTCCCCTTGGTCTCTGACTTGGGAGATCTGTCTCAGAAGAGCCTTGCCTTCCTCGCGTGCCTGTATAGGAAGAGCGATCTGCAGTCAACACAAACATACACCTGCTTCTGCTGTGCTGCACAGACACTAACACAGGTAATGAGAAAGAACAAGTTTTTGCAAGTACTGCGTACGGCGGGCCATATTTTGCCAGTTTCCCGTTTCCTTGCACAACCATTTTCATAATGCAGCAGCAAGAAACAGCAACTCACATCGTTGTAATCGCAACAGCGCTGGGCACAGAGAGAGGCTTCATCGTAGCGCTTGTTTTTGAAATAATACTGGCCCAAGTACCGGAGGGCTGTGCTCACTTCAACATGCTCCAGCAGCTCCTGGACAGGAAGGGAGAGATACACTGTTAAAAAAAAAAAAAAAGTCACACACATTAAAAATGAACAAATGAAGGTGGAAAACACAAGCTCACCCCACAGGAGAAGATGTCCTGGATGTAAATGATATAACAATGGGCAGCTTCGTCTGACTCATTTAGCTGCTCGTGGAGTCTGTGGAAGCACAAAATGTTGTGGAAGCAATGAACCTGAAACTGAAGTTCAAGAGACACACACTGACCCAAAACACGGGAGAATACTCACTTGGCTAGTTTGAGCAGGGCCATCCTTTCCACATCCCCAACAGAATATGCCCTCCAATAACACTGGCGCAGAGAAAGAAATACACCTTTAGTTATAATGAAGGGCCAGGAACCGAACAACAATCCCCAGAGTATTAGAAAATGAGCTCCAAAGTGACAACAACTCACCTTTTTGGCTTCTGAAAGCTGAGACAGCTTCTCATAGCATTCTCCTAAAGCCACCAGCATGCGTGAATCATTGGGCCTGCAAAAGGCAGCACAGAACATTACAGTGGATGCTTTTACATTCTATTACCAGTGAAAGTCAAAAGGATACAAAATAAAGCTTTTGCTTTATAACAAACATTGTTGCAGATACTTTTTGACTTACTCTTGTACATATGAATTCTTGGGAGGAAAACTACAGTAACTGACTAGTGTCTTGGGGAGCATATAGAGTCATACCTGAGTTGATGAGCTCTGCGGTAGTAGTACAGACAATAGAAGTGCATCTTGAGGATTTCATAGGTCTGGCCCAGTCCATACCATGCCCTGTAGTCTCGCTTGTTCACCTCAATAGCGTGCCTTGTCCCCAACAACAAATATACCATTGTCATCGTATTGGGCAGGTGTCCCCATTCAAGTGCTTTTTAAACACGATCCATAGCAGTTTTTTTACACAGCAAAGTGCTTGAAGTCAGAAGACCAACAGAACTGCTTGGTAATGTGGTATTCTGGGTCATGCACTCAAAAAATGCCAGGACAGCTGGTAGCAGTGGTTAGAGCTACTACCTTTGGGTCCAAATGTCACAGATTAGATCCCCACCTCTGGCTGTAGTACCCTTGAGGAAGGTACTTACCCTAACTTGCTCTAGTAAAAATCATCCAGCTATATAAATGGGTAAATAATTGTAACCTTAACATTGTAAGTGACTCTGGAGAAAAGGCATCAGATAAATGAAAAACCTAACAAAATCTCATGGATAAGAAAGACCCACCCTACCCACATTTTTTTGAGTGGGAACTTTGTTTAAAAAATAAAGTTTGATGCTATAGTTTGTGTGATTAAAACTTTAATCAACTCACAAATCCATCTTCAGCATATGACAGAGGTTGACACCCATTTATATCTGACACTTCTCCAAAGCGACTTGTGTTCCATGTTCTCCAATGCTACCTTCAACTACTTACCAATTTATACGGCTGGGTAATTTTACTCGAGCAATTTAAGCTAAGCACCTTGCTCAAGGGTACTACAACTGGGATTCAAACCTACAGCCTTTGAGTTCAAAGGCAGCAGCTGTAACCACTGCATCACCAACTGTCCAGAAAAAAAAAGAACCACTGTATAGGACTGCAGACAACAAATAATTCTGCACAAATAAGCCAACATTCTCACCGGTAGGCCTGAATAGCTGCAGAAGTATTTTTCATTTCCATGTACTCGTGGCCCATTAGTGTCCACGCACCAAGGCAGCGTGGGTTCAGCTTCAGGGCCCTCTGGAAGTACAGTGCTGCCTTCTCATGCTGTGAGCGGAGACTGTAGTAGTTGCCTAGACACCAGTAGAAGAGGTTGCAGTAAGACAGTAAGAGTGACGCACAGAGAACTACAGAACGAATGGAACCGTTTACTGTATGAACTCAAGCACTTGGCTCTGAAGTTTGAGTGCCACCACATAGGTCCTTTCACCACAGGTTTCATGAAGGTTTGCTCACACTGTATTTGGAGATGTGGCACCGCAGTAACTCATTACACCAGCACAGACATCCACAGAGTTTCTCCATACTCACCGATAACACAGCATGTCTCCACTCTATATTTATCAATTTCAACAAGGTTGTGAGCCAAGTAGCTGAGCTCAGGCTTCATGCTCTAGAGGTGTGCAAAGACACAACAGCAGCAGCAGAAGTCAGAATCCTTGTCCGGTCGATTACGTTAACAAATGAGAAGAAAGTCAGTACTTTTGGTAAGTCTTCCCACCCGGACATAGAGCAGGTTAGAGAAGGTGTCCATGTTCTCAATGCGATAGGGATCCTGCTCTCTCAGTTCATTGAAGAGGGACAATGCCTGATCTATATCTGTTACAGAGATGGGATAAACATTTTGAATACATCCAACATACATGAACATAGAGTTTTATTTTGCATGTGTCACACAATCACACATTCTGACCACAAAGGACCATTAAAAAAGAAAAAAAGGACAACATTAACAGCTTGAGTAGACAAGCTCACAATACATGTTGTCACTGTAGACCACAGACAAAAGAGCAAACTGAGAGCCATTGAAACTGACCACGGATGTTGTGGTAAGCCACAGCAATCTGTGAGATGATGTAGGTACTCTTGGAGAAGCCAGCTTCAATGAGACTTTGGTATTTCTGCAGAGCTTCCTTTATCATCTGCAGCTCTGTGTACATGTGTGCCAGAAAGAAGTCCCGGATCCAGCAGTCTGGCAGTGACAGAGACTTTAGCTGGGAGAGGAGAAACAGGATCACTGTATCGCAATACATCCTACTTAACATTGCAGTTATGTAACACGGAGTTAACTGCTATGGCAAGAGCTGAACAATAACAGCGAATGCAAACCAATATTGAACTTGTGAGTACGTTGCAGGCAAATAAACAATGACCTGGGCATCAGGCCTTGGGTCCTTCGTGGCAAAAATGGCACATCAGGAATATATAGGCTTTCTCCCTTTTCAATAACTTGCACTCTTGTAATTCACAGAGCCTGAGTGTAGGAATTGTAAGGGGGTGTGCATGGAGTGTGGGGACACAAAGCAGATGGCATGTTGGTTAGATCTGAGCCTTTCGACTAGGATATTTCAGATGTAAATCCTTACCCCATACTGCTACAGTAAAAGCTACCCAGCTGCATATAATGAGTAAATATTTGTAAGTAGCTTCACATTGTAAGTTGCTTTCAAGAAAAGTGTCAACTGAACAAATAAATGTGTACATAATGTACATGTAAATCCCTGAAATGAAGCTGTCAGAAAATCCTGGAAGGGAATGTCATGGTAGGGTTATGACGTGTACCATCTCTATGTTGGTGATGAGGTTGCAGAGCTCCAGCCATGCTCCCCAGTGCAGCGGCAAGGCATGAGTGGCCTCGACAAACACATCAACAGCTTCCTTCAGAAGGTCCAGCTTCCTCAGCACAACTCCGTACCTGGATAAAGACAGGTGTGCAGCTGACGGTCAACGTTGTGACATCTCAATCAACTGGCACAACGTGCCAATCCAAGATGAGCTTTAGAATAGACAATCTAATCAAGGCCAATGCTAAAACATGCAATTTGTAGACGTTAAAAGATCCGAAATACTTTTCTCGTAGTTATATTTTACAAGAGGCAACCTCAAACACCGCTTTTATGTGCATATTCATCAATGATTTAACATACACTTGGTACATACAGGTAGAGTGTGAACCCATCGAGCTCTCCAGTGCGATGCTTCTTGCTGAGCTCCACCCTCAATTCCCGTAAGGCTTCATTCCGCACCTGACCCTTCTCCAGGGGTCCTACAAATAATAGCGGGTCATAGGAACAAACCACTCAATTAGCACTGACCTTCTGGGAGGTCCATGCCATCATGACAAAAGAAATGCATCCAGGCTTGTTTTTAAATGGTGCCGCTTACCCAGGCTGTCCACAGTCTCATCATCCTTCTTTTTTTCTCCAGACTGTGGACAGAAAACCACATCAGCCTAAATTCTTCAACAACACAAAACAGTAACAATAATAATAACTACATAAACTGCTGATGTGCCGACCAGGTAGCGGGAGTACATGTACAGGAAGTAGGCCTTCTTGCTGCGACAGCCTCTCAAAAAGTAAGCAGCTCGGTCATACTCCTTCAGGTCAAAGTAGGACTTTGCCAACCCCAGAGCATCCAGGTCCTCTACATCCTCCTGCAGAAGGGAGAATCGAAGCCCACCAAAAGCGGGGGCCGAGGAAATTAATAAGCAGACAGGATTTACTGCGGTGCAGCACAGTAACACAGGAAGCTGCGCTCGGTCAATAAGCTCCACGCTTCAGGGGGACCGCTGACCTCGGTGAGAGGGGCTGGAGGTGGCAGCTCGCTCATGGGCAGCGGTTTCAAAGCAAAGGCCAATTCGGAGGCCCTGTTGGTGGAGGACAGTTACGTGTCATTCATTCAGCACGACTGACTCACAGTCACAGTTGTTAGAATTTCAACGTCAATTTTTTTGGCACAAAAATGTTCCAACCTGCTCAAACCTCTGGCATCTCCTCATCCGCTCAAGTATTCACAGCTTAAATTATTACAAACACAAACCGTTGATAAATACCAGAACATTAGTAAATAAGACAAATGCGATGCTGGTGATCAGAAAGAGTAACAGAGTCAGTTATGACAACTAAGACTCGGGTGGTCGGGACGATACATGATTAGTTTATGTCCGTTATTAGTATTGCTACAAGGCACAAACGCACGTAAATAAATCATTAAAAACCTCACCATTTCACGCTGTGAACCAGACCTCTCTCTTTACAAAGACTTATCACTGAAATGAGTTGTTTTTTGATTTGGACCAAATCACCAAACTCACTGCTGAGCGCCGCCATTTTTTCATACTGCTGTGCTGTAGCTCCTCCTTCGAGGCGCCCACGGCTCGCGCTACATTGTGATTGGCTTGACCTCCGTACCCAACGACCAATGGGATGCACGGACGGTTCTATGGCATAAGAAGTGCGCCATCTTGGTTGTGGCGACTCCGCAGAGATGAATTAAATGCGGGCGCGCCGTTTTTCGAAAGGCGTTGCTAAAGTAAACGTTTGTCTTTCTGGGAAATATACATGCATTTAAAGTGGTTTAATCTGTCGCATTCCATTCAGTTTATAATTGCTATATTAAACGCCTGTAGTAGGTGGTAGACATTTGAAGCTGAAACGCGCGAAACGGATGCCATTACTTTCACCAAAAGATGGCAGTGTTTTTGTTTGAGAGACAGACGAGCTCCGGTTTCCGTCAAAAAGACGCGTAGAGTTCAGCTTTTGTCTGTGATTTCTTTCTTTACAGTGACGAACTAAATCAAATCATTGTTTTGGTGTTGGCTCCCTAAAGTAAAATGCTGTCAGTTAAGGTAATGAAAAGATACTGCGCGTGAATTTATTTTTCCTCCTTCGGAATTTTGATTGAACTCGTCTAATTAATTTTGTAGCTACTTGACACTTTTTTCCTCCAAATCAATTATCTTTTAATTATGTAGTAAGCTTAGTAGTTTTAAGGTAAGTACTTGGCTAAGGAGTTCTGCTCCTCCTGGAGGGGGGGTTTGAACCTGCAACCTTTGGGTTCAAAAGCAGGGGCTGTAATTATCACACTGTCCCATCCTATTCTATCCTATCCCATCCCCTGCAGCTCTAAAGCTTTTATTCAAATCCATTCAGAATTGCGCACATACAGTATATGTCCTACCCCTGTGCCCAGTCTCTTTCAGAATAAATCAGTGTCTCTGCACTCAAGTCCACAAAGGATTTAGCTGTGAATCGAAGACCCGGCAGAAATGCCCACTAGCATGAAATTATATATGATTTTCCATAACCTTCTCACCTTCGAGAGTTAATATGCAGATTAACACCTGAATTGGAGGTTTGGTGAGGAGGGTGCGAACAGGCCGAGAGATTAGGAAGAGACACAAAGTGTCGCATCGGTAATTAGTTCAGTAATTTTCTTCTCATGAATATTCATTCCGGGCCTATCCTCTTAAGAAAGGTAAAGAATATTAAGGCATCTTTACTGGAGGTCATGGATCTCATTGCACGTAAATGTCCCGTCGAACCGGTGACCCTGGGTGGCCATGCGTGACCGAGCCTCACCCGTCAACGGGAACCCCCCAGTGACCTTCTCCTCGCGACCCCGTGCCGTCCCCATGATTGAAGACTTTGCTAACCCCAACACATGGCAGTCTCCAGTGTGAGATGCTGCCTCTTTTCTGCCCTCAATTTAGAAGGAGCTCGATGGTCTTCAGATTATGTGCTGTTAATTTATCACCTACAGTCGTGCGGTTTTTATTTGCGGCCGATCGAGGCAGCGAGCAGAAACAAACTAAGCACCGATTTTCGCGTACGTTAAAACGCAGCCATTTCCTCACCTGCTTGGCCCGATCTGAATTGCACCAACATTGTGATGTGTGCGTGGGAGAAAGTGTAGGATATGATGAAACAATCAATCACACTCGTCCCAAAACCCACAAAGGATTGTTTTCAGAGCCCAAGTTACAAAAGCATAGTGAATCATTGGCCCCAGTGGGCAAGGACTGGTGCCTGAACCTGGAGTTTTTATTCCCTTTCTGCTTTCAGTCTTGAGGCTTTTCTGAGGCTTTCAGCTCTTTCCAAACCTCCCTCTTCTCTTGACCCTGGTTTCAGGGTCCAGTAAACTCCTGGTTTCGGGGTTAGGGTAAACAGAAGAATTGGGCAAGAACTTCTGGACCCACTTCCTTTGCCATCAGTTGTGTAAAACAGTCATTTTCATACTTGCGTTCAGCGCTTACTTTGAGAATAAGTATTGATAATGGAGCTCAACATATATTTTTCAATAGCTCTCTGTGCTCACTTCTACGTTCAAGTGCTCACAGTAAATGAGACTGAAAAAAATTAATAAAAATGTTAATCACCTTAAAATAGCTACTAAAATGATGTATGCTTTTACAAGGCATACAGTTCGGTGATTAAATGTAGTGCAAATTGGAAATTGTACCAGTGAGCACAGCAGTGGGGTGGACAGCTGGGCAAACAGCAGAATGCTGGTGTTCTCCGTTTTCTTTTCGCTGGATCTTGCTGTTCATTATCCATTTTCACAAGTGCCCATTCTAGTATAATTTCTCTTCATAAAAATGTTTCCCCTTTAATCTAAATAACAGTAAAAATCATTTATCTTCCTTGATCATCCGCTACACCCCAACCAGACTGCTTCGCTCTTCCACATCTGCCCGCTCGGTGGTCCCACACACGAAAGATAAAACATGGAAGTTCTCAGTTCTGGTTCTGTTGTGGTAGAACGACCTCCCCCTGTCACTCAGAACTGCTGAATCTGTGTCCACATTTAAGAAGGGTCTGAAAACTCACCTCTTCCAGACTCATTTTGCCCATCTTCTCTTAAGTTCATGTAAGGTGTAAATGTTCATGCACCGTAACTTTAAGGTGATGCTGGATGAACCTTTACACAGTTACTCCTGTAATGTAACATAAATGTTTATGTGTATCTCAGAAAAAATATTACTAGGAAGATGATCAGGAATCGTCGATATTGTGATAAAGTTTTATGCAGCTACTCGTGTGATGAATGTTGGTTCATATGGTGGAAAGAAACAAACGAACTGCACTTAAGAATCACACGTCTGCATCCAAGTGTCTCTTCCTGCTGATGTAATGAACACATATTTTCTATGAGACGTTCATCGCTCTGGAGAAAAGCGTCTGATAAATGAATACACGTGAATGTGAGTCTCCTGTGTCACTGTGATCCACGTGACTTTGCATGTCTGTTCAAGGACCAATATTTTTATGTTAACAAGCCACCTTAGTCGCCTTCAGTAATTAAAATATGCGCTAAGATTACATTTGTCGGATAATTAGTTTCATAAAGTTTTATGTAAGACGCGCACCAGCGCTTGGCCTCTCGCACACATCAGCAGATGCACCGATGACACCGTCTTACACACTCACACACCTGGTCGCTGCGGCGCCATAGCAGGCCCTCCGGCACCTTGCTGCGTACCGCAGTGTGCAGCGTCTCTGCGAAGTGTCACCGCGTAACCAATGAATGTGGCAGGTGCCTAACATCTCAGAGCGTGTATTCGGGGGGGTGGGGGGTTGAATTGTGGGTGTCAGGCAGCATTTCTTTGGATACTGGCTCAGAATGTCCCTTTTGGAATAGCGGGGGCTGGGGCTGCGATGGATAGATGGTTGTGGGTAGCAGCACAGAGAAGCGTTTCGTCATGCAAAGTGTCTAGAGATGGACAGGGAGCTCTGAGTGAGAGAACAAGTGCAGGAGAAGTACAGACGCAGAAAATGAAAACAAATTCGGGGGTTTTCAACGCAAATGGGTTTTTAGAAAGCAAACAAGCAGAAATCATCCAGTGCTTTTAGCCAGTGAAAAATGCAAAAAGCTCATGCATGTCAGCGATCGATACCTTTCGGTCAATAGCATACGTCTGTGTTATATTTGTCAGTAAGCCCTGAGCTCACAGAGATCTATGGAAGCTGAGGAAAATATTTTTAAGGTGCTCCCCATCAAGTGGATTGACCCAGGGCCAGACAGCGGGAAGAATTAAAAATGCGGGGCATGGCGAAGCTGCAGCGGCGGAGGGGGATAATGGGAGTTATTAAAAATTAGTGTCAGCGTTGGCATTTTGGACCGTTACCACCGAAACCCTCATTCATTCTCAGTTCAATGTATCATCCAAAGAACAAAAAGGAACGGCAGCGAGTGCGGAAAAATGAATAGATTGTAAAGGAGAGCATTAATTAAAGAGTAATACTTGCAAGTATTTATGAAATCATTGACTACGTGTAATTTATGTGCTATTTTACATGCAATTACGTCATTTATTACATGAATCACAAAAAAAGATTAACTGGATAAAGTTTAGGTAGACTGGATTTTTTTTTTTAATTGGACAAATCTTTTATTCATTCACAATGAAACTCACACACTGTCTGAACCGCTTGTCCCATTCAGGGTCGCGGGGAGCCGGAGCCTAACCCGGCAACACAGGGCACAAGCCTGGAGGGGGCAGGGGACACACCCAGGACGGGACGCCACTCTGTCGCAAGGTACCCCAAGCGGGACTCGAACCCTAGACCCACCGGAGAGTAGGACCTGGTCCGCCCCACCGCCCCCTTTGGAATGAAACTGTACATGTAAAATAAAGCTATCTTGAATTCAATGTTCAGGTTTTAATAAATGGAAACAGTGTGAAATAGTGTGAGGGTGCGGTGGCGCAGTGGGTTGGACCACTGGCGTCCCGTCCTGGGTGTGTCCCCTCCCCCTCCGGCCTCACGCCCTGTGTTGCCAGGTTAGGCTCCGGTTCCCCGTGACCCTGTATGGGACAAGCGGTTCTGAAAATGTGTGTGTGTGTGTGAAATAGTCCTCTAGCAAATCAACGATAGGACAATCCAAGTAACAGTATGCACGCACATGCACACAGTCTGAACCACTTGTCCCATACAGGGTTGCGGGGAGTTGCAGCCTAATCCAGCAACACAGGGTGTAAGGCTGGAGGGGGAGGGGACACACCCAGGATGGGATGCCAGTCCGCCGCAAGGCACCCCAAGCAGGATTCAAACCCCAAACCCTCAAGAGAGCAGGACCTGGTCCAACCCACTGTGCCACCGCACCCCCTAACAGTAACAGTATATTTAGGTTTAATTTTTAAACATACTGTCATTTGAATCTGGATTCCTGTGTTCATAGCGAGCTGAAGGAAAATAGGAACGAAAAGGTCGGTGGGTCAGGAGCCCCACCGGGATCCCAGGTCTCTGGAAAAAGGAGAGGAGATAGCGATGGATCCGATGACAGTGGTCTCAAGGACACAAGGTTAGTGTCAGGCCACATTTCTTTGTGCCTTCAGATGATTTGCAAGAAACAAGTTTTTTTTTTTTTTAAATATATTCTACAAGTTATGATTTTGATGGTTAAAAACACAAATAAACATGAAAAAGATTTTATTGTTTTTTTCCAAATTCAACAGCTGCAGCCTCAGAGGCAGGTCAGGTTTATCTACCTGTTTTGCTTTACGTTTCGACAGCCGAACCAGACCTCGCCGCTGCCGTGGCAACCTGGAACAGCCCATCAACACATCATTAATGGCTTTAACCAACTGGGCTTTAAGGCAGCCGCTTGACAACCAAGGCAGACAACCCGTACTCCTCGGGATATTCAGAACTCAAAGATCCAAACCACTTAATTATGAATTCTAGAAATAAAAATGTGAAGAGACACATATTTCTTTAATCTAATTTTCCAAGGGTAACTTTACATAATGGGAGATATTGAAAGCTATTGCTCAGTACGGGCTTCTTCAAGAAACGACTGTGTGACCTTCTGCAGGCTTCGAAAATGTGAGATGCTCGCGAACAGAAGAGTCACAGAGGGATAAAAAGGATTAGAAGCCTAACAATACGAACCCTCCTTTAGTTCCTGTGAGTTAACCGCAAAATTTTCAATTCTTTGTAGGGTTTCATTTAGAGGCAATTAAGGTTGTTGTGCTAAGACCATTCAAACTTCTCCCTACATTTTAGTCAGGAGCCAAAAATAATGAGCAAGGGTTTTTCTCAGGTTGCGTATTTGCGTGTCAGCACAAAATGTAAAACGGACCATAGTAAGACAAGTGCCGGAAATACAATCTACTAGTGGTTAAAAAAATAACAATATACAGTTTAATGTTTTTTCTCTGATCTGTTTTTAATGTGCAATCCAGATCATATCGCTATGAAGATCTCATGGTACAGCTACTTTTACAAAGAAGTCAATAAAAAGTAAAACAGTGAAACTGAGGAAGTCACACCTTGGTTACCCCACTTATATACAGTTGTGGCCAAAAATATTGGCATCCGTGAATATTTTTCAAATAATGCAACACATCTTCTGGAAAACTGTTAAAATGAACAAATCTTTTGGCATCCACATATATATTTCTTTCGTTTGCAGCGGAGCAAAACAAAAAAGGTGAATAATTTACTGAACCGCAGAATATTCCAGAGGAAATCTTATACCAGCCCAGAAAATGTTATCAGCACCTTTTACAAGTAGTTATAAATGACTATATTCTATGTTATCTTGCTGTTGAAATTACATGTGGTAATTTCCATGTGCCTGGAATATAAAAACAAATTATTCCAGCAATCTGAATAGAGAAAAGGTCTTTTTTTGTAGCACTGTGAAAGAAAGAAAGAAAGAAAGAAAGAAAGAAAGAAAGAAAGAAAGAAAGAAAGTCATTGGGCACAAGGCAGTGGGGGGAGGGTGGGGGTACACCCTGGACAGGACACCAATCCATGCACACAGTCACACTTCCATACATTTACTCTGCATTTACATTTACTCCATTTACATCCATTCACACACTAAGGGCATAGGTGTTACCGCGCTGTTTACTCTGTCCAGTGCACCTGCCAGCCTCATAAATGGATATCTCTTTAGTGTGGGACCTATATAGAGACGCAGATATACTGTTCCTTCTCCATTTCACTCAGGTCTCCAAGATCCACCACCCATCTGGGGTGGCACAGTGAGTAGTGCTACTGTCCGCCAGCACCTGGGTGGTACGAGAGGATGTGGGTTTGATCCCTGCTGAGTCTGTGTGGAGTTTGAATGTTCTCCCTGTGTCTGTATGGGTTCCTTGTGGGTGCTCTGGTTTCCTCCCACACTCAAGAGATATGCTGTTCAGATTCTCCATAGTGTGTGTGTGTGTGTGTGTGTGTGTGTGTGTGTGTGTGTGTGTGTGTGTTCCACTGATGTATGGATGAGTGAGCCATTGTAAGTAGTGTATCTAACAATGTAAGTCACTGCGGTGAATAAGGTGTGTGGGCTGATACTGCATAGAGTTCATTGGAAGTTGCTTTGCGAGAAAAGTGTCTGCTAAATAAATGTCATGTGAGGGTGATTTTGCGCCACTCCTACACTGAATATCAGCACATTAAGTCCAAACTCATTGTGGCCGATGCAAATATAAACGCTGCAGATTGAACCCAGGGCTGGAAGGCGGGGGCCTGGAAAGAAAACAAGATAAGCACTTCTTGCTCAAAATTACATTTGAACTTTCCAGTCTCACTCGTATCCTTCTCCTTTTCCTTTGTAGATGACGTTAGAAAAAACGAAAAGTGGAGAAAGCTTAGATGACTGAACGGATGAGATGGGAACGGTCCTTCAGTTATCGACATGTGCGCATCAGGGACATCCCTGCATGGGGACCTTAAGGAAATCCTATTCACGGCCCTGGCTCTTCGGGGAGCAACTCCCTGTTACCATCAGCTTCCCTGCCACCGAATTGCCACAGATGTGAATTTAGCACGGCCAGAAATTGTTCTCGCAGTAGAATTTGGCTCGGCACCACAGTCCTCATAATAGATAAGCGGGGAAATTGGCTCAAAGACGGCGGCACGCAGTGTAGGGCCCAACGGAGAAGTGCAAGCAAAGAGGCGAAGAAAGCGACGCTATTAAAAAGATGGTTATTAAAGATAGTCTTGTTCTCCCGCGTGCGGCTGCAGGGAGAGGCAACGTTTTCTCCAGCTCCCTCCGTGTGGATTCCGCCTCCTGGTGTCAGCCTCCGGGCCACGCTGCTTTCATGGGCTTTTTTTCCCTCCTGCTCTTCCTCCTCCTCATCCTCCCTCGTGGCTGCCCCTTCAAAGCCTCATCAAAGTCAATCCTGCAGAATTTGGTTGGGAGGTAGTTTGTCGAAAAGACTCTGAGAGCTCCCCAGGACGGCTCTTTTTTGTGGTGTAACACGAAAACCCGCATGTGGACGCGCCCAGTTTTCATGTATTATTTGTGCCATGTGCTCGTGGTGAGTGGCGTTGCTTCGATATGATGTGAGGCTGCAACGTTCAGTGGTCAGTAGAGTTATCTGAGATACGTGGCAAATGAGGGTACAGTGTATTTCAGTTCCGATGCAATATCTATGTGTTCTGCTGTTTCTGCACAGATGCGGTTCACCTGAGAATTCCATGCACAGCTGGGGATGATGTAAGTGCCCTACACCTTTCTGCATCTGAAGGATCCAGTCTGAGTTCCTTGTTATTCATTTTTTCTAAGTGTTGTTAAGCATATTTCACATTTATTTACTTAGCAGACACTTTTCTCCAAAGCGACTTCCAGTGAACTCTATGTAGTGTTATCAGCCCACACACCTAATTCACCACGGTGACTTACACTGCTAGATACATTACTTACACTGGGTCACTCATCCATACATCAGTGGAGCACATGCACACTCTCGGTCACTCACACACTATGGGTGGACCTAAACAGCATGTCTTTGGAATGTGGGAGGAAACCAGAGCACCCGTCGGAAACCCACGCTGATACAAGGAGAACATGCAAACTCCACACGGACTGAGCGGGGATCGAACCCACGTCCTCTCGCACCACCCAGGTGCTGTGAGACAGCAGCGCTCCTCACTGTTGCCGCCCGTATCAACTGTTGTTTGTGGCTCGGCGTTCAAGTCGTTCATTTCCGCGCACGTTTCGACAGTACGGCCGTGCGCGTGGGCATCATTAATCTCTAATTACTCATATCGGGACATTTTCATTTTATCGCTGCTCCTTTGTGAACTCGGGTCCCTGGTTGCCTAATGGTCCAGCAGACAACTCATGCGCCGCATTATTTTTTTTTGCACCCATTACTTCCCGGTTTAATTAAATCTATGATGAGAAAGCTGGTGTTCACAGTGGCGGTGAAAGCTGAGGCCATCTTAAGTAAAGATGCTGGATTCACTCCATTACCCTGGTGTTTCTCTGTGTGTGTGCGAGAGAGAGAGAGAGAGAGAGAGAGAGAGAGAGAGAGAGGGAGAAGAAGAGGGGGATAGGCTGACTGAGTGGAGAGACTGAAGGGGTCGCAGGTGTTTGCTGGTGTGAGCGTTGCTTTCTGATCGATAAAGTCGATGCAATCAATGGAGCAGGAGAGGACCTGGGGTAAAGAGTAACCCCCCCACACACACACACACACACACACACACACACACACACACACACACACCGTGGTACAAAGCGCTTGTTCACGGCCCACAAAATCAGCAGACGCCGCTGCAATTTGTCAGCACGGATTTCTGTTATAATTACATATTTTGAACAAGCTCCTGACCAAGTGTGCTGAGATTCTGACCTCGTGAGCCTCACGCTGACTCACACACACACACACACGTGCCAAATAGCGGCTTTGCCCCTCGCAAACATCAGCGCAGATAATTACAGCCGCTGCCTTATTCCAGTTTTCCCCGCAGCCCTTGTGAACCGACTCACTTATTTATCTCCTTCCCTCATATTGCCTCCCATTGTCCCTGCGTTTTTTTTGTTTTTTTTTTTTTTTTTTTTTTTTGTCACTTCTCCCCACATTTCCCTTGTTTATTTATTTATTTTGTCCCGGTAAATTATTAGTGTGTCAGCTTTAGTGAGTGGTGACAAGTAATAGGGGTGATATCCAGGCTATTAACTTGTTGACACTTTGGGGTCAGCTTGACGGGAGGCTAATGCTGAGTGTGACAGAGCGGAACCTCTTTATTATCCCACTGTAATGTTCTCAGCGCTGAGGGTTCGCTCGCCCCTTGCGCCTCTCCGCCACGCCGTCCATTCGAGCGACTGACACCGGCTCATCTTCCCTCATTCCTCCTGCTCCTCTCCTTTTTCCTTCCTTTGCCGTCAGCTTCCGCCGACTTCATTTTCCAAGATCCGGTTTCCTCTACGGGTGGGTTTTCAGCTCGATTTTTTAAAATCCTAAGAATATTAACTAAGGAGGAAGAAAACAGTCGGATCATTGATTTTATTTATTCCATCTGCCCGTAGTTCTTCGAGGGGGGTGGGGTGGTGCAGCGGCACGGCGGGTTTGGCTGGTGCCCGGTGGCTGGGGGGGGGTCCAGGGTTCGACAAGAGAGTCAAACCTGCAACCTCTGGGTCCAAAGGCAGCGGCTGTAACCACTGTTTTACATTTATTTACATTGATTCATTTAGCAGACACTTTTCTCCAAAGCGACATACATGTCAGAGTACACTCACGCACTATAGTACCAGTTGTCCCCAAAATTCACCTTCGTTTCTCCATCCGTCTATTGTCAACATCCATCGTTAACAACCGTTTGTCCCAAACCGGAGCCTAACCCGGCAACACGGGGGAGGGGACGCACCCAGGACGGGCCGCCAGTCCATTGCAAGTCACCCGAAGCAGGACTCGAACCCCAGACCCGACACACAGGGGGCACCGGCCCTTCAATTCTCTTTTTGCTTTTTTGGTTTGTGTCCCTCAAAAGTCCTCAATCGGTCATTGTTCTCTGTCACAGTTCTGCTGATCTCTCAATATCTTCTCTTTCTTCACACTTCCTCTCCAAGACCTCCTTTGTGTGAAGTTTTGTGGCACAGTGGGGCCAAATACCGACACTCCCATTCGCTTCCTTTCATTTTTCTCAGGTTGAAAACTCAAGTGCTGAAAAGCTCAAGAGTGCAGATTCTATTATTGTTCACCGTGACTTAAAGCTGCCACACCTGAAAGGTAAACCGATGTGCAATGAACTAAAAAAAGAGTTAAGATCCATGGCTTCGTAGTGAAGTCAGATATAAGAGAGTTCCCTTGATCCCACAGGAATCACCAAGACCAGATGAATGAACTCAGATTTGGAGTAACTCAGCTGATTTTACTATGTAGCACATTTACATTTTTCAGACACTTTTGTCCAAAGCGGCTTCCAATGAACTCTGTGTAGTGTTACTAACCCACACACCTTATTCACCGCGGTGACTTACACTACTAGATACACTACTTACACTGGGTCACTCATCCATACATCAGTGGAACGCACACACTCTCTCTGTCACTCACCCACTATGGGGGAACCTAACAGCATGACTTTGGAGTGTGGGAGGAAACCAGAGCACCCAGAGGAAACCCATACAGACACGGGGAGAACACGCAAACTCCACACGGACTGAGCAGGGGATCGAACCCATATCCTCTCGCACCACCCGGACGCTGTCAGACAGCAGCAGTGCTTTCTGTGCCGCCGCATGGGAACGCGGGGCTCGAAAAATGGGCCAGGGAGGCACAACGAGTCAATGCAAGAATTCGCGATCATAAAATTAGCAGAAGGTAACTGGCAATCAAGAATCAAAGAAGCGGAACGATTATAGCCGGTGGGCTGGGTCCAAAAATACACAAAAGACTCCGTCTTATTGACCGTCGGTTGTTCAAAGCCCATCCGAAGGGAAGGTCACCCTCTGCTGAGGTGAAGAAAAAGCACTTCTATAGCCGCATCTATATAAATCCCGCCATGTCTCTTCTCACAGGCCCAGGGTGTCGGCATCTCCGAGTCCACGATGATCAATGTCCGCTTGGCAGCCGTGGTGCTGACCGGTCAGCGGAGCATTCCATCATCCTCCTCCGGCTGCACCCGCTCTGACCAGCGGCACTCACTGCCCTCTTCTGCCTTTTCTCTCACCCCAGGGATGGGGGAAGGAAGTGGGCAGACAGATGCACAGCTGGTTACTCAAGAAGTCGCTCACTTCGGAGAAGTTGGTAACGGAGGGAAAAAAAACAAACGTGCTTTTCGGACACGGTCACAAACATCTGACGTTTCCATTAGTCGCACAATGAAAGTGCCGCACGAAGTCAATACGTGACCGTAATTTCGAACAAGCGATGGACGCCGAAATCGACAGGCGCAGGAACGGCTGCTTTGGACCTTCTGGATGAGGAGCGCACAAACTGAAAAGGGAGAAAGCGGCAACACAAAGATTGATTATGTCTCCAGTCAAAAGGTTTGAACCCATTGAGCTAATCCGACCTCGCGTGCCCTCTCCTCGACTCGGCTTCGATACGCTGCGGAGGCTCCGAAGGGGCCCCGGAGTGAGGGGAGAGAACAAAGTGGGTGCGCGGGGGGCCGTGAGAAGCAGATGGAGATGAATTTTGTCAAAAATGCACTGCGGCAACAGCACTTCATAATCACTCCCCCCGTTTGCTTGTCTGGGAGGGGGAAACAAATCTGCAAACGTCTTTGGCATCATTTGAATTGGTGGCTCAGAAAAAAAAAAAAGAACAACTAGTCATGCAGGGGAAAATGATGCAGAACCTGGGCGAAGGTTACATTTTATTATATTTATTCATTCAGCTGAGACTTTGCTCCAAAGGGACGTACGATGCTGAGATAGCTACATTTTTTTTTTACCCATTGATACAGCTGGGTAATTTTATTGGAGTAATTTAGGGTAAAGCACCTTGCTCAAGGGTTCCACAGCTCGAGGTGGTATTTTAACCTGCAACCTTTTGCTCCAAAAGCAGCAGCTCCAACCTCTACGCTACCAGCTCCCCTTCATATGTCGACACCGGAGTGCGAAATGAACGGTAACTGGCCGAAGCAGCTCACCGTGTTCAGACCCACCTGCGATGGAGCTGCAGCTCCTCCAACGCTCTCGGCATCGATCGTCCGGACAGCGAGCGGCCCTCCTCGCTGACGGGGAGCCACGCTCACGTGGAAATCCTTGCGTCGGCTCCTCCGTCTCACGCGCATCCGTGCTCTTCGCACCTCTCGCACGTTCGCTCTGACATGCTGTTTGTGTGTCATCTCTCGCACCCTGATGCATCGTGATGCGCTCTTGCTGCGTCTGTTCTTTGAGGTTTGAAAGGTTCAAAACCGAGTTCGGCCGTCAAGATGCTGGACACTGTATCGCTATCTGTAAGTACCCAGCTGCGGTCTTTGCTGCGCTCTCTATGCGTTCTTATGTCCTCCATGAACGCACAGCAGCACCGCTGCATCTTTTATGCTTCCATCGTTCACTGAAGCACGGGGAGCGTCCAGCTGGTAGCGTGGCGGTTAGTGCTCCTGCCTTCGGATCTAAAGGTTGCAGGTCTGATCCCCACCTCCCCCTGTAGTACCCTTGAGCAAGGTACTTACCCCAGATTGCTCCAGTGAAATTACAGTGCTGTATAAATGGGTAAAAAACTCTTACCCTAACAGTGTAGGATGCTTTAGAATAAAGGATCAGCTAAATGAATGAATGTAATGGGTCTCAAGGTGGTAGGAGAACACTAAACCTGGTCTGTGGTATAGGGGCTCCTCCGGGCTTCTTTATGTCAAGAGAATGTGCCGGAGGAAGAGGGAAATCTCCCATTTCCATTCATAACCTGCTGTCTTATCGATCAAGCTCCGGCCTTCATCTCTCCAGATGATCAAAATAATGATCGGGGGCAGAGGCTGTGATACGTAACCTTACTGGAGACCGGAGGTCTGACATGAGCACGAGCGATCTCCGGGAGGGAAGGTCAAACACGGCACCGTCCTGTAGATGTTTCCTGGGTTTCCTCGCCTGCCTTTCTTGTTTTCTTCCCAAAAATAGCCACAGCGGTGGGAAGTGTGTGTTGAGGATGAGAGCAAGTGGGTTGCAGCTGAGTGGGAGAAGGAGTGGGATGTGGCAGGAGCGCAGCAGACCGAGCGCAGTGCAGTTCTCTCTTAAGCTCCCACTGTGATGGGGGTGGGGGGGGGGATTACAGCGCCCTCATTCACACACTCCTCTGCTTCATGTCTCCTGGGCTGCGGCAAAGTGGAAAAGCAGCACCCCTAGGCAACCTCCCTTGGAGGATGACCTCAATTACAGAGCAGCGGAGATTAGGGGCCTGTGTTAATACCATACTCTTAATCTTTACACTCTGTTCTCCATCTCTCACACCACCTCCTGCTTGCCCCCCCCCATCGGTGCCTAACTCTGACTCTTGCTTCCCTGAAGAAGGGAGGAAAGTTTGACCCTTATCCACTCAGCCATCGCACCCTTTTCCATCCACTGCTCTCGTCACAGTCCCTTACCGCTGTCCGTCTCCCTTCACCACCTACAGTTCACTGGAGCTCACCATCTCCCTTACCGTGACTACACTTTGGCCCAGCCAGCCACTCGAAATTACACACGCGCGCGCACACACACACACGCACACGCACACGCACACACACTTTTGTCAAAAGTGACTTGCAATGAACTCTATATGTAGTGTTATCAGCCCACACACCTTATTCACCGCAGTGACTTACACTCCTAGATACACTATTTACAATGGGTCACTCATCCCTACATCAGTGCGGCACACTCTCTCTCTCTGTCACTCACACACTATGGGTGAACCTGAAGAGCATGTCTTTGGAGTGTGGGAGGAAACCAGAGCACCCAGAGGAAACCCACCAACAGAACATGCAAACTCCATAGAGACTGAGCAGGGATCGAACCCATGTCTTCTTGCACCATCCAGATGCTGTGAGACAGCAGTGCTGCACAGACTCGTAAACGAGGACATCCACACAGGACCCAGCGGTGAGAAGTTAAACAAACTAACGCGGCCGCGTAACCGCAGAAGAATAAAAATATATGGAGAAAGAGCTGGGATCGACCTCCTCCGTGCACAACTGCAGAAACAGGTTCACGCAAGCAGGACGTAGATGTCCACCTGGCCCACAGCGTGCTCCAGCACCCGGAGCGCAGCGACAGACTTTCTTGCCATTAAAACCACAGCGCAGCGCATCAGAAGCCACAATCCTGCGCTCTTGGCTTCCTTCCCGTCTCTTCACGCGTCCGCGTGACCGCGCCGGGACGACGCGCGAGAGCGGCAGCCGCGACGAGCGCGGGCCCGACGGGGGGAGGAATTCCGAAGATCGAGGTATTACGGGTGAGGGGACGCGGCGCGTCGGTAAGATAGAGCGAGAAAGGGTCGAGGGAGAGGGCGGCAGTGACAACGAAGAGCGGGAAGAGAGAAATCGAGATAGAGAGCCGTTCCTCCAGAGCTCGGGTGCTCACGGCGGGACATATTGTGCTGCGCTCGCTCGGCCACCTGTCCCTGCGGCGAAGACAGCGATGAGGCGACGGTGGAAGGAATCCAGATTGAAAATGAAATTCAAACTCAAACTGAAAACAGGGACAACCGGTAATGTAGCGGTTTGGTCCCACAGGTTGCAGGTTCAAATCCCACCTCGAGCTGTAGTACCATGAGCAAGCTGGTAAAATTACCCAGCTGTCCGAACGGGTAAACCGCTGTAGGTACGTTAACGTTGTAAATCGCTTGGGAGAAAAGCGTCTACTAAATAAACGAAAGTAGAAGGCAGGGTCCGGAGAGCGCGCTCTGCTGACAAACACGCTCGGTCCACACCTCCGCTAACTAAAGAGCATTGCTCATCCTGTTTCGCTGCATTTCCCACACAAGCCTCATCATGACCGACCCAAATATTATTACTGAGAGAGATGTGATACTTCAACATCTGGGCCTGCAGGGAGTGGGGGTTGGGGGGGGGGGGGGGGGCGGCTCTGAAACGATGAATGAAGAGAAAAACTGCTGCGGAGAAAGGGAAGAAGATGTAATTGGACTGTGCCAAGGTCTCCGATCACGTAAAGTTCAACGAGCGGGGATGTAAACCGTGCTCTCGTCACGGTCCGCGGAGAGAGGTTTGTTACCCACAATGCAACAGGCCAGATGTGAGCACGGGAGGACGGGGCTGTTTCGTAGAATTATGACGACTGCCATGTGCATCGATATCCCTGTTTGCGCACTCCGCGATGTCTGGAGAAGGTAACGACGGCTGAGTGAAACGACCGCGAGGTCGCCGTCCATCTGGGGACCCGAACGTGCACCGAGCGACTGTTCCGCCGACACGGAAAAAGGCCCGACGGATAAAGAGTAAAGAACGACCGCATGCTGAAGCAATCTCGAATGTCATCGCCAAAAAAAACAAAAAAGTGCTCAGCTGTCACGAAAAAGTTGGCTGATGCAAATCCCACGAGGGGAACTGCTCTTGTAGCTTTTCAGCAAAGGCACTTACTCCAAAATTGCTTCATTATCCAGCTGTACGGGAGACTGCAAGGTCTAAACTGGAAGTATGTGCTGAGCACGGACAGATAAATAAGTACACGTATAAATAAAGAGACGTCGCCGGGCTTCCCGAAGCCTTCCGACGAGGCGCTGCGGCTGCTGATCCTCTAAAAAAAATCGTTAGAGGGGATCCATCTGTGTCGATGTGAGATAATGGGTTCCCCAGCGTCCATTATGCCCTTAATTGTGTTGCGCTGGTCTGTCCCAGGTACTGAAATCACTGCCGCCGCCGTTCTCTTGTGCACCAGGCTGTTCGCTGGCACAACGCACACCTGCGGCGTGTCCACGCTTCTTGCAGCACGCAACTCCTTCGCTATTCCCAAAGCACAGCACAACCAACCCGTAATTCTTACTCCTCTGCCAAGTTTGGGAACGCAAAAATGATGCTCCGCGGCAAATAATACGTATATATGGAATTCTAACTCTAACTCCTGAGGGGGGTGCAGCCAAGCCCTCGGGGCGGCACGGTGGCACGGCGAGCGGCGTTGTTGTCTCACAGCAGCTGGGTGGGGTAAGAAGATGTGGGTTCGATACCTGCTCAGACCGTGTGGAGTTTGCATGCTCTCCCTGCGTCTGTGTGGGTTTCCTCTGGGTGCTCTGGTTTCCTCCCACAGTCCAAGGACATGCTGCTCAGGTTCGCCCACAGTGTGAATATATATTGGCTCAAATAACTGAATTTGCACCACCACTCAGTACTTACTCTCTGTACATTTTGAATGTGAACTAAATATGAAATTGACCTTAAGAAGACTGCAAACACACTTTCCATCACGTACCATCAGTCCATTAGTCAGCATTTTAAAGAAGGGCTGTATTGAGTTCTGTCTGTAATTTCTCCCGCTGTTTCTGCATCCAAGGGGGGGGGGGGAGGAACCCAGGGATTTTGTTTCCACACATTTACTGATTTTTTTTTTGGAGGGGGGGGGGGGGGAGTAATGAACACCAGCTGTTTCCCAGGGCTGCCATGTTTCATTCATTATTTTTTTGGGGAGATCCTATCTGAGGAGAGAAAAGAAGAGCTTCGCCCCTTGCTTTTTCCGCACAAACGAAGCCTGATCTGAATGTTGCTGGCTGTGTGTTTCCAACAGTATAATTACAGCAGGCGCAGAACCATGATGCTGGAGCACGACAACTACTTATTAACCGCAGCACTCGGGGATACGAGCCACACAGTTAGGGGTGAACAGGGCAGGGACGCAAAAGTAAGTCTTGACGCACTTGGGTCAGGCAATGCCTAGCGCAACATTTGCGTGCATTTTCATTTTAGCTCTCTCACTGCTGTCGTGTTTATCCAGACAGTTTTTTTTTTTTTTTTTTTTTTTTTAATTGTTGTAATTTCACACCATGCCATTTTTGACCTGATTGCTTGTGTGGATTTACTAGTGATTTGCAGCAGCACTTGTTTTGTCTCTAGACACAAAATAGAAATTCTGAAGACTGGATTCAGTACGCGCTGAGCATCCAAATCCTCCATGGGACAATGTGTCTCGGACATTGTATTATTTATTGTTATTGATGTTTTTTTAGATACGACATTAACTTACGGCATCTGCTTCAAACTAAATGCAAAGGCAAAACTGAAATGCAAACTAAACTAGGGCAGCACAGCGAGGGGCGCTGCTGTCTCACAGTGCTTGGGTGGTGCCAGAGAACACGGGTTCGATCCCCACTCAGTCCGTGCGGAGTTTGCGTGTTCTCCCCGCGTCTGTGTGGGTTTCCTCTGGGTGCTCTGGTTTCCTCCCACACTCCAAAGACATGCTGTTCAGGTTCACCCATAGTGTGTGAGTGACACAGAGAGTGTGTGTGTGTGTTCCACTGATGTATGGATGAGTGACCCAGTGTAAGTAGTGTATCTAGCAGTGTAAGTTACCTTGGTGAACAAGGTGTGTGGCCTGATAACACTACATAGAGTTCACTGTAAGTTGCTTTGGACAAAAGGGTCTTATAATTGCAACAGTCTAGAGCTGCAGTTTCAGATGGAAGATATTTGCATCTCTCAGTCCAGCAGGTCAAAAATCCTAATCCTACGAAATGGAGTTTGGACAGAGTCCCCATTGTCCTGACCCAGTCCGGTCCAGTCCAGGTTGGCTGTTCCCAGTCCAGGCAGCACAGACCAAATCTGAGGTTGATGCACAATGAGCGGGTGTCATCTCCAATCTTCCACCTCTGTTATGCACCCTGAAGGCATGTGGGCGAGACAAGTGATGTGTATCATGACCTTGTGTGTTTGTGAGTAGTTTGGCTGACGGGACAAGGGCCCTGTTGGTTGGGCAGAGAGAAAGAGAGAAGGAGGCCAGACGGGAGTAAAAGAGGCTTACAGCTCTAAAGCTCTCAGGTTTATTCTTCCCTCTGAGATATGCATCTCTCCTCCGTCTCATTCTCTCTCTCCGCATCCCTTTATCCACCCTGTAATCCTCTGCTCCAGCCTGCTGTCTCCCCAGCTCCGCACACAGCTACTGAAAGCCACCCGTCACTTCCCATGATTTACTTACTGAGCCAACGGTTCACCCAGGACCCCTCGCTTTGCTCATGCTTGCTGTCTACTGCATATTCTCAGAGCCCTCGGTGCGGCGTGGTCTTTTCTTTCTGCTCTGTAATGTAATGGTGAGCTGTGTCTCTGGGGCCCCATATCTGTCCCCGTATCACCTTCGGTCTGCTGCTCCGTGCTCGTATACTTACATTTACACGTACGTGTATTCATTTATCAGACGCTTTTCTCCAAAGCGACGAACATCTCATAGAAAATACAATGTGTTCATTACATGAGCAGGAAGAGACACTTGGATGCAGATGTGTGATTCTTAAGTGCAGTTCGTTTGTTTCTTTCCACCATATGAACCAATGTTCATCACACGAGTAGCCGTATAAATCTTGATCAGAATATCGACGATTCCTGATCACCTTCCTAGTAATAATTATTTTTTTTTTGAGATACATATAAACATTTACGTTACGTTACAGGAGTAGCTGTGTAAAGGTTCATCCGGCATCATCTTAAAGTTATAGTGCATGAACATTTACACCTTAAATGACCTTAAGAGATGATGGGCAAAGTGAGTCTGGCAGAGGAGAGTTTTCAGACCCTTTTTAAATGTAAGCTATAGATTCAGCAGTTCTGAGTGAGAGGGGGAGGTCGTTCCCCCACAACGGAGCCAGAACCGAGAACTTCTGTGCTTTACCTTTCGTACGTAGGACCACCAAGCGGGCAGAAGTGGAAGAGTGTAGCAGTCTGGTTGGGGTGTAGCAGATGATCAAATCTTGTAGATATCTAGGAGCAGTTCTATTGATGCATCTGTAGGTCATAGGTCTTGAATTTGATCTGGGCAGCTATTGGAAGCCAGTGCAGAGAAACGAGTAGAGGAGATACATGGGAACACTTTGGCAAGTCAAACACAACTTGGGCAGCACCAGCATTCTGTATCAGCTGTAGAGGTTAGATGACAGTGGCAGGAAGGCCGCGCAGGAGAGAGTTGCGACATCCAGACGGGATGTCACCACGGCCTAGACAAGTAGTTGGGCAGAGTCAGTGCTTAATACCTGGAAGTCAAATACGGCGTTGCTCTCCATTGTTACTTGGCCTTTGCTATTGATTCTATCTGTGAAAGAACTTTGTGTGTCATTAAGGTATTAAGACATTTAGTTTTTAATTTAGCTTCATGGGAAGGAAGCGGACGGGTGTGGTGGTGCAGCGGGTTTGGCTGGTGCCCAGTGTGTGGGGGGTCCAGGGTTCGAGCTCTGCTTGGAGTACTTTGCCATGGACTGGCGTCCTGTCCAGGGTGTATCCCCTCCCTCAGCAATGCACCCTGTGCTTTGGGGAAAGGCTCCGGCTCACTTGCGACCCCGCTTGGGACAAATGGTTGTTGACACTGGTTGGTAACAAAGAGAACCAAGATTTGGCAGCATTTTCCCTCCAAAATGGCAACATAGAGATAAAGCTTAGAAGAGTTTCAAACTTTCTGAGAAGGATGATGAAGCACTTTGTAGAGTACAATACGGTAAATGTGTACAGTACAATGAATACGCTGGTGGTGGAAGCATTTAATTGCTTCATTACAGCGTTTTCCTGCAAAACCTGTGGATGTTAACTAATGGTACATTAGATTTGCACCCACCTTTGCAATTATGTATCACAGCACATAGAAAGCTTTTCCAGTTGGAAAAGAGGCAGCGACATAATTTGAGGATATGATTAATGCAAAACAAAGCTCTTCACTTGGGCTCTGAATATGGCACGTGGAAAAAAACACCTCTTTATACATTTTTCATACATTTGTACATCACCACCCACAATGACGTGGAGAAAAGGGCTTCTGTTCACACTCAAGTAGTTTTTATCATTATATATATTCAGTCATTCTGTCTTGAGAGGATGAAAAGTGCGTACAACCAAAACGTGGACATTAAGTACCGTGAGTTGTGTTTTCAGTTTTCCTTCCCTTCAATGGAAAAGTACTCCGGCAGCGTGTTGACCTCAAGGACGGAATCCTTTTGCTTCCAGTTCCTTTTTGTTGTTCAACAAGGAAAACACACACCCACCCATCCACACACACACACACACACACACACACACACACACTGGCTGAAGCCGTGTGTCCCAAATGGGGTCGCAGTGAACCGGAGCCCAACCCGGCAACTCGGGGCGCAAGGCCGGAGGGGGAGGGGACACACCCAGGACGGGACGCCAGTCCATCGCAAGGCACCCCAAGCGGGACTCGAACCCCAGACCCCCCCAGAGAGCAGGACGCAGCCAAACCCACTGCACCACCACGTCCCCCTACAGGGGAAACAGCGTGTGAAATCTGAGCTCGGACCACACTTCGCCGGTGAGGCCCGGTCCAGGAAAGAGTTGGTGTTTGACAAGACACAGAAACCAGTCACGGCACTCCTCATCCAGAATGAACCGCTCCTGCGGAAAGTTCGGCTCTCCGGCTTTCTCGGCGTTGCGCCATCGCTCTGCCAACTCCGCTAGAGGAGGCAAAACTTTAGAGAAGAACGTGCCCGTGCTTTTGTGAATTTAGACAACGAAAATGGATCTAAAAGCAATTTCAGATGAGCAGATTGTACTTTAAGGCCTAGAAACAGCATCACAGCACATTTATCCCACACTTTTCTCCAAAGCAACTTACAGTGCTGAGGTACCTACAATTATTTACCCATTTATACAGCTGGGCAATTTCACCGAAGCAGTTTAGGGTAAGTATAGGACAGCTGGTACTGTAGTGGCTAGTGCTGCTGCTGCCTTTGGCTCGAAAGGTTGCTGGTTCCAATCCCACCTCTAGCTGTAGTACCCTTGAGCAACATACTTATCCTAAATTGGTCCAGTAAAATTACCCCCCTCAATAACTGTAAGAAGTGTAGCATTATAAGTCACTCCAGAGAGAAGTGTCAGACAAATGAAATATAAGTACAAGAGCAGCAGGTGAGATTCAACCCAAGAACCTTCTGAGCCAAAGACAGTAGCTTCAACCACTTCACTATCAGACATGCGCTGCTTTCTTCCCTTGGTCTTATTATCATCAATTGTAGCTTAAAGTGACCTTAATAAGAGTCAGGAAATGCAATAGTGGCAAAACTTCATGCATCATTTAGGTGGGAAATGAAAAATTATGAGGTATCGTGAAAAAAGACACACCCTGTGTTTCAGGGTTCTTTACAGTTACGCAGAGAAATATATCCCATGACCACTTTTACACTCATCTGCATTATAGTTACATCAATAAATTCCATGTGAACGATGCAGCGCGGACGAACTCACATTTGGATAAAACGGTGTCCTCCGGCAGTGGAGGGAAACACAGCGTGGCCAACAGATTAGTGTGTGTAGGAGTCTGTTTTCCTGTTTTTTTCGCTCTTTGTGTTTGTGAGAGTGTTTATGACTGAGTGAGTGTGTGTGTGTGTGTGTGTGTGCACGCACATGTGAATTAATGAGGCAGCGCGCAAACACAAACATTTATGTCTGAGAATATGAGGGTTAGGTGTAATTAAACAACCAACCCTGGTAAAAGAGTGTGGCTTTCAGTGCATTAGTGTGTGTCCTTGGAGATAGTTTCCCACACGTAGCTCTCTCAGTGGGCTGCATCACACATCACCAAGAGAAGGAGGCCTGTAGAAAACTAGGTTTGTGGATTGGATTACATTTATTTATCAATCAGACACTTTTCACCAAAGCAGCTTCCACTGAACTCTATGTAGTGTTACTATCAGCCCACACCCCTTATTCACCACAGTGACTTACACTGCTAGATACACTACTTACACTGACTCACTCATCCATACATCAGTGGAACACACACACACACACACACACACACACACACTACCGGTGAACCTGACCAGCACGGTTCTGGAGTGTGGGAGGAAACCAGAGCACCTGGAAGAAACCCACACAGATACCAGGAGAACATTTAAACTCCACACAGACTGAGTGGGGATCAAACCCACATCTTCTTGCACCACCCAGGTGCTGTGAGACGGCAGCACTGATCGCTGTGCCAGGGCGCCGCCCGCCAAGTGATTGATTTTAAACCCAGGTGCCTTTCCACATTCCGTGCGTCGTTGAACTTTGCTCATACGCTCTTTTCCCAGGGATTCTGTGTCTCACACGTGAGCGACTTCCAGGCTCTGGAGCAGACGAAGGCTCCAACTGCGCCAGTAAATCCATTCTGATTTGTCCGTCCGGCCAGTGCCAGAATCGCACCGTGGCACAACTTCACACAAGTGCTTCCATCTGCACAAGCTGCGCATGAGTGTGTGTTGATGTGTATGTGTGTGTGTGCACATGTCTGGGAGTCTACCAGCAAATGAGAAAAACAAGATGGAAAAGATGATATGATAGGTGATTTGTTTAAGTTTCTAAAGTTTATAAACTTAGAGAAAGTCAGCTGGTTTAAACACTACCCATCTTCCCAATGTACGTTTCTAAATTAGCAAGAGTTTTACTTAAAGAAGCAAAACAATGAGGTTCCAGTAATCTAATTTTGGTTGTTTTCAGAGAACAGACAGACAGACAGTTATTTTGGAGCATGGCTACACCCTGTTGAGAAAGTTGTGGTGGAACAACCTCCCCTGTCACTCAGAACTGCTGAATCCCTGTCCACATTTAAAAAGGGTCTGAAAACTCACCTCTTCCAGACTCACTTCGCCCATCATCTCTTAAGGTCATGTAAGGTGTAAATGTTCATGCACCATAACTTTAAGATGATGCTGGATAAACCTTTACACAGCTACTCTTGTAACGTAAATGTTTATATGCATCTCAAAAAATATATATGTTACTAGGAAGGCGATCAGGAATCGTCAATATTCGGATAAACTTTTATGCAGCTAAACTCACACGTCTGTATCTAAGTGTCTCTTCCCGCTAATGTAATGAACACATTGTATTTTCGACGAGATGTACGTTGCTTTGGAGAAAAGTGTCTGATAAATGAATACATGTACATGCAAAGTGCTTTTGATGTCTCACAATTGAGACACACCGACACACTCCAGATAGAAACTTTGAGACACAGCAACAGACTGAGAAAAGAGGACGGATGGAAGAGGGACAATGGAGCGGACGGACGGCAGGGAAAGGAGACGGGATGGAGCACCGAGGGGCTCGAAGGAGATGCAACACCGTGCTGTTTTACTACATCAGCAGCTGCCACTTCCTTCGCTCATGTCAGCGAGGCTCCGGCGATGAGGTGTGTATGAGTGGAGGAGCAGGAGTCAGAGACGCACAGAGAGACGGAGAGGGTGTCGAAGCGCCGGACAGCTGGTAGTTTAGTGGTTACCACTGCTGCCTTTGGATGTGAAGGTCATGGGTTCGAGAGGTATTTATCCTAAACTGCTCCAGTAAAGTTGTTATTGTCGTTGTTAGGAGGCGTCGAGTCGATATCGACTCTATGGATAGTTGTCCTGAAAAGCGTTCGGTCTTCCGTCAAGCGGCTAAGACTTGAAAGCGGAGCATCCGTGGCCGTGGCGGTTGTGTCGATCCATCGCGTAGCTGATCTTCCTCTTCTATGTTCACCTTCCGCTTTGCCCAGCATGATGTCCTTTTCCATTGACCGTTCTCACCGCACGATGCGTCCGAAGTAAGAGAGTCGAAGCCGCGTCGTCTGAGCTTCCAATGACGTCTTTGGTTTGATCTGTTGCAAACCCACGCGTTTGTTTTCCGGGTCGTCCGGGGTAAACGCAGGATTCTCCGCCAGCACCACAGTTCAAGAGTGTCAATTTTCTTCCCGTCCATCTTCTTCACTGTCCAACTCTCGCATCCGTATGAGAATTTTGTCCAAGCTCTTCGTGGCGGTTTTGCCCACAGCAATTCGTGGTCAGATTTCCGGGCTGCTTGTCACTTCATTACTGATTATCGATCCGAGTAGACTGAGTTATCTACTATCTCTCTTTTTCAAGTTTTCCAGTTTGCCAGTTGTGAACGGCATCGTCTTCTCCGCGTTGAGACGCAAGCCCATTTTCAGGCTATGTTCTTAGATCTTGCCAGTAAAGTTACCCAGATGTAAAAATGGATAAATAACTGCAAGTAGCTCAAAAGTGTAAGTCTCCATCTAGAAAAGTGTCAGCGAAATGAATAAATGTGACAGATGGAAAGGGAGAAGCCCTGAGGGCTGAGCGAGAAGTGACCCCCCCAGAGAGGGAGAGAGGATAAAACTCGAAGCAAGAGGTGAAAGAGATAAATAATCCAGATCGTTTGGCACGGGGGTTTCGCCGGACAGTCGTGGACTCCGAACCGACACGGGAAACATTCAACAAGCGTGATCTGTGGTTTGTTGTGAAATGTCTTTCCACCTACGGCATGGCAGATACACAAAGCGCTGCAACGGCCCCGAAAAGAGCCCAGAACATCGCAGCCGTAATTTTCCACCGATTTACCGAGGCCACGGTGAAACCACGTTGGGCTTTAAACACGGTTCCTGTCCCAACGCGCAGCCCTGATAGAGCAGGGAGGGGCAAAGAGAAACAAAACAAGAGAGAGGGATAGTAAACAGAGAGCTGGTGCCATCAGGTTCATTTTTTGAGTGTGCACTTCTGAGCGTTTGCTTGGAAAATAAAAGGGTGCAAAGGGTTCTGGGAGCCCAAGGGGGAATATGTGTGTACATTCATGTAAAGGCACCGAATGCCAAGGCAACGATTAAGATGGGCAGCACAGTAACACAGCGAGTAGTGCTGCTGTCTCACAGTGCCTGGGTGGTGCGAGAGGACGTGGGTTTGATTCCCACTTGGTCTGTGTGGAGTTTACATGTTCTCCCCATGTCTCTGTGGGATTGCTCTGGGTGCTCTGGTTTCCTCCCACACTCCAAAGATATGCTGTTCAGGTTCCCCCACAAAGAGTGTGTGTGTTCCACTGATGTATGGATGAGTGATACAGTGTAGGTGTGTAACTAGCAGTGTAAGTCACCCTGGTGAATAAGGTGTGGGCTGATAACACTACATAGAGTTCACTGGAAGTTGCTTTGGGGAAAAGTGTCTGATAAATAAATGTAAGGCATGGGGAATAATCATGTTCATGTGTGGGTTTATGTTCATCTGAAGCAACTGCAGACATCAAAAACACATGTAAGTTAAAATATAAGCACTCGCTTCATGGTTTCTTTCTGATAACTGCTCTATGTTAGCGGTCATCAACAACCTGGTTCTTGAGGGCACCCGTGTCTACTGGTTTTCACCTTTCCTCAGCTCCCAATTGCTTTAATTATGCAATTATACGGATGGTAAGTAACCTCAGGTGTAAATCTGATGTTGATTGCAATGCAGTCAGCAAAACATCCTGGATTTTGGCCCTACACGACCGGACGGCCCACCCCTGCTGTATGACCGCAGGCACGGTAAAATTGGGAAAGCATGTTCTTAGAGACGTTCCCCACGACTTCGGTAAATTGATATCACATGAAACAAAGAGCCTGGACTTCCAGACACTGTGTTTGAAATTTTTGTGGGAATTGCCTTGTAGCGTGTGCCCGTTGCTGGGGGTAAAAAACAGTACAGAATACTACAGCATTTACAGCAAAACCACAGTAACATCCCACTGTGCCATAGAGCCTTCAAGATTCAGGATCTTTACCTCCACTAAGTTTAACAGCCTGATTGTTATATTACTTGGAAGTGTAAGAGAGGGAATATTTTGTCTCAGGTTGCGCCGGCAGAGATAAGAAGGCCGTTCCACTCGCACGCACTGGCGAGGAGACAGGCTGAGTTCAGAGCGTAGCCTGGAACAGCGCCCATCCAAGGGCAGTGGCCTTTGAGCAGGTGACTTTCCGACATCCGGCGGAGGATCAGCGAGGCTGAGGCTGGAGCTTTTCCACCTCTCTGGTCAAACCAGCGGCACAAACGGTCTTTTTTGCCCTTGTCAATACAGGTGTGTAATATTTCAGAGAACCAAATTAATCTGAACAAATACAATTTCCCAACACTTTTCTCCAAAGTGACTTACAATGTGAAGCTAATTACAATTATTTACCCATCTATATAGCTGGGGGAATTCTACCAGAGGCGCGGTGGCGCAGTGGGTTGGACCGCTGTCCGGGGGGTCTGGGGTTCGAGTCCCGCTTGGGGTGCCTTGCGACGGACTGGCGTCCCGTCCTGGGTGTGTCCCCTCCCCCTCTGGCCTTACGCCCTGTGTTGCCGGGTAGGCTCTGGTCCCCCGTGACCCCCTATGGGACAAGCGGTTCTGAAATGTGAAATTTTACCAGAGTAGTTTATGGTAAATACCTGGCTCACTGGTACTACACATGGAGTTAGGATTCAAACCTGTAACTTTTGGGTCCAAAGGCAGCAGCTGTAACCACTAAACTACCAGTTGTTCCCAAACTTGAGTGGAAAGGGGTGATTTAGAATGTTATGCTGTAAGGCTGCTAATGCAGTCAAAAGTTCAAGATCTTTCCAGAGATTAGTTTTTTTTTTGTAAAGTGAAAACATTTCATGCCAGGGCTATGTTGCTCTTCGCTTTTTTTCTTAGCTTAATGGTTCTGATACACCTCTGAGGTGTGTTTTACGTTGGTGTTGCTGAAGAATGAAGGACGGGTCAAATACCACCCTGATGAAACTGCATGTTTATGAAGTATTCTATGATGACCATGCTGGTTCAAATTGCTACAGGTGTGGTAAAGACCGCCAATTCTGATAGTAGTAAAGCAGCCCCAGACAATGACACTGCCTCCTCCTTCACGTGTTCCCCATGTCTGTGTCCTTAAAACACTTGCCCTTTGGACCCATGTATTTCAAATTTTTCGCTTAGTTCTGGTTCATTTACTTTGCAACACTTTTCTCCAAAGTGACGTGCAATGACTAATATGTAGTATTTACCCAACACTTTTTTTAAGGACACTTATAATAGACGCAGAACAATGAAATCTCTTCAGTTGTTTACCTGACACTTTTCTCTTTTACAGTTATTTACCCATTATGTGGGTGATATGATAGCACAGCTGTCTCACAGTGCCTGGGCGGCGCGAGCGGATGTGGGTTCGATCCCTGCTCGGTCTGTGTGGAGTTTGCACATTCTCCTCATGTCTGCATGGGTTTCCTCCAGGTGCTCTGGTTTCCTCCCACGGTCCAAAGACATGCTATTCAGGTTTACCCATAGCAAGTGATGGAGAGAGTGTGTGTTCCACTGATGTATGGACGAGTGACCCAGTGTAAGTAGTGTATCTAGCAGTGTAAGTCACCGCGGTGAATAAGGTGTGTGGGCTAAAAACACTACATAGAGTTCATTGGAAGTTGCTTCAGAGAAAAGGGTCTGATCAATAAAAAAATGTGTACAGCTGGGTAATTTTGCTTCAGCAATGTAGGGTAAGTACCTTGCCGAAGGGTTCTACCGGTCACATAATCCAGGTGCTGTGAGGCTCCAGTGCTATTTGCTGCACCACCAAGCAGCTCCTAACCCTAACTTCCACTCTTCAAATATCTGTTTTCTTTTTCTTCTTTTTGGCCCAAGAAAGTCTGGCGTCAAGTACATGAACTCCATCATTTAACTGATATTGTACATAAAAGTCACTGAATAACACTTCCTGCTTCATTTACTGTAATTTTTATTAACATCTTTAAGATTATGTTGTTTTGGCAGTTTTTGCCCAACATAAAAATAATCCATTTCATAGTGATATTTTTCCCATCTGTTTAGCCGCACAGTGGAATCGCATCCTATCGGTTGCAGTGGGATGCAGCCGGAAGGTGGACAAGCGCGTGTGCGTGCGTGCGTGTGTGTGTGTGTGTGTGTGTGCGTGTGTGTGTGTGTATGTGTGTGTGTGTGTGTGCATGCACCTGGCTGGCCCTATATCCATCAGCCCTTGGTTTTCCCTGCCCCAGGCAGCGACCACTGTCTGTACTGGTAAGGGAAGCAAAATGTCACACTAGATTATAATACATGTGCAATTTCCCCATTCACCCCATGCATGACATTGGTTTGCCTAACATTCCCCGGCCGCAGTCTTGCCGTTACCTGACACGGACACTCATCTGACCGTTACCCTCTGCGGTGTAAATGCTGCGCATCAGGAACTCCGAGGTTTTCTGCACTTTTGCTGTTCATCCGGACTGAGATTATTGGATATTGTTTACTTGCTTGGCATCATTAATATTTAAATGGGCATTAGTGAGCTGGATGCAGACATTAAGGCTTTGAGTAAACTACCCCCCGTACTGTTCCATTAACAGATTAAAAGCTTTGAACAGTTTTTCTGTTGCTTCTACACACTTCATCCTGTTAAATGATGGGAGGAGAAGAATGGATTCCTGTGGGGATTTTATAATTTAAAAAAGCAATCAGAAGACTTATTTTCCCTCGTCTTGGCAAAGAGGGAACAGCAGATAGCAGGAGGCGGGAGCACCACCTTTTCGAAGGGGGGCGGGGGGTGGCGTTTTGTCCCCGCTGAAGAGGCTTCGGGCTGCCGAATGGTTACGATAAGCACTTCAGCAGAGAAAATTGTTACAGGTACACTATGATCCTAAATGACTCCTTATGATGGGCATTGGGTCCGTCTCCACGCTGTCGGAACCCCCCCATCGCAGGACCCATAACAACTATGTTTTCGGTCTTGTGAGTGTGTCTCTCTACAAATATTTACCTATTCCCTGTGCGAACGCACCGTGGGCCACGGGCAGCAGGTGTGTCGGGGTTACAGCTGTTGCCTTTGGACTTGAAGGCCCCAGCTTCACATCCTACCTCCTCCTGCTGCAGTACCCTAGAGCAAGGACCTGATCCTGAATTACTCCAGTAAAAATGACCCTGCTGTATGAAAGGTTAAATCAGTTTAAATACTTTAACAGTGTAAGCTGCTTTAGGGGGAAAAAACTGGCTAAACGAATAAATGTTGATATATGCTGAAGAAATGAGGAGGGAATCTATACTCTTAGAACTTTACTCCTGCGTTTTACCAACGATAAGCTGTCGACAGGGTGGTGGTTAGAGCTGCTGCTTTTGGACCCACTGGATTGAATCCCACCTCCAGCAGCAGTACCCCGAACAAGGTACCTCCCCTGAACTACTCCAGTAAAATTACCAAAGCTGTATAACTGGGTAAATAATTGTAGCTTGATTAACACTGCAAGTTGTTTTGGAGAAAAGTGTCAGCTAAATATGTAAATGTTGAAGATGACAGTACATCATGGTTATGTTAAATGCTTCATAATTAGTAATGACATTTGACAAGCATTACGCCCTGTACAAATAACCTGTTTCTGACACTGTTATCAAAGACTTACTCCAGGCTAGTGAGGAACTGGCCAATGTTAATGTCTACATATAGGTTTTTTTAATGCTTCAGGAGATTTGAATGAATTCCAGAAATACAGAACTGAAAAAATGTCAAGGAGCCCTATTTCTGTGATGCCCATGATGCGTAAAAAAAGAAATCCCGTTGGGTGCAGACATGCTCGAATGTTGTGGGGCTCTGTGATTTTGAGCAGTCGGGGTTAGTAACACACGTTGCAACAAGACAAACAGTTAATGAATTTTACTCTGCCAGTCACACCCTTCTTCTAGCTTACACATTAGTTTATCAACTTCCATAACCTCCGTAACATCACGTTGCTTCTTTTTCCTTAATTTAAGATTATCCTTATTTTCGTAAACATTATATATTTGACATATGCTGGTCACGGGTTGCAAGATTTAATTTGTTAGTTGTCAGTCATTTAGAAGGCATGACAAGTGTAATTGATGAAGGGCCGAATGACCTCTCGCGTGTTTTCCTCTTAACGTGAGAAACAAGCTTTTCTAAAATGATGCAAAGCGTCGACCCTGAACCGTCGATGGACCTGGACGAGACAAACATTTCAATGAAGCTGAATTATTCACAGGTCTCACTTACTCTGCCGGTCTGTCATTCATCAAGTCCCTTCCTCGCTAATACATTTCACATTTGAATTTCAAACTGCCTGTGACTCCAACCATGACTTCATAACAATGTGATGCTATTACTACAATTTTACCAATGTGCGGTAATAAGGGTACGCCAGGGAGTTCGTTGACAACTATCTTCAATACATGGGCTGCCGTTAATCCTCTCGAGAAGCTCGGTGTAACTCTGTCCTTTTGACATGCCAGAAATCACACAGGAAGCTCCAGGTAATGTATGAAATGTAATCCTTTTTATTTCATGTGTGTTTTACACTTCACTGTTATTTTTTCCTTCCACGTTTGATAGAGAAGAACAACACTGACAATGTCTGAATGCAGTCAAATACCGAAGGGAAAGACGACTGTGCAGCACAAGATGTACCTTGAGAGACAAAGATATGCGCAAAGCAAACCGCGTCACTGTTCGGAACTGGGTTCAGGCAGCCAGTGGCAAATTTGTGCGAGAAGTTGGGTTCTGTTCACAGTCACTTTGGAGGGGGGTATTTCTGGAATCCAGAAGCAAATAAGTTATTATATCGAATACAGGTACTGCCACTGGATCTTTTTACAAGATGATGTGACATCTGTAATAATCTTGTTTATGGAATTGTCTCCAGAGTTTTCACTTGGGTGTTGGATGTTTTAACAGGGTATTCAGAGGGCAGCCGGTTCTGGGTCCCGTTTACAGACCAAAATACAGTCAGACACTCAAGAGCGGGTGTATGACCAGGCTTCACAAAATATTCACCTAGAAGGTACAGGTGTGTGAGGACAGAAAGCACCATCACTACCGCCAGCTTCATGAACATCTTTACCAACAGCAAGAACAATGAATTACATAACAGGGTCTAGCTTCATACAACACTCATTCTGAAACGGACAGTCAATGCTCCAAAAATCCATAATGACAATATGAAACTATAACCTTCAACTTTTTTTGCAAAGCATCTCTGCAATGGGATCAACAGCCAAAAAAAATGGATGCGCTGCAGCAGAAGGGGGTTATTTTTTGGGAAAAAACTCAATTTTAAAGCTTCATTAATTCAACAGTGTCCAGCTATAGACAGATTTAAACCAGCGCAAGAATAAATGATCACTCAGGAACTGACACAGGAGACATGCTGGGGGGAAAAAAAAAAAAAAAAAAAAAAAAAGAACAGGTCAGGACATCTGAGAAGTTAAAAAAAAAAAAAAAAAAAAAAAACAAAGAAAGAGAAGGTCTGAATCGCTCCCAATGCGGACGATGATTAAAAAGCTGTTTTCTTTGGGGTCTGCTGACATGGACACATATTGACACCCAGCTGTGGACATAAAAGCGCTGGAGTAACACAGCGGAACACAGGCTTGACTCACAACTCCAGGCATGAAAATAAATCTGAGACGTCTACAAGACTGTTGCTGCCGAGAGCCTTATGTGCCCCCCACCAGCCCTCACTCTTTTACTCCATCTTTTGCTCAGTCTCCCTCCCTATTTCTCTTATAAAAACAATCACCCTTTAGGCTGCTGTGCCTCACTCATGAGTAGAGGGAATGCCTGAAAAAGCAGCCAACACTGTCACCACTAAATGAGTTGGGATCAAAATAGAAAAACCATACTCATAATAATCATAATCATACTTTTTCACCAAACAAGCACAGAAACGACTGCTAAATAACAACAATCATCATAAATATCCATGTGTACACTTGAGGGGAATATTATTTTTCGGAGTCAGTCTCCGAGATTTTTAATGAACCCCTTAATTTTTGGCCTAATCTGTCTGAAGGCCCCATGGCTTATGGTTCCACATCCTCAGAAACACATTCAGCAGTTTTATTTTTAAATGGTTTTAAATACAAACTCTGACTGGAGCTGAACAGCAGATTACTTTTGCATCCATATCTGAGAGAGAGAAAGAGAGCGAGGGGGAGAGAGAGAGAGAGAGAGAGAGAGAGAGAGAGATGGAACACAGGCCCCCCAATCCATCTTTCATATCAGAACGCTGAGCCCACTCCTCCCCCCATCGACAATCCTTCTTACCACTGCCACCCCCTCCTCTGCCCCCCAAAGCAGAAGTTTGTTTTCTGCACCAAAAGGAAATTGCGGGAGACTTTTGCATCAGCAAAACTTCTGAACAAGAAAGTGAGAAGAAAGAGGAAAAAAAAAAAAAGACAAGAAAAGATTTATCAGGTGGTGGGGGGGACTACAGGCACTGGGATGCTTTGCAGCCTGGCGTTGGCTAAAGACTTTCTGCACCTCCCCCTCTCTGCTCTTTCTCCATTTCAGTGCCCTAGAACACCCGAAAAAGATAGCAACATTTCATGCCGTGGCATATCGACTACCTGAAACCACGGCAACACACAGAAAAAAAATGTCTGCCCCAGACAGCAGTTAAATTACTTCTTCTCTCCCCGGAGTTCAAACCCAGACTGCTCCTGCCTCTGCCGTGTAACATCACTCATGGATTTTTTTTTACTATTCTGTTTGTCAGGGTTTTGTTTCATCATCTACGCCTTTGGTGAAAGTCAGAGACCCAGTCGTGTCTGGTAGAAAGGAGCCCTCATCGCTCCTTTTTCTGATGTTTAATGGCTGTGATTCAGATTCTACTCCTGGGGAGGGCTGGAGAACAAGAAACTGAGCAAAAGATAAATAACAGGGCAAAAGGCTTCTCCTTTTCTCCCTCTTTATCGTCGTCTTTACCGTTGCTTTTTTCCCCTCCTTCTAACTATCTCACCAGTCAAGGAGCAATGCTGTTCTGTGCCTTTTAAAGTAAAGGTTAAATTGCAAGGTGATTTGCTGTTTCATTGGAAGTGGCTACAAAAAGTACTGACAGCCTTGGAGTCCACAGGATACCCTCCTTTGGAAGGCCGAGGCTGAAAGAGATGGAACGAAAAGGTTTAGCAAAGGAGAATTTACACATCCTTCCCAATGCAGAAACCAGAAAAAAGGGAAGGAGGAGGACAGAGGAGAAGGAAAGAAATATTTTTACTGTGCTGCACTGACTATCAATCCTAGAACATTAGGGCATTTTACTAAGACCGACATGGCATGAAATAAAACCAAAACTGAAATTAAAAAGCAACCCAAGCATTAAATATCGACTGCCTGGCCTCGCTATTATCACTGTTCATTATCGTTTTTTTTATCCACTTTCGCATGCTGAAGCAAGGAACCTTGCCCATAGCACAAGTCACTGAGGCTGAGAGCTGAGACACCGTTATTCGAATGAGGCGTTGGACAGCATATTGATTCACCCAGACACTACTTATTAATTCAACAAACAACTCACTTAGCTGTGCAACTTACTCTGCGCCTGCTTATTTGCTGTTTTATGTGTGGCTGATTATCAGTCTCCAGCCTACATTTCGAGGGGCGGGTGGGTGGGGGAGGAGGGTACTGATCAGATCTGATTACCTAACAGATCCAAGAGATAGAGGGAAAGCAAGAGAAGGAATGGGAAAAGACACACTGACCATTTTTAAGCAATTCTCCTCTTTCTCCCTCCTGCATCTTGTCCTCTGCACTCCCCCCCTTCCAAAACTCCTTTGTCAAAGTCACTGGGTGAGTGAGCATGTTTGTCTGTTTCTTGTGTGTTTTTTGGCACCGGAGGCAGCAGAGGGAGTCTCTACCCTCAGCACCCCCATCTCAATGTGACACAAAGCAGCAGCAGTAGGATGAGCAGCAAGAGCGGTTGGTCCGCAGACCCCCAAAGGCCACCGCAGGCGCTGGAGCCCACAGTGGACTCCTTTGAGTATGGAGGAATCACATTGAATTCTCCTTCCTCCTCCTTATCTTCAGGTTCTTCCACCTGTGAATAAAGGAGGGGAAAGAGTTCAGAGAGAAAGGGAGAGCACACAGGAGGGCGAGGACCCTGATGAGACTGTGAAAGCCCCCAAAGAACAGGGGATGTGAAAGATCACTGGCAAACGAGGAGGCATGAGTGAAGAGGAGGAAGGCATGAGTGAGCGAGGCGGTCGCAGGAAGACGGAAATACGAAAAGGAGGTGGTGAGGTTTAAGCAGTGGGAGGGTACGATGGAAAAGGAGGTGTGAACGAAAAAGGCGGAGAAAAGGAAAGAGTCAGAAGGATTAGGATAGAGAGGAAGGGAAGGAGACAGATGGGCTCGAATAAATGAATATTAATACTAGCGGATTGATGCGGTGCCTCCTGCAAACACCTCCAGCTAATCCTCTCAAACAGAGGATGGGAAAAAGAGAAGAGAGGAGAGACAGACAGAGAGAGAGGGGGAGATGCTGTGTTTGGTCACGTCTGCTCAGCGTGACACCGCTTTCCTTTCTCCGTTTGGATTTCGGGTACGAACTGTGTTTTATAATGGGAAAGGGGGATCGACGGCGGTCCAGCGACGTGCACTTTAGATAACTCAGACGCAAAACTGAGCATCTACTTTTAACCACATTTTATCACTTTTTTGCTTAGCAGGTTCCTTGATCCTAAGTAGTTTGCCCAGCTTGCTATTTTGTATGTTTATACAGATTAATATTTTACCAACGCTATTAGGGCTAAATACCGCAGTCAAGGCTGCAACAGCACTTCTCCTCCTGGGATTTGAAACCACACCATTTTGGTTAAGTCTAAGACTCACACCGCATCTCATCCCTTCAGCGCAATGGCAGGTTTTCACCACATGAGTCAGTACTCACAGTGCTGAGGTCTGGCAGAGCATCGGCACCCATGACATCACGCTGGGTGGGAGGCGAGGGGCTGGGGGTGGGGCGTGGAGGTGGGGGCGATGTCTTTTCCACCGGGCGGGGTGGCGTGCTGCCTACGGCACTCATAGCATTCCCTGGACCGGGAGAGCGAGAAGCATCAGTCGCGGTTGCGGTGAGTGTGTGCCGTGTAACAGAGAGCACAGAGGTGATGGCCAGCGCTGTGCTTCACGCTCGGGTGAAACTCACGTAGGCAGCCGTTGTCACTGAACATGTGTAGGACGCGCAGACATTCCTGCCACTGGTTCCCGCTGCCCTCGCAACTGCACCACTGAGACACCTCCATGCTGCTGTTGCTCACGTAGTTAGGAGTCATGATGGTGCCTTGAGGGGGGAAGGACAGCAGAGAGAGGGGAGGTCAGCTGGAGTCAGCATTCACACATTGCACCCTCTGGCCAAACCTGACGTTCCCTCACCTTTCACTGCATGCCAGAACAACCAGCATCAGGTCTTCAAACCCCCTACGGCTGCTGCACCTTTCTCTGTTTTCCACCCTCCTATCTGCTGTTCATGCTCCTCATCCAACCATCCTGCTCCCACCCTGCACATCTCTACTTTACTACCTCTCACCTATGAGGCCAGAATAGGCCTTGAGGCAAACGGCTCCACTCTCTCTCAGGCACCCAGAGGGGGAATGGGCGGAGGGCTGGCAGTTGTGCTGGAAATCAGCTAGTCTGGACCTGAGACAAGCCAACCAGTGCATGCGCGCGCGCGCGCGCACACACACACACACACACACACACACACACACACACACACACACACAAGCAAAAACAAGAAACACAGAAAACAGTCAGAGAGTTCTTTGTCATTGACCTGCTACACAATGATTTACTGCGCTTTACCTACAGTGACAACTGCTGGTCTGTTGCTATTAGAAATATGACAGAAGAGTGACAGGACAAATCATTCATGTTCTCCTAAAATTCTGCTGCCACTAGTACTTCACATTTAGCTGACGCTTTTCTTCAAACCAACTTACAATATTAAGCTACCTGCAATTATTTACGCATTTATATAGCTGGGTAATTCTACGGCGCAATATAAGGTAAGTACCTTGCTCAAGGGTACTACATCTGGAGATGGGATTAGAACCTACAACTTTTGAGTCTAAAGGCAGTAATGCTAACCACTAGGCTTCCAGCTGTCTCCATTATTGCATCTATTGTCTGCCAAACATACATTCTTCTGAAATATATACCAAGAAGAAGGAATATGTGTTTTGGTTGTAAATTACAGTATTACAGGTGACCAATAATAAGTTACATCATTATCTACAGGTTCCTGCTTGATTCCTTAAGGTGTTCCCATCCTTGAACTATGATTTCTTTCTTCAGTCTGTGTGTATGTATGCTACTTAATGCATAACAGGTCAATAATGGCCATGTCAGACTTACTGGAGTCATTACATTGATTCATTTAGCAGATACTTTGCTCCAAAGTGACTTCCAGTGAACACTATGTAGTAACATTAGCCCACACCTTATTCACCAAGGTGACTTACACTGCTAGATACTCTACTTACAATGAGTTACTCATCCATCTACCAGTAAAACACACTTTTTCTGTCATTTACAAACACACACTATGGGTGACTTTAGGGTCACCAATCCACCTGAACAGCATATCTGTGGAATGTGGGAGGAAACCCATGCAGACACAGGGAGATCATGTAAACTCCACACAGACTGATCGGGGATCAAACCCACATCCTCTCACACCACCCAGGCGCTATGAGACAGCAATTCTACTCCTTGTGCCACTGTGCAGTCATTAATGTGCTCTTGGCATAATTTTTTTAACGTGCATATATTATCTGTTGATAGTGTAGAAGTTATGGTAATTTATACATGGACCTCTAAAGTCACAGAAACATCTTTTTACCCTTGTTCCAAAGACAGTCAAAAAAGCATTAAGAATCTAAAAAATAACCCAACAATCACATAAATAATTACAGTTTCTTCCTTTTTCAGAATGTTGCAAATTCCTACCTCTGATACAGGCTGTAGGAACAACAAGTGTAAAACTGCAACACAGAATTTCTAAAGGAAATTTCACCGTAAAAAATATTTGTCTTTGTTGATCTCAATGAGTTCTCATTTACACAAAGCTATGAATTTCTCTGGTGTTTCCCTGAGCATCCTGAGTGGCTGTGTAAGTGGTAAGAGTGAAATCAGTGAAGTGGGAAAACAGTGCGCTTGCTGTGTGGAAGACACTGGAAACGGCAGCATTAAAGTCCTGTCTCGGTGACTGCTCTAGCTGGCAAGGGTGATAAATTCAGCTGCAGGATCAAGCTAACACGAGAAAGCACACAGATGAAAGCAACACTTTTTAACGTGTTCCTCTTAAACAAGTGTGTGCCTTCATAATTCACATCACCTCGAGACCAACATCTGCCACCTACTCCCAAACAGACAAATCTTCAAACTGTCCAGAAGACAGTGGACCCTGGCAATCTGTCACAAAGCATAATGTCTCTCCAATAGCCCCGTTATTTGGTCATGATGAGCCCATTACATGCGCCATCATCCTGCCATTCAGTTCTGAAACAGCTGAACGCTAAAACCCTTCGCACACGTACACACGCACACTTCTGCCATGTTCTTTCAATTTAACCACTTCTATACACCTTCTCTCATTCCACACCCTTTGTCTGCTCACACATAATTTTCTACATCACCGTGTGTCCCTGTAGATTGGGTAGGTTCTCCAAAAACTGTTAATATTATCTTTTTCAAACAGACTGCAGATCTGCACATTTAGCTTCTTGCTCTTTTTTTCCACTGTAATTTTCTTCTAATCTTAAAATGTGTGAGGTCTTCCTGGATTTAATTTGAAAATCAAAGGGGCATAGAGAGTCTTGGGCTGAAGAGAGCCGCACAGTGAAATTTAAGAATTTAGAAAGACTGGGAGTGAAACGTAGGTGTTATGAAAATGAATGACGTTGTCAGGCATGAATATGAGATGCAGAACAGACCCACTGACATAAATTAGCAGATAAGGTGAGGGTTTCTCTTCGCTTGCAGGTGACACATATCTCACTCCCTGGGTGTGTGTGATAGAATACAAGTGCAAATGAAATGCACATCAGTTCCATCACACACAGCCAATTGCTCACGCTGCAACTCTCCGATTGCCCAGGCTTCGCCATCGACCCCCCACACCACCCCGGCCACTGACCTGCACAGCTCATCCCTTAGGCAGTAGCCGCGCAGGCTGAGGCAGCTCGGTTTGCTGCCCCGCTCCTCATAAGAGCAGGAGGGAACAATGGTCTTGCGGCGGCGCTCCCCGCACAGTGCGTCAGCACAGGGACAGAAGAGCAGACTGAAGCTGTACTCCTCGGGCACACGCTCCAGGAAGCGCCGCAGCGCACGGTGACACTTCTGCCGGTTGCAGCGGTCGGAGCCGGGTGCCAGCTTGGTGCAAGCTACCACGTACTCGGAGCGCAGAGAGCCACACTTCTCATAGAGGCCGCAGTCCTGCGCTGCCTTCAGGCACAGGTTCTGCCCGCTCGGTGGGAGAGAGGAGGCTGCAGGGGGCATATAATCATGGAAACACACTCATGCCACTAACTGAAGAATTAAGGACACATTAGGGATGCTTAAAGGTGAAAACTGGTGGTATGTAGGGGGCAGCACCTGCCACGATGGATGCCATACGTGACATCTCAATGTGCCTCACCAGCTCCAGCTCCAAGTCTTCATATGGTGACACGTGATAGTCATCCTTGCCTGTGGCAGCAGCAAAGGAGGCAGAGTAGCACATATAAATGCAGAAATATATGGTACTGTAACCAGTGGGGTTGCAGACTGCAAGAGTACCTCTAATTCCATAATATAGCCTGCAGAATTCTGACTGTTCTCATAATCCTTAAAAAGTGGTGTCAGTTTAAAAATGTTTATACTGTACATATTTATTTAAATAATGACATTTTATTTAATAGCGAATCCGAACCAGAATAATATATTATAGCTGATAATATATGGCCGTCTGTGAGCTTAGATGAAAAACATATGCTGTAGATCAGGTAAAGTTTCATGATCTGAGACAGTTTCCAGAACTGTCATCCAGAGGCTGTTCTCCCTCCAGCGTAGTTTGCTGGATGCAATTCGATGTGATCATAAATCCTCTTTGACACATATATGCGCACTTCTGTGTGCACACGCAGGCAGTTTCAAGCTGCCAGTACTACACACCTTCACAGACATGGATACACACAGGACATCCATGTACTGCATGAGAAAGGGCAATGACTCATGATTTTCCTTGTGTTAAGCACAATGCAGAATATCTCATAACTATAAGAGGGTGTGTGACAGGCAAGCTCACTAACCCTGTGAGAATCGCACAGTCCAGTAGACCCTGAGACAGGGCTCTTCCCTACGTGAACCACGCTGGCATTTGCAAGCCAACAGGGGCTGGTACTGCTGCAGAGAGTTCTGGGCTTCCAAGCACTCCCGCCGTGCCTCAGGCCCCAGCGGGGAAACAGCCTCCTCGGCTGCACAGTACTCCAGCACCCTGTAGGACGGCGTGCAACCTGGGTCCAGCACGCAGCCATGCTCCGCTTCCAGGCAGTCCATTGCAGGTTGGGAGGGGGTCGAGGAGGCCTCTGGACTGCCTGTGCAGAGGTGACAGAGGACTTCTGTTAGAGATGGAACCAGGACAAAACGAGTGGCGGACACAGCTGCAGAGATCACAATGGACTTACAGTGTAGTTCACCAGATTTATCAACCGTGGGACTGTCCAAGGCACAGTTACATAAGTATATCGTACTTATTTCTGAGTGCAATATGGGACTTAAATTTAGATTGCAAGTCACACAGCTGTTAAACACACACAGAATAATTATCTGGCATCATAATTAGACAGAAGCACACTTCAATTAGACACATGCTGGGTAAGGGCACACATTACGATTAAAATCAAATTCAAACACAGCATGGTCACCCTATGTGAGTAACATCTCACTCATGGAGAACGCAGTACACTGGGAAAACAGTCTGTCATGACAAACATAATGCACGAGTGGCAGGAAACGACTTGTCACTGCATAAACTAATCAAAAGGTAATGTATTCTCATTTCCTATTTCATTCTATCATTTTTTACAATTGGAAACCCTAACAGAGCAAATTTCTTGAGGATCCAAGAATGGAGCCCATTCTGGGGCTTAAAAACACATGGTGGTTGCTACTCTTGCCTATAGGCCAATGTGGAATGCAAAAACCACTTACGGACAATTTTTAACTTCACGGAGTTAAAATTTAGTTAAAGATGAAAAGACATGAAAAAGTACTGTGTAAAGACTGGTTGATGCCTTCTTCAATTTTAAATCAATGGCAGATATTGATGGACAGGTTAGAAAAGAAGTGACAGAAGTGAAAGAAGTGGATATCTCCATGGTCAACAAAGGCCGAGTGGTTAGGAAATGTTATTAGCAATATAACCACGAAGGAACGAAAGTTCAAGAGTGGGTTCAGATAAGGGGAACAACAGCACAAAATGATGAAAACATGTGGCTTCACCGAATAAATCTTTCGGCAAGCCGAGTGGTTTCAAGTCATATTTGAAAAATGGAAAACTGAGAAATAATTGTTGTATGATTTATAAAATGTTTGCAATATGTTCTGTACAGCTGCCCCAACATTATGACTGAGTCATTTTTTAAGCCAAGTAGCCATGACAATTGAACCTAAACTTGAACAAGGAACAGATCACCCTCAATGCAGATGTGATACTTTCCTGATGCAATGCAGCGGAAGTGAGAGCATGGTACTCATACGGATTTTATTAATCTGGCAGCAAGCAACTCCCAGCCTCAAAACTCCCTCAATAACTGGGTGATTAGCTGAACCATGGACGGAGGTCATTTTCAAAGGCCCGTGAGGTCGCTATGAATTTCAAATCAAGGTTAACCAGAAACACACACATATTCACTCTCCCAAACCTTTATGACTGAACTCAATGCACGTACCCTCCTTGGTTGATTCTTTTGTGTATACACTGTGTTTCTTGGGCAGCAGTAATGTAGGCGGCTGTGGTCTGAACTAGTCTGTAAAACCAGTCTACACATCAACACTGAGCAGAGCGCATTTATGACCAGAATACCAATCACGCACATCTTACTTCCACATGGTTAGTAGTAAGTTAATATGTGCTTCATTTACATGCACAAATCAAAGCAAGTCCACTTTTACACCAGGGGTTCCGGAGATCCAAGTCAGAAAAAAATCTCAACCCCAGGACTCCAAATGAATTATGTCTGCAGATAATGATATATACAAAAAGAGCAGCCATCGCAATGATTAATCATGATATTGTCTGTAAACCTCTACTGCCTGATTCCACTGGATGAACGGAGAGGGCTGGTGGTACAATCAAACTGACATAACATCAGGTTATATACATTTATCAAAAAGACATAGTAGATACATTGGTTGAAAATGTCATGTCTATTTAGGCTAAATTTAAAGTAATGAAAGGTTGAGTCATGATGAAACTGGTTTGGAGGTCTGTTGATCATGAATAAGAAATGGGTTCAAGTATAAAACTGTAAGCAATGAACGTCAAGTTTGATAAAAGTTTCTGCAAAGCAAACATGCCATTTAAAATTGTGATGTACTCAAGTAATTAAATTATTATTCTTGGTATTAATATTATGCCCTTTTAAAAAGAGGATGATAGCTCAGTTTAAAAAAAAGTAGATCTATACAACAGGGTGCTTGGAATAAGGTACGTGGAAAGTAAACCGATTTTAAACAGATATTACTTCTATATTGTTCAGAATATATTCTGAACCGCTTGTCCCCTACAGGGTCGCGGAGAACCGGAGCCTAACCCGGCAACTCGGGGCGTAAGGCTGGAGGGGGAGGGGACACACCCAGGATGGGATGCCAGTCCATTGCAAGGCACCCCAAGCGGGACTTCAACCCCAGACCCACCGGAGAGCAGGACCCGGTCCAACCCACTGCGCCACCGCACCCCCCTTCAGAATAATTGGAACATATATATTTCATATATTTTGTAGATGTTATATTTATGCTTCATCAGTGACACACATTATTATCTTAATGTCTGAAAAATCCAGCAGTGTCTGAGAGATGGTTTCTACACCAGGAACCACAGATCACTGGTAACCAGAAGTGTTTTGGTGGCACATGTGGCTTTTCTGAGACGCGTTCTTCCGCACGGCATCCTAACGTGGTGATCAGCCCGTATGTTCTGCCTCCAATACTGGTGATAGACTTACACCAGTGGACAGCTGGCTTATTTGCATGTATTGCTGTGTTAATTTCACTCAACAATGCACAATTCTCAGGCAAAGCAAAGGAGAGTAATACTCTGAAATGTGACATTATGATTTTAAGAGAGCTGTGTGAATCATTGTTTGTTTTTTCAATATAGTCACGTATTTTCCTTGCAAAATTTATCTTAATTTTTCTGTACACAGGGTGTGCTACCTGTTGTATAAAACATATTGGTTTGAACAGGTAATTCTCTATTAAGACATTAAAATGTTTTCTTGTCTCACCAGATTAACGGTGTTTTGTCAGCATTTTTTGAGATGGCTGTGATCTTTTGGAAATGTTATGAGAGCCCTTAAATACAAGTGTGTGGGAGGGTGAAAGTATTCATCAGTTTGTGTTGTGGACCTGTTAAATGAATGACATCAACCAGACGGAGATCTGGGGCAAAAATATTATCAATAGCATTGAACTGAGTTATATTTAAATATATTGTGGGACACATCAACCCCCATCTTGGTACTTAAATGTGAACTAATGAAAAGGACTCAAAGAGTAAGTGATCTAGCAAACAAGTAATTACAGGCAAATGTAAGTGGAAAACTAAAAATAGTAAAATAATAAGGGGATTAATTTCCTTTGAAGCCAGACTGTTTTTATTTCAAGGATTGTGTTGCACTCAACATTTCACTCCTCTACAGAAAATTCTATTAACGTCACACTCCCTCAGCGTTTACTCATTATCACTTCTCCTTGTGTTTAGAGGAAATACACATTTCTGCACAAAATTGTGGGAATCAACGCTAGCTATCCTTCAAATTGATGGATGTATCAGATTTTTTGCTCTTTATATATTTAACAGATTTTTTTCCCCGGTTTATTTTAGTTCTTTTTAATAAGTTTGTTGTTTATTATGATGGCCCACATTTGGTGGTCAGTCACATTAAAAGTGAATGTTAACATTAAAACATGCAACCTATGGTAACTAAGAATAAGTTAGTGTTAATGTTACACCCTGTCAAGTTAATGTTAATATTAAATGTGTGTAAATGTGGAGTTTATGTTAATATTAAGTCTACGTTAATGTTAAGTGTGCGCTAATGTGAAATTTATGTTAACATTAATGATTAACTGTGTGATGATGTGAAGTCTGTGTTAATGTTCATTTTGTGTGAGTTACTGTTAGTATGGTAACGTGAAGTTTGTGTTAATCATTGCTGTCACAATGTTAGGAGTGTGATAATATGGACTCTGTTAGTGTTAATGTGAAGTGTGTGAATAAATGTGAGGTGTGTGTTAGGCTCTGCCCTGGTACTAGTAGTCAGTCAGTGTGTGTGACCTGAGGGAGCTCTTTTCCATACGACGGAGAGCCATAAAATCCGACGGACAATGAATGAGACGGGCGGGGGGGGAGGCAGTGAGTGAGAGGATTTCCAAACGCTTTAAATAAAATAAAGTGTGTACACGAAACAACACGAAGCAACACAAAGCAACACGAACGAAGCAACGAGCTGTCAGCAGCACGCAGGAGACGCAGGCAGGGCGACGCGGGGGGCACGACTAGACTAGTCGAGACAGAAAGTGTGTGCGCGCGTGTGCGCGGCCAGGCTTTTGAGACAAATGCATCACACGCACGGCACGGGCAGAGTAAAGCAGGGTAAACAGAAGAGGCGGGCGGCTCACCCGTGATGATGAAGATCATGCTGAGGGGCAGCAGCAGCAGCACTCTGAGGAGCACCATGCTGTCGCAGACCGTCCACTTTGCCCACTTTCACGCGCTGTCCTCCCGCGGCAGGTGGGAAGCTTCTCGGCAGCGCACGTGCCCACGAGCCAGGTAGCCTCTCATCGAGTATTCAGCGCGGTGTATTTTACCGTAGTCCGCCACTTCGCCGGGCTGAGCAGCGCATAAAATCTCACTACGACATTAAAAAATAGTTAGGAAGAAGAGCCTTCCCCCCCCCTCCACCCCTAAACGTTCCGAACGTGAAAGGCATCACATTCGAGCGGGCGGGAAACACACAGGTGGTGCACGAGGCGCCTTTTCCCCGCGAAACTTTTGGGTGTGCAGCCTCGCGTCACCGCGCGAGCTCCATCTCCCATCTTCCCGCCGAGAGGAGCCGCGCTCGGGTCGCGAGCGCTACGAGGCACGAGCGCTCGCTGGTGAACCGGGCTATGCCGGCCGGGGTATGCGGCGATGCACAGAGACTTACAAGGATATGTTGGCATATAATGGGGTGTATTAATATTTCACATTAATGCCCTGCGCTCTGATTGGCTCTGCTCACCACCGCCGGCTACAGCGGGAATAAAAAGGCGTCCGCGAGGCTGGACACAATGCAAATGAAGTTATGAGGAGACGGACTGCTGGACTTTGACAGAAGTGGCGCGCTGCGCGTTACCGACCCCAAAACGTATGCGGTTTTTTCCATTTCCACTCGTTACCTTCTTTCGCGTTATTTTCCCTCGACTTTTATCCACAGACGCCCCACTTTGGGTGAGAAAAGTTATACCGGGAAGCTGCCAGCACCAGTGGAGAATATTATACTGAAATCCACAAATGGTGAAAAATTACCTCAGAAAATAGACTGGAATGAAGAACAAGGGTGCCGATGTATCACTGAGGCAGGCTAAATTCATGATAAATTCGTGATAAATGAACAGTCCACGTAGGTAGTGAATTTAAACGAAAAATGAGTTATGATAAAAGGAAGCAGTTGAGTCTAAAGCCTAAAGGTGAAATTAAAGTCTAGCAGGAGTGGGCAGTCGTCGTTCGCAGTAATGCCAATGCTTCAATATTACTATGGTTACCTCATCGACAGAAGGTAACACCTAATGGGGCAGGCAAGCTGGGGTAGGAAAGGGTTAACAGTATAGAGCAGGGGTCTTAACCCGGGATCCGTTGATCCGTTGGGAGTCTGTGGATGGGCTGCGGGGGATGGAGGGCTTAAGCGAACGCTTTCTTTGAAAGTAACAAAACTTTAAAACAAACAACTGAAAGTACTGTGCTCTTACCATCTTTTCATTATTTGTGAACGTAATCAGCTATCAATGGCAAAGACTGAGTGCAATACCCTTAAAATTTTATGGACATTTTTGTAGGAGAGGATTATTAGTGTCCTTAATTTGAAATTTCCTTCATTTCTAGTTCTTCGACAGCTCCGTGGAATAGGACAAGCTGAGAAACTCTGATTTAGAGAATCTGTTTGCAGCACAGGTACCCAGTATCCCACGTTTTCGAGGTAGGTATGAAATAAAGAGGCGTTCGGCCCTCTCTGCGTAACCAGATGCCTCTTTAGAGGAAATATTTCTTTAAATTCAGCATGTTGAGTTTTTAATACATCTGAAATAATTCTGAATAATAAATGATCTCTCTGTTTCACCCCCACACAGTGCAACTGTCTGTGAAATTGTCAATTATTTCAGCTACAGGTATATTTATCTCACAAAATGTTGCAGTAATGGCATAAACTGCTCCTCTTGCTTTTTCTTTTACCACACTTCAGTGTCACATTAAAACCCCCCAAGGAACTAGTTATTAGGCTTAAGTAAGCATAATTTGCTTACTCCAGTGTAATATCACCTAGAGTCAAGCTGTATCTGCTGAGACTTGACTTTTATTTGCAGAAAATGATCCTTTTTCAAGTTGAAAACCTGGGTTCAGTGCTGACAGTATTTCTGTATCACAGCTAAAAGCAGGACACCTGTGATGAGATGATGATTCATATTAGTCTCTTGTAACATAATTGTGGGTGCAGGGTTATGGCATTTAAGAACACAGAGTTATACATTTAAGCTTGCTAGTTTGAACCCCAAAAAGAATCTTCAGATGTATAAACAGGGTAGTTTGTAAGTTGCTTCAGAGACAAATTTTGACTCAACAACCCAGCACTAATGAAGAGTGGTGGCAAGTACTCATGATCCTATCTACACTGCAGCCAAGTCTAAAATGTGAAGTAATGCATAACTGAGAACTATAACCATGACTTGCACTTAAATTAAAAATTAGATTGTAAACTCTCTCATCTGAGTAGATGGATTTTTTTCCACATAACATACTTGGCCCTCAGTAAAACAATAGCATTATTATGCATTTTGTAATCAGATGGACTTGATCAATCTCTGTGAATTGCAGATTTAAATGGTTGCAACTCACATTTTGTGACCTCAGGGGATGATGATTCCTTAGGGGCTGACACAAATGACATTAAATCCAGATGTAGTTTGAAGCAAAAGTAAGTCTCAAAGTTGCATGAAAGATTTGTGTAGGAGTAGTCATGGCCACCGTCAAAATATATTTTAACTACTCTTTAAAGTAACCCAGTGTTTGCTCAGTCATGCCTAATCAATCTAATCAAAGATAATTCTGTTTCTCCCAGAAAGAACACTTTATGGCCCATTTGACAGCTGTCAGTAAGAAGGCCTGCAACTAATCAACGGAGCACCATTACATTAGCTGTCATTTGCTGGCCTCTTGACCCCCAGCTCTGTTAGCTATTTCTTTGCATGTGTTTCCACCCAGGTTGGAACAATACATCAGAAAGCACTGCCATCTGTCTCTGTCCTTTCAACATCTACCTTTCTGTTCTCCCACTCTCATTTGCCCAAGTAGCCATAGAGCAAGGTCTCGTTCAATTAATTGCCGAGGCCCTTCTGTTCTGTCTAGTGCAGACTAAAGGCCACTTTAAAGTTTGTGACTTAGGAGGTCTTGTGTTGCCACATGCAGCGTTACATAAATCCCATAGGGAGAGAAGAGAGGAAAAAAGCAATCAATGGCATACACACTGTGAGTCCTCTGAATGCTTGTGTGTTCCACTTGAATAAATGAATAATCCCAGCACACAGTGATGTGAAACAATTTAAAAAGCAGCGGCAAATCAGCCCTTCAAAATAACAGCACAATTACTGCAATTCACATAACTAGGCTAAAGATGCCTTTAGAGCCTTCTTCCTCACAAAGACACATGAAAATCCGTCTCTGTTCCACAAGACTCAATCAAGGACTGCTGTACTCCTAGGGTCTTCTTTGAAAAGAAACATACATTTTTCCATCTTTTAAAAAGATGTACAGTAAAATGCTTTCAAAACTTTTCTTGTTTTTTCTTCTTTTACTGTGGCTGCTGATGATATAAACTAATCTAATGTGTTGGACAATGATGTGAGAAAATCATTAACTTTTCTTTCCTGTTGGACAGAGTTCGGTTATTGTGGTGTTATGAAAAATATGTAAGTGCAGAAATATAAATGGAAAATCACTGAGATTAATGAAAATGGGACGTCCCTCCAACATTCACGGCGTTTTCACTCGAGGTCACAATGATGGAGTGTATCTAGAATGTCAGTCCATCACATGTTCACTTACAGTCATCCACCAAAGTGGTAGAGGTCAGTCCTGGGCCTCGACTTCCCCTCCGCAGGAGAGGTTTTGTTTCATCTGATCTGTTACACAATAGTTTCACTGTGACAACCATGTTTATTTAAATTAACTGCAATAATTCAAATAGAACCTGTTTTAGACTCATTAATTTGTCAGTGTGAACATGATTTACCTCTGGGAATAACATTCTGTTAGTGAGGAGATTCTGTTGTGTGCATTTGTGGTAAAGACGCAAGTTCCCTATAGAGGATCATTTGTGAAAAAGCAAATCCACTTTCAGAAATCACTTACCCAGCAGAGGGTCATGGTGGTCTGGAGCCGATACCAGAAAGCACAGGTTGCAAAACAAGGTACATGCTGGATAGGATAACAGATGACTGCAGAGCCATCGCACACACAGGGACAAAGAAAGGTCAATTTTAGATTTACCGCTTTGAAACCCAGCTTTGGAGTGTGGGAGGAAACCCATATAAAACACAGACAGAGCCGGATGTAAACCCAAATTCTATCTGAGAGTCCAGCACCTGTGAAGCACCAGCACAATCCACCGTGTTACTGTACTACCCCAGAACAATACATGATGAATGTAAATATTTAATTTACTGTGTGTTGGAACAGTGGTGTAACAATGAAGGGGCAGCCAAAATATCACCAGTAGTTCTCAGTGGAGTTATAGGCAACACATTGGCTTGGAACCATTAGGTGGACAAGTCCCCCATTTTCCACCCCTATTATGGCTACACCTAAGAACATATTCATTGCAATAATTACATTGTGATCGCTATGGTTTGACATACACTTTGACTTTGAAGTATGTTCATTCAATTTCATTCCGTCAACAAATCAGAGCAATTTAATTTCAAGTTCAATATGATAAAAAGCTGGTATGAATAGGGATCCTCTTGGAGCAGGATGCTCAATGCTTAGATTCCTATGATTATTTATCCATTTACAGTATACAGCTGGGCAATTTTAATGGAGCAATTTAGTGTAAGTACCTTGTTTAGGTGTACTGCAGCTGGAGGTGCTCCTTGGGATTCAAAGGCTGCAGCTCTAATACTATGCAACCAGCTGCCCACTACAGACCAAGTTCATACCCAAAACCCTGTAGAACTGGAAGACGGAGGAGGCAGTGGTCGACCAAATATGAAAGAATTCTTCAAATCAAATTTTAAAAGATTTTGGATGCATCGCATTGGATCTTGGTTATTCTCTATTGCAAAAGCCAGCAAAACTTTGAGCTTCAGCTAAGCTTTAACAGACCTTACAGCTCAATCACTGACCCAAAACCATCTTTAGGGCCCCTGGGAAGGGGGGGGGGGGGGGGGTGACCAGCAAGAAGCAGCATTTTTAAAAGAGATATTTGCTTTTTCATCCTTGTGTTATTGCTATATAGTCGCTGACAAACAGAAAAGTGCACATTTCTGAGCAGTTTTGAGTTCAGCAAACAGCTGTACGTTTGACTATGTTCAAATTAGCTTTGGGCCTTGAAGTTCATACGTGATACTTTGAAATGTATTGTCCTGCATAAGGACATATGTAGCAAAGGTGCCAGAAAGGTAATATATTTTCTATGAGGACTTACGATCACAAAAGAGGGTGTTTAGTGGCGAAATGGTTTGACACTTTAACAGATGATGGCCGCAGGACATCCGGGATTGGAGACGTCCCTGTTCCCCTGGCGAGGCTCAAGGGAAGTGCACACACAGCTGGACGTGGCCTCTGGGCCCGCTGCTGCTGTCGCATAACAAGTATACTCATTTAATAGCGAAATGTCAGCCATTTTTTTCCTACCCACATATCAGCAAATATGTAAAAGATATTCCAGATCGTTGCAGAAACTTCTCTTAAATACATACATTTTTGGTGAATTTAGCAATGTGCTGCTGTTTCTTGTTTGATGTTTTTTCAGGCCTTTAAAAAGGTAATAGTTTCAGTTCTCAGCTAATGCAAATTACTCAGCACATTGCAGCAAGTGGCATGTGGTGCCAAGACCTTGGATGCAAAGACAAGGGAGGTTACCTGCAGGAATACATCTAAGGATGCCAATCTCACTATACTGTTACTATTTCCATCCATCCATCCACAATAGGGAGTACCATGCTGCACCATGCTCCAAAAATGCCTAACACTGAAGTTGGTCCAGTAGGGTAACCAAGCTTCGTCACTCTCACCACAGACTCAATGTTTCCCCTACGACGGTGGACGCTGTTTCATGACTCATTGGGTCTCTCGACAAGACCGAAGCGCAGTTAAAACACTCCAGGATCCTGAACATCAGGTCGATTAGTGTATTCCTCAATTAGAGTAGAGTATTCATATGTGAATGGTATTTTTCCAGCAGGATAATGCTCTGTACCTCACAGCTTGGATGAAGTGTCCAAGAATGGTTCCAGGAGCTCAGACTTGAGCAGAGGTCTGTTCAGTCACCAGAGCTTAGTCCAACCAAGTGTAAGTGGGACAAAGTAGAAGGAGCTATTTGGAGGAAAGATCAACCCAATTTCTGGTCTCAGCTGAAGAGCAAAGGAATTTTGCCTTTATGCAGCTACTTGAGTGATGCATACTGGTGTATACTGTGGTATGTGACAAATGGACTGCACTCTGGATTCGTGTGTCTGCAGCCAGTTCTCTCCTTCTCTTGACGTAATGCACTCTGTGCATTGCTCTATGAGATTTACGTTGCTTTGGTGAAAAGCATCTTCCAAATGAATAAACATAAATGTAAAGCATAATGAATTGGCATGGGCCAGTATCGTAACGGATTACTTTTGACAGCTTCTTCAGCTCATGTCCTCTTTTAATGTATTTTTGGTGAGCAATGGGTTTACGGCAGTGCTACCTGGATGCAGGCTGGGGTCTGATTAACCTTGCTCAGGTCACATGTACCAGGGTGTCTGGTGCTGAAAAGACCCCAAATGCTCAGGGAGCCCAGGTTACATCACTCATGTTCCTTGCAAGGCGAGTGTAATAAAAAAAAAATTTACTTTCACTTGGTCTGCTGATGCTTTTCTACTTTTCTTTTTCTGTTATGTTTTAAATAATACACTTATGCGACGTTTTAAATCCCACACATAAAGAGTAATCTCTAAAAGAGGGCTTGTTAATGCTATAATTAATTTAGAAAATATAAGGCTGTCAGAAGTAAAGCCTGGAATCATCCGAATACCGATTTCATTAAAAGGCTATTGCTCTATTGCTTACTTAGAGCACAAGGACTAGTATTGAGTTTGACAGCATTCGATGAACAAAAAAATCATTTCAAACCCAATTCAGCATACTGACACAGAATATTTCGCGAAACAGCAAAGCTTCAAAGATTTTCATGCAGCTGCTCTCCAAGGTCTCTGCCAATAATCCGCTAAAAACCTTAGTTGCGCCAACACTCGGAGGATATTTTCGTGACGGAGATGGTTTACTCACAAAATCCTATTAGCAATCTTTATTGACCGAGAGCAAGTCATCGGTCCCTTTGCGAAGCTATCTTGATGTCTTCTGCATATTTGCATTATGCAACGCGTCCTGCTAAACTGCTTTCAGAATCGCAAGGGTATCAACTCATGACAGGCAAAAAGTGCATCATGGGTAGTAGCCGCCATTCTTCCACTCAGTCTTTCCTTGACTTCATTTAGCCGACGTTTGCAGAGTTAAGCTACTAAAAATTATTTACTCATTTATACAGCTGGGTAAATTTTATTGGAGCAGTTCTACGGTAAGTACCTTCCGCAAGGGTACTACAGCTGGAGGCGAGATTCAAATCTCTGACCTTCGGATCCAAAGGCCACAACTGGAACTACAACGCTACTACCTGTCCCTTTAGAAAGTACTAGTTCCTTGGCAGTAGAGTGGGTTTGAGTCCTGCTTGGGGAGCCTTCTGATGGACCGGCGTCCCATCCAGCTCTGCATCCTGTGTTTCCGGGATAGGCTCCGGTTTGCTGCGACCCCACTTGGGAGAAGCGGTTGTTGACGTGGGTTGGCTGGTAGTTCCTTAGCTAGTTTATTCTGAGACAAACTCACTTTTCTCTGGCATTGACTACATAACTTAAAAGTTAATGAGGGAGGAAGAAAAAAAACCTTTGTAGTGGACAGTCAACAAACAAAGTAAACAGTTGAGCTATGGAGAATGAACACTACTGTAGGAAGTAGCAGCACTGCCGGAAATAAACACATTCTTCACTCCCCTAGCTCTAGTGCTTCGCATCAAATATAATAAGTAATGAGACGATGCATCGCGCAGCACTCAGCATGATCTCCTGATGAGATTGGAGCAAAAACCAGTGCCTGTTTTTTCATCTTAGTTGAAGTATAAACAAAGATGGCAGCTGTCATGGAATTTTCCAGAGCTTAACTTCTCATTTTGTTTATATACTATTTTTATCTTGCATTAATTAAGTACAGATTAACTGTTTTTTTTCTAAAATTCATTGGTATACACCCCCTCTCCCACACCCCTATTCAGGGAAGCTGCAGTAACAAATGAGGAACATAAGGCTGGAAATGATTCGTCTCTTCTTGATAACCATGGATTTCTCCTTGCGTTTCCCAATGGGGGGAGTTATCAACAGTGTTCAGTGGGCATCATTCAACAAAAAAAAAAAAAAAAAAAATCCACTTCATCATTGCTGTGCCAGTGAAACTTTTCTGGGATTTGAGGGATTGTTCCTTCCAGTCCTCACTAGTGTTTTTGGCCTTTCTACAATAGTCTTTCTTTCCAGACTTTATATCCCAGTGTTCAGGGGATATTGGTTTATAAAGCTCTAAATTTGCACGGTTAGAATAGATTTGCATTGTTTATGAGTTTGCTCTATATCCAGCACCATGCAAAGACAATGAGACAGCTGAAGTCAGAACTAAATAGCGCCAAATTAAAATACGGAATAAATGTTAAAAATTCACTCTGTAAAACAAAGCAAAAATCAGCCTCCAATGTCAACATCTTCACCGCCCGTTTCTGACTCCTCTAGGTGTTCATCTCTCTCCCAGTGCTGGCAGCTGCCGTTTCTCCTCCAGGGAGGGAACGGAGCTGAAGTGTCGCCATTCCCACCCTATCCCCTTTCAGCATGGAAGGGGGCTGCACTCTTTGTAAGGTAGGCCTATGAAATTTCCTACCAGTTCTGTCCCGCAGAAGAGGCTCGCAGTGCGAACGAAGAGGAAGAACAAAACCCAGAGGAACAGCTGCGAAAACAGGCTCCAGATGTGATCTGCTGTGTGTGGTGAAGGGGGGGATACACTCCAGCAGGAAGGCAACATAAAAGTTTTGAAACAAAGAGCAGAGTGTAGAATCTCCACTGCAGAAATCTGTCAAAACACATTTATGACCGGCTATGTTTTCAATTGTGGGAACACATGGGGTTCGGGTGTTTTAAACTACCATTACACTGAAGACCTAACACAATAACTCTTACAACTACATCAGTCTTTCCCGAGACCTAGATTTTAACGCAAGTAAATCCTAATGCTTATTGAAACCATTTGGGATACGTTTACAAAGTATCACAGTGAATTTTCATGAGTGTGAGTGGGTGGGGGGTAGAATCTGGGCACAAATGGCATGAGGGGGTATTTTGACAAGTGAGCATATAACGTTACCATAGAAACATCAAAGCTGACAACGCACTGCATCAAAACATGTTACATGACAATTAGTGAGCGAAGCTCCAGACAGTTTCCTCGGAACGTGTGCCATTCCACCAGCGCTGTAGGCTCCTCCTGGCACCGCTCAGACCCCTATCTTCGCTGTTGCCACCTTGTGCTTTTCTCCTTTCACAACCTGTGTATTCATATTTCCCATTTCAGTTATACTTCTACTTTACTCCCCTGAGCTATTACACTGGCCTATGTACACTTCTTATGTTACTTTATTTTACTCCAAAGAAACTGCCAGTGAACTCTATGTAGTGTCATCACCCACACACCTTATTCACCAAGGTGACTTACACTGCTAGATACACTACTTCCAATGAGTCACCCATCCCTACATCATACGTTCGTCACACACTATGGGTGATCCTGAATAGCAGTATATCTTTGGACTGTGGGAAGAAACCAGAGCACCTGGAGGAAACCCAAGCAGACATGGGGAGAACATGTAAACTCCACACAGACTGACCAAGGATCAAATACATGTTCTTCCACACTGCCCAGGTGCTCAGACTATAGCGCTACTCGCTGTACCACTGTGCCATCCCTTCTTGATGCTTTCATAGTCTTGAGCAGAGTAGAAAACTAAAAGTTTCTAGGGCAAACTATTCACATGCAATCTAAATCTGAAGTTTCTAGGGCCTACTAAGTAAACAACATAAATGTATAAAAGTAAATATTTAAAGATGGTTATTTTCAGACTACGGGGGGTGTGGTGGTGCAGTGGGTTGGACCTCATCCTGCTCTCCGGTGGGTCTGGGGTTCGAGTCCCGCTTGGGGTGCCTTGTGATGGACTGGCGTCCTGTCCTGGGTGTGTCCCCTTCCCCTCCAGCGTTCCACCCTGTGTTGCCAGGTTAGGCTCTGGCTCCCCGCATGGGACAAGCAGTTCAGACGGTGTGTCTGTATTTTCAGACTATGTGGCCAGGGCCTGTATTTCTTACATTTCACTTGTTTTGCATTTTAAATTGACATTATGTGTACTGATCTATGTCTTATCAAGTACACAGTTGAGGTAAGAAAATTGTCAATCTTCATTTTGTTTGTAAAGCCAATATAATGAGTTTGATGGATATTAGAAATGGATGTATGTATGGCAACTCTAGCCTTTTATAAAGACTATCTTCACTTCACCATATAAAATAAACCAAATTATAAAGCATATGTTTTGGTTTGTTGCTGTTGAAAATATTTTTCAAGTGTTGATGCAGCAATACAAAGTGTCCCTGAAGACAAGTACTACTACATGGAGCATGACAATATGTTCACAGCAAATTTAAGAGTCATCTTTTTACATGCCACTTCTCACATCTTTGTGTCATAAGATAGCGGGGGGGAACCCAAAAACAGAAAACCCTAACCTTCCACATCCCTTACGGGGGAATACGGCAATAGCCTGGCGAATCGTTAAGTGAAATTATTAGACACCACATCCATGTACATAAAGATCCCTTAATGGCAATATCTTTGAATCTCTGCTTTTATGATGAGAATAAACACGTGCAAGTTCAACGCCCACGAAGTGAAGCAGAAGCCAAATTCAATAAAACACAAAGAATACAGAGAGAGACTGACTTTGGGAAGAAAGAAAAGGTCACCAAAGACTTAAAAACCTAACAAAAAATGACACACAAGGCTGTGTCTAGAATTTAGAAATCTAGAATGCTGGCACTAGAATTTCTTTGACTGTTAAAACCATTTCTTTTTTAAATCTTGTTATAAAGGGCTGGAAGTTTGCACACCAACCTTCAGTAAAAAACCATAGTAATACAAAACTAAAAACAAATGAGTACATAAAACAGGCAGCTGTTCATTTAGCTGAGTTTTGTTAGATTCTGCATTTGAAATTTATCATTTGAAAGTTGGCTTTTTGTTCCACCTTGATTTCTTGTGGTCAACAAATAAACATGAGATCAAAGATCCTCGCCACCCGCTGTGTAGAGCCAGGGGAAGCCTCATCTAAGCAGCAAATCACCTGGATGACAAGGCAGTCTTCCATGGCAGCGTCACAGCCACTGGGGTCACGGTCAATGGAACGGCTGACCGACAGAAGCAGGATCGCTCATTCCCTGGAGCTCTGGTCAAAGTTTGATGAGGCGGTTGACATGCTGGAGGCGACGGCGCTCCTCGGCGGAGGCGCGGCTGTGGGAGCGGAAGCGCAGCAGCTCCTCTCGGTGGTCCTCGTGGTGCATGGGGCAGTAGGACTGCGGTTCACAGTGCTCCTGGTTGAACGAGAGAGAAGGGCACGAATGAGTAGTATCACAGAGATCCCTGCCACCATATTCACCTTTGCCCGACCACCCCCCCACCCCACACCGTGTGCTCTATGTCTCTTACCTTGTAGGCAAGGTAGAAGTCCCTGTAGCCACCTTTGAGGATGTAGAGCTCTGGGTAGTGGAGGGCAGGGTACTCGTTCACTCTGCGATCGTCCCTGCGCAGGAGCCGGCACCTGAGGGTGGCGCAGTCAATGGTCAGGTAAAGCAAAGCGAGGTCAAGTGAGGTGACACGGATAGAGCATGCCAACGGAGCGAGTGCAAGCAGTGGACGTGTGGCCTCTCTCACATTCTCGGTGCTCTTTCGGACGAGAACTCGCAGTGAAACACCAGAATCAAGCGCCTGTTGGGACAGTGGGCTCGCAGATGCCGGCGCAGGAGCTCCGCTACCGCCTCGTCCGTATTCGGCATGTTCTGCGCTCCCTGGGAACGTAGGCGGACATGCAAATTCGAGTAAACCGGGCAGGAGCCACTCCACTTCACTCCACTCCACTCCAATCCACAGGGAGAAGTGGAAGGAAAGAGAGGGAGACACTTGGGAGCATCCCTGTCCCTCACCTTGATATGTCCACCCTGGTACTCATAAGGGTAGCGACAGTCCACCACAACGAAAGACTCCACCAGACTGCTGAACTCTCCGTTGAGCAGAGCACACATCTGGGAGAGGGGGAGAGAGGGACATAACGGAACTCTGCGATGGAGCTTCTGTTGCAGGACCAGCATCCCAACATGGACACGGTTGTCAACTCAAAACGTCAAAATACTAACAGAATAACTCAGAGTTCCAACGCAAAGGTGGAGAATCGCTCTTTGCTTTACTCGCACATAACTCCTGGCCACTTTTTCTGACTCTCAATCTGAAAACAGAATTTTCAGAATTGTGTGGCACAACACGTAGTGTTAGAGTGCAAGAAAAACAGAAACAGGTTCCCCACAGACATCAAAATAGAAAACTCAAGCGTGAATGTCTGCTTACTATATTGTGTCCAAAAAAAAAAAAAAAAAAAAAAGTCCATGATATTCTCTAAAAAATTAAAATTTGCAAGTATATTCATCAGTGGCACATAACAGTAGTGACTCATATCTTTCAATTCACACACTTTTCTGCAAAATTTTAATATCCCTGACTGTTTAAGCATACAGGTTGCTTCTCAACAGAAGTTAGAGCTAATGGTGACACACAGGTTTGTTGCAGCAGTATAATATTTGCATGACCATCTGGAACCTCTGTGTGGAGACCATTAGATGAGTGCAATTAAAGAATTTTTTTACTCATTAGGCAAACAACTCATAAATAACTGTTTACTAATTATTCTCAATGGATTTTTAAAAAATAAATTCACTGAACATGAGTTAGTTACACCATGTGAAACCACAAGTGAATTCTGCCTAAAAGTGATACTAAAACTACATGTCCATTAAAAAGTGAACTTATCTCCATGCTTAAAATTCAAAGGACATGAACGTCAATAGGTGATGTTTACCGTGTCGCAGGTAATGTACTTGAGATCTTGATGTCTTCCAGTCACTGTGGGCAGAGCAAACACCTGGAACAGACAGGGGTCACACTGACAATGTGTGGACCAGCCATGCTACGAATCCTTCATGCCGGGACACCGAATGTCCACAGTCCTGCCCCTTCCTGACCTTACTGAAGTCCCCGATGAGTTCCGCGCTGACACTGTCCCCTCCCAGCTGGGGGACCACTTCACACAGAGAAAGTGTCTTCAGCAAGCACTAGAGAGGAAGACATTAGCACGGAGCCTTGGGTGTGCGAGTGCACGCACGCACTTTGAGCCCATCTCCCCACCTTACCCTCCGTTTCCTGCCATCTGCTGAGGCAGGGTCACCCCCCTCCTGGTCTTCCTCTTCTTCACGGATGACCGGTGTCGTCCGGTGGCGCTTGAGTGGCGGGTTGGTAACGGGCGATTGTGGGGCTCGTTTTAAAACAGCCCGGTTCAGTTGCTCCGGCATGGAGGGTGAGCGGAACAGGCGGCGAGCCCCTTGACGACACACTGAAACCTGACAAGGGCCATCGGGATGATTGTCACTGCTCTCACCAAAACTGAGTAGTGCTGACAGGACCGCAGCGACAAGCCATAACCCCTACAATTACATTTATTCATTTGCCCGCCACTTTCTCTAAAGCAACTTACAATGTTTAGGCACTTACATTTACTTATTTAGCAGACACTTTTCTCAAAAGCAACTTCCAATGAACTCTATGTAGTGTCATCAGCCCACATACCTTATTCACCGCGGTGATTCACACTGCTAGATACACTACTTACACTGGGTCACTCATCCATACATCAGTGGAACACACACACCCTCTCTGTCACTCACACACTGTGGGGGAACCTGAACAGCATGTCTTTGGAGTGTGGGAGGAAACCCACGCAGAGAACATGCAAACTCCACACAGAGTGAGTGGGGATCGAACCCACATCCTCTCGCACCACCCTGGTGCTGCGAGACAGCAGGGCTACTCACTGTAACACCGTGCCGCCACTTACAATTATTTACCTATTTATACAGCAGGGAACGTTTTTATTGGAGCAACTTTAGGGTAAGTGCTTGCTCTCAAGGATAGTACAGCTAAAGGTGAGATCCAGATCTGCAACCTTACAGTTCAGAGACAGCAGTTCTAACTGCTCCGCTACCAACTGCCTCTAAATGGCGATTATAAAAAAAAAGTTGGAAATGCTACCAATAGTTCACCAAACCGGCAATTCCATACAGCAAATCAAATCATCAAATGAAATGGTACCTAAGGTTCTGTTTCATATACAATACCATTTACAACTGTTCTCCTGGGGTTCTCAAATAAAAGCCATATCAGCGCAACAATATGGGTTTGTGCTCTGAAAGGACAGAGTGCTGGGAATGATACATTCTAAATAACTAAGCATGGTACATCGGTGGCGTGATGTGGCAGCTACTGTATCCTGGGATCTATTGTCAAAGAGACAAGTCCATGACTCTTAATGGTGGTACGTTAAACGTCGCATAAAACACTTCACTCAGGACTGTTCACTCCTTTAGCATAAAAATGTGAAAAGTGAGAAATGGGCCCCAGCCAGGTGGTTGAGATGTGGAGATTCTTGAACACTGTGCAGTGTTTCACTCTGAATTACACAACAGCGGAATCTGCCCGGAAGAGCGATTCAGCCAGCAGAGCGCTGGGGGGTGGGGGGAGTGCCCCCTGATCCATAAGTGGGTAAAATTAATATTTCTGGACTCCTCCCATCATCTTGTCTCTTTCAGAAAGTAGACACAGGACAGTTAATTTGATGATTTTGGACTCCAGCAACTGGCATTAAACAAAAATCAAGCCTAAGCCACTCTGACAATTTATTTCTGGAAAATTTGCAACAGTAGCCAAGAAATAAACACATTTGCATATTCATACATAATCGCTTCAAAGGGAATTGCATTTCCAATCTGATCATTTTAGCTCAATAAATAAACCCACTGCAGTGTCATTTTAATACGTCATCCCAGCTTTTCTAATCAGGCACATGGGTCAGGAGTCACATTTGGATTCACATATAATCTGATGTCCTGATAATTCACAATTCCTATTAATGCATCACTTCAAAGGGCATCATGTCATCACTGGAAATTATTTTCGCAAACTTGATGACTGGACAGCACTCCTACTTTTGCAACTTATGTGACAGTCACAGACACGCACAAGTGATATAATTTGGCAGATGCTAATATGCCAAGAGAAAAATATATTACATTTGTTCGCTTAGCTGACACTTTTCTCCAAACCATCTTACAGTGTTAAGCTACTTACAATTTAGCTCAATAAATAAACCCACTGCAGTGTCATTTTAATACGTCATCCCAGCTTTTCTAATCAGGCACATGGGTCAGGAGTCACATGTGTACCCATTTACACAGCTGGGTAATTTTACTGGAGCAATTTACAGTAAATACCCTGCTCTAGGGTGCAACAGCTGGAGGTGCGAATTGAACCTGCACCCTTTTTTGTTGAAATGCAGCAGCTCTAACTACCACGCAAACAGCTGCTCCATAAATTAAACATGTCACAGATTTCCAATACATATCACATTTTCTCTTAGGGTCAATATAGTCCAAACCCATTTTCTTGGCCACACTGGGACCAAACCGGTGCTGGAAAAGGGACCTTGGCTGTTAATGAAGTAATTCCCAGTGAAAAGATCAGAACGACACCTCGACAACAACCCCATCTCATTAGCACTGTGAACTCGCTCTCTGATCACATGTTCCACAACTACCTTATTAAATTTTTTCAATAAATTCATGAGCAGAAACCCCGTTGGCACTTTTCTGTTCCCGAGAAACGCGGAGTTTCCAAATGCCATGATGCTGTTTAAACCTCCCAATCGAACGAAGAAAGAATGAACATCCACGCAGCATTGACATCTTCTCACGTAACTCTTTAGCCTGTTCCTGCAGCATTGGACCTGAAAAAAAAGCACCTTCACATCTTTTTAAAGCAAACCAGCTGTGCGACACAGAATGAAAACCCTCACAGCAAAAGCGATGAGTTCGCCGATCTGAAATTTCAGGATAGGGCTGACATTACAAAAAAGCGCCATTGTTCTGAGCTTGCCAGTTATGAGAGTCTGTACTGCACAAATACCTGCATTGCAGGGTATAAAACTAAAATAAAAGTGATTTGCAGTTGAAAAACAAAGGGTGACAAACTCACAGAAGACAGATCCACTTCATGGTTCATGAGGGGGTCAGAGAGCAACTGGGCCATACTGGAGGACATGTAGGCAGCAGCTGAGCTCTGAAAAGGGAACAGGATCCAAAGCAAACAGAGGGATTAACAGGGAACACAGAGAATAAAACAAAATAAGAGGATGAGGATGTTAAATTAAAAATATTTCAGACAAATACGTCTTCTCAAATATGCAATAAGGCACCTCGGTGAGCATCTATTAAACAATGTAACAAATTTAATTATGTTACTTGCTTTTACATTTTCCATTCAGTTTTATTAGATTAAACATGCTTTTGATATTAGTTCGCACCATTTGTCAGTTTTTAGAAAAGTATTACACATTCTTGAAACTAGCAAATTTTACAACCTGGTTCAAAGCATCAAATATTCCATTATCTTTCAGGATTGAATGCTTTCTAGAATGTCTTAGTACAACATTGTACTTTCTGGAACACTCTGGTCCCTTCTAGAATTTTTGTTATTCACTTATACATGTATAGAAGATGCAGAGTGCTATTTATTAAAAAAGATTAAAATCTCCCAATATAGTGTTCCTTATATATGTGAGTAAGAATTCTCAAATTCTTGGGGGGGGAAATCATAACATTTGTGAAAGCAAGATTCTGTGACACTCCAGAAGAACTAGCAGTATTTTTTTTTTTTTTTTTTTTTTTTTAAAATCAAACTTTATTCATAATCAATGCAAAAACTGACATAACTAAGAACTTGAAAGGTTTTGTTGCTCTGCGTTATGTAACCTTTTTCATTATTAACCTTTATTTTGTCGACATCTTACAACGATTTGCCCTTTTTTCTAGCAGGAGAGTATAACTGTAGCGATTCAAGGTGAGTACTCATGGTAACTACTCTAGGGGTGGGATTCAAACCAGAGACCTTCAGACTGCAAGGAAACTGCCCTAATCACAATACTGCCTGCTGCCTTTTGGACTCTTGGGTCCCATCCTCCAATACCACCATGTCACGAACAAACAACAGCGAGAGACAGAGAGCTGCATGGGACACTTCTGACTAAATGCCTAAACAAAGAAAAGCAAGGTTCTCCCTCCCTTCCTGCCTCTTGCCCATACCTCTTCCTGCTCCTCCACGACCTCCATGAACCCATCAGTGCATTTGTTCCTGAGGAAATCCAGAGGTGGGGAGAGGGGAGCAGAGGAGATGGGGCTACCAAGAGCAAGTGGCTCACTGGTGCCCTGTTGGTAGGGGTCCGAGATGTGTGCCCTGCCCTCCGATCGCGCGTGCTGGCCGTCCCACGCGGCCACCTGAAAACGGTTGTTAAAGTAGCAACAAATGTGAGTATTTGTTCAACCTGCATAGGAAATAATGCTGTCATGCACTGGACAGCAACACAAGACAGCGGAAATGCATAGGCACACAAAAACATACTGAAATTTCCACAGCACCTAAATAGACATAACAAAATATGTATGGAAAACAGGAATAAAATAAAGATAAAGTTTTTAAAGGTTTCTCATAAAGCATGACTCCAAGAAGGTGTAATGTTACATCACCATCTGGTGGTTCTAATAGAACCCCATTTTCACTTTATTTCAAATATTTGCTGATAAACTGACTACATTCCACACATCTCTGTTCTTACTTAACAGATGGATAGTATCATGTTGCATTTTCCTACTTTTAACAAACCAAACAGAAAAGACCACCTTGTGCTGTACTCACATTCTCCTTGTTGCTGTTCGGAGGACCTTGCTGACCTTGGCTACCAGAATGGGACTTTGGGCTGCTGCACAGCAGCTGGGGCTGACAAGAGATTGGACAGAGAAGAGGAGAAACATTTTCATGCTGATGATATATCCAGCCTTTGAAAACATGATAACATAAGATGCCTCCAATATGATCTTACCAGAAAAGACCTAAACTTCTTCATACGACTGTTCCTATTTCAAAATAGAAATAAGAAATAATACATTACACAAAGAAAAATATTGGGAAATTGAGTGTTGGAGTTCAGAACCACAGGAGGACAAGAGCATATAGGTAAAGTTTTGCAAGTAACAATAACCCTCACACTGTGAGTAAATTACATTATACAGTATTTGTTTCCCATGGTGTTTTTACTTGGCAATAAAATAACTTCAACAACAGGATCACTGAGCTGAACAGAGGGAGAGATGAGAGCTGAATGAGCAAAGAGGGTTACCGGGGTGCAGGAGAGTCCCACGGTGAAAGAAGAGACACAGACTGATCTGGGAACAGTTGTGAACATATGGGGGAGGGGGAGGAAAGAGCAACAACTTTAACATTAATTATAGCAGTTTTTTTTTTTAAGTTGCACTGTTGAATGCTGGAGTGAATGTATCATTTAAAAAAAATAAATAAATAAATAAAAAAACCAACCTGTGTTTGCTTCATGTTTTGGAGATTCCAAAAGGACAGCAGCATCAGGACCCTCCGCACTGATGTTGGAGAGATCCAGTCGACGACGTGGGGTGTCACTGAGGGTGAAACAAACACAGAAGGGCTGTTCGACACATTCCTTAGGATTCGATATCAGTGACACCAAGAGCTCCTCTTTCCTTAGTCAGCGCATGTCATTTCAAGTTGACGGCAACATCATTTACTTCGGAGGCACCGAAAAACACCTTCAGCCTCAAGTTTTCATACTGACATAGTGGAACGTATACTCTGTGAAGGAGGGAAGGAAAAAAAGTTATAAAGAGTGGCTAGCCGGAGCGCAGAGCTAGCGGAGATCCAGGTACCCAGTCTCAAAGGCGCCGAGTCCCGTGAAGCACTGAGCGAGTTCTGAGACCGGGGACGGGAGGCAGTCCGGGGAATGTGCTCCAGGAGCGTAGGGATGGAAACCTGGCACAGGAGGGTCTGCCATGGCTGGGAAAACAGATTTCATATACTCGCTTTACAAAATGCATGAAACAGCAACCAGTTTCTTTCACACATACATTACATTTATTCATTTAGCTGATACTTCGCGATTCTCACAATTTAGGGTACGAACCTTGCTCGAGGGTACTACAGCCAGGGGTGGGGATTGAACCTGCAACCTTTGGGACAAGGCAGAGCTCTAACCACTACGCTACCACCTGTCCCCCACCACAGTACACACTTCAACTCTCACACTTTTTACACCACTAGACTTAGACTAGAACTTGGGTAATGCTGCAAGTCAGTCACATTTAGCTCTTTCTGCACAGAAATAGCCTTATTTACAACATCTGCAGGCGGCATCGTGGTTAGACCTGCTCAGCTGCTGCCCGCCTTGGACCCAAAGGTCGCAGGTTCGAATCTCTCTCCTCCTCCAGCTTCAATTGAGCAAGCAGGTACTTACCCTGAATTACCCCAGTAAAAAGACCCAGCTGTAAAATGCTGGTACATTAACACTACAAAAGTTACTTTGGAGAAAAGGGTTAGCTAATTAGTGAGTAATAAAACCTTTGTTGGTAAGGTAATTAAAATTAAGGTAATTAGACATGATATCGTTACAGCTCATTTGTAACAACTGTGACCTATCAGCTCACTTTCATGTGTAATTATTAATCATTAATAAAATATATATAATAAAATATTAATCATTAATAACTAACTGGCAGAGTTAAATAAATGTAACTTGTAAAGTTACAAGTTACGTCATCAATGGCATTGTCTACTGACGTAAAACGCCATCACGGCACGAGAGTGAAATTCACAAACAACCAAAAGTTAACACTTATCAAACCAAGAAGTTAGATGACCTTCCTAATATTTCTGTGTTACTTGTACGAACAGTGCTCTTTTTTTTATAATTAGCAACCCAGAAGTAACTGGGACTCACAACTCTGACCGCGGGTCTCTTCCTCTGCGTTTTCCATTTAAAAGATTTTAAATTTCTCGCCGAAAATCAGCCAATAGGAACCCCGTAAACGGAAACGTAGATTGCGCGTGAGGGTGGACCGTTGCTATATAGAGCTCTTCTATTGGTCAAAGTTAATGCCAGTCAATTTTGGCCGCCATGTAGAGCGTAAACGGAAACGTAATTTGCGCGTGAGGGTGGACCGTTGTAATACAAGCTCTTCCATTGGTCAAAATTAATGCCAGTCAATGTTGAGAAGCAAACAGTGTCATATTTTCTGTGGGCAGAGGCAGCACAGAGAACAGATTGTACTCAATTATAATTGGACAGGATGGCGGTAGGCGGGCTTTCCTGTAATTGGATATGGAAAATGGCGGACATTTGGACACGAACTGAAGTTGTTAGCGCTTCACGTGTTTTATAGTTCTTTTTTTAATAAGTTGTAGTTGTGTGAACATGGCTTGTTTGAAAGGTGTTAAAAAACTACAATTTTCAAGTTTATATGGAATAACACGTAAAAGAGCTTTGCGTTATTGCGATAAGGGAGCACGACAATGATGAAAACCTGTGTGTGAACCCCTGACACTGAAATTTAAGTCAAATATGTGGAGAAAGCCGGTGTCTGATAAATGAATAAATGTATATGTAATATAAATGTTTCATAGCAACAAATCCACTGCTCTTGTGGTTCCCACACAGTGTTTATATGGTACATCTAGATTTACAAATAACACCACAGAACCATGGTGACTTGCTCATGTGGAGGGGGGAGACTTTGTCCATAAGAGACTCAACTTTCTCCACAACATGGCCTTTGTTTCTGCCTCCATGGAGTCGGGGGTCAGAGCCATGAGCGATCCTGCTTTCTCCGCTAGCTTGTTGAGTCTGCGGGTCTCCAGAGGAGATGCTTCCTCGGCCCACAGCAGCATCAAAGAGAACAGGAATGATGTCAGTGCTGAGAAAATGGGGTTTTTACTGCACTTCTGTTGCTGGCAGTCATAGAAACAGTGGCTAAAGAGGGATAACGGTGAGGGACTTTAACTTCTGCAGGGTTATGAACCCTCCTACTGCCCAAGAAGGCTTAAATAAAGGAAGCTGGTATCTCTTGACGCTTAGAGCTGCTGCCTTTGGATCCATAGGTCAGAGGTTCAAATCCCACCTTTAGCTGTAAAACCCTTAAGCAAGGTACTTGGCCTAAATTGTTCCGGGTACAAAAATTACCCAGCTGTATAGATGGGTAAATAATAGTAAGTACCTTAACATAAGTCACTTTGGAGAATAGTGTTAGCTATGAATAAATGTAATGTGAATGTAAATTACTCTAGTAAAATTGCCCTGCTAAAAAAATGGGCAAATCATTCTAAGAAGCTGGACACTACGGTGGTTTAGAGAAATGGTTTCAGTGAAATGAATTAAGTGGTAAATGGCCCTTCCCTTTCCCTTTGTATTGGCACATGGGTAAGGCTACACTCAAACAGCTTAAATAACAAGAATACCCTTATACTGGACATATTTTTCATTTGGGAAGTGATATTTTAGGAGCAGCTGATCACACAGCGTATAGAATTACTGCCATCAAATCTAATGTCGCAGGTCTGAATCCCTCCTATTGCTGTTGTACCCTTGAGCAAGGTACTTACCCTGAATTGCTCCAGTAAAATTACCCAGCTGTATAAAGGGGTAAATCACTGCAGGTAGATTAACAATGAAAGTTGCTTTAGAGAAAAGCTAAATGAATGTAAGTAAAATATTTTTCAACAAGAAATAATGGTAATAAAATCCCCTCCCAAGAGAAACTCGCCTAAAGGTGTGAACTGAAAAAAATTTAACCGTGAGGTGAGAAAAGAGTGTGCATAGACCAGTTTAGGGTATATGACGAGACATTTCTGCTGTTACTCATTACAGCTGAGCAAAGATGATACCCACAACTTGGTCGGCGTGTGAGCGCTAAACCCGCAATTTAGTTTCAGTTGACCCATCAAATCTGGGTTATGTCCCACTTCTCAGTACTAAATGCCCTTCCACAATATGGTCTATCTTTTGGATTGTTAAACAGGTGGAAGCTTAATTCTTGCATGATAGATAAATGCAAGTCAGTCATACTGAATAGTGAAACAGTTCACTACATAGCGGTTCATGAACACACTGGATAGACACAAAACTTTTTTTTTTGACCTCCCCCCCCCCCCCCCAAAGAAGGAAAAAAAAAACAGATGAATCATACATGGTGTCACTTCTGTATGTAAGCTATTTGCTGTTAAATAATGTAAAAGATTATGCAATTCTTTAGAGGAGGCGCGGTGGGTTGGACCGGGTCCTGCTCTCCGGTGGGTCTGGGGTTCGAGTCCCGCTTGGGGTGCCTTGCGACGGACTGGCGTCCCGTCCTGGTTGTGTCCCCTCCCCCTCCGGCCCTACGCCCTGTGTTACCGGGTTGGCTCCGGTTCCCAGCGACCCCGTATGGGACAAGCGGTTCTGAAAATGTGTGTGTATGCATTCCTTGGCGGTAAAACTAACACCCATTACTGCCAAAATATCAAGAAATAGCATTAAAATGGGGAGAACTACTTCAACAATTAACGTGAGACAGTTTCCTGTCATTAAATTACACTAATACTGTACGGTTGTTCATCTCTTTCACACCTATTACGTAGACAACTGTCTGAAACAAATCACAGATACACAATGAAAACTGTATTAAATTTAAGCTTCAAAAAAAAAGAAAAGCAGACATGTTTTGAGAAGTCCAAACAGAGGTCATTCTTACAGAGATTGGTGGACAGGTGAAATTAGGATACAGGGGGTAAAGGGGCTGAGACCAACCCAAACTGCACATGCAAAGACTGCATGGTGATGCTGGTTCTCGCCATGTCTATCGGAGAAACGAGTGACTTAATTAGTTGATTCCTTGATTGGCTGGAGCACATGAATGGGTGTTATATTGCTCTGCTGTATACAAGGGTGAATGGCTGTAAGGAGTTTAACGTAGTGTATCTAACCCTAAGTCACTGTGGATAAAAGGTGTCATCCAAGTGGTCCATAATCATTGTACGTGGCTTTGGATTAAAGCGCTTGATAATGAATCAGCGTAAATGTCTCAGAGCGCTCAGCTCAACCAGAACAGCCATTCCACCTTTTCCACAGCACACGATGGATCCAAAAGAGCCCAGCAATCCATTTATACTACTTTACAGCAGGAACATCACTTGTCATTGTTCAAAGGTGCTCACAAAGACCAGGATCATTCCGTCAGAAGAATGTGATCCTTCACACTGTCTTGTGTTAACTTGAAAGAACCACCTTCTTTTTCAGTCGCTATCGGTGTCACTGTCACTCTCCTGTCCCATCTCTTCCTCTTCTCCCTCATCCTTTTTTGCTTCAGTCTCCTCCACAAGGCCCATGAAAAAGTCGTCCCCTGTTCCAAAAGCCTTGTTGCTGAGAGACTTGAGGGTTCGACCTTTCTTCTTCCTTTGGCGGTAGTCGCTGACCACCATGTCAGGCAGCTTTGAAATGTCCCAGAACTTCACCAGCTGGTCATGGGCACAACTTGCCAAGAAGTGACCATCGCGTGAGCAAGCGATCTGTTCGATAGGCTCCCCAACGTGTTGACCCACGCTCCCCAACACCCGATTTGGCAAAAGGTTGATTGCCCTGCAAGTATATAAAAAAGTTAACATGTTTAATTAGCAATTACTAATACCAAAGCCTGTCTGACTTTTCAGGCAATCCTGTCAAACTAATTCCGACATTTACAGACATGCCTCACTTAACGACGGGGATACGTTCTGAGAAATGCGTCGTTAGGCAATTTCGTCGTCGCGCGAACATCATAGAGTGTACTTATAGAAACGTAGATGGTATAGCGTACTTATACACACCTAGACGGTATAGCCTCGATCATGGAGTGTACTTATACAAACATATATGGTATAACCTCCATGCAGTCAAGAGATGCAGTAAACACAAGATTTATGACGCCGCTGCCGGCGTAACACAGCATACTGTTTTACAGTAAACTTTTTTCTAAGTAGAAAGAGTACACTGTAAAATAAAGATAAAAGTACAGTACAGTAAATACGTAAAGCAGTAACACGTGTTTATCATTATCAATTATTATGTACTGTAAATAACTGTATGTGCTATACTTTTATATGACTGGCAGTGCAGTAGGTTTCTTTACAGCACCACCCCAAACACATGAGGAACACATTGCGCTACGACGTTGCTAGTCGATAAGAATTTTTCAGCTCCATTATAATCTTATGGGACCACAGTCGTATATGTGGTCAGTCGTTAAGCGGTGCACGGTTGTATGTATCAAACCTTTACCTTCTAATATGGGAAAAACACTGTAAATGCGACAATAGCAATAACATATCTGAATAGCATTAAATAATACAGTTCTAAGTACAGAAATTCCCAGAATAGGAATCACATGATCAACTGTAATACGAGAAAGAAAGAAACTTTGTTCATTTACATTCAAACACAAAGCCTCAACTGTAAACAACTGCAAAGAAAGCAGAATCACACCGTTCTTACAGCGGCATCAAAGTCTCTGACCTTATCACTCCGTCCATGGAGGCGGCGCACAGGATGCTGTCGGTGACGGGGACAATACTTTCCACAGACTCTGCCTTCACTGCAAAACGGTCACTGGTGGCTCCGAAACCATTCCAGTTGAAGAGATAGATCGTCCCCTCACTCGAACCACAAGCGACCTTCCTACCGCGCTGCGGACCATCAAGACAGACAAGTTGCAACACTTATTAAAGGGGTGTCACAGAATCAGGCAATGTTTTAACACGTTACTATTAACGGTGGCAGGGCTGTCTCACAGCACCTAGGTAGAGTGAGAGGACATGGGTTCAATCTCTGCTTAGTCTGTGTGGAGTTTACATGTTCTCCCTGTGTCTGCGTGGGTTTCCTCTGGGTGCTCTGGTTTCCTCCCACAGTCCAAAGACAGGCTTTTCAGGTTCACCAATAGTGTGTGAGTGACAGAGAGTGTGTGTGTGTGTTTTCCACTGATGTATGGATGAGTGACCCAGTGTAAGTAGTATATCTAGCAGTGTAAGTCACCATGGTGGATAAGGTGTGGGCTGATAACACTGCATAGAGTTCACTGGAAGTCGCTTTGGAAAAAAGTGTCTGATAAATAAATAAATGTAATTGTATGTGTAAACTACAGAAATTCAAACTGCTGAAAATGTTTCATTTTTGTTGGTAAAACAAAAAGATGCTGCATACAATAAACATTTACACGTCATATATACATACATAGAAACACACATCTCATCTATATATATATAGGCATAGATAATATATCTATTGAAATATATATATATATTTGTATATAAGACTATAATTATAGGACAATGAAAAAGATAAACACCCTTTGCTGTGGAGAGAAGTACATATTTTTAAAACATCGAAAAGAACCCACTCACTTTCATGATGGCCACGGACGTCAGGTCTGCACTCTGGAACTCTGACAACAGCTCAAAGCGTCGCCTCCTGATGTTGAACACACCCATCGTACCGTCACCGCTGTAGGAATGAGGCGAGACGAACATCTACGTTTCAGAAAGGCCCTTCACTCGCACCCATGTGTCTCGTGCGTCAGATCATACCAGCAACCCTCCTGGGATCCTCCGGCCCCAAACGCTCCATCATACCTTGACGTGAGCAAGGTCTTCTTCGTCTGGTCAATGGCGATGTCGCTTATGTAATCTTCATGATGCTTCAAATCCATAAAGGCGGTCCCCTTCCGCATGTCCCACACCTTCAAGGTTCCGTTGTCATCCCCCGTAGCTAACAGGTTCTCATCTATTAGCAACATGGTGCTGAGGGGGACACTGACGATGGTGTGACGTGGGAAGAGACGTGAGAACAGAGCGACCAGTCAGCAAGCAGCATTTACAAGTAACGGTTAACAAAGAACAGCTTTAACACGGTACAACAACTGAAAATCAATCTAACGTAGGTCAACCGGTAGCGCAGTGTTTAGAGCTGGTGCCTTTGGAAGCAAAGGTTGCAGGTTTGAGTCCCACCTTCAGCAAAGTATGTACCCTAAATTGCTCCAGTAAAGTCACCCTGCTGTATAAATGGGTAAATCATTGTAAGTACCTTAACATTGTAAGTAGCTTTGGGGAAACCGGCCAGGTAAATGTACAAGTCCTTAGGACATTCATGAGGAATATTCACGTTAATGAGAACACCCTCACTTTTAAATCTCACCTGTGGGCCTTGGGGATGCGGGAGACCAGTTTTCCCACCTCAGCATCCATAATATGAACAGACTTGTCCTTAGACACACTGAAAAGTTCTGTGAAAGATTGAATTATGAGATCAGTTCAGGGGAAGCCTACTGCCAGATATGCATGGGTGAAAATTTCTCCACAAGTGCTACGTACTCTGGCCGTCCTGTGAGAAAGCCACCTCCCTGCAGGACTTGAGATGATGACCGGATGACCAGAGCTCCTTGTTCTCCCCCTCTGTGCACGAGTAGGAGTACCTGCAGGAGCAACACATGGGCTTTGATACACAAATACAATCCCAGAAAGGAGCTCCTTGTAGTTCTCCTGTTTAACAGTAGGTGGTGTAGTAGTTAGAGCCACTGCCTTCAACTCAGTTTTGTGGGTCAACTGGGTTTCATTAATCAAAGTCCACAAGAGGAGTGGGAGACGCAAAATAAAAAAGTCCTTCACCAAAGGAGACAATGGGAAGGGGGGTGAGATGGGTGGCATAGCGAGTAGTGCTACTGTCTCACAGCACCTAGGTAGAGTGAGAGGACGCGGGTTCAATCTCTGCTTAGTCTGTGTGGAGTTTACATGTTCTCCCTGTGTCTGCGTGGGTTTCCTGTGGGTGCTCTGGTTTCCTCCCACACTCCAAAGACATATTGTTCAGGTTCTCCTATAGTGTGAGTTACAGACATAGAGAGTGTGTTCCACTGATGTATGGATGAGTGACCCAGTGTAAGTAGTGTATCTAGCAGTGTAAGTCACCGTGGTGACGAAGGTGTGTGGGCTGATAACACTACAGGGAGTTCATTAGAAGTCACTTTGGAGAAAAGCCAAATAAGTAAATGTGTGCATAAGAGCCACACATTTAACAAAGTGCAGCCCCAGCCAAATTTCTTCATAAAGCATCCAGCTGGAGGTGGGATTCAAACCTGCAACCTTTGGGTCCAAAGAGAGCTGCTCTAACCACTATGCTACCAGCTATCCAGTTTTACTATTTTCATTAAGGTACAGCAGGTAGCACAATGGTTACAGTAATCATCTCATACCCAGTGAACATGGGTTTAAATCCCCTCCTGCTGTAGTGTCCCTCATGAAGACACTTTGACGTTCATGTGTACAGCGCCCAGCTGTGTATAAATCGATAAATCACAGTATGTGACTTCAAGTCTTGGGACAGCTGGCAGCATAGTGTTTAGAGCTGCTGCCTTTGGACCCCAAGGCTGCACTTTTGAATCCCACCTCCAGCTGTACTACCCTAGAACAAGGTACTTACCTTAAGTGCTCCAGTAAACGGCCCAGCTGAGCTATAAACGAGTAAATAACTGTAGGAACATGTAAGCCGCCTCTAGACTACACGAGATAAACACCAGACAGTACCAGTTTCGACCCTCACACATAAATATCTCCGTCGATGTCGCCCGTCGCGAGGATGTCCCGCGTGGGGTGGAACGACACGGTGTTCACGATGGCTTCGAATCGGATGTCCTCGGGTGTCTCTCGAACCCTCGGCTCTTTGGGTTCCTCTTCAGCATCTTCCTCCTGAAAGGTTAGAGGAGGGAGAGAGACAACTGAACTTGTTGTACAGAGCACTGCAGTGACTGCGCTTTTGAATTTTTTATTTCCCCGGGCCGGAGTCGTTACCACCTCCTCCTCACCTCTTCGTTCGTTTCGTTTTCCGACAACACAGCTTCAGTGTCCTCCTAAAATACATCGTCTCCAGTTAATAACTCCAACAGAAATATATACCCTGTTCAGTGAGGGGGAGGAGGTTGTTAGGCGCGACGGGACGTTAAAAGCAGCAGCCACACGCGTGTTCTTACCGTGGGGGCCGCCATCTTTTAAGTTCCCCACGACCTTCCAGGACCTGGAAGATTAAAACTACAGTCGCGAAAACGACATACCTGTAAAAACGAATAAAGGACAACAACCGCTCTTAATATTATTACACGCCCTTCTACAAATAAATTTGCCGAAGTTCCATTGATGTCGGCCTTGTGTCTTAAAATACATTTATGAAACTAGTAGTTATAAGAAATACACACTTCCAGGACAAATGTTTACGGAACCGCTCTAAGCGTGTAGCGAATCAAGGAAAAGTGATTCTGTGAATACAATGAAAATATGAAACAGTGATGGGCCAGTGCAGATATATATTAAAAAGAATATTCACGCGATGCCTGACTAATTATGAAATGGTTGTCTGAACTGTAATAATATTAACACAGATTTTGAAGATGAAAAACCTTACTGCCCCGTGTGAGGCTCGAACTCACGACCTTCAGATTATGAGACTGACGCGCTACCTACTGCGCTAACGAGGCACGTGGCACAAGGTACGTAACACCCGGGCTACGTGACGTCATGCAGTCGCGTACATAGCGAGGAGTCCGAAAGGCTGACGAAGACGTAGGAGGCGGTTTTCTCCTGGGATCAATAATCAATAACAACGTATCTTTTATGTATATCAACGATGTAAATTACTGAAATTCATGCTCTGTTGTTATGATGTATTATGTGTGTGTGTGTGTCGTTCTAAGTGCAGTTAGTTTGTTTCTTTCCACCATGAATTTGAACAAAACTTGATCCGAATATATCGACGATTCCTGAACGCCTCCCTGGTAATATATAATATATATCAATGTATATATATATATATATATTTTTCTGCGATACATATAAACATTAACGTTACATTACAGAAGTAGCTGTGTAAATCATCTTAAAGTTATGGTACATGAACATTTACACCTTACATGAGCTTGAGAGATAAGGGGCGAAGTGAGTTTTCAGACTCTTTAAATGTGGACAGAGATTCAGCAGTTCTGAGTGACAGGGGGAGGTCGTTCCAGAGAACCTTTATGCATGCTATCGGACCTTCTGTGTGTGGGACCACCGAGCGGACGGAAGTGGAGGAGTGTCGCACTCTGGTTGGGGTGTAGTGAGTGATGAGCTCTTGTAGACCATCCGCTACATGTTTACCATGATACATGCGCACCATATTTACTTTCACGGTTATTAATGTAACTCAGCAGACACTTGTGCAAACTGAGGATTGCTAGAGCTGTCAAACTCCAAGTTCTACTGTCAGCAGTTTATCCCAGTTACGCAAGAGGCGAAAAGGTTTCGACACAGAAATACAGTGAGCAAGAAGCGGCTCGGTAAATGTTCTGCAAAAGGGTCAGTGCCCCGTGTGAGGATCGAACTCACGACCTTCAGATTATGAGACTGACGCGCTACCTACTGCGCTAACGAGGCCCACAAGGTCCAAGCTTTTCCATTTGACGTCCTGTAGTCACATACCGATATTATTACTTTTTTTGGTATTTGCGGCAGTCCGGACTTTATCTCGGAATCGATGGGATTTGACTAGAAGGGGTGCACCCTGGACGGGACACCAGTCCATCGCAGTTTATTTGAACAACACATCTGAAAGGTTTACAAATGGACGGAGGGAATTTCAGGGCGAGTTTTAAAAACATGCAGTTAACAACTCACTGGCTGCTGTGTTCACGGACATATTTAACAGCTCCTTAAAAATCTCAACTGTACCCACTTGTTTCAAAAACACCACCATCATCCCCGTTCCTAAGAAAAACAAAGTGAGCTGCCTTAATGGCTATCGCCTGGTGGCACTGACCCCCATTGCAATGAAATGCTTTGAGAGGCTGGTGCTGGGACACATGAAGGACACCATCCCAGACACTTCAGAGCCACTGCTGTTTGCCTCACGCCACAACAGATCCACTGAAGACCCAATATCACACACCCTTCACACCACTCTGGCTCACCTGGACAATAAAAACTGCTATGCAATATAGCTCGGCATTTAACGCTGTCACCCCAACCAAGCTGATCCAGAAACTACTAGGGCTGGGACTGAGTGCCGCATTGTGCAATTGGATCCTGGATTTCCTCACCAACAGGCCCCAGCGTGTGCAGATCGGCAGTAATACCTCCTCCCCGCTGACCGTCAACACTGGCACTCCACAGGGAAGCTTCCTGAGCCCGGTGCTGTATTCCTTGTTCACACATGACCGTGTGGCCAGTCACAGCTCCAACACCATCATAAAGTTTGCTGACGATACCACCGTTGTGGGTCTCATCACCAACAACGATGAGACGGCCTACGGAGAGGAGGTGAGGCTCCTGGCAGAGTGGAGCCAGGACAACAACCAGTCTCTCGATGTCAGTAAAACTAAGGAGCTGGTGACTGGCTTCAGGAAACAGGATACGGTTCAGGCGCCCATCTACGTAGGAGGGGATGTTGGAGAGAGGGTCAACAGCTTCAAATTTTTAGGGGTCATCCTCACTGCCAAACTCACATGGACTGAGCACACAGCATCAACCATCAAAAAGGCTTATCAACGCCTCCATCTCCATCTGTATGCCATCTGCAAAGCGGCTCAGGTCTATTCAAACCCGCACTGCTATAGGTACAGGAACAGCTTTTACCCCACCGCCGCAAGACTATACAACACTAACCAATGTGCCACTTTTAGTAACTAGAGTTGGACTGCTCCTCCCAAGCACATTGGTAAACTACACTGTCACTTAAGCATTCTCATTCTCATTCTCTCGTTCTGAGTTCTCCGACTGTCAACTGGCATTACTGTTATTACTGTTACCATTATGTATTGCTATTGCTGTTGCACTATTCACTGTCATTGTCATTGTTTTGTTTGTGCAGTATTCCTATTGTCTCTGTCTTTGTCCGTAGTCCGTGGAGAAGCATTCAGGAAGAATTTCATGATACTTGTACATGGTACTTGTACCTATAACAAACTAAACTTGAACTTGAAATGTACACGTTGCGGCAAAGTTTTTTTTTTTGTAAGACTAAGAAAGCAGTGAAGCCTGAAGGTGTTCAATGTACGATAACAAATCTGGCAAAAAAAAGAAAAAGAAAAAAAAAAAACGGCTGCTAAAAAAACTGTAAAAGGTCAGATTACACTGCAGTGCCAAAGAAAGAAGCCTCCCTCGACAGGCTGGTCAAACTATCGCAGTGTGTAACTTGATCCCCGCAGTTTACACTAGGGGGCGCTGTGGCCTTACAACACATTATACTGCAGTCGCAACACACACACACACACACTTTCAGAACCGCTTGTCCCTCACGGGGTCACGGGAAACCGGAGCCTACCCGGCAACACAGGGCGTAAGGCCGGAGGGGGAAGGGGACACACCCAGGACGGGACACCAGTCCGTCGCAAGGCACCCCAAGCGGGACTCGAACCCCAGACCCACCAAAGAGCAGGACTGCGGTCCAACCCACTGCGCCACCGCATCCCCTCGCAGTCGCAACAAAAAAGCATTATTTATTCTAATACAGCGCTTTATGATTTCATGAAAACACTTATAAGCAAGGACTGACACAGTGATCTTGAACACGTAGGGGGAATTTTGCTCTGGTTTAATGGTTCCCGCTTTATTTAATGTGGGTGTATCTGCCGCGTGTCATGTTGAGCTGCAGTGTGTGAATTTTTCCACAATTATTAATATTAAGTCTAATATTAACGATATCACATCCACGGTCCCAAAAAGGCTGTGCCCCGTGTGAGGATCGAACTCACGACCTTCAGATTATGAGACTGACGCGCTACCTACTGCGCTAACGAGGCCTGGTAACATGACAGGAAATGATGCAATACAATCGCGCAAGTAAAAGTAGAACTCAAAAAATAAAAAAACTCGTTTGATGACGCACTTCATTTTGAAGTTCGTTCAGTGGAGAGAATCCTGCGTTACATTTGGTTTGTAGTTTAAAACTACGATGCACCGAAAGTCAATTATATTTAAATCTGATTCTTTTACTCCTCACTTGTAAACGCTCATATCCTTGCTGTAAATAAGTGGAAAATATCATATTATTAGTGAAATATTATGCATCATTTAATTTTGTTCCACGATCTCAAAGTAGGAAATTTAGGTTGTAAAGAAGAGGACGCACGATAAGTGGTGACGCGCACGCGACCCGACTTTTGTTCTTGGCGGCGAAGTATGTAAAAAGTGTGTATAATGATAATGCAGTTTCGTACTACGTCGTTATTTAGTGAAGACTTTGGTACAAGGTGATGTTTAATATAAAGTAACATTGTCATTTGAAGGAAAAAATAAAAATACCGTGCCCCGTGTGAGGATCGAACTCACGACCTTCAGATTATGAGACTGACGCGCTACCTACTGCGCTAACGAGGCTGCTTATGAAACGCCTTTCCGTCGCGCACAACAGGGTATAATATTTACCCCTACGCAAGATAAGGACCCTTATTATTTATATGTATTTATATTGACACACTGCTGTGATTAGATCGCGTATTTTGAGAACGGCGAGGGCCCCATATGACTCTCGTGTCAAACGTTTTCAAATGTATCCATCATGTGCACCGCGTTCACCACCGTCTTTATGTTAAACGTTTTTACATTAAGGTCTCTGCCTGTTTCGGTCATCAAGTTGGACCCACCTTCAGTATTTCTAAGATCTTGATTATATCTCAGGTGGAGCTGGCTTAATAAAGAGAAGAAAAGGCTGGTTATATCTTAGGTGATTTGTAGTTGTGCGGAGTAGATTCATATTATTCTGAATAGAGGTTTTGCAAAGCGACTCCTAATTTAGGGCTCTTTTCAATTGCTGAAGGGAACCTGGAGAAGCTGAGAAATTGACAGCAGCTAATATTAATTGACCAGTAAAGCAGGACAGATGCTTAGTGCTGGCTGGGCCTCGCTATACATATTGTTGGTCGACCACATGGAAAGATTCCTGATATTTTTACATCAGTGACATTTCAGACTTGCTTTAAACTTAATTTATTGGGTTTTACATGACTGAATTAAATCTGGTAATTATTTTTTTTTATAGAAAGTTGCAGAGCAAGGTCTATTGTGTTGTTTATAGTAACATTTACTTATAATTATATAAAAAGTCCATAAGACAATATGGAGAACTAGACTTTTTTTCCAGGTACAAACAAAATGCTACCATACAAAGTCTTAGAGTTTGAACTATGTACTGGTAAATAATCTATCAAACTTATTAAAAAGATGCATTAATGGGAGAGGGGGGAAAAAAGAAGGGGGGAGAAAAAAAAAAAAAAAAAAACACTTGCAGGTTCTTCAGTACTTGGGCCTCTTCACTTCAACCCTACGAAAAAAAGCAGAGAAAAGGTGAAACACCAGAAAGAAAAGCATATTTGTCTAAAAATAAAAGTTCCTCAAAACGATCTTAAAATGACTCCATATTTAGTGCCATGAGAAACAATGTCCTTTGGTATTTCGGCAGGTTACTAAAAAAAAAAAAAAAAAAAAAGAAAACGCCTTGGGTTCGGAGAAGAAGGTTGTATGTGGGTGCTCTGCTGTTCACAAGAGCAGAACAGTGAATCTCTTTGCCTTCATCACTGTCACAGGCACCACAGTGACAACCAGACGCTGTTTGATTGCTACTTTAAAGAAATGTCACAAACCCGTCAGCCTCCATCTTCTTCCTCTTCTCGATGATCTGTCAAAGCCACACAATAAAATGTATAAAACATTTAATATGCAACTATCACCATTCATCAATCTCTTGGTTGAATTAAAATACCCTTGTTACAGACATACCCTTGTCAATTCATTACCAATGCATGACTCATTCAGTAAAGTACATCACAACTGTTGTAGTTTAAATACTCTGCAATTCTTTTGGCTAAAGCACGGCTGCAGCTCAGCCACAAATGTTTTGGTAACATCACTTTTCATCACATTAACATGGTACTGCCCCCTTGCCCCAGAGCTCCCGTCTTCATGGACGACTTACAGCACTGATCTTCTTCCACTGTCGGTCCAGCTCTGCCTTCTCATTGGTCTCCTTGAAACGTCGAGTCTTCCGCCCCTCGGACATCTTAATCCCATACTGGAAAGCAGCCCTGAGTGGGAGGGGAGCAGCACACGCAGAGATGTCAGAAGGGACAACACAACAATAAATAAAGAGAAGCTGACTTTAAAAGGTCAATGCTCTAAGAAAGAGTCAACGTGCACATCATGAAGGTGTACTGATCCTGTGATGAGGCATTGCTTGCCCTTTGACCTAGCACAACAGTGTCTGAGTACTGTACTTTGGCAGTGCTTCCTTGTTGTTCATGTAATCGCTGTACTCCTCCTGCGTGTCAAAGTCCCACCGACCAAGGGGACCCTTCTTGTTGCCCTAAAGATGGGACAAAGAAACCCATATGAAAACCCACCACTAGGAAAAAGGAGCCATCTGCTATTGAAACATTGACAGGGAACAAAGACAATTATGGCTCTGCTGCATAAGGAGACTCTTCAACATGAAGAAACCTTTTGAGAGAAACGCACCTGGTCCATCTTGCTGTAGTCGACTTCTTCATCGCTGTCCACAGCAAGGTCATCCATCCTGAGGAGAGAGCAGAGAGTAAAAACTGTGTGGGGAGAGCAGTGAAGGAGAGACGCGACATCAGTCCTACTGAAATTTTCCTGTACAAAAGAAAATGCTCAGAAGTGATCCATCTCACTGCATTCATGGCTGATATCAGGGCTCTGAGTTCAGTCAAGAAGGTTAAAACGGGGATTCAGATTAAATGTAGCAAAGTCAGAGCTGAACAAATGGTTTTCAAAAGACAAGCAAGAATTTGAATTAAGCGAGTACTAAAATGTGTCCATGACGAGGGGAAGATCTTACGTGGCAGGGTAGCACTCAGCATAACTGTTGGACATGCCAAAGAAGTCCCCAACATGCTTTTTCTCTTCACGGCGTGACCCAGCAGTGTCAGGAGGTTAAGGAGTGTTAGCTTTTGCAGTCTTCCCAACAGAGGTGAGAAAATATAAAAGAGCCTAAAAGGGGGGTTTAGAAAAAAATATTGCAAGATGGGGCACAATTAACTTAACACAATTAAGTTCAATCCTGCCTCTCAGACAGCATTTTGCCATTATTGCAGGTACTGGGGTGGAAATGCTGGCTTGCCACACCAGACTATTCCTCTGAAAGGATATGTCTCCTGGCTCTGCCACTGAGCACCTGCCTGTCCTGCGAACTTCTCATTAATCAGCTTGATTTGGTCTTTCACTGACCCTGGACCTGCAGCAACAGGAAAGGCACAACAGTTAGAACAAATGACTGGAAGGGGGGAAAAAAAAGAAAGAAAAAAAAAACGGGGAACAAACACCACAAAAAAACACTATGATAATGATAATACCTTTTTCAATCTCAAGAGCCTGTAAAAAGAAAAATAGTGTCAGTTAGTGTTTAAAAAATGTAACTCAAACCAACTGCATCAAATGAGGTAAGGAACATGAAAACAAGCAATTCTTTAAAGAACTGAATCAAAAGAACGATGTTGAAATGTTGATGATGTAAACACCATATGACAGCATGATGTCGCCCTCTTTTTTTTTCCTTTTTCTTTTTAAACGTAGAACGTCACCTCGTCATCTGCTCTGGGTTTCTCAAAGTAGTTGTGGCGTCTCTTGTCATCCTCGCGATCCCGATCTCTGTCACGCTCTCGGTCCCGCTCTCGATCCTTTTCACGGTAACGCTCCTTCTCTCGCTCACGAATAGGCTTGGATGCAGTAGGGATGTAATCTCCAATGTCATCAAAGATGCTGTGAAGATTAAAGCACGTGGGGATCAGAGAGCTTCATGTCCGAAAAATACCGCCGCTCACTGGAAGTGCAGTTCTTCTCATGCCAAATCTTCTACGTGAAGTCTTCGACAGAGAGACCTTAACGAAATTCTGTGTAGAACTAATTTCATGAGGAACAGTACTGAATGCAGAACATAAATGATGCTTACTTAATATCAGCTTCTGGAGGCTTTTTGTCATCAAGTTTACCTGAAAGCAAAGTGCAACACATGCATAACTGTTAGGGGGGGGGGGACTGCAAAAGATGTGAAGACTACAGTTTCTGTGATAAATTCAAATTACTACTGTGTCCCACTTGCTGACTTTTGTAACATTAACCAGGGAAGAACCACAAATGACTGGTTACTTAGTGACACACACACAAAAAAAGAAAAAGAAAAAAAGAGCAACTTTTCTGGCACGACCTAACCTTTTTCCTTTTTCTTCATTTTCTTGTTACGTGTCCCTTGCCGCAGGTAGGACAGGATCTGGGTCAGTTTGCTAATGACAATGTCATTAGTGGTGAGAGTGGTTTGGGCCTGTGGAGGGGAGGGGGCACGTGACATCGAGGCACATGAAATTCTTCGTATAAATTCAACTAGTAGAAAATCGTAACAAAATACCTAAATTACACAAGACAAGTTCAATTACGCAATAGGTCATGAGCTGGACTGATCTGAGCAAAAAAGGTACAAACACAGAGCAACACAATGAAAAACACTATTAATGTGGTCCATTGAGATGTTTATATGCAGGCTAAGCGGGACACTCACCTCCATAGTGGGGCAGTCGGCCTTGCTGCGGATAAGTGTAGTGGGGATATCTGTGTCAGCGTACTCGTCCTCCAGGTCCACCACGTAGGCCATGCGGCCCGGCAGGAAGAGCTCGTTGCGCTCATTCTGACGGCTCTTGAACAGGATGCGGTAGGTGTTCCTGCCTGGATGACAGAGAGACAACATTCTCAACAGTGAGACATGTGTTCCTGCAAAAACCTTAGATATTATGGCACGTCTATTATCACAGTCATACCACAAGATACGACCACACAAGACATGTTTACCATCATACAGTCTTCATTACCGTTATGGTTTGATTCATTCTCAACCTTCACAAGCCCTTGCTTGCTAGTTTCACTCACTATAATCTCAGTACTCATGGCTCCTGTTTGAAGTATTCAAATCATGTCAGCTTGTTAAGTGTCAATTCATTTGCATTCTTTTCAATGATTTCTTTGTCTTTACTGTTCTATTTTTTGCACTCAAGGTTGAATTAATACATGAGCACATTCATTTATTCATTCATTTTGACTAACCACTTATCCTGGTCAAGATCAGAGGTCCAGACCCTTTCTTAGAATCACAGGACATAAGGCTGTGGGGTACACCCTGGGCAGGATGCTGGTCCGTCGCAGGGTGGTCAAAAACACACACACACACACACACACACACACACACACACACACACACACACACACACACACACACACACACTTACACAATGAGGGCAATTTAGCTTTGACAATTCACTTGAACTGCATGTCTTTGGAATATGGGAGGAAACCCACAAAAATATGGAGAGAACATGGGAACGCTATACAGCATAAACATTGAGTATTATAGATGTGTGCTTTGTCTGTGTGTGTTTGTTAAGTAACTAGTTTGTAATAGATGTAGAAATTGTACCTCTGGAAACCATGGTAGTCTTCAACTTATGAGATTTTACATTGTGAAGTGTTTTCAGAAATGTATTGCTTTTGTAAGGCAGGGTAAGACTAATTTACTGATCAGTCATAATGCTGAAAAGACAACCCTGAATAAGCACCCACTCAACATCTAAGTCTCAAGGAAGACACTCACCCAGGCGGGTCTTAAACTCAATTTTCTGCTCTGGATCTTCATCTTTCCTGGAAGAGAATTGGAAGAAATTTTAAGATGTGTCTCACAGAGAAACACACATTTGTTAATTATGATGTTAAACGCAAACACATGATAGTTCAGGTCACATACTTGACTTCCTTCTGCGCTTTTTCCAGCATGTCTTCCTCTTCTTTTTCCTTGCTTGTGATTTCAGCCCTTACCTGAGAATGACATACAAACAAATGCAATCATCCGCCGCTCTTGTTCTTACTTTGCAGATGTATCTTGTTCCTGGAGCTCTTGTGGCCCAGTTCTACTTAGGGAGTGCTGTGCACTTATTATTCATCCGTATGTCAGCCCAAAGGAGGCTTCAGAACAGGATGCCCTATATTTCTTTTCCCCCAGAAACTCTCCCTAAATAGGGATGTCTCATGTACCTAATTAAGAAAGGACAGACTGACCTTCTGCAGCAGGGCAAAATCCAACCCTTTCACCAAGTGAGTGTGCTCCATGTCACCACCCAAGAACTTGGACTCCTGGATCAGCTGCCTCCTCTTCTCAGCTGCTGACTTGTCACTGCAGGCAAAAAAACACAAGGACACCATAACAGAGAGAAAAAGAGAAAGAGGAAACAAAGTGATCACTGTGAAAGCACGCCATTACTGTGAAACTGGGATCACTCATCACTGGGACAGGAAGGGTGACTTGGAGCAGCAATGCTGGGGTACTCACGCCTCAGCAGTTGGCCCCACCGCCCTGTAGTTGGCCGTGGTGCTGATGAGCTCGGTCTCCTCATAGTCCTTGTTTACACCATCACGACGCTCACGGGCACGATCACGGTATTTCTCTGCAAGTTCCCGCTCCCGCTCGAGCTCCTGTTGCCGCAGCTTGGCATAGTAACTAAAGGCATACAGACAGATCAAAAGTTACTACCAAAATACTATTCATAAAGGTGCATACAGCTGTAAAACGTACAACGACCTTGTATCTTGCTATTCATAAGGATTATGCTGTGGTCAGCACTTTGACTCTTGCAAAGTAAACATTTACTGTAGTAGTAGACTGCATTTAAAATAATGACAACAAAAATGTATTGTAACGAATACATGTTCTCTAGAATATATTACAGTGGTAAATAAAAGTGCAGTGCAACAGAATTACCCTAAAATCAAGAAACTAATAGTGCAGTTATAAAATTGTTACATCTTCATGCTGGAAATGAATAAGGGCGGTGGAGGAATCCTTTAAAGCACTCTTTTTTTTTTTTTTTTTTTTTTTTTTTTTAAATCACAACTGAAGTTTCTTGCAAGCAGAGAGGAGCAAAGAACTGAAACTGGGTACAGAATGAAATTTCTTCAAAAATGTGTGACTATCATTGTACACGTCTAGAAACACACCATCAATATTGCTGACTGCACCTTACCAATGCACCCTGTAAACGATACGTATGGTAATAGGAATACAAATGTTTAACAGCAGCAAAAAATGTTATAATACAAACAACAAGCCTATGAAAAATATCCAACAAGAAAAAATATTTCTTAAATATTCACATTTAAGGGGCAGAATCATTTCAGAGTACTTTCAGCTATGGTCTTTTCAAAGTAGGTCAGGAATGTGGGTTGTTACACATTTTCACCTTTTCTTCTTCCTCCTGCGTGCTGCAGGATCTTCGTCCTCATTATACTCCCGTGGCATCCTGTGGAATTTGGGACACAGTCATGAAATAGGAGAGCCAGACAATGCCAATGTCAAAGGACTTTTCAGGCTGTTACGAGTACATATCCAAAACTAAAACGAAGGCTTTAAAATTTTACTAGAAATTTCACTATGGTGCAAACTGTTATACTTGCAGATATAAATACTGTCAGGACACAGAGAACGTGTCACTCACTCATGATGTCTGGATTTTGAAGGGGGAGCAGAAGAGGGTGTGGCCCGAGGGGTCATCAAAAGTTTACGGAAGTCTTCATTGGTCAGCTTGGATCTGAGACAGACAAATAAAGAGTCAAAACATAAAAGTCACCAAAAAATTCACATCTTTAAGTAGGCCAATCCTCAGAAAGTAAATATTGAAGGTGAGGGTAATTTATTACACTAATGCTTTTCTGTTTCAATGCTTTTTGCAAGTGAGCAAAGTGACTTTAAACCAGTAGATCACATTTAAACTAAACAACACATCCACATACATGACTTTAGCTGAAAACTGAATAAATCTGTGATTAAATTAAAATGGCTAAAACTTCAGTACAAATGTACAACAAGCAACCTGGGATCAAAATAATGATGCTACTAAAAAAATCTCATCTGCTTGCAATAAAATTTAAATATATTCTATATTTTTAACTAAAAAGTATTTTATGGAACATGCTGGCCGTTAAAGACTTACTTTAGTGCTATTTTACAGTACTTACTGGGCAGCATGTAATCACATCTAACATCAGACAAAGAGGAAACAAGTGACACCAGAATAGGGCACATGGGTGCTGTCATGATATCAGAAGCAGTGCGCTGGACTCACTGGAGTGCTGACCGGTGATCCTCCACCTCATGGCCGTCCGGAGCCAGGGGATTGGAGTAGAGCTCCGCTGAAGGAAACACACCCACAGGGTTACCGCTGATGCCAAATCCTGATGCCATGAGGAGCCCAGTGATTTGTTCAAGCACAGATTAGGACTAGAAGTGTCACAGCATCCTCCTCCAGCTCCATTTATATAAGGCAGAGCAATTAATTATTAAGTATCTGACAGCTGGTAGCATAGTGGTTATGCTGCCTGAGCACAAAGATCGCAAGTTTAAATCTCCCCTCTGACTGTAGTACCCTTAAGCAATGTACTTACCCAAAATTGCTCTACTAAAATGACCCAGCTGTAATGGGTAAATAACTGTAGGTAGGTTAACGTTATAAGACTTAAGTTGCTTTGGAGAAAAGTATCAGCTAAATGAATAATGTAAATCTGACACAGATACAAAAAATACCACATTAAACCAGATTCCTCATGTCTACTTAAAGAATGACACAAGATCAGTTTAGGAAAATGAAATAAATAGAACAGAACGTGCAGGACTTTGCACATGTTACGACTTCCCTGTTTGTTTACATTGCATTACGCACTACTGCACACTTTATTTATAAGTTTATATACGCGTATATATATAAAATCTCGTTAGTTGGATTTTTGCACTAGTAATTTTTGTAAATTTGTGATTTTATGCCTTCGTCACTGTCACTGTGTGTTTTCCTGTGTTTTTCAGGTACCGACGACGTCGTCGTTACTAGACTGCCAGAACAGGAGACAAACAAACTTCCAAAAAATTATGACATTTTTAAGAGTTTAAATGCAATAGCGCACCGAATTTACGTTCGGAAGAATACAAATAAAAGAATTAATGTGAATTAACTTATTAAGCGCTACAAGAGTAACTGGACTGAACTCAGTCAGTCCACCCCACCGCGCGGGCTCGGCTACTGCTCAAAACAAACTTACTCTCTCGTTCAGGCATCTTCACACAAATTCGCTTCCTCTCTCAAAAGTGAATCAGTAGAGACCTGGGTGATAAATTGACCCGTTCGTTAAAAAAAAAAACAATTACAACCCAAAACAACAGAGCAGAAACGAAATCCTTCAGCTAACTACACATTCAGGCCTGGTTACTCCAGCGAAAACATCAGCCTCAGTCCCTAGACCGGAAATGACAGGACGCCTAATCGCACTCAGAGGTATAACGTTGGTTGGAGACGATTGCTTTAGCCTTCCAAGTCTCCGTACTTCTATTGGACAATGGATGAAATCAGTACATTTGCTAATTTTCGTGTCAATCCAGAGCTCGAACTATAATTGGTTACAATTGGGTCACTTGTTAATTGTCATTGGTCTGTGTCACGGAAACGGTGGGTTCAAAGGAAATAATAACTGCTACTTGAAAATCATGGCTGCTGCAGCGGTGAGAGCTATCGGGTCTAACCTTGGCAGAAACCTCCGGGAGGTTCGGCTACATTTTTGCCAGACGTCAGTGGCGAGTCAAGGCGCAAGGTAACATATCCTTTGGCAAAGCATTTGTATATATATATATAATAATGGAAATAATTTTCAGATGCATGGGATCATGGTAGCTGTACGTCTTCTAAAAGTTATTTTTTGGATACACGTAACGGTTACGTTTACGTTTTTCCTGTCGAATTATAATAATTAACGCGATAGAAAAGATTAAAATAATAAACGCCCCATGAATTAATGCGCAGTTAACGCTGCTAAACAGGCCAGGTGTATCATGTCATGAGACACGATCATGACATGGATGGATCGTGTCCTACTCATTACACTGACTGACTGACTGTAAATCACCCTGTGACAGAGAGTTCGTGGAGCAGCATTATGTGACACTGAAGAAGTCGAATCCGCAAGTCCCGATCCTGATCAGAGAATGTTCTGGAGTGCAGCCTACACTGTGGGCTCGATACGGTACGACTAAGCGGTAAACTCAAACAAAAACAAAACTCTCCAATCTTAATTAGTCATGGGGAACAAGGAGTCCTTTTCCCCCCACTGTTTCTGCAAACCTCAAATTTCATTTACATTAATTTAGCAGATGCTTTCATCCATATACTGGTGAAACACACTTTGTCTCTCACACACACACACACTAGGGTGATTTTAGAGTCACCAATCCACCTGAACAGCATTTCTTTGGACTATGGGAGGAAACCAGAGCACCCAGCGAAAACCCACAGAGACATGAGAACAGGCAAACTCCACTCCATGCAGGCTGATAGGGATTGGACTCGTGTCCTCTCGTACCACCCAGGCGCTGTGAGACAGCAGTGCTACTCAGTATTTGTGTATAGCTACAATAACAAGTACTGCTCATAACCCATTTGAGGAGCAGTGGCATGGTGGCACAGCAAGTAGCGCTGCTGTCTCACAGCGCCTAGGTGTTGCGAGAGGATGTGGGTTTGATCCCTGCCCAGTCTGTGTGGAGTTTGCACGTTCTCCTTGTGTCTGTGTGGGTTTCCTCCCACACTCCAAAGACATGCTGTCAGCTTCCCCCATTGTGTGTGTGTTTGTTTGTTCCGCTGATGTATGGATGAGTGACCTATTGTAAGTAGTGTATCTAACAGTGTACGTCACTGCGGTGAATAAGGTGTGTGGGCTGATAACACTACATAGAGTTCATTGGAAGCTGCTTTGGAGAAAAGCATCTGCTAAGTGAATAAATGTAAATCTTTGGGCCCCAATATCTCACAAGCTGATAGGCCTGTTTTATAGAATATGTTACTTTTATAAGAAGCTCATTGGCTGCTTTCTGAGTACTCACTCTGTGCATTGTTGTTTTGCAGAATTTGGTAAAGAAAGGAGTGTGACTCTGGAAAACATGAATGTGGACCAGGTGGCAAAGGCTTTGGAAACAGTGGTTAATACCAAACCATGACAAAGGGATTTCTTCTTGACAGAGTGCTAAGAAATGTTAGTGTAAAACTGAGTATGTTTAATAAATGCTAATACATACAGACCTTGCTGCTGAGCATTTTTTCATTAACTTACAAAATCTCATCAGATGGTTGCACAGTATGAATCATTCATTTGCAGAATAACTCGGAAGTGTTTATCTTTGTGTAAAACTGTCATAACATAGATTAGGATTACAAAAAATAAAATGGTGTGAGTATCAAAGCAGTGATTACTTCCAGCACATGTACTATTAGTTTTCCTTTAACACACACTTATGGTATGTGAGGCACAAAATACTAGAAGTCTTCAGATGATGCTCAAGAGCCTTTTTTTTTTTTTTTTAATAAACCTTTCAGTAAGGAGGCATGGAGTCTTATTTTAGTGTTGTGATGTTGGGTTGGTGTATTTAATTTACCTTTCAACATAAATCACACAGGAACCATTGAGCAAAGGAAACTATAATCACTTAAATACTGTAAAAAAAAAAAAAAAAAAAAGTAGATTGTAGCCCTGAAGATCCAACTACATCCTTTGGTGATAGTAAATGTTACATTGCAACACTGGAAGCTTAGTGAATGGGGCAACATTTTAAGATATCAGTTACTGACAAATTTACCAACATTCTATTGCAAAAGCATTCAGTGACTTGGTGTGTGATTGTCTACATATCATGAGTTACCCTTTCTACATCCTGCTGTACCCATACCCTGTTTTGAAGTCAGTTTTTAGGTACTGCCTTTAAATGTTCAAATATCTAACATACCATGCTCCTTCAAATAATGCAAAATTAACATTTATTAAAAGCTGAAATGAACAAACACCAGAAAAATGACAGTTACATGCCTGTTTCACAGTGTCTAAAAGTGTGTGTGGCAGAAACACTTGTATTATGTGTTAAGGGAGAAAAGCCTCCCTTTCAACTACTGCAGTAAGGTGGTCTATGGTCAGTATAACCTTGTTCCCAAAGCACAGTGATAATCACATGCTAGTCTGTGTGCTACTGTTTCTGCCCTGTCAAATATAAAGTCACCTTTAAGTACAGAGAATCCACACTGGATGCAGAATTCATTTCCATAGTCTTAACTGGAGTCAGCAGCATCTAACTGAAAATATCCCATACAATTAGAAAAACTGAATAAATCCATAATATTGCTGTAACAAAACCTTCCATCCTCTGTAGTATTGCTTACTGCTAAAATGCTATAGAACCAAACATGTTTCACAGAAAGCACATACAAACTGAAGTAACTTTTTCCTCACTATAAAGTAACACTAGTTTAACCCGTGTGGAAGAGTTGATCCTCTTTCACTGGCCAGCAGCTCATCTACTCTCGGGTCCGCAGAGAACAGCAATTCCTGTGGAGATTTTAAATATAGTATGGTGTATCTATTATACATTACAATGAAAACATGTAGTAACACAAAGTGTATTTTAACATTTTCTACTCACCCATCCATCATTCACTGTTTCTGAAGGAACGCGATCTACAAAAAAAGTCCATTACTTTCTTTTTACAGCATTACAAAATGATGTAAAACACGTGATAATACATTTGAAACAAAATTTTTCTTTACTTTTTTCTCACTTTTCCCAAGGCGGCTTTAGAAGGTTCTGGACTAGTCCCTAAAGGTGGAGGTGTGTCCAGATGAAGCCCCTGTGGCCCCTTGAAAGGTGTCTTGATCAGTTTTCCTCTGTCTTTCCATCTGTTTTTCTCTAAAAGGAACACATTGTTGAACAAAGCACTGACACTCAAACCAGCCCAAAATCATGGAATATAGACGTAAATCTTCCCAACACTTACTTTTCTTTTTTTTCTTCTTCACAAGCGTACTCTCCGCCAGACCTTGGATTTGCAGCTCATGGTCTTCTGTGTCCTGAGTTTGCTTCTTCTTTGAAGGTGTCTTCTCCTCCCTGTTGCTTTTGTTTTTCTTTTTTCTTTTCTTAAAAGCAGGAATTTCAGATTCTGGCTCTGATCTTATAGTACCGTCTTTGTCAAATTTCTTCCTTTTTTGCGGATCAAGCACCAATAGCGGCTTCTTCACAGCAGTAGCTTTCTTTAATTCTTTTTTTTTGGTAATGGCCAGCAGCTGCTCAGCCACAGAGGTAAAGACACTCATAGTCTTGTGGGCTTTAATCTTTTTACTCCCTGTATTCTTAACTTTTACCTTCTCTTTCTTCTTCATTTTCTTAATCTTCTTTAAGGCCTTTGCAGACAAAATGAGGGTGGTGGAGTTGGACTCCATAGAGTCATCAGAGCCCATCTTTGCAGTTGCATCATCTGACAAGAATTTTTATGAATTATGTTCATGATGAAAAACTTAAGGTACAGCCATGTTCACCTATTTACTTTGCACTTAGTTCATCAGTTTATGCACCAAATACACACACAGTGTTCCTAGCATGTATGCAGTTTAAATTTTTATGAACGTCACTTCTATTTCTCATTTAAACAATTTACAGTTCAGCGGGAATTTATTCAAGATTTAAATAAAATTGTTGATTCATTTGTGCAATTTTTTCATTTTATTTTCCAGGAAATAAACCTTACACTGTACTGAATGGCTTCAACAGAAGAAAAGGTCAACTGCAGCCAAGTGATGGCAGGTATGTTGAAAGTTTACATATCTATAATTACACATGCTGAAAGTCTGCATGTGTCTATATGTGTTACCTGAGGGAGTCAGTGCCTCTTTTTCTGACTCTTCCAAATTAAGCTTGTTCTCGGAATGAGGGTTGTTCCCCAGCTCTGTGGGGTTTGCTTCTGTGTCTGCACCTTTCTTCTTCTTCTTCTTCTTCTTACTCTTCGGTTCCATATCTCCTTTGTCTGTGCTCCTCCTCTTTTTTGCCTGAGGCATAGCTTCTGTTGCTATGGTTTTCACTTCAGGCTCTCCCTCACTATTCACTCCTGATACTAGTGACTGATTAAATGAATAAGGCATTGAAATGATATCTCACAATTGTACGAAATAGCTAAAATGATCTACATGTAGTGGTTGTATTAGTAAACCAAAAGCACCAGGTTCAAGGCCCAACATGGAAACTGCTGATACAAATAAAACCATGAAAAATAAACTTGAATCTCTTACACAAATACACACTTATAAAGGCATGGTAAAGTAGAATGAGGGTGTGTCCACAATAGTGGTGTTCAGTTGCTACCTTTGAGCTCTTTGATCCAACCTTCTTAAGACTAACACCAGTCTCAGATGATTCTGGCTCTTCAGAAGCTGAATACATGAGACAAAGATTAAGTTAAGATGCAAAAAAACATCAAGCAAGCCTTAACATGTTGAACACATCAGCTTTGACCACTAAAATAAGCAAATGCAGCTGCTTGAGATCTGCTCAGCTGCATGTTTAACTTCATTCTCAGCGGCGTACATTGTTTGCTGTTGGTCTGTCAAATTCAGGGGGGTGACACATTCTGGTGAACTGTGGGTACCTTTGCATGGCATTGTTATTAACTGGTCCAAACTGATGGCAGATCCTCCACTGGGTAAAATCAGCTCCTGACCAGGGCCTGTGGGGGAAATGTTCTCATCCTCAAATTGGACAGAGGCTTTCTTTTTTTTCTTCTTCTTCTTCCTCCTCCTTTTCCTTCTTTCAGTGGCTTTCTTCATAGATTCTTTTGGGTCCAGAGAAGTCTGATGACAGACAAAACTAGTTGTAGAAGCAACTGAAAAATTACAAATACTTTCTAGCTATAGTAATTGAATATATAGGAAAGAAATCTCTAGATGCTCTAGTGGCTGACCTGGGAGAGCTCCTCTGCAATGACATCACCGTCCTTTGAGTTTTTGGGAGCTGCATCAGAAGATGCTGTCCCTGAGAGAGCAGAAGATCATCAGTGGCATCACAGCAAAGCCCTTATTTACCCAAAAAGCTAAAGTATGAACAATGTTGTGGTCCCACCCCAAATCACAAATTTGATCCATTAAGGGACAAGCACCAAGGAAGTTTACAGAACCCATAAGTATGTCTTTAAATGTCTACATCACCATGATAAACCTTATGTTGGTAGAAACTGCAAAACTGTACTGAGAATTAACCATACCAGGTCAGACAGCTACCACAGATCTATTGTTTAACCACTGTCTTCCCCAAATTTCATGTCTCGGAGAAAAGAAAAAGAAACAAGACCAGAAGAATGACGCAGAACATGTTTACTTTACAAATGCTATACTGTGAAGATGTTTGTACATTTTAATACTTTACCTAATATGTCAGGTTCAGAATCCATTATTGCTGAGACTTCCTGTAAACAGATATCAATTAGTTTCTCAAGTTTCTTGAATCAATGTCCGCTCGATTGCAAAAAAAAAAAGTTCCCACACTTTCAGAAAACAAAGCCTGATAAAACATTTCTGACAAAGGAATGGAATTTCTTACATGCTGTGTGTGTGTACCTGAACGAGTATGGAAGCACCATCCTCAGTGCCCTTGGTTGTACTGCTCTTGATGTCAGATGAAAGTTCTGGAGCGACGGCACGTAGTTTAGCTTTGGGAGTCTTCAAAGCCGAGTCTTCAGAAGAGAACAAAACAGCAAAAAATATTAAAACAGCAGTCAGCAATGGAGGTTATGCATCAGACATCTGAAATGTGCACTGATATAGAAGTCTTAATACACAACAATAACTGAAACATGGAAAAATAATGCAATTATAAGGACTACTTCTGACTTTCAAGAGATGCGTCCTTTTCGGACAGGTCCTCACTGCCACCGGCCACTTTTTTTGAAGCGTTCGGAGTCTTCTGTACAGTCTGGGTTGTGGATTTGCATTTCATCTTGGGCAAAATGTCGGAAGCTGCCACAGCAATCTGCTGACACATTCCAAAGATTTGGTCAAAAAGGGGGAAGCATGACTACGATTATTGTCCTGTTGAAATTGACATGAAAGCATTTTTTAAACTCTGAAGCATAAAGGAAAAGAAATCCGGACATATATAAAGCACTCTCTACAGGAAAGGCTCCTGCTCCTAAACAAGTTAATGACGCTTTCCTCTCAGCAAGACTACACTCTGCTCCAGCTTCATCCTTGCTGTTTCAATCATCCGAGTTCTCCATCTCATCTGTGGACTCAACTGACACTGCTGAAGACACCTTTGATTTGGAGCATCTCATCATCTTTTGCTGAGAGGTATGAAGGTATGTAAACGAAAGGTGGCTAAAGTGTGCCATGTCCTCTTTTTGCTGGGTTATAAACCTAAAGGACTTAAATGATAATTTACTGAGAAGAGTGCAGATATAACTGATCCTTCTCAGTGGCTTTGTCTGAGACAGCGGGGACCTCCTCCTCTGTTGGTTCTGATGGTTTGAGTACGATTTCAAAAGTGCTTACAGCCTGGTCAAGGGTCTTATCTTTAGGCCTCTTCTGGGTCATTACCACAGTCTTATGTTGCCCAGAAACACCAAAACACATGACTGCAGATCCAAAACTGTACACTTACATTTGTCTTCATGGCCACTGTTTAAACAGTCTATACTGATTCGTTACCTTCGCTGAAGGGTCTTCACCACTCTCCGAATCATCACTGCTAGCCTCCTTGGCCTTTCCCTCTTTAGAAGGGGCCTTGGGTGCTGCTTTAACCTGGCTTGGAATGGGATGTCCAGGCTTGACTGACACCATGGAAGCCCGTTTAGCTGGGGCTGACTTTCTTGGAATCTCGTCCTCACTGTCTGTGCTTGTACTCTTTTTTCGTCTGACAGATACTGAGGTCTTCATGGTTGTTTTTGAGGTGGTGGTGGGTGCGGTCTTGGCTCTGACTGGGGTCACCGCACTCAATGACTTTGCTGGAATAACCTTACATACTTTTGGCTTGATGGTCAGCTCTGGTTTCTATGAAACAAAATGTGCAAATTTAGCAAAAAGTGAACCCTTTTTAATTTGTTAAAGAACAGAAGATTATCCCTCTATAAGTGGTGACATAATTTCAAGAGATGTGCTGACATTATAAATCACACTACCTGGTCAAAATAAGGGACAAATGAAAACTGACATACTGTGAAACCCTGGATTGGAAGTCTTCTGTTTTCACCAGGTAGTATGGTGGAACTCACTTCCAACAGAGGGCAATTAAGGAAAAATTATAATGTCACCACTTACACAGTGATAATTTATCTATGACTACAAGTGGTGAATGAGTCTGAACAAGAAACTTCCATAGAAAACGTGAAAGGTGAATTAAATCACGTGTAACTGACCTGGTCAGGTGCGTTGTCCTCGCTCTCAGATTCCTCACTGTCCCTGTCTGAACTCTGACCCCTGTTGACCATTGCTGGGGTGGCTAAATGTGTGCTTGCTGTGGGCTCAGTGGACATTACCTGTTTAATAAAACATGTATCATTTGATCATGCAATTAACAGCAAAAATAAATGGTAATATTACACAGAAATAATATTGCTAGCATTATGGGTCTCATTTTTAAAATCATGTTACCTGTGTTGGGGGAATCTCCTCTTCACTTTCTGATTCATCATCGCTCTCTGAGCTCTCTTCTGGTTTTGAGGAGGCTGTGGTGGGAGCCAAGGTATAACTAGGTTTACCTGGTGTTGAACCTTTCAGTGCAGTTGTCTTTGCAGGGCCAGACACAAGTTTAGCTTTCGGTGTCACACCAGCTTTCTGTGTCAGAGAAAGATCCAAATGGAGGACACATACCGAATGTCTCAGTTAAAGTTTTACCAACCTTACTGACATTTATGCAATTGGAGAAGAACTACTCTAGTTTATAAGCAGATGCTCTGACAGCAAAAGAACCCACCTGTTGTGGTGGTGTTGCTACCTCTTCACTCTCTGAGTCATCACTGCTCTCTGGGCTGTCAGCCTTCTTTGCACCTTTAGCCTGGATAGGTGTGGGATGGCTGAGCTTCACTGGAGTTTTAGATGCCCTCGTGGGTGAAATCTTGGCAGGTGTCCCTTTTGGGATTTTGGTTTTCTAAAAAAAGAAAAACATACATTCCTTAAACAAAAACAGAAACAATGAAAGAACTGTATTTAAGCTGGATGGGTACTCCACTTGTTTCTCCTCACTGATACCATGTGTAGATCCAGCCGATATTCATTTTTAACATGTAAAACACAAGCACCTCCAATACAATACTGAGATGTCATCCTGATGATTCCTGCAGCACTTGCTCACTCCATACATATTCCTCATAGAATTTGCAACTGAAGTGCAGAACAAAAGTGTCAAGTGGTAGGATGTTGGCAGATATAGAGAAAACCATACAAGGGTACCAAAAATCACATCCTCTTTTGTCTCAATGCTTTGGACGGTACCTCCTCCTCACTATCAGAATCCTCAGTGCTGGACTTCATCTCGTTGGCCAGTACTGGCTCAGCTAAAGCTTTGCAGGTTGGGGACTTGCTGAAGACTCCGTTTTAGAATCAAACAAATACACATTATGAGTATTCTTTTAGAAATACAGCAGCAGTGACGCTTTACTGGGGGGGGGGGGGGGGGGGGGGGGGAAATTACTCCATAAAGTTGATAAGAGGTTTCCTCTTTTAACCACTTAAACCTTGGGGGAAGTAGGAAATGTTGGGGTTAGAGATTTCTCCTTTGGACTCAGAAGACACAGGTTTGAATTCCATCTCTGAGTGCAGGACTCAGAAACAAGGTATGGAAATGCTATCGAGTTAATGTGACTCAAAGCAAAACTCGCATGATTTTCCTGGCTAGGGAAGAATGGAAGTAGGCTGCCAATGTCTTGATTCATACATGCCTGGGGGGGTGTAAACACGGGGTGAAATATGCAAACTCCATGCACCCTGAGCAAGACTCAAACCCCATACCCAGCAAGCAGCTCAGCAGCTGCAAGGCACCATCTTTACCCATTGTACCTCCATGTCCCCTGAATAAGGTGCTGGATTGCTCCAGTTTATTTTTAAAAAAAAAAAAAAAAAAAAAAAAAAAAAAAAAGAAAAACCAGCTGTACAAAGAGGTCAACAACAAGTAAGCCTAAAATTCAAAGTTTTCTGGAAAAAATGTTTACTTGATGCTTTCCCCCACAGCAACTTATAATGTTAAGGTACTTACAATTATTTACCCATCTATACAGTTGGGTAATTTTTACTGGAGCAATTTAGACTAAGTCTGTTGCCCAAGGGTATCACAGCTAGAATCAATCTTACAACCTTTGGGTTCAAAGGCATAAACGCTAACCACTACGCTACCAGTTATCCCATGTAAACTCTCTATACAAATAATTAAAAAATATAAAATTCAACAGAAAAGAAACTACAAAAAGAAATTTACAACAAAATAAAGTCCCAAAATTAAACTTTAGATGCTACTCTGAAGTGTGCCCTCTAACAAAAATTAGATAATTTTCTTGAGGTATTTTAGACCTGGGTTGGTGGAATTTCATCTTCACTTTCTGATTCATCGTCACTCTCTGAGCCCTCTCCTGATTTTGACAGGGCTGTGGTGCGACCAGATGTGGTACTGGGTTTAACTAGTGCTGGAGTCATAACTGCAGTGGTCTTTTTTGCAGCGTTGGGTTTTCCATCGGCTTTCTGTATCACAAGAGAGAAAGGCCGTATAGAGTGAACTGGTGCAAAGTGCAACAGACAAGTGACAACAACCAATGTGTAGGCCAAAGTAATACAAAAATAAGAAGGAAAAAAATATCTTTACACAGAAACATGCTGTGAGACCTATCTAAAAATGAACCATTAAGAGTATGCTCATTTATACCATGATACTCACTGCACAAATGCTGTAATTATTTAATGCCCAACACTACAGATATCTCTATGCCAAGGGTCTCAAAGGGTGATGTAGAACACAGAGGTTTTTTAAAAAATAAAATCACTGTTCTTCACACTATGAAGAGCCCACCAGCTATGTACCTCTTCACTCGCTGAATCATTGCTGCTCTCAGAGCTCTCGGACTTCTCTACAGCAAGACCCTTGGGTGACTTTTTAGCCTGGGCTGATTTGTGCTGGCTGGGCTTCAGTGGAGCTGCGGAAGCTCCATTCTTTGGAGTCTTCTGGGTAGTTGTCAATGTTGAGGTTGTCACTTCTTTCTAAAATGCAGATTCCATAAGAAATAGAAGTGGACAGTGAGGAAATAAACTCTGGATTCAGAATCAGTGTGATCTCTATTGGTTTTTTTTTTCCCCACTGAACAACCATTTGGGATGAAAACATTATAAGAACAGAATATGAGAATGAAGATTTGTTAATTAAGCTGAATTAACAAGTTTTACTTTAGCATCAACTGCCCTTGTACAAAGACATCTCACATCTGGAGACATGCCACTAATGCCTTTTGAACTGTCCTTCTTATGAGCCACTCCTGGGGTGGCTGAAGGCTTACTGGGTGTGAGATTTGTCAGCATTACCTGTTGGGTAAATGACCAAGCCACGCTTTACCATGCCACTAGCAGCAAAAATTAACAAGCAGCATTATACATGTCAATCATGACACAGATGTCACCTGTGTTGGTGGAATTTCTTCACGTTCGGATTGGTCATCATTCTCTGAGGTCTCTTCTGTTTTTGAAGGGACTTTGGTGAGACCAGGGGTGACAATCACTGTAGTTGCCTTGTGTGGTGTGTCAGGCACAGGTTTAGCGCTCTGTATCACAAAAAAAAGACAGATCCACAAATGACTGCGCACAATAAATAGACCAGTGTAATCCAAAAGTCAACAGGAAAGACTTCTTCATATACAGATAAATGTACACTGTGAAGTCAGTGGTCATTCATGCAGTGGGGCTCAGGGTGCTGGGGGGGGAGGAAAAAAAAAAAAAAAATCTCATGTCCTTGAACATGGATGTCCAATTTAAGCCTCTATGAGCATGATCAGCAGCAGGAAGAAAATGCAGAAGAGTGGTTTTTCCTAAGAGCCCACCTCTTTAACAGCTTCTTCTTCACTCTCCAAGTCATCACCACTCTCACTCTCTGAGCTCTCTGCTTTCTTCTCTGCAGCAGGAACCTCAGGGGCATCTTTAGCTTTGCTGTGTACAGACTGCCTGGGCCTTTCTGGGGCTGCAGGTATAACTTTTGGGGTTTTGACTGCTTTCTAAAATAAAAACGTGAAAAAATGAGAACCAGGTGGCACCTGGATGTGCTGCTGCCTTTGGATTTAAAGGTCACAAGTTCAAATTCAACCTCCAGGCGTAGTATCCTTGAGCAAGGTACTTATCCTAAACTGCTCCAGCAAAATTACCCAGCTGTATAAATGGATAAATAATTATAAGTAGCTCAACATTGTAAGTTGCTTCAGAGAAAACTGTCAGCTAAATAAATAATTAAAATGAATACTTGTTTTTTCCCACTGGAAAAACATCAAGCTTGCTGAAATCTTTAATGCCTGACCATACAGCAATCTCACTTTTGGTCTCAAAAAAATCAGAATGAATAATGAGCGCATTCCAAAGCTGGTAAGATTTCAGTGTCATTAAGCAAAATTTAAAAATGTGTTTTTCCCATATGGGTAACAACTTACCACATCAATTTACTTGGTAGGCAAGAAGCTAAATTACACCAACAATGCATACTGTACACTAAATATAAGCAGCATGCATGGGCCACTGCGGTCAGATCACCACAGTGCATGTAAGAGATTGCTAAGACTAGACACCACTAAAAAAAACATCATACCCTAAATGCCTTGGGCATTTTCAATGACCAAAAAAAAAAAAAAAACAAAATTCATGAAAAAACATAAGCATGCATTAGTTGCAACTATTTTCACTTCCATCAATAACTACAATACAATGAAGGTGCTTCACTCTGCATGCATTTATCATGAGCAGCTTCACCAACATGAAAGATTCCTAGTCCAGACAAACGTTACCAGTTTGTGTTCATACTCCTATAACTCTGCCCTAACTGGCTATTGGGAAACAAAAGGCTCTCTGAAGCAAACTGTCAGTTATGTTTTACATTGCAACGTTTCACTGACCTGGACAGACACGTCCTCCTCACTGTCTGAACTCTGACAACTGCTGACCACTGCTGGAGTGGATGAAGGTGGGTTTACTGTGGGCTTTGTGGACGTGGCCTGTTTAATAAAACATGTCACTTAGTCATGCTAATGAAAACAAAAGTGAATGGCAATATTAAACAGCAGTATTACTTGTATCACGATTACAGTTGTCAATAAGATTTTAAATAATGTCACCTGGGTTGGTGGAATTGCCTCTTCACTTTCTGACTCATTATCACCGTCTGAGCTCTCTTCTCTTTTCAAAGGGGCTGCAGTTAGGTCAAGGGTGGAACTGGGTTTAACTGGTGCAGGGGTCGTCTCTGTAGCGGTGTTATTTGGACTGTCCGATACAGCTTTCTGTATCACAGGGAGCAAAGGGCATTAGCGTACAGTGAGTTGGCACAGAGATGGGCAGATGCACGAGTGACTGCACCCAGTCAATAGGCCAGTGTAGCGCAAAAGCCAACAGGAAAGAGAGTCTGCAATGCACATTGTTAGGGTAGTCTTTACAAATCAACAAGATCTACAAGTATTTGCTCATTCATGCAATGAAGCACACTGTTCTGAAAACACAACGGTCCAATGTCTCTAGCTATGGATGTCTACATTTATTCATTTAGCTGATTATTTTCTCCAAAACGACTTACAAGTTAAGCGACCTGCTACTGTTTAGCCATCTGTACAGCTGGATAATTTTACTGGAGCAATTTAAGGTAAGTACATTGCTCAAGGGTACTACAGCTTGAGGTGGAATTCGAACCTGTGACCTTGGGTCCAAATGCAAACTGCATAAATGGGTAACTAACTGCTACACTACTAGCTGCCTCTACAAGGTTAATGTGAGCATGCTCTGTAGTACAGAGGAAAGAAACAAAAAAAATACTCACAAAAAACACAACAGCCTACCTGGTCTTGTGTCACTTCCTGGTCACTGACTGAGTTATCATTGCTCTCACTCCCAGAGCACTCAGCCTTGTTCTGGGCAGCAGAGATCTTGGGTGTAGCTAAAGCTTGGCTGGTGGTGTCCTGGCTAGACTTTAGTGGGGCTGCAGTGGCTCCCTTTGTTGGAATTTGTTTGGAGGATTTACGTACTGGTGTTTTCCCAGGTTTCTAGAATGGAGACACATTCCAGAAACAAACACAGCAGTTTTTCCTCTAATGAACTACACTTGCACTTTGCCAATGTCACTTGCAGTGTATGCTGATAAAACATTCATGGAGAATGGTAAGCACTTGTAGAAAGTAGGCAAATCCTCAACTTCACCACACTTTATGAATTTATATATAAAAAAGTAGCCAAATAGCTAAAGGCAAATTATGGTAGATCAAAAGCTACCACCACATATGAGTTAGATTACTGTACTTGGCAAAGTCTCAGAAGCTGTAATCAGACATTTATACCCGGTAATAAGCCACCTGGTGTAATATTGGCATACTGACCAATTTGAATTTAATATAGAAGATGAACGTTGACAATTAATACAAATGGGTTGAAGGCATGTAAACTGAGATTAGTGAAGCTGATGAGTTGCTCTTTCATGAAAGGCTCCAAAACAATACACTGTCACATTGCATGTACTTTCTCTCTGAGCGCAGTTTCAGCTGAAATTCCAGCTCCAACCTCTTGACAAATACCGTCCATTTCTGAGTCACAAAAGCTCTGTATTAAAGGGTTAGCAATATTCTTTCTCAGATATGACTTACCTGGACAGGTGCTTCTTCTTCTCTCTGAGAATCATTACTGTCAGCTGAACTCTTAGACTCACTGGCCCCTGCTACACTTGAAGTCTTCATAGCTGTGGGTTTTGGTGTAGTACCTTCAGCCTGTAAGAAAAGGAAAACACATTCCCAGTGGATCAAATATCCATAGCAGGAAATCTTTAACTGAAAACCATATTCATCTTGGTAACTGGATCAGTAGAGAACAGAACAGTGAAACACCTTCTTATCAGAATCAGAATCAGAATGAGCTTTATTGCCAAGTATGTTCACACATACAAGGAATTCGTCTTGGTGACAGAAACTTCCACAGCACAGACAGAATGACAGTGGCAAGACACAGATGATAATTATATAATGATAATTTGATAAAGTTTGCTGGCTCACAAATATAAACCCAATGCAAAACTCAAATTATACAGATAAGGATGTTCACCCAATGACGGAGATGTTGGCATATCACCAAGCTCAGAAGGGTAGATGATGCTGTATTTGAAAGCAACATACTTCAACTTTTTTGGGGAAATTGTAGGAATTCAGAGGAAGTACACAATGCTTCCAGCTGGTCCTACACTGGCCTACAGGTTGACCATGTGGCTGCAGAGGGGGTGGGGGGAAAAAAAAAAAAAAAAAAAAAAAGATGCCCACACAATCCTCTTGATGGAGAGAAAGCTGTGTTATTTTGAATTTCTCTCCACACTGTCAAAGTTCTGCATAGACAGTATTACATCACCACACTGTTAATGGTTTGTGAACTGTTGATGTATTTTCCAGAGAGACCTCCGTCAGGGTCTTACCCTTCTTTCCTTTATAGGGGAGGTCCTACTAAAATCCTGTTGGGTTTTTAACCTCCCCAGCATATTCTTCACATACTTTTGTAATTTTATTGCTGTGTGTTCTTTTGGTCAAATAGGAGAAAGAAAAAAAAAATCATACCTGTCAAATATTGTAACCGTGTGACTTGGCATGCAGACATATTTGCAATTTCTTGGTATACTCTTTCTGTCTCTATATTGTGGTGACCTGGTTCTGTTCATAAAACTAATAAAGAGTACCAAGGTCCCGGTTTGAATTCCAGCTCCCAGCAACCAGTCTCTCAGTTCTTAACCACAGTGACTGCCAGTATCAACTGTTACTCCACAAGTGAAATGCATATAAATCATACATAACTTTGGTGGAATGTGTTTCATTGCACCAAATTTGGTGTCATCTCGGTCAGTGTGTTTTTGGCAAACATGTTTAGACTGTAAAACCCAAACAAAATAGCTTTTCCAAGGTTGAAATGCCTAGCAAGACTCCCCCATGACTCTCTGGAGGATGAATGTCATGGTCACCTGCTGTTGTGGCCTCTGCTCCTCTTCTTCTGAATCTTCAGGACTTTCACTGTCTGAGCTTATAACTTTTACTCCCATGTCCTGTGTCAAGGGAACTGTTTCCTCCTGAGGGATGGTGGGTTTGCTTAATTCCACTAAAGGAGGCACACTACTGGCATGGCCAGCTGGAGGCAACAAAGGGTACAAAATACAAATAGACAAATGAATGCATAACTTTTTTCTGGTTCAAGTGGTCATTAATATGGGGTGAGTTTACAGACAGGATTCGTAACTTTTACATTCACTTACGGGGTGTCTGCAGCTGGTCTCCATCAGGGTCATCTTTGCAGTCTGAGTGACCTTCTGTGCTTTTGGAAGACTTTTTTACCACAGAGGGAATGAAAGGTTTGTTACAGGGGGACACAGATCCATCATCAATGATGGGCTTAAATTCAGGTTCTTCTGTCTTCTCAATGATGTGACCTTAAAAAAAGGGAAAAAACTGGAATTTATGCAAGGAAAAAAAAAAAAAAGAGGAGGCAGCCAGTCCTGACAGCCTGCACCTTCAGACCTACCTTTTTCGGGTTTGACTTCGTCTCCCTCGACCCCGGCGGCATAGTCCGACAGGTGCGACTTCTTCGGGGGGCTCTCCCTGTTCAGTCCAGGCTCCTGCTTCGTATCTCCAAAACCATCTGAAGTTCTGATCATGAATTATAAGTGTTATCAAATGTTTTGGAAAGCCACGCATTTAAATAAACACGAAAACACACAATCAATGACAATCATGTCAAAGGTTTATGTCCACATCCAGCATGTGAAATTGAGACCTTAGCATTTAAAAAAAAATAAATAAATAAATAAAAACAACTTTTCTAGTGAAACAGAGAAAGGCACTTACTTTATCCAACCGGTGTATATTTCATAAAGTGTCACGCTCGCTTCCGTTTCTTTCTGTACAACCAAAATAATAACACTGAGGTTTAGTTTCCACTACATTTACGACACAAAATGCCGCCAAGTGAGAGATACCAGAGTAAATCCATCTGAAGTAGTTCACTGGAGCCATCATGGCATGATTATTATATAACTCAGTCTGTCCATTCCCGGATTTGCCCGAATCAACACTGATAAAATAACACAAATATACACTGCAAGAGAACACTTTTTGCTCACTTTTTTGTTATTACTCTAAGTCTACTGTGTTAATTTGTTACGTTAGTTCTTTTTTAAATTTAAAAATACTTCAGTGTGCGTGACTCGCTGACGTCGTAGCAGAGCTCCGCGCCCCGCGGTATTCACCTTCGTACCGATGTATCTCTCTATAGTATAGTATTTGTACCTGTGTGTGAGAGAGCGGGAGGTGTAAAGTAAATTACCTGACAAATGTGCTTTTTAAGCACCTTGGCAGCTTTCTCGTAGCCATTCTCCTTCAAATGCAAATAAATTAAACGCAGCAACTGCTGCCGCCGGTGCTGCTCCGCCGAATCTCCGCCCTGTGAGCTCATCGCTCGGCGTTGGCGCGGTGAATGTGAGCGCGAGCGCCGTGCGTGATGTAGCAATTAGCGCGAGCGGGGAACGTGGCGAACGCAGTAGCGGCGGCAGCGCGCGCTCGCCCGGCCCGCCGCGAGAACCGCCCGCACGGCCGCAGCTCAGGGAAGCGCCTTCGCGTCTAAGCCTCTGCTCGCGTGTGCATGCTGGGATATGAGGTTCTGTCCCATCCCTGCAAAGACGTCCCGTAAAAAGTGAGATTTCCACAGAAATACTGACATACATTGGGCAAAGTTAAACTATTATTATTATTATTATTATGTAGCAGACGCTTTTCTCCAAAAAGCGACTTCCAATGGATCATTGGATGGTGTTACCAGTCCACGCACCTATTCGCCACGGTGATTTTAACTGCTAGATTACACTACTTACACTGCACTGGGTCACTCATCCACATCAGTGGAACACACACTCTCTGTCTGTCACTCACACACTATGGGTGAACCTGAACAGCATGTCTTTGGAGTGTGGGAGGAAACCAGAGCACACAGGGCCACGCAGACATGGGGAGAGCATGCCAACTCCATATAGTAGAGAGAGTAAATGCCATCAAATATCTGCAGCTTCTACAGAATGCTGCTGCACAAGTTGTGTTTGATTTGCCAAAGCACTCCCATGTATCTCCTCTACTCATCTCTCTGCACTGGCTTCCTATAGCTGTCCATATCAAATTGAAAACCCTGGTTACTGTGTACAAATGCATCAATACAACTGCTTCCAGCTATTTACTGGACTTGATCAACTGGTAGGGGGGGCGCGGTGGTGCAGTGGGTTGGACCGGGTCCTGCTCTCTGGTGGGTCTGGGGTTCGAATCCCGCTTGGAGTGCCTTGCGATGGACTGGCGTCCTGTCCTGGGTGTGTCCCTTACGCCCGGTGTTGCCGGGTAGGCTCTGGTTCCTCGTGACCCCGTATGGGACAAGCTCTTCAGAAAATGTGTGTGTGATCAACAGGTACACCCCAGCCAGGCCCCTTCGCTCATCTACTTTTGCTCGCTTGGTGGTCCTGCACACGAAAGGCAAAACTCGGAGGTTCTTGGTTCTGGGTCCGTTGTGGTGGAATGACCTTCTCCTGTCACTCAGAACTGCAGAAACTCTGTCTGTTTTCAAGAAGGGTCTGAAAACCCACCTTTTCCAGATCCACTTTGCCCAAAATCTCTTCAGATCATCTATGCTGTAACCATTCACGCATCGTCACTCCAGAAGCATCCCCAGATACAACCTTTATTCAGCCATTACTCTGGTATTGTACTGCTCATTTGTGTATCTTATAATATTTAATTCTAAAAAAAATTTGAAAAAAAAATTGGTGTGGGTATCGGGATTTGTCTGTGTCTTATGCACCTACTTGAACGATGAACCTCGGTGCAGCAAGCGGTAGGGAACAAACTAGGTTTGCTCGAGACTTTCATGTCTGCAGCTATGTCTCCTTCTCTCAATGTAATGCATAAATTGTACTTTTGCTGAGGTGTACGTCGCTTTGGACAAAAGCGTCTGCTAAATGAATAAATGTAAATGTAAAGACTAAGCGGGGATTGAACCCATGTCCTCTCACACCACCCAAGTGCTGTGAGACACCATGTCACTGTACCATCTATAATAGTAATTGCAGTGATCCAGGGCCTATCCTGAAAGTACTGGATAGGTACACCAGTTCATCACAGTATACATTTAGCTGATGCTTTTCTCCAAAGTGACTTACAATGTTGAAATGTTTACAATTATTTTACTCATTTAGACAGCTGGGTAATTTTACTGGAGTAACTTAGGGTAAGTACCTTGCTCAAGGGTATTACAGCTGGAGGTGGGGATCAAACCTGTGAGCTTTGGAGCCAAAGGCAGCAGCTGTAACCACTACACTACTAGCCAGCTGGTGGCCGTATAAAGTCACACACCAAGGGCAATTGAGAGACACCAATCCACCTGAACAGCATGTCTTCAGGCTGCGGGAGGAAACCAGAGCACCTGGAGGAAACCCACATGGAAAACATGCAAATTCCACAGAGACTGAGCAGGGATCAAGCCCAGGTGCTGTCAGGTGGCAGCACTACCTGCTGAGCCACTGTGCTGCTACATCATAAGGATGTGTGAGAATTTTGCCATGTCATTATGAATGTCACTGTTAAGTTAACTGACTAGTAACACACACACACAGGGTTGCAAGGAACTGGAGCCTACCCAGCAACACAGGGCATAAGGCTGGAGGGGGAGGGGGCACACCCAGGACAGGACACCAGTCCATCACAAGGCACCCCAAGTGGGACTCAAACCCCAGATCCACCGGAAAGCAGGACCCTGGTCCAACCCACTGCGCCACCACACCCCTTGACTAGTAATAATTTATAGGAAATACTGTATTTCTCTAAAGTTAAAAAAAATGTACACAATTAAAACATTACACCACAATTACATGTTTAATTTATTGTGAATTACATACATGACTGAAGCCACTGTCCCTTAGTGAATTTTGAGAGGCTTATTTCTGTACAGTGCACTCATACAGCATATTATAATGGTTGAGACCACATCAAAGAGAGCAGAGGATATTGTTAGTAGCACTCACATTTATTATAATGTTTCATGGAGGTGTTAAGAAAAGACTCTTATTTAGGCTTAAAATGCATCTCACATACACACACACACACAGTCTGAACCGCTTGTCCCATACGGGGTCGTGGGGAGCCAGAGCCTAACCCAGCAACACAGGGCAAAGGGCTGGAGGGGGAGGGGACACACCCAAGGTGGGACGCCACTCCATCGTAAGGCACCCCAAGTGGGACTCAAACCCCAGACCCACTGGAGAGCAGGACCCAGTCCAACCCATTGCACCACTGTGCCCCCCTAAAATGCATCAATAATACAAGGTAATACACACACACACACTTTCAGAACCACTTGTCCCATACAGGGTCACGGGGAACCAGAGCCCAGCCGGTAACACAGGGTGCAAGGCCAGAGGGGAGGGGACACACCCAGGACAGGACACCAGTCCGTCGCAAGGCACCCCAAGCAGGACTCGAACCCCAGACCCACCAGAGAGCAGGACTGTGGTCCAACCCACTCTGCCACCGCACCCCTTTAATACAAAGTAATACACTGTCTTCCTTCAAGGCTTTGCTGCACATCTTGCATTTTGCAGAACAGTGTGCTTCAAAGTCATTTCCTTTTTACAGGACACGTTCATAAAAAATTATTAGTTGGCATTTAAACAGAAAAAGAGCCAGCGATTTGTGACTGTGCGCAATAACTGAAAAACTTATTAAATTCCCGTAAAACATCTGCTTCAGATTCATACAACATTCCAGATATTATAGGAACCATGAGAGTGCTTTGAATACCACCTACTGTGCTGATGGCCTGCTGTGTTTTCAGGAGAAAGGTAAAGTATTTTGAGGTAAATGAAGTATGACATGAGTGTTCACTTAAGATGTAACTTAATTAATAGGATGAAGCTGACATACAATAAAAATCAATCTCTTTCTGCTATAGATTGTGTGTGTAAAATGAGGTTATTGCCATAAGCCTTATTTAATTTATTTATGACAGTGACCTGCTTAAAAGGCTAAATTCCATGCTTGAGAACATATGTAGATCAGATATGGATTCTAGATTGATATATTATGTAACAGTAATATACGAAAGAAACAGAGGGAAAGTCCTTATTTGAGCATTGATTTGTTTTGGATCATGACAGTTTATGTTACAGCAGTACAATTATATCACCACTGAAATGGTCCAAGACATTTCACTGGGTACTGGCACATGGCAATAAAAATTTAGCAGTTTTTCCCTATTGTTTTCTGCAAATAGGCTTTTTGTAAAAGTATGTTTCATTTTGCAACTGAAACTGACAACTGGAGTTGTGGGATAAATGCCAAAAGACTCAATAATCTGAACATCTCTGGAACGTCTTCAGCCTTTGAGCTGTGTTTCCTAACCCTCTAAGCGGGAAAAAGGTTCAGTATTCAATGAAGAAAGCTAACCAGGAAAGGGCTTGGTGTCATGTCCAGACTCTAAAGCAGGAGGTCTAGCAACACAAGGGACAGAAACAATTGCTTTCCTCAAGCTTTCAGAATACATAAGTCAATGAGTCAATGCAACCCTCAAGAATACACTATTGCTGTACCTGTACTCTCTAGTTCTTTCATAAACTTGTACTTGCATGACATTGTATAAATTGTAGTTTTACTTATTTATACTACATGTTTGTAGACCACCATATGTGCATTTCATTCTAAGTAACTCAGCATAAGAAGAGAAGAAGAACTCACTTATATCCTGTTAGCAACTGACTATGTACACTTGCTTACATACACCCACCATACACAGCACACACATATAAAGGCCTATTCCTGCTTACCAGTGGTCTGGCACTGCTCTGTCCACTGGACAAGGTCAAGACTTCCCTTGTGGGCCAGGTCAGAGAGGAGGACAGTGAGCTGGGAAAAGTTGGGCATGAATCATCAGCAAAAGTTGGCAAAGCCTAAAAGGATCTCACTTGGTACTTGGTTTTGGGTGTGGGACAGGCTCAATTTGCTGCTGTTTTAGCTATTTGTGGTTGAACCTGGTCTCCCATACAGAAGCCCAGATATATAGGACCTGACTCCACCCATTCACATGGTTTTATGGGTTTTCTGTAAGACTGCCCACACTGGCGATTTCAGGACAGCCTTGCAATGTGCTAGATGTCTTAGCAGGTTATTGCTAAAGGTAATCATGCCATTAAGATAGGCAGGGATATGGGTTGCATTCTGGCAAAGAATTTGGTCCTTCAGTCATTGGAATGTTACAGGGAATCCCGTGGAGCCCAGATGGAAGGGTTACAAACTGGAGCAACCCAAGTGGAGTTGAAAAGGCTGAGATCTTCCGCTTACCATGCTGGTAACCATGCCACCCTAACAGATACAGCTAGTTACCATTAACAAACACTCAGTTGTCATGGCCCACCTATTTAAATGTGGAGCAAGAGACAGAGAGGGCCTAACATACTCCTTCCCCCTTCTCACTGACATTCAGAATAAAGACCATTGAATCCAGAAGCTTGACGTCAAGAGTCCTTTTGTCTCATAAACCAGTACATTTGTCACATGCCACCTCAAAGATTACTAGCTGTTATTGTCTTATTTATATTTATCATGTCTGCTACATTATGTGTAAATTATGTTTGCTGTTGCACTATACTAATTTAAGTCTAAGCTTGTACAAAGCATATTTTATTTATTCGTTTCAAATGATATTCTTCCCTTGTATATTTTGAAAAATTTGTTTGTTGAAGAGTGAGCTCAACTTGCATTTTCACATCTAACCATAAGTTAAAGTAAAACACATTCAAATAGAGCTCAATGCAAGCTTTTAACACAGCCAGCAAATAAATAAGGTACATTTCCATTATTATGCCCTTTTTTGATTGTAAAGGTAACAAAGCAAAGAAAGTGGCCAGATGCTGATGAATGTAGCACATGTTTATGTGATGAATTGGTTGACAATTGGGACTGACAGTTTTTGTAAATGGTGTATTTTTTTATTTTCAGTAAGTGTAAAGTAGACAATTTTAATGCTGTTTCAGCTTAATAAGATATGACAAAAGTCCTGCAACAGACTGGTATTCTGTTCACAATGTACTCTGTCTTAAGCCCTTAGACCCTGAGAGGCGATGGAGTACTGCTTGGGATGAGGGGTTGATAAAAATTAAATAAACAAAAGTCCTAGTAATAAATCAACAGCCATTTGAATTAATCTTCCTGTCATGATCTCTTGATCAAACTGGATAACTCACTCATTTTGCCTACCTCCTCGGCTAAGAGTCTGGGAGTGATGATTGAATCAAGTCTATCTTTCTCTCAGCACATTGAAGCCACAACCTAGACTTGTAGATACATCCTGCATAAAATTCACATTATCCATCCTTTTCTCACAACAGACTGCCCAACTACTTGTCCAGGCCATGGTGACATCCCCTCTGGATACTGCAATTCTCTCCTGTCTGGCCTTCCTGCTACTGCCATCAAACCTCTGCAGCTGATTCAGAATGCTGCTGCCCGAGCTGTGACTTTGACTTTGTGAAGCGTTCGCATGTATCTCCTCTACTTGCTTCTCTTCACTTGCTTCCTATAGCTGCCCGGATCAAATTTAAGACCCTGGATATGGTCTACAAATGCATCAATAGAACTGCTCCCCAGATATCTACAAGACTTAATTATCCGCTACACCCCAGCCAGACCACTTTGCTCTTCTACTTCTGCCCGCTTGGTGGCCCCACGTACGAAAGGTAAAACACAGGGGTTCTCGGTTCTGGCTGAGTGGAATGACCTTCCCCTCTCGCTCAGAACTGCTGAATCTCTGTCCACATTTAAAAAGAGTCTGAAAGCCCACCTCTTCTAGACTCACTTCGCCCATCATTTCTTAAGTTCATGTAATGTGTAAATGTTCATGCTCTATAACTTTAACATCATTCCCGGACCAATCCTTTACGCAGCTACACCTGTAATGTAACGTAAATGTTTATATGAATCTCAAAAAAAAAAATTACTAGAAAGGTGATCAGGAATTGTGGATATTCGGATAAAGTTTATGCAGCTACTCGTATGATGACCATTGGTTCCTATTGTGGAAAGAAAAACTAACTGCACTTAAGAATCACACATCTGCATCTAAGTGTCTCTTCCTGCTAATGTAATGAACACATTGTATTTTCAATGAGATGTACATCGCTTTGGAGAAAAGTGTCTGATAAATGAATACATGTAAATGTAATAAGGTTTTATTTATTGTGACATAGTGGTTGAATATACACACACAAACACATATCATTTGAATCACTTGTCCCATACAGGGTCGCGGGGAGCCGGAGCCTAACCCAGCAACACAGGCCTACAGGCTGGAGGGGAAGGGGACACACCCAGGACGGGGTGCCAGTCCGTTGCAAGGCACCCCAGGCAGGACTTGAACCCCAGACCCACTGGAAAGCAGGACCCGGTCCGCGCCACCGTGTCCCCCCTCTTTTGAATATACAAACAAATCAAATGACAGATTTACAGACCCATATGTGTTTGTAATTTGAAAACCTGGTATAGGAAAAATAGAGAATTTAAAATAGCGTTAAAAAAGAAGGTCCACTGGCAACAGCGAAATTCAGCGATTTACAGAATAAAATTGTGCAAAACTATGTTAATCATTAAAGATAATATGGTGCAGTGGGTTCCCTACTTAGGAATTTAATAGGGACAGACAGCTGGTTCATTACTCAAGAAGTCAGTTAGTTGAATGTGACAGTGGGTGAGGAGCTCCTCATCAATTCTGTATGCAGCTACTCGGTAACGTGTGCTGGAAAAAAACGTTGGTAATAGACTATACTTGAAAAACAACTCCTTTTACGTGTATTTCAGTTATTTTGTCCACCCCCTGTATATATCCAGTGGTCTCAATTGAATAAAAATGCTTATTTAATAAAAAAACAAATTTGATAGTCTTATTGCAGAGGTGTTTATGTCTGAGCTAAAGCCAACCACAAAGGTTTCGGCAATCATATTGTAATGGAAAATAAACACAGACCTCTAATCATGTTGAAGACAAAATACCATTCGTTAAATAATGTGAATTGTAACATCTTTAGGCAAATCTTTACAGAAAAGGAAAGCAGACTTTACAGCACACTGACAACTGGCATTGCTTTATGCACCACTTGCTGGATCTCCCAAGCAAAGCACTGCAACATCATAAATCATTTATGGTCCTCAAAGAGATGCAAACTTTCTTCTGAAATTCACACTATCAATTATACAAAACCAAGACAATAACTATGCTGACAAATGGAAACAAGGAAGGGATTTAAAGCCATACTTTTGTTACTTGGGAGTAAAGACCCCCCCCTTATAAAATATATTTCTTGGAACGGAGGTAGATTGAAAATGTATTTAGTCCTCAGCAGGCTGTGGGGCAGAGGCATCGGAGAACAGGTTTCACCTCCAACAAAAACTTCATTGTTCAAACACAGATGAAAACCAAACCAGGGACAAGATATCGTCACCCAACAAACTGAAGCAATACAAAGAACCTGAATCACAACCCCGATTCCAGTCTAAATGCTCTTTCTACCAAGATGATCTCTCTCAAAGTCCTCAGGCCACCTGCTTTAAAATCCTCCATGATTCCCAGCAATTGACACCAGCTGGCTGTCATTATTCTTTTAGGGCAGAGATTAGCTTTTGGGGGCTGTCCTTTAGGGGAACGTGGTGGTGCAGTGGGTTTGGCCAGGTCCTGCTCTCTGGTGGGTCTGGGCTTTGAGTCCTGCTTGGGGTGCCTTGTGATGGACTGGCATTCCGTCCTGGTTGTGTCCCCTCCCCCTCCAGCCCTCTGCCCTGCATTGCCGGGTTAGGCTCTGGTTTGCTGCAACCCTGCTTGGGACAAGTGGTTTCAGCCAGTGTGTGTTTAAGCTGTCCTTTAGTCCAATCCAAGCTTCTTACCTTGGCTATACCGACCTCCCCCACCTGAAATTTGTTCAGAACAATGTGTGATGTACACTGTATGTTTCACTTGCCAGGTAACACCACATTTGGCAGGTGCTCTGACTTAAGGAGTCTTACGGCATCCCCACATGATGAATTGAGAAAGGGTAAATTTGTAAATGCTGGATACAGTAATCTTCCATATAATAAATAATGCAGTAACAGGCAAGATTTTACTTACGTCAGTAAACTCTCTGAGCGCCTTTGTCACCCTAAAAATAACTTGCAATAAAACCACAATTCAGACTGCTTCTACAGTCCTAACGCAAAGCCAAATGGAGTGTTACAATTGCTTGTTTGGGGTTTCTAATATCCCTGCTCATTAAGAAGTATCTAATGAGTGGCTCAAACCAAAGGCCTCCTGAGGAATACACATCAGGAGCTGTAATTTGCCAAGGAAGCTGACTGTCCTCTCACACGACTTCCCATCATTAATTCACACCAGTAATGAGAGCACGGAAACGCGCCTCTGAGTTTACATCCATTGCACTCAGTGAAAGTTTTGTGGAGGTGCCATGAGATCTCAGGACAAACGTTCACTGGAAGATTCTTCAAGTGGATGGACTCATTTTCAAGGGTCGCCCCATCATTTCATGGGTTTGAATCCATCCTCTACTTTAGCACTGTGGAGTTAGAAATTTCTCCCTATGAACATAAAATGCATATGGACTTTTTTGTCATGATCAGAAGTCTCTGGGCTTTTGGGATGGTGTCGCCTAGCTGTGTACAGTAGCCTCTGCTTACCAGAACACAGATTTGGATGTGACAGCACTGTATTTACACACACATACACTGATGAATAATACACATAATTCAGCCTTGACAATCCAGATTCTCTGCATGTTCCTTTGGTGTGTTGCCCTCTTTATTGAGGAGTTATTTTTGCGACATCCCCTCCCTGTTGCTCTTCCAGTTGTCATCTCTTTCCCGAGCTTATAGTAAGTTGTCTTTGGTATAGAAATATATACAGGTGGTCCAGGATTTACAGTGGTTCCACTTATGATTTTTTCAACTTTACAATGGTGAGCTGGCGATAGACATTGAGTAGAAACCGTACTTCGAATTTTAAATTTTGATTTTTTCCCGGGCAAACGATATGTGGTAAAATACTCTTGTGATTCTGGGCGGCGGCAACGATCCACATCTCCCAGTCTGCCATGCAGAGGTGTGTATTAAATGTATTAAATACATTTTCGACTTAACGATGAGTTTCGTGGAATTTAACCCATCGTTAGTCAGGGACCACCTGTACATATGACATACAGTTATAGTTCTAGAACATAAATGTGCTGTTATAAACAGGTATAAAATACAACTTTAATTATACTGAGGGACAATTAATTATGCAACGGTTTATAGTGCATTTTTCAGAGTTTCCAAATCCATTTTGATTTGCAGCATATTGATTTTTGCTCTCAGCAACATAACTACCTCTTGCTAGACCACCTCATGTTGAATTACCCTTTGGAGATTTTTTTATACCTCTGACCCCATTAACTCATAGGTGCTTCTGAATGGAATAATAAATGCCATTAATAACACAGGTCAGGTAAACCTGGGTCATATGCCATGAGGTTACATAAATATCTACTAGAACAATTTTGTCTAGGTCATTTTGACCAAGAGCTAACAGATTACAAAATTAGCCTAAAGGTTTTTTGACCTAATGATATGTCGAAAATTAATGTCCTGCTTTAAAAATATCACCAGCAGTGACATGATAAGCATGTTTAGCAAATGCCAGAGCAAAGTTAGAAGTTAGCACATTTACAAACATAAAAACAAATCAGCACTTCCAGAATAACAGGTAATTTCTAATGACCAATTCTTCCTGTAGTAACAATCATCTATAACCCCACTGAAAATCTGTGACAACCCACATGGTAAGATGACTATAGCTAAATGAAAATACAATAAAAACAGTTGAATTAAATGGGGGTGCAGTGGTGCAGCAGGTTTGGCCAGAGCCTGCTCTGTAGTGGGTGTGGGGTTCGAGTTCTGTTTGGTGTGCCTTGTGATGGACTGGCGTCCCGTCCTGGGTGTGTCCTCTCCCCCTCCAGCCTTGTGCCCTGTGTTGCCGGGTTAGGCACAGGCTTGCTGCGACCCTGCTTGGGACGAGCGGCTGTAGACAGCGTGTGTCTGCGTGCGTGTGATTGAATTAACTATAGAAGACGTTTGATGAACTGGATGAACAAGAGCAAGTCCTCCAGTAAGGCTGGCCACATACTGTGATGTACACATAGATGAGATGATCAAAAACCACCCATCATTCAAAGCACTTTGACTCAGAAAATGACTGATTTAAAGCACTTTGGCTTCCACTCTAATATCCTATGCTTAAGATAATTGACAGCATTAGGGTTGTCATGAGAACTGCCTCTTATTTATTTATTTATTTCAGTGGCATCCTGACATGGTCCTTGCTGTATAGAGTGAAACAAAGTTCTCTCATGTGTATGACTTTTACCCTTTCTGACTGGCTGGTTGTCATGCCGCTGGCTTGATCTTAAAAACAGGACTGCCCAGTTGTAAGTATAACCTGAGCCAAAGGCATAAGCTGAAAACCAAGCAGTCAGTTTTTTGTGTTCCCCACCTCTCCAACATGTTGAGACAAACCCCAAAGTAGCCAAGGTAAGAGCTCCGCAACCACAGGTACAAACACAATCTGAGGGTCAGACTCTAACCTCAAGAGGGAAAGCTGGCTTCTGGGATCACTTTCACTTTCAGAACCGCTTGTCCCATACGGGGCCACGGGGAACCGGAGCCAACCCGGTAACACAGGGCGTAAGGCCGGAGGGGGAGGGGACACACCCAGGACGGGACGCCAGTCCGTCGCAAGGCACCCCAAGTGGGACTCGAACCCCAGACCCACCGGACAGCAGGACTGTGGTCCAACCCACTGCGCCACCGCACCCCCCACTGGCTTCTGGGATATGGTTTCAAAACTCACCTCTTGCAAACTCACTTCTCCAAGGATCTCTTAAGTACACTTAAATTACGTCTATTTAGCAGACACTTTTCTCTGAAGCAACTTCCAGCAAACTCCAGGTAGTTTTACTATCAGCCCACACACCTTATTCACTGCAGTGACTTACACTGCTAGATACACTACTTACACTGGGTCACTCATCCATACATCACTGGAACACACACACACACTCTTTCTGTCATTCACACACTATGGGTGAACCTGGACAGCATGTCTTTGGAGTGTTGGAGGAAACCAGAGCACCTGGAGAAAACCCATACAGACACAGGGAGAACATGCAAACTCCACACAGACTGAGTGGGGATCAAACCCATGTCCTCTCAACCACCCAGGCACTGTGAGACTGTAGCTCTACTCACTGTTCCGCCGTTAATGTGTAAATGTTTATGCTCTATAACTTTGAGATCATAGGAATTGTCAATTATTTGGGCAAAGAAAAGCAGCTGCTAAATGAATAAATGTAAATGTAATAGGGGCGCATGGTGGCGCAGTGGGTTGGACTGGGTCCTGCTTTCTGGTGGGTCTGGGGTTCGAGTCCCGCTTGGGGTGCCTTGCGGCGGACTGGCGTCCCATCCTGGGTGTGTCCCCTCCCCCTCCGGCCCTACGCCCTGTGCTGCCGGGTTGGCTCCAGTTCCCCGCGACCCCGTATGGGACAAGCGGTTCAGGAAATGTGAGTGAGTAAATGTAATATGGAAGAGTCCACTGCACACTAGGCAATCCCTCAGTGGAAATTTGCAGGCATTGCCTTTCTTGCCTTGTGTTTTTTTTCTAATAGAGAAGTTCAGCCTTTTTTAATCAGAAAAAAGATAATGTGTATTATATAATAATATACATACACTCACTGGCCACTTTTTAGGTACACCTGTTCACACACACACACACACATTTTCTGAACCGCTTGTCCCTTACGGGGTCACAGGGAACCGGAGCCTACCCGGCAACACAGGGCGTAAGGCCGGAGGGGACACACCCAGGACGGGACGCCAGTCCATCGCAAGGCACCCCAAGCGGGACTCGAACCCCAGACCCACCGGACAGCAGGACCGTGGTCCAACCCACTGCGCCACCGCACTCCTACACCTGTTCAACTGCTCGTTAACGCAAATATCTAATCAGCCAATCACATGGCAGCAGTTCAATGCATCTGGGAATGTAGACATGATCAAGACGATCTGCTGAAGTTCAAACTGTGCGTCAGAATGGGAAAGAAAGGTGATTTAAGTGACTTTGAACGTGGCATGGTTGTTGGTGTCAGACGGGCTGGTCTGAATATTTCAGAAACTGCTGATCTACTGGGATTTTCATGCACAACCATCTCTAGGGTTTACAGAGAATGGTCAGAAAAAGAGAAAATATCCAGTAAGCAGCAGTTCTGTGGGTGAAAATGTCTTGTTCACGCCAGAGGTCAGAGGAGAATAGCCAGACTGGTTCGAGCTGATAGAAAGGCAACAGTAACTCAAATAACCACTCGTTACAACCAAGGTATACAGAAGAACATCTTTGAACGCACAACACGTTGAACCTTGAAGCAAATGGGCTACAGCAGCAGAAGACCACACCTGGTGCCACTCTTGTCAGCTAAGAAGAGGAAACTGAGGCTACAATTTGCACGAGCTCACTAAAATTGGAAAATAGAAGATTGGAAAAATTGCCTGGTCTGATGAGTCTCGATTTCTGCTCCGACATTCAGATGGTAGGGTCAGAATTTGGCGTAAACAACATGAAAGCATGGATCCATCCTGCTTTGTATCAACGGTTCATGCTGGTGGTGGTGGTGGTGTAATGGTGTGGGGGATGTTTTCTTGGCCCACTTTAGGCCCCTTAGTACCAACTGAGCATCGTTTAAACACCACAGTCTACCTGAGTATTGTTGCTGACCATGTCCATCCCTTTATGACCACAGTGTATCCATCTTCTGATGGCTACTTCCAGCAGGATAACGTGCCATGTCACAAAGCTCAAATCATCTCAAATTGGTTTCTTGAACATAACAATGAGTTCACTGTACTCAAATGGCCTCCAACGTTTAAACCTACAAACTCCCTGGCAACGTTGTAGAAAGAGCTAGTGCAATAACTAGCCAGGAATGTTCTCCTGACATCATTGATGCCACATATTATGTGAATCTTTGGTGTGCTGAAAAATGCTGATTTTTGTAGTGGGGAAGCTCCGTCTTTGGCCGTGTTTCTGCACTGCAGCTACATGTGGAAAAATGCCCTTCTTTTCTACATCAATCAATAATATCTGCAAAGGTTATATTTTGGCTGTTGCTGTTCTTCTTTGCCAACCACCTTTCTTTTCCATTGAGTTCTTCCCCTTTTATCATATTCTTTTTTATTTAACCAAAGTTCTTTTTCACCCAAATTCTGGAGGCCCACACATCTAATTAAATACAAACAATATTAATTACACCATGAGCATCTCAAGATGTTCTCGTTTTCTCCAACCCCGATGTTGTCGCCAGTGAGTTTTCTCATGACCGAATTGCAAACAAAGAAAGACCATTCGGTGTATCCTTTCTCAGAGCAGTGTTTTCTTCTCGCTCTCCTGCCATGGTTTAGCTCCATGCAAGGACTTACGAAACCTTCACCAGCAAGTCAGTACCAGTTCTCTCGGGTTATGTAATACTGCAAGTTAGGAAACTTCTTTTTGTCTCCTACTTATAAAGTCATGCAGAAATGATGTGAAAAGAAGTTAAATCAGGCGTTAAACACAACACTGCTAAATGTCTTTGGAAATGTGAGACAAAAGGGAAGTGACATGTGCGATACCTTCCCATCGGTCGAGGGCTGGCGTGTCACGACAGTGTGCTTGTTTCAGCCGTGCAGAGGACACAATGCGATGTGCTGTCAGGCCATATCATCGCAACGCTGACGTTCCAAATCAGGTGGGACCAGGATTTTTGTGTCCCACGGTGCAGAGTTGTGCTTAAGTCCAGTGGCGGTTGGTGAGAGAGATTAGTCCTACATAGGTACGTGTAGGTAATGGGTAGAGGGTACAGGAACCGGACATTCAGTGATGGGATGGAGGAGCAGCGGGCTTGGCCGGGTCCCGCTCTCTGGTGGGTCTGTGGTTTGAGTCCCGCTTGGGGTGCCCTGCGACGGAGTGGCGTTTCGTCCTGGGTGTGTCCCCTACACCTTGCGTTCTTGGGTTAGGCTCCGGTTCACTGCGACCCTGCTTGGGACAGGCGGCTTCAGCCTATGTGTGTAAGTGTGTGTGTGTGTGTGTGTGTGTGTGTGTGTGATGGGATGGTAGAATGGAGGAGGAGGTAGAGACGGGCAGAAGAGAGCAAAGGGTGACCAGAGGGGAGTGGCATTTGGGTGCAGAATTGATGGGGGGGGGGGGGTGAAGCAGAAGTTTCACTGAGCAGTAGTAGTAGGGATCTTTTGGACTGAAAAACCTGAAAGTGCAGCAATAAAAATCAAAGGAAAAACACAATGAGAAATCCCTACATCAAGAACGATATCTTGACAAGAAATAAAAGATTGTGTTGTCTGTTTCGCTTCCTTTGCCGCATGTGTTGCATTTTGACTGGCAAGTGAGTTAAAGACATTGAGAACTTCATGTGAAAGTAGAGGCTTCAAGAGAGACAGCAGCAGGATTGACAGCAGCATCACTGTTTATCCAAAAAGTGTTTTATTATTTTGCAGCATAGAAGGTGAAGGTAAAATGTGCACAAAGTAAATGTGTATTATGTATGTTAGTTATGTGCTCACCCTGTGTCTATATATGACCATGACTCAATAGTTATCTTTACAAGTTTCATGCAATTCTGACTTTTTCACTCCCTTTTATTCATTATATGTTGCATGTTAACATTGTTTATTTCCCCACAGCAGTCAAGACAAACAAAATCAATACTGTAATCTGAGGTTAGTTATAGATAAGGGGAGCTATTACAGGGCTATCCCTGAAGACAGTAAACAGAGAAGAGAAAAGAGATCAATGCAAATGAATTCACCAAACAAGTTCACGCTGCGTCTCGCTGTGCATCTGCTGCATGATTTGATGTAGGTTCAATCCCTGCTCACTTTGGGTGGAGTTTGTATGTTCTTTCTGTGATCACAAGGATTTCCTTAAACAGTCCGAAGACATGTTTCGACCAGATTGGTGGCTCTGAATTGCTTGCAGTGTGTGAATATATGTATATATACATATGTTACATTACTCTGCTGTATAAATGAATGAATGGTTGTATGGAGTTCAGCACAGCATGTGTAGCATTGCTGGTGAGCTTAGATGAAGGTGTCAGCCAAATACTAGGTAATCATTGTATGTTGTGGACGGCATGGTGGCACAGCTATCTCAGAGCGCTTGGGTGGTGCGAGAGGACATGGGTTTGACCCCTGCCCAGTCTGTGTGGAGTTTGCATGTTCTCATCATGTCCGTGTGGGTTTCCTCTAGGTGCTCTGGTTTCCTCCCACAGTCCAAAGACATGCTGTTCAGGTTCCCCCGTAGTGTGCGAGTGACAGAGAGAGTGTGTGTGTTGCACTGATGCATGGATGAGTGACCCAGTGTAAGTGGTGTATCTAGCAGTGTAAGTCACTGTGGTGAATAAGGTGTGTGGGCTCATAACACTACATAGAGTTCATTGGAAGTTGCTTTGGAGAAAAGTGTCTGATAAATAAACTTTGGAGAAAAACTTCTAATTACGACTTAATCGTAAATGTAAACACCATTTATCTGTTGTGAGGTATGTAAAATCCAAATTTGCAAAGGAATGCCCTGTAAGTCACATTAGGAAATGTGATAAGTGTCACGAAAGATCATAGTCACCCCGCACAGGCACTTTTCTCTTTTCTGCCATCTGGAAAGCGGCTCAGTTCGAACCCGCACTGCTATAGGTACAGGAACAGCTTTTACCCCACCGCTGTAAGAGTATACAACACTCACGAATTTGGCACCTTTTGTAACTAGAGTTGGTCTGCTCCTTCCAAGCACATTGGTAGATTACATTGTCACTTTAAGCATTCTCATGTTCTGAGTTCTCTGGCTGCCTACTGTGATCTATTGTTATTATTGTTACCGTTATTTATTGTTATTGCTTATTAGCAGTACTCATTGTCATTGTTATTGTTTTGTTGGTGCAGTATTTTTATTGTTTTTGTTCATAGTCTGTGGAGAAGCATTCAAGAAGAATTTCATGATACTTGTACACGGTACTTGTACCTATGACAATAAACTTGAAGCTTAAATAAAACTCTGCATAAAGTCAATTTTACTGACTTCAATGAGCTGATTTAGGGGATGAAAGGGGAATAAAAGCTTTACAGATATAGTCTTTTTGGTTTTCGGAGTGGTGAGCAAAGGCTTTGAGAAGAAAATCTGGCCTCGGTTCAGCACGCGATGACACCGCACACCCTGGAATGCTCTCTCCTTGCTGGCAGCCACGCAAACAGACTCGAAGCAGACGCTGCTACAGAGATTCAAGAATCTGGCTTATTTTCATCCCTCTCTCTTTCCACCTCACATCTCTCTCTCACTCTGAGCTCCCCAGACTGCATTGCTTCCAGTTATTGAGTAATAAGGCACTGTAATTTTGGATTTTGTAATTTTCCAGGTCTGCAAATAGAGGGCCAATTTGTGGGAGCCTGTATAATAGTGAGGACGGCGTAAATGGTTCGCCTCCAATAAGCGTTTCTTCCATTGCGTTCCCTCTGTTGCGTCCCATTACAGAGCTTCTGGACAGGTTTTGGCACAGCCTTGCACTGCTTTGCACTGTGGTGCTGGGTTAAGCGTGCCGCACTCCCAGCATGTAAAACATGTCCGGGATGGGGACAGGCCTCTGCTGAAAGCAGCTCCTTCTGTCAGGTCCTCTTAAATCAGAGCAGCATCAGGAGATTCATCTTTGCGTAAAATATGAAAAGTGGAGTTGAGGTTGAGGCCAGCACTGTTCTGTGTACTTCTTGGATCTCCTGACCAGGCTTTGCAAGGTTTTTATTTTTCTTTCTCATTTTCCATTTAATTCCAGCCCCCTGGTACAGCCTTCTTACCAAGGGGTATGCCTCCATAGGGGGCTGAGATAAGAGGTAAATGTCACTGAGCACAACTGAAACCTGAGGAATTATTGCAGTGTTGTCATTACTGATGGCTCAAATGAGTCAAAGGTAAAGGGCAACGCGTTACAGGAGTCGATGGTGGAGCTGCAGCGACAGCTCAGCCACAACATCCATCGCCGCGGTGTTTCGGGATCCAGCCAAACGCATCTCACCGGGTCGCTCTTCCCGGAGTCCTCACATGTGGAACCTCATCCAAAGCTCGATGAAATAAAGGACAGTTATGCTCTTACGATGACTCATATCTCAGCGTTGTCATGGAGATGCGATGTGAAAGTAGGAGTCAGTGAGGTCTGCGGGAGAGGAAACTTTGGTGCAGGTGATGTAGCGAAACCGAGGCTATACAAGAAGGCCACATTTACATGATCTGCCTCACACTGCAAAGAACTGAGCGGTACAGCAAAATGTATATTCTGCATTTCAGAAGCAGCTGTGAAAATCAACAGGGTGGCAACTACCGGAGGGCCAAAAAACCCTTGAAATAATAAGAAGTCAACGGCTGACATGACAAGGCAGGAATTGCTTTGGAACCTGGCGGCAATGACGCTGACAGCCTTTCACATTGCATCATTCTCGCTGGGCCGCTCCTTCTCTGGACCACTGCCTGCATCGTACCTTCATCTCCTGGACTCAGCCTGCATCCAAAAAAGATGCTCTATAACTGTCTGTCTAGGTTATACTAATTTTCGTTTCTGCTACTTAATTGACGGCAGAAAGGGAAGAGAGGTGCTGAAATGTAAACTGTTATACTTACAGTCAACACTGGGGAGCAGCAAGAAACTTCCTTTTTCAGTCCATCAGCGAAAAGTCAAAAGTTCAAAGTCTTTGCAAACCACTTTGAAGGGCAGAATATGGAAGTTCTTCAATGCTCATCTCTCTATTGTTATGGGCTTTGCTTCTAATAGGCTTTCTATGGTTTGCTTCTTTGCACCAGAATACACTGTATAGTGCAAACTGAAAATGCCCTCAGCTGGAGGGCTGACTGAGTGACCCAGACCTTAATATCTCACTGCAGCATGAAATCATGAAGATGATCTGTCATGAAATACAAGTCATTCAAAAAAAAAAAAAAAAAAAACAAAACAGCAGCTTCATGAAAAATAATTTGAAAAAAATCAAACCAGTTTAACAGGATCTCTTTCCATATATTTATTAGTACTGAACACGTAGTAACACTTGGCACAGATGAATACCAGTAATATAAATATAATATCTAGTGTCTTATACTATTATAAACAACCTGACATTAAAATCTTTGGGAAGCTATTTAAATAAAGCTGCAAATTACTGTACACAATTTGGCAAATATACTGGCAATCTGAGATTATTTACAAGAAAATACTGAGTTAGAAAATGAATAGGAATGACAAAATGTGTTTTACTTTGTGATTTTGTGACAAGAAGCAGCATGGGAGAATGTTCTACAATGCAATTAATGCACAAGTTAGTCTGCTGTCCCGTTTTAATACACTTCACCATGAAGCCTATCTATAAGCTTTGTTGAGATGCGTTGTAAAAATTATTTGCAAGGCAATATTTCTATTGCACTAAACTGGATTGTCAGTAAAATCCAAGGTGGATTACTGCTAGGATTGTTTGCTATATGTGATGGTGCCCTAAGGAAAAAATGTCACGGTCGTGGAAATTTGACAAGCAAATAGACAGTGACACACTGCTCTTCGAAACCGCAGTGACCACACTCCAGGGAAACGGATTCAGTGATGCTGCGAGACAACAAATCACGATTAAAATTAATTGTCTTGCATCTTGCTAAATTTCTTTTTTTTTTTTAATTTCATGGGGAGTGTTGGGTAATTGTAATGTAAGAAAAATTTTGGCCCATAGCCTTTTATATATGGTGGCGCAGCGAGTAGCGCTGCTGTCTCGCAGCACCTGGTTCGATCCCCACTGGGTCTGTGTGGAGTTTGTGTGTTTTCCCTGTGTCTGTGTGGGTTTCCTCTAGGTGCTCTGGTTTCCTCCCACAGTCTAAAGACATGCTGTTCAGGTTCACCCATAGTGTGTGAGTGACAGAGAGAGTGTGTTCCACTGATGTATGGATGAGTGACCCAGTATAAGTAGTGTATCTAGCAGTGTAAGTCACCGCGGTGAATAAGGTGTGTGGGCTGATAACACTACATAGAGTTGATTGGAAGTTGATTTGGAGAAGAGTGTCTGATAAATGAATAAAAGGAAATGTAGATTCCAACGAATCCACAATGGTTTAGTTTTGATTTGCAATTCGTTGTTCAAACTCCATACTTCTCATGTCATCTGTAATGGCTTATGAAATGATCATTCAAAAAGGTATTGATTTTCATAAGTAAACTAAGCTTACAGAGCAGTTTATTCAGTCCCCTCCACATGCTTGCTGCCAGTTCAAATGGAAAGCATACACTTGATGTGTGACCATAATCCCTGATGCCAAAGAATCATCTTAACTAACACATAAGCTGCTATGTTCTTCATAAATAGTGTGACATTACTATGATTTACTCATTAACCTGACACTTTACCCAGAATGACTCATGATGTGAGGTTTGCGTTCTAAACTATTTACATTGATTTATACAGTTGGTTCATTTTTACCAGAGCAATTTTAGATAAGTACCTTGGGGTCCTACAGTGATACTACAGCAGCAATGGGAACTGTTACCTGGGTCTTTTGACTGAAAGGCCACAGCTGTAACCACTGCATTACCCACTAATTACACATAATTGTTTCTGCTATTTGTAGATAATGTGTTGATCAGGCTTAATATGTCCCATCTGGTGCTTTGGTTCAAGGCGTAGAACAGCCGGGCTAAAAGTAATCATGATTGCAACAGAAATTAAAATAATTCAGAAGAGTTAATTCAAAATCAATTTTATCACCACCAATGTTTGTCGGGGATTCACAAGGACATAGAGGTTGAAACGTCTTTATTACAACTATTTGCTGAAATGTGTGGCAATGAAATGTGTGACATTGAGAATGTAACTTTTCTGACATCATATTTTCAGGCATAAGAAATAGTTATTATTCTTTGTGCTCTTGGACGTGTTTTAAGACAAAACTATAATTTTCTGCTTTAAAATATAACCCTGATTATTCCTTTCCTTGCGTGGAAAACAGAAATCATTTTGCTCTTTGGCAGGTAAGCAACTTCTCCGTCTTATAGGAATCATATGACCAAGTCAGTGCATATATTTCTTGGATCTTTAACAGATATGTCACATAATTATCCCTTCATCAAAAGTAAATTTTTGGTTATCACCAAGGCAACAGCTTGACTATAAATGAACTGTAACAGGGAGATCCAACCATTTTATTACTCATTCTCTGTTGCCTGGAAACTGTCGCTAAAACCTTTATACACTGAATAAATGTATATGTGCACATCCGTGAGTCTGTGTGCAGGTGTGCGATTTGTGCATGTAGACGTGCTTCTTCATGTACGTGTGTGAACATGAGCCAATATGCCCGCTTGCCTGCGTGAATTGTGCGGAGAGGGATGCAGTTGCCATGACAATGGAGCTGTGTATTCATGAGCAATGCTGGCTGGGATTGGACGAAAAAGACGGGCAGGCGGGCAGCACTGAAGCAAACCTGTCATCCAGCATCCCTCCTCACTCGCACTCCGGAGATCGGGAAAGTGATTGCAGCATTCCTCCCACAGCCAGGCTTCCAAGGCACATCAGACGCTTCCTAAATCGCGACAACATTAGCGTAATCTGCACAGGAAAGATTCAGCATGGCCACCATCACCTGCACTCGATTCTCTGAGGAATACCAGCTCTTCGAAGAACTGGGCAAGTAAGTTTCCCTGTCTACTTCCCCTCGCATGTTCGATTTTGGTAAAAATACGCACAGATAATTGCTAAAGAACAATGTTGCTTTTTGAGAGACAGAAATTTCTGCCGAAGGTAACAACAAAAACGTCTCTTTGTTCTGTCGTGATTAATTGCATGCGAGGTAATTAATAAGCCAAACTTGATATGATTGGTCTATCGGGAAATATGAAATTGAATGAAATGGCTTTGGATTCAAACAGTTTTGCAATCACGGTAAAACAAACCTTGCGTTATGTCAGGAATGGAGAGGACACTCGGCTCTTTTCAGAAAAGGGAGGAAGAGGAAAGGAGAAAAAAACTAAAGGCTAAAAGTATAAGGAGAGCAGCGTGTCGTTTTAAGTGGGCAGCGATGCCACTGCTGCACAAGAGACCAAGACTTAATTTCACAAGGAACAATGAGATACACTAATTTCACACATAACGGAACACTCCTGCTCCTACCTTTCCTTCTTCTGCTGGACTTTGGAGCCTTTGGTTTATATTTACTGACATTAAGGTGGATTGTCGCTTAACACCCTAAGAAACTCCTGCAAGAAAACGGTGTGCGTTTCCCAATCCGCACCCAGCGCTGAGCAGGAAGACGAGGTTTGATCCAGCTGCTGATTGACCCCTAATTCAACCCACAGGGGTTTCATTCAGGGGAGTGGAAGAAGATGAGGAGACTGAACTTAAATATTTAATGTCCTGCTGTGTGGAATAGTCTTATTTAGTGTGCAACACATGTGTGCCCTGTTCATCGCTCCCTCGCAGGGTTTTGTTTCTTAACAATACCTGCTACATGCCCTGCAAAACACTAAAAACTAATATGTTGCGTCTGTTCACTGTATGCAAAAAATAGAGACCATTCTACGTCTATTTCGGCTTAATTTATCACCTTTTGGTTCATGTCGCAGCAATAATGCCAGTCCTCGCAATGGGGTACCTGCTTTTTGCTCACCGTTTTACGTGCAGTGGTATTTTATGGGATGATTTTAAAGGTGGCTCTTTAAGTGTCAAAACCTATGCGAATGTTGAGGAACCGGGATCTCGTGTCTGTTTCCAGAGCAAGCAGTAAGGGTTTTGTCTGCATGGTTTTCGTGCCTGTGTGTATTGATACTCTGAGCATCATGTGCTCTCAAAAAAGTGAAAGGGTCACATTCAATGGATGGTAATGGAGGAATGGATTTAACTAGCGGCAAGCAGACGGTCTCACATACCCGGAGCACCTGAAGAGCTGCTTCCTTGAGATTTTTCCACCATACGAGAGCAGAGCATCTTTAGCACCTGAATGAACACTTCTGCCACAGTAAGCGAGTGACTTCTAACCTTGGCTGGCTCACAGCGACTCCCACTCTCTTCCTCATGGTGTAGAAGCCTGAAGAGCAGCTTACATAATTCCGTTTGGGTGTAGCGATTCAGTGCGAGGAGTTGAAATATTTCATAATCCAACTAACCTCACACTGACGGGATGCTGTACATACAGTATATAGAATTTTATGTCACAGTTCCATAACATTGAGTAACTCTTTACATTTAGCTGACACTTCTTTCCAAAGCAACTTACAATTATTTACCCGTTTGTACAAGTGGGTAATTTTACTGGAGCAATTTAGGGTAAGTACCTTGCTCAAGGTACTACAGCTGGAGGTGAGACTCAAACACATGACCTTTAGATCCAAAGGCAGCAGGTCTAACCACTATACTACCCATTGTTTTTAATAGTCTATATACAGAAGTGGTATCAGTCAGATGGGATTTTAATATTTTTCATTTTCAATGCAGTCAGATTGCATTAGCGCCCCGTTGTGTGGTTGATTGACAAGGTGATTCGGAGGGGCGGTGGATTGCTTGTGCAGAAGAACCTGCTCCGGTAACAAGCAGAAAGAAAACAATCGGTTTCTATCTCATCTCATCACTTGAAAAATTCTCTTCTATGTGAAATAATTAAATAATTAGCCCAGGGAAGAGGATTATTGTGAAGCAGTGATGCCTTTGTAATTTTATCTGAAGGAATTAACAATTTGGATTCACCTGTAATTTGCACAAGTCAATGTATTGTTTGGCATTATCCGAATGCTTTTGTGAATCAAACTTTAAAGAAAACAACAGGCTCACTGCTTTAAACCATATCAGAATGAACGTGTTTAAAACTGGCCCAAGTGCTTGTGTAGATGATGCTCACAATTTAAGGTACACATCAAAACTAAAATAAAGTGCATTAAAGAGAGAAACAGGGACATTCCTCAGTTCCTGCACTGCCAAAGCTGGGGATGCTCTTTCTTTAAGGTGATGTCACCCTGCTCTCTTCCCATCCTGACTACTTCACAAGTAATTATAAAACATTTCTAAAATGTGAGTGCTGTCAGACTCAATAAGATAGAGACCCAGCACTCAGTTACCATGGGAAAGATTCACTGAAAGTAATAAGGTCTTTTCAAACCAAAGGTGCATCTAAATATCCAAAAGGCATGCGATTAAACTGAAAAAGTCCCTTTAATGCGGTAGTTGTGGTATTCTGAGTTAGTTTTGGAGATCCTCATTTGCTCATTTCCTCTAGCCCAAAAAATATTTATACATACATGTTTATAAATTTGTTTATTTTATTTTGTCGCAGTCTACAACAAAACAAAGACACATTCGTATTCCTTTCCTTGCTCCCGTCACACTATGTCAATATTTTGGACGTTTCACATCAAAATTCAGAATATATTTAGACCTGTTTGCATATTGTGCATGAAAAAATATAACGACAGTGCCTATAATACTGATAAATATTAATCGCAGCAGAGTGTGGAGGCATGTAGAATTAACAGTAACCACATCCCTCCTTGAAGTTCCATTTAATGAAATGTCTTCGTAAAAGCTGCACGCAACAAACACCACGATCAGCAGACAAGCAATCTGGGTCATGTCTTAAACAAACTCCAGAGAAGGGGGACTTTCCTGAAATAGTGCTAAACCAACCCATACAGTACCTGACATGGGATGCCCCAACCACAAATTGCCCCCAAGTGACAAAATAAAAAAAAAAAAAAAAAATTACATTTAGATGTTATTATGTGGGGGTGCGGTGGCGCAGTGGGTTGGACCACAGTCCTGCTCTCCGGTGGGTCTGGGGTTCGAGTCCCGCTTGGGGTGCCTGGCGACGGACTGGCGTCCCGTCCTGGGTGTGTCCCCTCCCCCTCTGGCCTTACGCCCTGTGTTACCGGGTTGGCTCCGGTTCCCCGTGACCCCGTATGGGACAAGCAGTTCTGAAAATGTGTGTGTGTGTGTGTGTGTGTGTGTGTGTGTGTGTGTGTTATTATTAGAACTCTAAATTGTCATGCAAAACATAGGGGCCTGGGACGACTGGACCCAAGTGCAGCGTCGTTTGTCCGGAGACGAGGGATGAGGCGAGTTCTCGGTGTCGGGGACAGGCGAAGGGTCGGTCGATCGGCAGTCAGAGTCAGAGCGAAGATCCATGGGCGAGGTCAGGGGACTTAGCGAAGGGTCGGTCGAACGGCGAACAGGACAGAAACGAGGATCCGTGGACGTGGTCGGGAAACGAAGCGAAGAGTCAGAAACTGGAGGATGTGAACGAAGAGCTAGCGATGCTTGTGAACGAAGAGTCACGAGAAAGGGCGAATGTCCCTGACGAGATTCCTTAACGGTCTGGGCGTTGGAGTGTCTTTTAAAGGGTAGGTGCTGAACTGGAGTCAGGTGCTGTCGATTGAGTTGTGCGCGTGGACGTGACATAAATACATAAAACAAATATTTGGTAAAATGAGCACACAATTATCATTGAGCACAAATTTGGCACAATGAAATGTTTTACATACCACCCATTAACAAATGCCATGTATTAATTTGGAAGCACTGGAGAAAATGGTTTAAACAAATTCATGCTTAAAATGGTCTCATTTAAAAATGCACACCACAAGCGTTTAAATCACTCCAGTGCTCTAACCTGGACACTTCATCACATCATGTGATGCCCAACAACCTGACCTCAGTTCTAAAATTCCAAGGTCTTGACATAGAGATCGGACTGAAGCTTGTGTTACAGGAATGCACGTGGACTTAATTACAGAACAAAAACTAACAGCAAGCAATCTGGGAAAACAGTTGCTATACTAATTATATCATTTCATTGTTGACATGGATGGGATAATCCTCCCACACCTGTGGCATCAACAATAAAAGACATATTTCAGTTGCCAAACACAGACAGACAAGAGATTCATCACTGTTACTGAACGAATAAACCGAACTTCTGTTATTTTGACCTTAGTTACTTTCTACCATCATGACACAGTCTTCTTCAGTCTCTTTTCTTGGGAGGGCACCTTCAAAAAGTCTTGACACACATGCTGAGTTTCTGGTCATTGGCACAAACCTCAAAAAAATCACCAAGCTTGTATTCACGGTCACCATCTGCAAGCGTGACACAAAAATGTGTTACGGGAGGTCGACGAAGGTTACTGTCACAATGAAAACGCTCCATTTTCAGTCCTCTCTTCCATGAGGAAATATTTTCTAGGGCTCTCAAAATGACTTCATCATTGGATTGACAATATATTGAAACTGGAAATGTCTCAGTACAGTTTTGTTCAAAGCAACTATGTTAATAAACCGATCTTTCGAGAATTTCAGTCTGTTGTTCCATGGCTGCAAGGTTTTCCCAAAATACAACCTCTCTAACCTTCTTGATCTGTTCTATCTACCTGGCTGAACACAATATCTTGTGTCAGAAGCAGTTGATCTCTTGTCCTTCCATTTCAAGTGCCTGCCTACTATTATCTCTTTTTAAATGGCAAATGAGCAGGCGGTTGATAGCTAAACCCCAGCTCGAGAAACAATACCACTGACATCACTGGAGACCAGTAACTTACTGTTGCCTGATACATTTAATAATACCACCTGCTGAGAAAATCAGAAGAATGCATCTCATAGGACTTCTTTGTGACAGTGGTTGACCCCAGTCACATTTGACAAATGAGAGATTTGTCAAATTTACTACACAATTTACAATCTACAATTTACTGGCACCTAAAGATCTTTAATTTGCATGATGATTAAACATAGACCATCTTGAGCAGTAGTCAACTAATAAGGGGGTTGATCTGAAAGCTGCAACATTACCAGCTTAGAAAGAAGCACGTGAAGAACTCGAATGGTGTTTACATGAGCTCGTCAATCAGGAAACTGATGAAACCACATTTTTCGAGAACTTGTTTGCACTGGCTGTCATTTCTTTTCCTTTTTTTCCAGGGGAGCGTTCTCTGTGGTGCGCAGATGCGTGAAAGTACTGTCAGGACAGGAGTATGCTGCCAAGATCATCAATACCAAGAAGCTTTCTGCAAGGGGTAGGTTTTCCTGCCTCGTTGTAAACTACCTTTCAATGTTTCAGATTTATTTTATCAGTAAGGAGGGTTAGGATGCAGAAAGCCAAGAGATGAACGAAGGAGCAGCTCATCTGTCACTTATGTCACATAAGTTTCCAGAAGGGGCTTGTGCAGCAGTCGGTCCAAATACTTCAGTTGTCATAACCCTCCCCCAGGTGGCAAAATGATGCAGAACAAATCCCACATCGCGCAACATCTCAAGCTCAAACTGTAGCATTGAGCTCTAGTCTCTTCGGGACAGTCCATTGGGTGGCTGACCCTAGTCGCTCAAGTGAGTCAGCCACCCAATGATGATCTTGATAATCCGCTACACCCCAACCAGACTGCTTTGCTCTTCCACATCTGCCCGCTTGGTGGTCCCACGTATGAAAGCACAGAGGTTCTCGGTTCTGGCTCCATTGTGGTGGAAGGACCTCCCCCTCTCACTCAGAACTGCTGAATCTCTGTCCACATTTAAAAAGGGTCTTAAAACTCACCTCTTCCAGACTCACTTCGCCCATCATCTCTTAAGTTCATGTAAGGTGTAAATGTTCATGCTCCATAGCTTTAAGATGATGCCGGATAAATCTTTACACAGCTACTCCTGTCATGTAACGTAAATGTTTATATGTATCTCCAAAAAAAAAATAAAAAATTACTAGGAAGGTGATCAGGAATCCTCGATATTCGGATAAAGTTTTCTACAGCTGCTCATGTGATGAACATTGGTTCATATGGTGGAAAGAAACAAACGAACTGCACTTAAGAATCAAACGTCTGCATCCAAGTGTCTCTTCCTGCTAATGTAATGAACACATTGTATTTTCTATGAGATGTTCGTCGCTTTGGAGAAAAGCGTCTGATAAATGAATACATGTACATTTAAATGTAGTCCATTGGGCTACACGCTCTATCCTGTGACTGATGAAGAAAGGCCTTCGAGATAATTCCCTGAGGGAAGTGCATCCATGTGTTCATCCCAACCCCAAGCAAGAAGCCCTGTCCATGCTCATTAAAGATGCTGAATGGGAATGTAGCCTCAACACCCTTTATTAATGGTTTCAAAGACTACATTTCAAAGAGCATTTTCTTTTTGTCCAGAAAAGATTGCTTTGACTTTTGTATGGGAAATTATTCGGCGATAGAATAACCCAGAATAAACCATCTGAGAAAAAGATGATGTGGGTGATTTTTTTTTAATTTCTTGTTATTATTTCAGCTGCTCTGCTCTGAGCATATGGCATTGGCTTCAAGATACACACACATTTCCAAAATGAATTTGTAGCAGTGGTTTATATTGATAAGAACAGATAATTTAGATCTAATTAGAACACCTAAAGTACATTAAAAATGACATCAGAGTATTTTTAGTCCCCATTATTTCTCTAGTTACTTAAGTTAATTGTATGCTGTAATTGAACTGTCTGACTTGTCTACTCGTTTTGAATCTTAATTTGATAAAATGCTAAAAATATTTTAAATATATTTTAATTGTTAATATTGAGTTTCGTCTCAATACATTTTCAGCAAATAACATTACACAAGCTCATCGGATTTATTCATAACTGACAGCTTTCTGGTGTATTTTGATCCAGGTATGTTTGAATAAGAGTAGATGTGCGGGTATAAAAAAAAAAAAATTGCAACCACTGCAGTTACTTTTTTGTCTTTACGTTCACATTTTTTTGTTTGTAATGTTATGTTGTCAACTGCATTAATAAAATGGTACATCTTCTGTTCCAACAAAATCTTTTGTTTTTATGTATCTGCAATACCTAGTCTTCTGTTTGTAAAGTGAAGTCCATCATTTAAGAAGCATGATCAATTTGGACATAATAATGGAAGGAAATCCTGTTAAATTACATGGAATTAAATGGAATGAATGGAATGAAATCCTGACTTCAGAAGTTCCCCATGAAATGCTTCCTTTGGTCCTAATCTACCTCTTGGATGATTTTAGACAACAATTGCTTTCGAAGAAACAGCACAAACGTTTGGTTTTGAAAGTGACCTAATGGCCTTTCACCATGATGAGTAATCAATGCAATCCTTGCTGAAGATGTAGACAGTGAGAATTATACCAGATAAAATGTGGAATCCCATGGAAGCTTCAATGAATTCTCTCACACTAACCTCTTGAACCACACTGGGTTTTCAAGGCAGAAAACAGAGAACACACATCAACTCTGTTTCCAAAGCCTGTGTTTGCATGTCTTGTGTTTTTCAGGCATCTGCTTGGTGCTGAATAATTCAGGGCCTGTTCTAAAGCATTTCACTTTGTCTTGAATTTATTAGATGAAGTCTACCCAAATAACTGATTTACCAAGTCAGGAAATTAAGCGGCTCTGAAGCAACAACAGGCCTACAGAAAAACAGTTAGGACCCGAATTTGTTATTTCATTCGAGTGGCCATAAAGAATATATATATTTTTAATCACTGTATGGCAAAGGTAAACCCATGTCTATTTTCCATAGTAATGATTTTGATCACGAAAGGATTAATTATGGTCTGTATATGCTTTCATGCTAGAACATAGGGCACTGCTCATGAAATCTAATAATCATTCTAAAACCAAAATACTTCTTGATATTAGACTGGTATCTGCAGGGTACTAAACCTTGGTGAAGAACTGTTTGGTTGTAGAGGGGGTGGAATAAAATGCCCCAAAGGTATTCTGAAGTGATTAGCAGCTCACACCTCCCACACAGTGTTGCAAGGCACACAGTGTTCCACTTGATGTACATAGATATGTATCGTGTGTCCAACTCTTGTTCAGTGCTGGACTCAGTAGTTTCAGTAGTTTTTTTCCAGCACCTCATCTGACTGAGATGAATGTGAATAATGTCTCTCATCGACATTTTCATTACTTATCGTGTCTTTTACTGCCATGTAATACAGAGAGATAAGAGAGGTTAAGCCCATTGTACTCGCTGACACGTCGCCAAACGGAGAGCTAAAAATTGATTCGATGGGCAAAGCAGGTATGCAGTACGGCAATGAAGTTGCTTGCAGCTCTCAGATGAGACGTGTTGTCCAATAAGATCTTCCCTGTTGCCATAATGAACCAAGGGCATGATGCACAAAAGGTCAGTGTTCTCACCTGTGCAAACGGCCACGGACTGAGCCGAATTATATAGCTGAGTTTAGAAAAAGTCAAGCAATCGATAATGATCCTTATACTCTTACTGTCTCGATCTTATTACTTCCTCTTATCGTTCACCTTTAGACCATGAAGTACATATGTACCTTTTCACAGTGAATTTATTCCTTTAAATGAGGGCTGGGAAATACTGATGTTGCATAATTGTTCCATAGTTTAGTTTTTTTGGCTATTTGTATTTTCCACTAAGTCTTCATTCTATGTCTAGCATGGCTGCACTGAATCACATCCAGGGCAGTACATTTATTAGACGCTTTTCTCCAAAGCAACACACAATGTTGAGGTTACAATTATTTACCTTTATGAAAAAGTACTACAGCTGGAGATGAGACTTCAACCTACAACCTTTGGGTCTAAAAGCAGCAGCTCTAACCACTACACCACCAGCGACAAAGAGAAAGTTTGATGAGAAAACAGAAAAAAACTGAAAATTCCAAGTTTACTTAACTGAACGACAGACAGTATAAGTGAGGAAAATAAGGAGATGAGACTCAAGACAGAAGAATAAACAAGCTGTTCTGATTAATTGCATAATAATGTTATTATAAGACTACATTTCATAGGGAAAAAAATTCTGTGTTTGAACAGGATTTCTTAATGGAGTATTTGTTAAGATGTGGTGGTGCAGTGGGTTGGACCGGGTCCTGCTCTCCAGTGGGTCTGGGGTTCGAGTCCTGCTTGGGGTGCCTTGCGATGGACTGGTGTCCTGTCCTGGGTGTGCCCGCTCCCCCTCCGGCCTTACGCCCTGTGTTGCTGGGTAGGCTCCGGTTCCCTGTGACCCTGTATGGGACAAGTGGTTCAGAAAGTGTGTGTGTGTGTGTGTGTGTGTGTGTGTTAGCGTGGCCTTTAAGGTCGACTGACGAAACTGCAACAGACTGCAGAGCCCTACATGGAAAACATGCAATGCAAGTGTAAAGACAACTTCAAGAATGTTTGCTTTGCTGTGGCAGAAACAGCAGTTGAAGCTACAGCTCATATCCTTCTTTGCCAGGTATGGATGATGGAAGTGCTCCACCAGAGGAGTGGGAGGGGTCTTCTTCAGGACTTTCTACTGAGATTTCACAAAATGCATGTAATTTACATCTTCAGCTAAAATATCAGGTTACTCAGGATATCAGGCAAATACAGCATAAGGCAATTACTCCAGTTGGGTACAAAATGGCATTGAATGTGTACATTTGGAAAACTCGACACAGAGATGTTCATTTTACAAGCATTACCATCTTGGTCATTTTCAGAAAATGACTATAGTGTAGTAAACTGTTATTTTACTTGATGACGTGTTATAACTTTTAATTCCGATTTTATGCATCTGATCGGTTGAAAAGACGATACTGCTCATTCGGCCCATTCACGGTAAATTATGAGTGCTTTCAGAACGAACCCGGTCCTTCCGATGATTGACCGCTGCAACATGAATACAGGAAAAGGAGCTCCTAGAGTACTGTAATAAAGTCAAGGCAAAATTTGCCATGAAGCCAACTTCAGGAGAGTATTCCTGACATGCTACCAGCAGATTCTGCCAAGATCAGGTTGCATTGTAGCGCTGCGGTCTCAGCGTTTGGGTGATGCGAGAGGACATGGGGTCGATCCTCACTCAGTCTGTGTGGAGTTTGCATATTCTCCCTGTATCTGCATGGGTTTCCTCCGGGTGCTCTGGTTTCCTCCCACAGTCGAAAGACATGCTGTTCAGGTTTCCCCATAGCGTGTGAGTAGCAGAGAGAGTGTGTGTGTTCCACTGATGTATGGATGAGTGACCCAGTGTAAGTAGTGTATCTAGCAGTGTAAGTTACCATGGTGGATAAGGTGTATGGGCTGATAATAGTACATAGAGTTCATTGGAAGTGGAGAAAAGCATCTGCTAAATAAATAAATGTAAAATGTACCAGCAAACCTTAAATAAAGCTAGCAGATCGAATGTCTGCAGAATGTTTTTTCCCTCTCAACCAAGGCCTGAAAGGCAAACTGAACAGCTCTTAAGCTTGACTCATGTAAGAAAACAAAGATCAAGCTCTAGATTGCAAGTGCCACAGCGGAGAGATGAGTCCGCCATCCGCCGTGCCAGCGATGCGTGGGAGTGAATGCCAAAAAAAAGAAGGAAATGGCAGTGCATGTTCCTGTTGATGGTCTCCTCGGAAGCCATTTAGTGGTTACTGTAGATGCAAATGCATTGGCTGTAGAGTCAGCAAGTATTTTTGTTGCACAGGAGGAGAAAGAGAGAGACAGAAAATCTGGTGATGCAAGGAAATTGACACTATTAACTACAATCAGTGTTTTGAAAAATATACTTGTAGGAATTCTGCTTATATGTTGTGAAGAGTCTGACTGCAAAAAGAAAAATGCACCTGCAAAGTATGTATTCAAGAATTATTTTAGCATGGGAATATGATTTTTTTTTCCAGGCTAAATGTGTATTGTTACAACATAAAAATTGCAACTTGAGGGAAATATTGTATTAATGAAAAATTATACAAAGAAAACCCACCTCATGACATTAGTATAACTTTGGCATAACTATGTATGTCAAATACTGTGGGAGGAAACCAGAGCACCCCCTGGAACTCTATACAGACAACATGCAAACTCCACAGAAACTGAGTAGCGATTGAACCCATGTCCTTTCGCACCACCCAGACACGGTGAGACAGCTGCGCCACCGTAGTACTGTGCCACTTTTATTAGTTCACATTCTTTAGCAAAAAAAAAATGATCTTTGTTTAAAATGCTGTGGAATGTTATCCAGTGGAACTGGTCTTTATATGAGGAATTCAGGAACCCTTTTATCTTAAGATGGTCCTTTTAATGCCACTCTAACCATCTTCTGCGGGCATCACACCCAGCCTATAACAAAATGTACACCACACCAAATAAATATTTATGAGCTTGTGGGTTCTGTCTACCGGATCCCTTAATGTTTGCTTTTTCAGCGTTTTGCAGTAGCCTTTTTGAGAATTAAGCAATGAACCCTATAAATTGTATTTATTTTACAAGGACAGGCCAATCTGTGGTCTTCTGCCAACGTGCAACAGAGAAAACATGGATTTCCCATTGCTGCTTACAGAGACAGGGTGAAACTGTCATTGCTTCATACATAATGATAGTACTAGTATTTATTTCAAAATTTGCATGTGTAATTTTAATTCTGAACTGAATTTCTTACATTTACACATTTAAATAACAGTGTATTTAAAGATATCAGATACATATTTGCAAATTGCTGTTTTATAAATGGGGTTGTGTGGTGGCGCAGTGGGACAGTGTGTGTGTGTGTGTGTGTGTGTGTGTGTGTGTGTGTGTGTGTGTGTGTGTATTGCATAAACTAAATAAAAACATTTTAATATCACATATGTTTGTATGCAATTGTACTAAGAATAAATCCCTGAGATGGTATTCCCTGAGCCTCAGAATACACACATACACACACACTGTGTGAAACCACTCATCCTAAGCGGGGTCGCGGCGAACCAGACCCTAGCTCTGCAACACAGGGTGCAAGGCCGGAGGGGAAGGGGACACATGCTGGACAGGACACCAGTCCGTCCCAAGGCATCCCAAGCAGGACTCGAACCCCAAACCCATTGCACCACCATGCCTCCCAGTCTCACAATCTTCACTCAAGTTTATTATCCCCTCAATTTTGTTGTGCTAGGCTAGGAGAGTACACTGTAGACAGGATGGCAATCCTTTACAGGGTTGTCACACATGCACTCACACTTCGGAAACTCACACATACACACACAATGGACAAGTTAGCTTCACCAGTTCACCTAAAGCAGATGTTTTTGGACTGTGGGAGGAAACAGGAGCACCTGGAGGAAACCCACACAGACACCAGTAGAACATGCAAACTATACGCAAACTAAGCTGGGTTCAAATCAATGTCTAAACAGCCCAGGGCCTGTGATGCAGCAGCGCTACCTGCTGCACCACTGTGCCACTCCCTCACAATCAAAAGTTCCAGGTATTTTATTGTCTCAAGATTTTATCACGGTTTGGAAAAGGCAGCGCAATTTTTGGAATGGGACAATCTATAACACAAGGCCCTTCAAGATGTGCAAGACGGGGAATCAGATCACGAGACGGGGGCATCGCTTGGGGGAGGCAAGAACGGCTCGATCCATAGCCTGGTGATCTTCTCATAGGAGACGGCTTGCTGTGCATCCACTGTTGAGTTCTGCAGGCAGGTACAGACCTTTGCTTTGTGAGACAAGGCAGCACATCCTGTCCTGTGACAAAGCTTTACTGTCGCACCTACATGATGACATTTTGTGAAAATGGAACATACCGGAGATCTGGGAGCGCTGTGATTGTAGGGTTAACGAAGAGTGTGGCGTGGGCCTGCTGACTCACCTTCCAATGTAGCAATGGTTTATGGGTGTTTGGGGGAGGGGGTTGGTGGATGGAGTGAGTGTCCTCAAGAAAGCGGCAGCCAAACCCCTCCCTCAGAGTCTGTGGTGTGAAGGGGTTTTTACGACATTATATGTGTTGAACATCTTCGATTTACATTCACGTGTATTCATTTATCTGATGCTTTTCTCCAAAGCGACATACATCTCATAGAAAATACAATGTGTTCATTACATTAGCAGAGTGAGTCTGGAAGAGGTGAGTTTTAAGACCCTTTTTAAATGTGGACAGAGATTCAGCAGTTCTGAGTGAGGGGGGGGGCGTCATTCCACCACAAGCTAGAACATGTGAAGATGAGATGTTCGAATTTTTTAAAATATGAGGCATAGCTTTTGATTTTAAATGATGTCAAAGGACTCTGTGCTCACACTTTGCTGAAAGTCAGCTTTGCAACATATGAATTGTACTTGTACAAACAACCAGGGTCTGAGAGGGATAGATCCAGACTGTAATTTTGCAGCACATCATCTTATTCCAGAGTTCTGGATGAAAAGCTACAAGTTCAGAATCTGCTGCAGACATACAACACAATTTATTTATTACCATAAACTGCAATATTGCGAGAAAAGTTTCACTTCTTTATTGTCAAACTCAGGTCTGGTGCGAGACATTTTTCAATAAATGTAAAATACTTTGAAATAATGTTTTTGTATCCTTATACAAATGTAAGGTGGCACGGTGGCACACTGAGCAGCACTGCTGTCTCACAGTGCCTGGGTGGTACGAGAGGACGTGGGGTCAATCCCTTCTCAGTCTGTGTGGAATTTGAATGTTGTCTGCGTGAGTTTCCTCCAGGTGCTCTGGTTTCCTCCCACACTCCAAAGACATGCTGTTAACCCATAGTGTGTGAGTGACAGAGAGAGTGTGTGTGTTCCACTGATGTATGGATGAGTGACCCAGTGTAAGCAGTGTATCTAGCAGTGTAAGTCACCGTGGTGAATAAGGTGTGTGGGCTCATAACACTACATAGAGTTCATTGGAAGTCGCATTATAGAAAAGTGTCTGCTAAGTAAATGTAAAAGTAGGAATCTACTGATGTAACAGCAAACACACCAGGTTTAATTTACGCTATTTCTTAACTCTGGCCGTGTATGAGCACTTATCATTTGCCCCATTATAAGAATTCCTTTTAAAATGTTTTTACTCGAGTAAATTAGCTGGCATGAACCAATCAATCACGGTGGAATGATCTCCCTAAGCTGCTGAAACATGTAAAGAGTGCAGTTTCGGACATGCATGCTGCAGAGAGCACCGGGGTTGATGCCAGCTGCTGTCCGGTCCACAAACCATGATGTAACCCCCCCACCCCCCCCAGCACTGTCTGGCATGAGCTGTGCGAGCGGCTCAGCGGCAGAATCCCCGTCGGGTGCAGCGTGGGGGGAGTCTCACAGCAGACGCGCAGCCCCGTCGGCATGCCATAGCGAGGCCCAGGAACCCTGCCACAGCAAGGGTGTCATCAGCTGTCTGACACCGTGTCAATCACCCACGCGGATGGCCCTGCATCCTCTAAGAGAGAGACAGGGTGGGTGAGAGAGGGTGAGCGAGGCAGCGAGGACACCGCAGATCAGATACACTGGCACCGAGAATGAACTGTACTGAGTGTGAGACTCGACGCAGCTGCCAATCAAAAACCGTCTTCTGCCAAATAGAAGCTCCCTGTTGTCCGTCCAACATGTTGAAGACAGAAGGATTGTACCTCTAAGGAACACTGCAGGTAGATAGCTGGTAGGATAGTGGTTAGAAGTGCTGACTATGGACCTCAATGTTACCAGCTGAGTTCTCACGCTTGAACAAGGTACCTACCCTAAAAATTGCTCCAATAAATTGCCCAGCTGTGTAAATAATTGCAAGTACACAAACACTGTAAACTGATTTGCTGAATGAATGGATGTAAATTATTACACTCTGCTCTGGTTTTTAACCATTGTCCTCAGCAACGGCAGGAAATGTGCAGTTATCCAGGGAGGTAATGCAATGTCACTGACACCTCATGTGCCTTTCTCCATTCACTGATAACTTATTCATTTAACTGACACTTTTCTCCGAAGCAGCTTGCATTGTTAGGGTTACGGCTATTACAAGCTTACAATCACTTACCCGTTTATACGGCCGGGTAATTTTTTACCAGAGCAATTCAGGGCAAGTACCTTGCTCAAGGAGACTACAGCCAGAGGTTGGGAATCAGACCTGTGACCTTTGGATCCAGTAACAGTAGCTCTCACCACTGCACCACCAGCTGTCCCATCACATATATAGATATGGCTCAGCAGCAGATATATACATCTATCTATGTTGGAGTGTATATATGTTTGTGTGTACGTGTGTTTTGAATGTTTGTGTACCTTAAAAAATTGTACGAAAGGTGATGAGGAATCGTGTATTCTGAGTTTTATGCACCTACTCGTGCCATGAACATCGGTGCATATAGTGGAACGAAACAAAGTTTACTTAAGAATCACACATCTGCAACTATGTCTCTCCTTCTTCTAATGTAATGAACACAATGCATTTCTCTGAGATGTACATTGCTTTGGAGAAAAGTGTCTGCTAAATTAATAAATGTAAAAAAAAATACGTTTGTATATACACACACATTTTCAGAACCGCTTGTCCCATACGGGGTCACGGAGCCTACCCAGTAACATAGGGAGTAAGGCTGGAGAGGGAGGGGACACACCGAGGACGGGGCGCCAGCCCATTGCAAGGCACCCCAAGCGGGACTCGAACTCCAGACTCACCGGAGAGCAAGACTGTGGTCCAGCCCACTGCACCCCCCTTGTACACATACATATATACCTGTATATGTATTCGTATATATATGTAGACACATACTCATACCTTTGTTAACCCTAAAGGTCCTCACATATTTCTTTTTTTGTGGAAGGTTTTGGATGATTCCGGAGGACCTTTCCTTACTTCGTGCAACTGCTCTTTTATTCTGCTTCTGAGGAATAAGTTATGGGGGAGGTGCTGCACCGCTGGGAGGGAATGTGTATTTCGGCTGAGAGAAGTATTTTACCACACAGCGTATGACTGCTTGCTGTAGAGACTTAAGGGCTATTTATGTTCCGGCTTCATGGCATCAGAAGTGCACGGATTGCCTGGGGACGTCCAATAAGTCTTTGTCGGAAACATAATTCGATACAGAGAATAATTTAATCATCTTTCATGGGATAAATCAAGACTTTAGACTACAATAGAAAATCTAAATCAGTTTCCGCAGGCTAAATACCGAAATGTGTTCGATGGGCAGGTAATGATGATATTGCAGCAGATGGGGGCCGCAGGCAGGGTGCTGGAAAGAACTGTAGCCATGCAATTTGATGGTCACTGCTGTGAATCCTTGCTCTTGCTGTAGTACCACTGAACAAGGTACTAACCCTGAATACTTTGGCAAATACCCCACTATATTAAGGGTAAATCAATATGCAGCTTATTTTTGCATAAACATTGTTAGTTTCCTCGGACGGATAGATGACAATCGATTGCAGACATTTTCAAACGAGGAAAGATGCTCTTTTGGCAGAATAAAATCACATTATTTTAGAGAATTCAAGAAAATGTTTTCGGTGGAGGGGGGGGTGTTTTCAGCACAGGAATGAACGTTGAGCTAAAGTATGATGCAAAACAGCTGGAAAATGCTGCAAATGCGAAGAAACAGGAGAGGGTTACGTTCTCATCTGGGTATTCCACATTTCCAGCTTTGCGTTACCATTCAGTTTGAGTTGCCATGTTTTGCCTGCCTTGTCAGAGCCAGATTGCATCTTTTCATCGACGCTCTATCACAAATAACGTGTTAGTGCCTGGTAAGGCTGGCAGGGCTTTTCAGCGGTCAGTTAATCTTTCTGTAAAGGGACAGTGTCAATCGTACAATTGTGCAGAACCAGGTTTAACGCTTGATCTGTACAATGAACAAATAAGCAGCACAAATAAACATCTCGGAAGCGACACAGAGTTGAAAGCCTTTTAATCCGTGTAGTTAATCTGAACAAATACCTGCCACATGCTGAGATCTGTTCTTGTGAGTTGATCGTCTTGCTGTTGAATGCAGACAATTAATAAAAATGTCTATATGTACTGAGCGTGCATTTACTCTTTATGGTTTACATGTACATTTATTTATTTGGCAGATGCTTTTCTCCAAAGCGACTTCCAGTGAACTCTATGTAGTGTTATCAGCCCACACACCTTATTCACCGCGGTGACTTACACTGCTAGATACACTGCTTACACGGGGTCAATCATCCATACATCAGTGGAACACACACACCATGGGTGAACCTGAACAGCAGGTCTTAGGAGTGTGGGAGGAAACCAGAGCACCCGGAGGAAACCCACGCAGACACGGGGAGAACATGCACACTCCACACATTTTGAGCGGGGATCAAACTCACGTCCTCTCGCACCGCCCCATTTTGGCTGAATTTACATTTGCATTGCAGGCACAAAAGTGATGAAATAGAACTCGATATCAAGCCATTCGAGAAATACTCTACTCTACTGAACTGGTGCATAACTTTACGATAGGTTTAGGCACCAGTTCAGGCACTTGGTGTTACACTGTTCCAGTGGTGCTCTGATGACCTTGAGTCATCTCCCGCCGTGCTAAATGGAGTAAACAGTATGGTGGGACTCCTGTGACAACACACTTTGCTCCTCTGTTTCGATGCCGCGGGGCAGCAGAAAGGGCAGCGTTGCTGCCAAGACGCTCTTCTCTGACAGCGTCAGGGAGCTGCTTCCCTATGGAGTGGCATAATGGCCCTGAGTGAGCAGTGGTCCGCAAGCTGAGCGACCACGTGATGCGAATGCTCACTGGCCTCATCGAGTGCTCGCTCTTTGGTTACCAGCCAGCGTGTGTAAAAGGTGGTACAATCATTACGTGAAATGATGCGGAAAGGTGCTGGTACTCTGTTAGTGTTCAGTTCAAGTTTGAGTTATCACCCAAGCTGGACCCACCTTTTAGCCTACCTTCTTTTAATTAACATATTTTTTGTTTGCCTATTATTAATATTATTGTTTCACACAGAGTACAGTTGTCTACCGTTATCCAGCCCTTAGAAAAACTCCAGTTTTTCCTAAGCTCATCCCACGTTCACCCCAAAATTATCCGCAATGGTATAGAGAATCACAAGGCAAAAATAGTGTAACACATTCGATTAGAATGAATAATAACGTGGTTTGCGTCTGAAAATAAAAAAGTTTACTTTTGGAGCATGGGCTTTTTTATTTCGTAATATTTTATATTTTACTTTTTGTTCCACTTCAAATTAGAAATAAATTCAGAAATTAAAGATTTGTAATTTGACAGTTGCTTTTTTAATGTTTATTGGGCCTACAGGGTAATGGTGAGCTGAAATTTTCACAGAGAAGACAAGTTTTCATGAAGGGTGAACATGATGGGTCTAGTGTATATAAATTAAATTTAAAAAATATTTTTCACAAAGTAAACTTACCGTAACAATGCGCCTGGACTGGCTTTAGGAAGATGAAGGCTACATGTCACAATTAATGGAACGAATAATTGGAAAATTAAAGCACAATTTTGCAGAGGATGAAAAGACAAGTAAATGCAGACTGTACGGCTTGTAGTGGCACATGGTTCCCGCGACGAAGTGTGTTTCACAGTCTCTCTCACACAACTGCTTGACGCAGTTTTCAAATGTGGTCTCATTTTATTGCACTGGAGGAAATGTTTGGATAAATAAAAATCTCGACTGATTGATGATAAAGGGTATTAATAAGGGGGGGGGGGGGCAGTGGGTTGGACCGGGTCCTGCTCTCCGGTGGGTCTGGGGTTTGAGTCCCGCTTGGGGTGTCTTGTGGCAGACTGGCGTCCCGTCCTGGGTGTGTCCCCTCCACCTCCAGTCTTACGCCCTGTGTTGCCAGGTTAGGCTCTGGCTCCCCCACGACCCTGAATGGGACAAGCGTTTCAGAAAGAAAAGGGTATTAATAACTGTAGATCAGAGGGGTGGAAAACAGGATATCAGGAGAGAGATACTGGGGGGGGGGGGGGGGGGGGGGGATTAATATACTATACTGGCTAAAATAGGTATCTGTGTCTGAACTAAAATCATAGAAAAAACAAAATTCAGCGCTACGGTGTTATGAGGTTGAACTCCTGACATTGAATGGTAAAAGCAAATTGGACAGATTAGTTTGCACACAAGACTTGTTCATGGATTCACTTTTTAGTTTATTGTAGATAGCAAAGAAATGCAAATATGTCTTGAAACATGTGTTACAGTTACATAACAACATTTTTGTATTTCCAATAGCCATACAAATTTGAAAGCCATTTCCAACAGAAATGCAGGCAATAATAATTAATTTGGGGTGATATGTAGAATATGTTATTTTTCGTTACCCATTTCACATGTGGTACTGTATACTTTATTTGCCCTTTATTGTTATATTTATAGTTTTTGTGAGTGGGTAAAATACATTTCAAACATACTTTTTCTCTAGTGGGAGGATTTTTTTTAAGGGTTGGAATTTGTTCTTGGTGTGTTTGTTCATATATCTTATTCTATTCCTGGTGAATTCTGCAGAGTTGCCTAGCAACACAGTTTTCAGTGTCCACAGAACAGCTATGCTTAAATATTGCTTTTGTCAGTACGGTGCTGTGAGGGGAAACATTACACATACTTTCACATTGAAATAGCTCATTTCACAAAAAAAAATTAAGAAAATTACTGTGCATTTTCAAGAGGGCCGAGAGCTAATATAGTGCTTTGTGTCGGAAATAGAGCAACACAAACAAAAATAAGGAAGGGAGTTTTGTGTTAGTGACCTTCTAGTCATCCTACTAGTTTCAGGCTGAAGCAAGCTCCCACACTCACACACACACACACACACACACACATTTTCTGAACCGCTTGTCCCATATAGGGTCGCGGGGAACCGGAGCCTACCCGATAACACAGGGCGTAAGGCCAGAGGGGGAGGGGACACACCCAGGACGGGACGCCAGTCCGTCGCAAGGCACCCCAAGCGGGACCCGAACCCCAGACCCACTGGAGAGCAGGACCCGGCTCAACCCACTGCGCTACCGCACCCCCGAGCTTCCGCACTCATGTCGTGCAAATTAAATAATGTAACACAGTTTGAAAGCTTGTAAACTGGTATGTGAGAAGTAAAGGCAGCCAACTAGATTAGTTTTAAATTTATTTATTTATCAAGCACTTTTCTCGAAAGTAACTTGTAGTGTTATCAACCCACACACCTTATTCACCACAGTGACTTACACTGCTAGTTACACCTTTTGCAATGGGTCACTCATCCATACATCAGTGGAACACACACACACACACACTCTCTCTCTCTGTCACTCACACACTATGGGAGAACTGAACAGCCTGTCTTTGGAGTGTGGGAGGAAACCAGAGCACCCTGAGAGAACCCACACAGACACAGAAAGAACACACAAACTCGACAGAGATCGAGCAGGGATTAAACCCATGTCCTCTCATACCACTCAAGCACCAGGAGACAGCAGCGCTACTCGCTCTGCCACCATGCCACTCGAGATGGAAGAGTGTTAATGAACATCTAATGTTGAAACTAAAATACATTCCTTCCTATAAGCAAACAGATTTCCCAGTACAGATGTTCTTTTTCTTCCTAATGCCGAGAAAGTTCATTTTGCTGAGATAATGTCATTATAATTTTGCTGGTTGGCTGACACGTTTCTACAGTAACTTATGATTTAGCCCAGTGGTACAGCTAGATGCTTGATGTGAAATTACTTTTCTTCCTTTAGCTAAACAAGCAGTAAAAGTCTTTAATCCTAAAACCAGCTGTATAATTGCATCTACATTTATGTGTTATGTGCCGCATAATTTTTCAAGACAGCATTAGTTCCTGATCAAGATTTTTAGGAATTTCAATTAAAAATGCTCATGTATGACAATATTTTCCATCGCTTGCAAAAAAATTTGATAACTTTGGGGAAGTCACTATGGGCACAAGGCAATAATTTTTAAATTATTCAATGCGATTTTTTTTAATGATTAGAGTAATAGAAGTGACAAACTCAGACTTTAATGTTGGCACAATATTTAAGACTTAAATCAGGATTAATACAAAGAGCCAGGGTTTGGCAAGGCCATAAAGCACTTGAGGTTCCAGAACTCAAGGGGAGAACAAAAAAAAAACTCGCAAGCTAAGTTCCAAACACAAACGCAGCCTTAAGCCACAAGATGACTTTAGGTCCAGTGAAAATTTTAATTAAAATCAAAAACTTTCATAGGAACTCCACAGTAATATCAGCAGCAGTGGCAGACTCTGAGTGCCATGCAGAGGGCTTCGATAGTCCATTTTACCGTGGGATCACAACAGCGCGGCACTTGTAAGCTTGTCTTCTGATCAGCTTCGGTTTTAGGCAGGAGAAAAATAACAGGTTGTGTTGTGACGAATGCCCAGATTACGCTGATCTTCGGGCACGTCAGCTCAGCTGTGAAGGATCTATCAACACTGATCAAGCTTAGGGGAGATAAAAGGCCAGTAAGCCCATGGAAGTCGTCACCACGCGCTTTGAGCAGCGCCACTCTTCTCACATTAACAGCTGCAGATTTCCCAAGCCTCACTGTGAGCTTCCAGGAGATGCGTACTAAATGCAAAACCATCATGTCATGCTGTAAACAACACATATCAAAAGCAAAACAGGTTGTCGGTTCTGGCTCCGATATGATGGAATGAAATCCCCTTGTCACTCAGAACTGCTGAATCTCCCTCTACATTTAAGAAGAGTCTCGAAGGGTCTCACTTCTCCCCTGATAATTGTGTTCAATCATTTTTAATAACAATTTGTTTTAATTTAATTTGTTTAATCAGGCAGCACAGCAACTAGCGCTGCTGTCTCATAGCATCTGGGTGGTACGAGAGGACATGGGTTCGATCCCCGCTCAGTCTGTGTGGAGTTTGCATGTTCTCCTTGTTTCTGCATGGGTTTCTTCCCACACTCCAAAGACATGCTGTTCAGGTTCTCCCTGAGAGTGTGTGTATTCCAGTGGTGTACGGATGAGTGACCCATTGTAAGTAGGATATCTAGCAGTGTAAGTCACCGTGGTAAATAAGGTGTGTGGGCTGATAACACTACATAACGTTCACTGGAAGTTGCTTTGGAGAAAAGTGTCTGCTAAGTAAATAAATGTAATAATGAGAAAGCTTACATGGAGCAACTCATGTAAGGAATAGTGGTTTATAACATGCTATATGATGAATGTGCTAAGAATCACGTGTCTTTATGCAAATCCCTCCTATTGAGTGTAACACACTTTTTCCATTGCTTTCTGAGATGTATGTCACATTTTCATTTACATTTACATTTATTCATTTAGCAGATGCTTTTGTCCAAAGCGACGTACAACTCAGTAAAAGCACAACTTATGCATTAAGAGAAAGAGAGAAAGCTGCAGACGCGTGACTCAAGTAAACGTGGTTTTTTACCTACCACTTGCTGCACCGAGGTTCTTCGTTCGGAGAAAAGTGTCTGCTAAATGAATAAATGTAAATGTACAGTCGTGAATGTAAATACTAATTCACCACAATAAGAAGCCCACAATTTTACATTTTTAGGCACAAAAATAAGTGCAGCTGGGAATGATTAGAGCCCCGTTGTAAATTACATCCCGCAAGCAAAAAAACAAACAAATAAACACAGATTAAGGAACATGCTAATGGATAAAATACAGAAGAAAGTTGCTCGGCGGTTTTATGGAAATGTTGCCTCGGTCCATTGGCACCTCTCAATTAACGTAATTAAACAAAAAATATCCTTGTTTATTTTCAGATCACCAGAAGCTGGACAGAGAGGCCAGGATCTGCAGGCTGCTGAAGCATCCCAATATTGGTGAGTTGTAATTGGCCCGGACCGTGCAGGCTGGGAGAGGATCTTATCCGCAGATACTGCCCAGTTTTAAGATCTGAGGTTTTTTTTGTGCCATTCTTACGCAAAAGCCCACAGATGGACTGCATAATTGTATCATTAGAGCACAAACTGCTTTTGAACCGACTTGTTACATTTTGTCAGCATCATAAGTCTCTCGACTGTATTGTGTACATTTTATTAAATAAAGAGGTGCGTCGTCCGTCTTCCTGCACAACACAAGACGACTCTTTTTAGCCTCTGCAGGCGAACGGGTTTTCTTCACTGTGTGTAATTTTGTGATTAAAAGGTCCGCGGAGGGCTTTTCTTAGCTTTTCGCATGTTAAATAATGCAACCGCTGACTTCTGTGGACATGATGGCCTGCATTATTCATACACCGTTACTTTCATCTCTTCTTCTTTTGGAAATAAAGAGCAAACGAAAGAAATAAAGGAAGAGCATGATTCGCACTGCCATGAAACGAAAAAGAAAGAGGCGGGAAATCGGATCACCGAGTAATTAGAATTATAATCAGATGGACTTTTCAGGAAGTCAATTCGGAATGTCTTGTAAGCTTTGAGATTTAATAGGAAGGAGTGTGGCTGCTTCTTGTCATACCTTTGCGCTCGTTCCTCGCCGAAAGTGGAAGGAAATGACGAGCGGCCGCACCTCGGTAGGTCTTCGCTGGTCGCGATGAAAGAGTATCGCTCAGCGATACCATTAGGACTCTCACAAAAAGCCCAGGAAAACCAAAGGCAAGAAGGATTCATGGTCTGATCTGAGTGAATCTTGCAGTCCGGGGTCTGATCCATGTTTATGAAACTCATTTGCTTTGTGCTTCATAGGAAATCTATTTAAATCTCACCACATGGGTCCTTCAACTTCATTCCACAGGCTTTTCGGTGTAGACCAAGGGCTTTGATTCGATTTGTTTAACCTCACATTTTAACGGCCAACTTCCTCCGTGGCTCAGTTGCACGCTGTGCCAAAGTCCACCCACGTACGTCCAGGAGCCGCTACCAGCATGTCAGATGAATTGGCCCTGATGCTCCTTACTCTGGCCGAGATTGTGGCGGCTGGCTGCCAGCTCTGGATCCGACCAAGGCTACGGGAGCCTGGATCTGTTTTCAGGAGTGTAGCCCTGCTCTAATGCCCAATTCCGCCTCCTCAAGTTTCAGCTCAGCACTTTTATTACATCTTTCCTGCCTGATTGCCCAGTGCCTTAAGTTAGTCCCAGATGTAACCGGATACAAAAATCTTCCCTTAATTTCACTTGAGCTAAACCCATTTTGAGTTCCTGAATTCGGAAATGCTGAAATATCTTCTTCGCTGTAGATGCCTTGTGTTTTCATGTAAATGCATCTTGTGTTTGGCAAAAGTTGTATTTTACCTGTTAAGGTGACGTCCCTGTTTACAGTTTCATCGCCACTCTGGCAAAATGCAGCATCTCCAGACATGAATTCAGAAAGCAGGAAAAACATCCGTAGCATCTTGATTAATCACACAAGTGCTGGATGAATTATTTGGAAATTGTAACATATTTCACACACTGTCTGAAACTGCATGCCCTGAGCGGAGTCACAGCGAAACAGAGCCTACCCAGGCAACACAGGGTTCAGAGCTGGAGGGGGAGGGGACACACCCAGGACGGGACGGCAGTCCGTCACAAGGCACCCCAAGCGGGACTCGAACCCCAGACCCACCGGAGAGCAGGACCCAGCCAAGCCCTCTGTGCCCCCATACCATATTACATATTGCTTATTATTTTAAAATAAATAATATGATATGTTACACTCATGTTCAGTTAATCACTCTGCGGTGCCATAAACTGGTCAAGGAAGTGGGTGTCAGTGCAGTCAGCAGCATTCCAGGGTCCAGTTCAAGTTTCACCATTAGTTCTGAGTAATGTTAATGTCAGTTGAGCGGCATCTTGCTATGTTGCGTTTCCAGGATCACATTTTGACAACTCAGCCAGAAGTAGATCATCCTTTAAAACAGAAATGTTCCTGCCATCCGTTGTTGAGCTTTGGAGGAACTGTGCAACAAGCTGTATGTTCAGTTCAGTCCTTTTATTCTTCACTGAAAATTCTACTTCAACTGAGTGCCTATAAAACCTGCATTCTGGCTGTAGGGTGTTTAGTGTAGTGCATCTAGCAGTGTAAGTTACCTTAGTTGTACATCTCACACGCACACACACACACACACACACACATCTTCTGAACCGCTTGTCCCATACAGGGTCGCGCTTTGGAGAAAAATCTATGCCAGATAAATTAATGTAAATATTATCTTGTAGAAGACCACCTTTGGGATTTTAAATCAATGTGATACCACCTCACTTGGCAAAAAGTTCACTAAATTCATGATATTACACATCTCAGAATTTTACATTGTTGGGTGTTTTTTTAATCTACTCACTATTTCTTTTGGCTATGTAACTAACACGACATAGTACCAACAAAATAATGGCTTTACATCATCTTGACTGACCTGACTTACTTTATGATGTTAACTTTTTTGGAACCCTTGAACAAAATTTTTTTCTTTTCCCATTTTGCCAAATTCTAATGTGTCAAACTGTTAAAACATAAAGGAAATAAGAAAATATTTCTGCACTCCTATGGGATGCAGAGCGCTTGTCGATCAGTCACAAGTCCCTCAAACCCATCATTTGTACTGTTAGTTAAGTTCAGGTCAGGAAACTTAAATGATAATGAAAACCACCTTCAACTAGAACTTGTCTGTCCTGATTCAGACCATTTTTCACTTGCTCACTTCCTGAACCACTCATCCAGGTGAGGTTTGCAGTTCTCCAGAGCTGGTCTTGAAAGCATGGGGTACAAGGCCAAGAACATTTACATCTACATTTACATTTACATTTACTCATTTAGCAGACACTTCTCTCCAAAGTGACGTCCATCTCATAGAAAATACAATTTGTGCAGGGCACAGCCTGCATTGTGGGCAAATAAATTAACAATTAACCTGAGACAAATGTCTTCAGACTATGGAAGGAAACCAGAGCTCCCAGAAGAAATCCGTAGCAACATGGGGTCGAACATGCAATCTTGACAAACACTAAGCAGGATTCAAACCTGCACTACCAGCTGTGCCACCACCTCCTGTTTTTCCCAGACCAATAATAAATTAAGTTAAAGGATAATTAACAAATTATTAAAAGCACTTTTTTATAACTCTTTTTATGCCTGACCTGACTCGAATATGACTAAAATGGATGGATCTTTTGAGTATTGATTGTCCCTCATAAAATGTATGTGGAAATGTCCACTGATGTCCCTGCTTAGCCTTTCAGTCATAATTCATATAGGAATTACAAATGAATGAGTGACGCAGGGGGGTGCGGTGGTGCAGCGGGCTGACTGGGTTCCAATCTCTGGTGAGTCTGGGGTTCAGGTCCTGCTTGGGGTGCCTTACGGTGGACTGGCATCCCGTAGTAGGTGTGTCCCCTCCCCCTCCAGCCTTGTGCCCTATGTTGCAGGGTTCAGCTCCTGTTCACCGCAACCCTGCTTGGGACAAGTGTTTTCAGACTGTGTGTGTGACTGGTGCACAGTCCCTATATCTGTCTGTGTTTTCTTCTGTTTGCATAGTTTTTTGGACTGTTACCTTATAATCTGGAGGTCCTTCAATCAAATCCACTCTTTCTGTTGTACCTTTGACCAAGGAACTTATCTAAATTACTCCAGTAAGAATATCCTGCTGTACATATGGTTCAATTTTTGTACATTTGAGTAACATAACAGAGAAAGGTATTCTACTAAATAAAGGTTAGTAATGCTGTTTTGTTTAAAGGGGAATTCTGCATTTGAGAAAGTAAATCATTTTGTAATAGTGCACCTTGAGAAGAAAGGTAAAAGCAGAGGTAAAAGTAGCCATGAAGTACATATATACACACACACACACACACGTTCAGAACCGCTTGTCCCATACGGGGTCACGGGGAACCGGAGCCTACCCGGCAACACAGGGCGTAAGGCCGGAGGGGGAGGGGACACACCCAGGACAGGACGCCAGTCCGTCACAAGGCACCCCAAGCGGGACTCGAACCCCAGACCCACCGGAGAGCAGGACTGCGGTCCAACCCACTGCGCCACCGCACCCCTCACCTACATATATACATTCAGGCCTATTTTGGTCATGTTGATCTTTGTCCATGTTCTCTATTGTCTCTCATTAACTGATGAGATGTGTTTTCAATATGTGCCGTAGACAAATGTAATATCACTGGCTCAAGGAGAAAATGTGTGAAACTGCTCATTTAGAATTTATTAACAGTAGGTGCTGCACTCATTTAAGCCCCTCTATTATAAATAAGGGGGGGTGTGGTGGCGCAATGGGTTGGACTGGGTCCTGCTCTCCAGTGGGTCTGGGGTTCGAGTCCCGCTTGGGGTGCCTTGTGGCGGACTGGCGTCCCGTCCTGGGTGTGTCCCCTCCAGCCTCGTGCCTTGTGTTGCTGGGTTAGGCTCTGGCTTGCCTCGGGACAAGCGGTTTCAGACTGTGTGTGTGTGTGTGTATTTGTAACGTTGACTTGTTTCTCTGAGCAAAGCACACCTTGTTTCTTTCTGAAGTCCACCAGCATTTCTGCATGGATAACAACTCCCAGGCCTGTAGGTTCTTTCCTGTCTTCTTATGTCTTTGACTGCTTGGTTAGATTTCCGACTCGGCAAACATGAAAACTCCGTATGAAAACGATTGTCTCTCCAACCCATCTATCTGGCTACTCACTTAACTCCGTTAATATTTTGCCCATCCGTTCCATATAGACAGTACATGTGGAGACTGTCCAGATCTACCTGCTCCACTTCTTCCCTTTTCTTCCCTTTCTTTCCTTTCACCCACTGAGTCCTTCTTACGTATATTTCGGTGTTGATGCGCCATGGAACCTCCCTTATGCCCACACTAGCCCCATCTTCTAATGTTCCCTATTCTTTAGACAAACATCATCATCTTCAGTGCATCATGTCCATCTCCATCCTTCCCAAACTTTGAGACTGAGCTGCAGAGGGAAAACAGAGGAACTCAAATGAAAACCCGATAGCCCCCATATGCATTTCCTCATATCTACCTGCTCGGAAGTGTAATCCTTTCTGCAACCTTCTATTCTTTCATTTTACTCTCTGACACGTTATCCTCCGTGCTCACTGCAGTTTTTTGCAGGTTTCCTTTAGAAGTCACACATGCGCCTTTCTTCAGTACTTGCCTTCCAACTGTACTGACGCTAAACAATTTCCTTACTGACCATCTTGCTCCTCTTTTGTGTCTTTCTCAGACCCACTGACCTCCTGGCTTTGGGCTCTCATTGTATTACATTACTTCACTCGGTAGCTGCTCTTATTTAGAGGCTTACATAACTGATGCCCTTATGCGTTTGTCTAAAAAATTCAGATTGGAGGACTTGCTCAAGGCTACATTTTCCTCCTATGAACTGATCCTGTAACCTTGTTGTTGCAGCCATAGTTGTGTCATGCTGCTGCTGCAACATTTTGATTTTTTCAGTTTCTCTTCTGTACAGACGGTCACCAAGTTACGATGGTCCCACTTACGATTTTTAGACTTTACGATGGTGCGATAGACATTCAGTAGAAACCGTACTTCAAATTTTGATTATTTCCCAGGCAAGCGATATGCAGTACGATATTCTCTCGTGATGCTGGGCAGTGGCAGTGATCCGCACCTCCCAGTCTGTCACGAGGTCACTAGTGTATACAACCGATACTCTACAGTGTTCTGTGTTTCCAGCATTTCTTTGGATACCCCTGTATCTACGTTGTGTTTTGCGCATCCATCGTGTGTACGAAACACCCATCTGTGTCTCCTGTTACCGGTGAGAAGAAGAGGAAGGAAATGACTCTTGAAGAGAAACTCTAGATAATTGCCCCGCATGAAAGAGACAAGCCCATAATAGCCATCGCATGTGAACTTGGATTTTCGCAATCGACAATTTCGACTATCTTAAAGGATAAGAAGCGATGATATTTTTGACTTACAGTACTGTGCAGAAGTCTTAGACACTTAGATGTTTAACAAAAATATTTGTTTTAGGCGGTTATTTAATGGTTATTTAATAACCCCTTGCTTTTCATATTGCAGCCTTTTTTTTTCCACCAGATACAGTGTTTCCAAGATCCATTTGCCAATTGAGCTGCCACCTTCTTTTAAAAGTGTAACTCAGGTGTCACGTCTGACAGTCAATTCTTGTTCCTTCTCGCTGAATTGCACCAGTGATGGAAATAATTCACTGTGTGCATCCAGTCACTGCGCAGTAAAAATTCTTCTTCCCATAACAGGGAAGAAACTCACCTACTCAGGTTCATCCTCTGTTTCCAGATCCCGATGACTAGTCTCAATAGCAGCACAAAAACAGCACTTACTGACCCACAGTGCAGCTGGCAATCAAACCATTGTCATAATCTTATAAACTGCTTCTGATGCCTCTCCCTCCCATGTGCAGCAACAATATCTGAAGACCATTAAATCATCATTATCGGTGTTAGGTGTAAAATGTCAGTACTGGTTAAAAGAATTTGTTTAATCTCACATTATTACTTTCCATGGTGGGAAAATGATATGTTGTTTATATTGTTTTACTTATTTACGCTGAGTACTAAATACACACTTTCTCTTTTTTTTTGTAACAAACCTTTGTTCATTTTGTCATGAATGATGGGTTATGCAAATGGTCATATGGCAATACGGAGACAGCTGGTAGACTAGTGATAAGAGCTACTGCCTTTGGACCTGAAAGCTGCAGGTTTGGTTCCCACCTCTGGCTGTAGTAACTTTGAATAAGGTACTTATCCTACATTACCCTTGTATAAATAATTGTAAGCTGCTTTGGAAAAAGTGTCAGCTGAATGAATAAATGCAGGATAACGGAGTCAGTTACCCATGTGTGAGGGCAGTCATGAGCAATGCTGTGTGTATTGCAACCAACCTCAGCTGCCCTCTCAGCAGTGGTACAAAACAAGGGCCTGGGAAACAAAACTCTGGGAACATGTTCTTGAGACAGAACAGGTGGATATGCTGGACACAGCTCTTAAACACTCATAAGATGTTCCTCTACTCTAAAAGAGTACTGAGATCCCAGAAACCCTCCACTTCTCCAAAAGACTGACTGAACTACTGTATGTACACCTGTGCAGCAATGCATCATGGGAGAACAACAGTTCCCCCATTGCCACCATAGTGAAAAAAATAAGTGAATACCAGGAAAATTGAGAAATTTCTTGGTTTTATTGGTGGTTTATACACATCTAACTTTCTCCTTCTGGAGGAACTGCAAATAAATTCTCTACAAATCAACTTGAGCTGCACAGATCTTATGTTTATGTTAATTTATTTATCAGACACTTTTCTCCAATGAACTCTATGTAGTGTTATGAGCCCACACACCTTATTCACCGCGGTGACTTACACTGCTAGATACACTACTTACACTGGGTCACTCATCCATACATCAGTGGAACACACACACACACACACACACACACACACACACACACACACACACACACACACACACACACTCTCTGTGTCACTCACACATTATGGGGGAACCTGAACAGCATGTCTTTGGACAGTGAGAGGAAACCAGAGCACACCCACACAGAGATGGGAAGAACATGCAAACTCCACACAGATTGAGCAGGGATCAAACCCACATCCTCTTGCATCACCCAGGGGCTGTGATACAGTAGCACTACTCGCAGTGCCACCATGCCATTTTTACGTCTACAAAAAATTAAAAAAATTTTTACTCTTTTTCTTGTACTCTGCTTACGACCATAGTTACTCTCTTTTTCCTCAAATTTTTGGCAGCTGCGATGCCCCTAGGGACAGAAATTAGTCTTCACAAGTCACTTAAGAGGCATTTATTTAGGGCCAATGGATCACAGGAACAGCTGATTGTGTATATCAATATATGTCAGCGACTTTGTTTCACTTCAGTGTCTTGGAAAGGATTACACTGAAACAGCTCGTCATTTTCGATGTCATTTATAACTGCCAGAAATAATAATAATGTAAAATGCACATGGACTCTGTGCCAACTGCTGTGATGTAAGTAATACTGCCTTCGAAATAGGACTCATAAAGACTTTTTAAATTCCTCTTGGCACATTGTGAGCTACATTTTGTATTCCTTGTTCCTCTAACACCAAACAAAGTTTCATGTGCCAGACTTTTCAGTCGACACATACTCTCCAAATAGAAATAGCTGGAATTTCATAAGCATCTTTCTCATCCCGACGTCAATATCCGTTGCTGAGAATTGGAAGCGGAGCCGAATGGTCATTTTTCATTTTAGTTCTCCGCCCATCTGACTTCCTGGACTGGTTTCAGGTGTAAAACCAACTGTCCATTTAAAACCAGAGAACACCACGAAAACTTTTGCCACTGTGTAGAAAAATGCAAAAAATTCCAAAAAAGCTTCCTGTTCTTTAACACCCACACACCCCCACACACAAGGCGTGGATGACCTGTTGTAAGCACCAAATGATACATGAATACCAAATATATAATACGAACAGGGCCACAGCGGATATCTAAACCACTTCGGTCCTTCTTGCAGTGCTGCCGTACAAATCCTGACATGTCTGTAATGAGACAGTGGAATATCGATCACTTCTTTCCTACTTTTCTTTTTCCACTGCAAAGAGGTCCAGGTTTTGTTGTTTTTGAGCAGTAACTCCAAGACAAATACATTTATATTCATTTATTTAGCAGACACTTTTCTCCAAAGCAACTTCCCCAAACGCTCTGTCACTCACACACTGTTGGGGAACCTGAACAGCATGTCTTTGGACTGTGGGAGGAAACCAGAGCACCCGGAGGAAACATACAAACTCCACACAGACTAAGCGGGGATTGAACCCGTGTCCTCTCACACCACCCAGGTGCTGTGAGACAGCAGCGCTACTCACTGTGCCACCGTGCCACCCGAAATACCACTTCATGTGACTCACACACTTACAGTTCAGACACTCACTATATGGACCTTCGGGAACTTGTTTGTATTCTTGTAAGATATCTTTGGAAAGTCACATATTGCTGATCGCATTTGTAGGCGACACACAGCAGTGACTGACGTCCAGCATTACATGAGTCACTCATGTCACCACTCTTGAAGCTTACGTTCACATTTATCCGTTTCACAGCCGAATGAGCGTCTGAAGCTGATCGATTTGCTTCAGTTAAACTGCTTCTTCATGCAGATTTTTCCCAGAATTCCTTTTGTGTGTCTGAGTGAGTGTGTCATGTTAAATATTAGTCATTTAAATGGCAAGCAGAGCGAAACATCTGGAAATGTTTCACTGTCAATTAGTGAACCAGCTCACACACCTCCTAGGGTTTGCATAACAAATCAGTCACTAGACTTTACGTTGTTAGTCGCTTTGGGGAAAAGCATCTGCTAAATGAATAAATGCAAACATAAATGTGGCCTCAGAGTGAATATTTATTCACTGATCATCATTTCATTATTTATACATTTTTTTTGCAATTTATTTATTATTTCATTATTTTTATTTTTATTTCACTCCCCTAGGTTTTTACTCTTTTACAGAGTGAAAAGAGGTGGCCGCAAGACAGCTTAAAATAGAAAATTAAATGAAAGTATAGCTTTGATACTTCTGGTTGGTGTTACCCATGTAAGTGAGAACAGAGTGAAAAATCTCTGCATTAAAAGACTAAATTAATATGATTGAGAGCCTCACTTTTGAACAACCTTCAAACGAACGTGTTTCAGTTCATGATTACGAGATGAAATAATGAAAAATTTATGAAATAATGTTATCCCTAAAAAGTTTTCAACTCTCCTGCATACTTTATCTAAAAAGCTTCTTACCCTTAGCAAAGCAGAGAATATCGGACACAGCTCAATTTGTACTTTGTGTCTGACGTAGTTCAGAGTTTTACAGAATAAATGCAGCAATTTTCATTTTACATTTGCATGTACTATGTACATGTATTCATTGTCAGACACTTGTACATCTCATGGAAAATACAATGTGTTCATTACATTAACAGGAAGAGACACTTCGATGCAGACGTGTGATTCTTAAGTGCACTTAGTTTGTTTCTTTCCATCATATGAACCAATATATATGACCCACCATATGAACTTAATATGAATCATTAACTGTATCGTCTTTGTCGGGGCCCAACTGGGCAACGGAAGGGACTGTACCTCCTATACCTCCTTCCTCTAAAGACTTTTTTCTGTTCTGTGCACCATGGATCCTGTACCGTGTTTTATCTTTTTCCAATCTGCATGTTTGTCGTTGTTTGTTCATGGGCTTACCTCCTGAATCGGGCCTCAGAAAATGTCACCCAACAAGTAAAGCCATGTAGAAAAATGAGCCATTAAGGTGGTGCAGAAAAGCTCTCCATGCGTATTGATTTCTTAGCAAGGGTACAGTACCTGAAGGACCCTTCTCATGACATGCAGAGGGGCAGCACTGAGAAGCCCAGCTCTGGTATGAGAGGATACAAGATGCGCCAAATCAAACAAAAGGAAGCGGTAGGCGGCAAGCAATTTTTGGCAACCGTTAACGCAGCGATCAAATTGTTGAAGAAGAACAGAATTGCCGTTTCAGGCTTATGTAATGCGGAGCGTTGCTATGGACGGAGGTTGGCAGGGAGAGGAGTACGAGATGCAGTCTTCCTCTTGTTTCCTCTATCCTCCGCGCCCACACGGTTGCACCCGTGTCCTCTCGCAGCGCACACATGCCCACACACACGAGGTGCTGGAGTCATTCACACGTGGTCAGGGGAGGAGGGGTGGGTTGAAGGTGAGTGGGAGGAGGGATTCAAAGATGCACAGATTTATTCTTCAGAAGCAGTAGAGAAGCTGCAGCAGTAGTTGTGCTACCAACAGCACCAACCAGAAGAGCAGGTCTCAGCTTCACCGCTGGTCTTTTTCAGCTTCTCATGAAAACAACAGAACTCACACCTTCCATGTAGCTGCATACTTTGTTAACACAGCTGACCAATTAACTGCTCAGTCATATAGATACCTGTATTTCACTGAAGGATTTATTACTGAAAAAAAACTGCTTTGGTTTTGGTGACGCCTTCTGTTTATGAGAAAACCAAGTTTTCAGCCCGAAATCAGTTTTAATCACTTGCAGGCGAAGCCAGAAATGACTGCAAGTTTGCCCATGTCAGTGGCAGTGTGGTAAAACTTAACACCACGTGGCTGGGAGAACACTTTCCTAGATGTTGCTTCAAACACATGATGGGAGGTGTTCTTCAAAAATTGTGCATTCTACAAAATCAAATGCAGTTTGATAGTGCTGCAGAACCACTTTAAACTGTTGCTCCAACATCATTCTTCACAGTGCTGCCCATTATACATTCCCGAGGACAGGTGGAATAGTGTACCTTTACTTGTAGACTCAGCTTCTCCCCACTAAAGAACTTGTTTCCCCTTGCAGTGCGGCTCCATGACAGCATCTCAGAAGAAGGGCACCATTACCTCATCTTTGACCTGTGAGTACCTCCTTTGCACTGGATGGAAGGATTATTATGGACTATTATTCCAATGATCTGATGCATATCTGCAGAGTATGAAGGCTATGGAACTGAATATGAAAGCTATGGAAATCACAACTTCTTAAAAGCATAGAACAAGGAAATGTGTTAGTCTTTGTATATTTCTGCAACTGAACCCATGGTTAAAAGGGGGTGAACCCAGGGGCTGCACTGAAACCTTCAGTTCGGCTTAAGAGTTAAGCAGGTGGACGATGTGTTGTGCTGTGTTTCCACACAAAGGCCTGTTCACATTGGAAGAGTTTTCATAAAGGTTCACTGCATGTGGGACATGAAATTGGCCTCCGCAGCTGCTATTAATTCCGGTTTCATTACTTACCGGTTAGGTTTGCTGTTCTGTCGCAACATGCGATGTGCAATGAAGTGAAACCAATCCTGAAGATTTGCCGAGGAGCTCTGAGTTTGAACATGTCCAGATACTTCAGGACTTTAGAAAGTATCTGCAGTAATGTTTGTAGAAAAGTCATGCATACATGTTGAATGCAATATACCTGTTGCATATAAGCACAAAGTGGTTTTGCTTTGGAAAAAGGACTGTGGTGGATTGACAACCAGTTTAAGCAGGTTTAAAGATAGTTGTTAGTTATAAAAAAGATTATTACGAAGTACAAAGTGCTTCTGCTATGGGGATGGCTGTTATGACTCTTTGTGAAGAATATTCATGCTCACAAGCAGTGTAATTACACTGTGAATGTTGAAAGGCAAAATACAGTTGACCCTTGAACAACACGGGGTTTAGGGGAGCCGACCCCACCCGCAGTTGAAAATCCACGTATAACTTTTGACTCCCAAAAACTTAACTACTAATAGCCTGCTGTTGACCAGAAGCCTTACTGATAACATAAACAATCAATTAACACGTATTTTCTATCTTATATAGTTTGTATAAGAAAATTTATAGAAGAAAAATCATTAAAAAGAAAATTTATTTACTGTACTGTATTTATTAATACTGTAAGTTTACATTGTCTGTTTACAAGATGAATCGTCTGCCTGTTTCTCTGTCGGTGACTACATCAACATTGTCTTATATGATACAAAACACTGTAGATGTTATACGTGTTACGTGTGTATTTTATGGTAGTAAATGATAAAATGGACTAGTATCTACATACATTTTATGCATTCCTGACATACCTAACTTTTTCTACATTTTTTCGATATTTCTAGGCTACACAGTTTGACTGCGAGTTTTTTCAAATTGTTACAAATCTCCGAAAAATTTTGCAATGTATTTATCGAAAAAAAATCCACATATAAATGGATTCGCGTAGTTCAAACCCGTGTTGTTCAAGGGTCAGCTGTAATTCGTATAACGAACAACAATACAGGCGGCCCACTGTGGCCTGATTCGAGCCACCATGCCTGTGGACTCTTCATACTGGTAACGGCAACCTGTACACAAAGTCTGTTTCATCGTGACCAAATATGAAATTACACAAGTGAGTATGTAGATGCTATGCATGAGTTGCATAGAGGTGCTCACTCTAGCCAAAACCAATCTTTAGGGCTCTGAAAAATTTAAAAATGTGAACATAAGCAAAGTGTTTATGAGATATTAGCTTCACTTAGAGAATGGACTTTGTTCCAGGGCATAAACAATTATGTGTATAATGAACATATGATTTGACCAGAGGCCTCTTTTGGGAACTGTGCTCTTCGTTCTGCTACGTTTCTATCTATGCCCCAGCTCAGTAATATGACAAGTCCAACTACCGGTGTGGTGAATTTGCCGTGAAATTTGCCTCATTTGATTGAAAATATTCATGAATTCAATTTTTTATAATAATTTAAAAAATCAGTGTAAACCTGGGAATTTTTTTCCGCCTGACTAACAGATCCAAATTTGGCAGAACATCCGACCTCGGTCTCATAAGAGCTATGACTCTGAGTTCCAATTAGATGTCAAAAATTATTCTAACATGGCCAGTTTCTGCATGTCTATGGAAGTATGAATATCCATCTAGGAGTTCAAATTTTTCACTGGAAATGCCAGAATAGTTCTTTCTTATTTTTGTCCAGCAATTTTTCAGTAATTCACTTTCATTTTCTTTATGTGCTATAATCGATTTAGAACGTGCTAGAGCATAAAGCAACAGAAATGTGTACACGTAATGATTAGCAAATGTTCTGTCAACACAGGATCTCCATCTTCTCAGATTGGCAAAAGTTATACAGAAAAATAGAAGTAAACACAGCACTTCCTAAACAAAAGTAATCTGAAAAAAGATTTGATCCTCTTTGTGATCATGGTGCATGAAGTTTGCATGAAGTTTGAAGCTGCTTTAGGATGCCAGTATTGAGTTTTTTGCAAAAACATCATTGATTTAAGTAATTTAAATCTAGGCTGGGTTAAATCAGTTCTGATTGATTTGCTTGGTGGAGCAGTAAAGAAAGGTGCCTCGACGTGTCCCTTCATACGTAAAACACTGATAGGACGTCGGATAAAAGAACCTTCCCCGAAACACCATAAAAACCCCGGGCTCGATCACTGATGTTCAATGACCACATAATACCATGCAGGATGGTGAAATTATGTAAATGAGGCGTTCACCTTGCCCTTGAGGTCACGTAACCAGAACAAATCCTGCTTCTTACTACTTTTCAGCGTGACGGGTGGAGAGCTCTTCGAGGACATCGTTGCCAGAGAATACTACAGCGAAGCGGATGCCAGGTAATTGGACCCCAAATGGCTTGTTTCAGTTTCCCTTGAAACCCCCACACACTTTTCAGATCCAACATTTAATATAATATTGCAAAATGTAACAATGTGCAAAGAACTTGTTCCACATGGATTGCAGAGGTGCGTAACGTTACCTATGGAAACAGCTGAGATTTTATTAGGGCTGTGGAAAAGAAGTGCTTTTTGGAGGAATCGGATATGCTGTTTACTGGATTTAGCTGTGACCCAGGTGTGGAACCCTTCTCTTCAGCAAGGAGCAAAGCGCTGAAAACAGATTTGGTTGCAGTGATTTGTAGCGAAGGGAAAAATGCAATTAATGGAGAGAATGAGATGCTAACACATGACCCCAGAGGTGCTGGATCATCCTTCGTGTTAATAAACCAAATATTTTTTAATCTCTGGGCCTCTCTAAATAACACCCACTTCTTCTTTTCACATTGACCAGAGGAGCTGAGAAGGAACAATTAATATCCTGCTTGTGCTCCCGTCTGCTGTTATTCCTACACAGAAATCAATCGAAGAAATGATTGCTGAAATTACAGATGGGAATAACAAAGCGAGTGCAAAATGATGTTGAAGTCGTCTGGATCAAAGTTTCCCCATCTACAACTTTTCTTATTTCCCACTTAGCCACTGCATTCAGCAGATTCTGGAAGCAGTTCTCCATTGCCATCAGATGGGAGTTGTTCACAGGGATCTCAAGGTGAGGCATCTTGTCCCTGTCGCTAAGCGGGCTGCGCAACTCGTGAAAAATCCTTAGAAAAACTGTACTTTACACACAAATTACTAGGAATAATGACACAAACCTGCATGTGAGCGCAGCAGATGATGGGAACAACAGCGTGCGGATTCAAGGTACTGTATGTTCTTTGACATGCACGTGTACTATAGGAATTAAAATCAGAGAAGCATTACTTGCACATTCCTTTCCGGCTACTGGGCTCGCCTCGTGTGTTCTACTCCTCTTCACCCCGATGCAACCCCCCCAACCCCAGACACAACTCCAGTCAGGGCAGTTTATCAGGCATTGTTAATTCCAGTTAATGGTATATGGTGTCTGCTAATTTATACTACAATTAATTAGCAAATTTGTCAATATGTCTAGGTATAGACTGCTGTGTGGAACTGAATTTCCTCCCGGGGATCAATAAAGTGTCTATCTATCTATCTATCTATCTATCTATCTATCTATCTATCTATCTATCTATCTATCTATTCCTCATCCAGCTGCAAAATATTTTTATGCCCCTGTGCTACTCTGCAACTTGTTGACGGTAGCAAAAATAATTTACCGCTGTATTGTGTTAACGGTAACCTACTGGCTGGATTATAGCTGCCATTTGTTGCCTGCGGGCTACTTCCTTCCCGAACGAAACCTCTCTGAGCTGCAGCGGCGAAACGCAGGTGTCGACTGCTTTGTATAGAAGCCTTTGTTAAACGAATCCGGTTAGTAAGAGAGCCACAGTAACGGAATAGATAAGCTGTGTTAGTTCTTTGCAAGAGCCGGGGAGCAGTGAGGGAGTCGACAGCAGTGCCTGCCCAGGGGCTCCTGGTGGGTGTCTCCCTCAAACCTTGCTATCACCCTCCGTGTACCAAACCCACCCCGAGGGAATGATGCTTGATGGAGCACGGTTGTTAGCTGGAACTGACACGAGCCTTCATAGGTGTCAGGACACACTTTTCCTGTCATTCCTTTGGATCCCAGCTCTGAGTACCCACTTTAGAGGCTCCCTTTAACCGTCTGATGTCGATTCTCACAATCTAGTACAGCAGAACATCCTTCGTGCAGGGTTTGTCTCCTTCTGACAAACTCCATTTCGTTCCTCAGGTTTGAACAAATGTAATCTTATTTAACAAATGTTTAAATGCACTGGAATGCATGTTGTTGTTATGTTCACATAAAGCCTGTTGGGTCTTTTTGCTTTCTCTGGAAACAGCAGAGGTCTGGTTATGGTCGAGTGTCAATTACCTTTGTATTTCCTATCAATTCTACATGCAGCTACCCATGTAATGTGCGCCAGTTTAAACAGCAGCATCAGACACACTGACTGTACTTTGAGGATCACGTGTCTGCTGTATCTTTGGCTCTCGGTCTCTTGCGGAAATACACTTTAATTTTCTCTCAATTGTACGTTGCTTTTGATAAAACCGTCTGCTAGATGAACAAAAGTACACGAGGATGTTGCACTCCGCGCTCCTGAGCTGCGGTGATGCTCGAGCGCCCGTGTCCCCCAGAAACGATCCGCACAAGTCTTACTTCCACAATCCACAGTTCCACCCAGTGTCATGTCACCCACGAGTGAATTTTGTCGGTCGGGAAACGGGTCGCAGCTCCGAGTGGACGTTCCGGGATGTACCTGTGTAAAAATGAGTACCAGCTGCCACCAAATCCTTCCCACACACAAAAGAAACACGTGCACCTGCATGCAGACACATAAGAAAGGCGCATGGAGACATACACAAACACGGGCACGTAGTGTCATTGCCACGAACACACGCACGCACACAGACACGTGTCCGCCCGGAGTCACGTGTATTCTGGCACGCTCTCGCGCACACCTCCGGTATAAATGTTTCGCTTTTCCTCGCGCTCGAGGATGCCAGCGAGAGGAGAGCGCGTGGGTGGATGTGTATGTGTGTGCAGGAGATGGCACAATATGCAAAGCGGCGAGGGACGGGTGGTGTTCGGCAGTGTGGGAGGCAGAGAGTGGGCGGTAGGAAATTTAACACTTGGAAGGGCTACAGCGGCGTTACCTAGAGTGGCGGTCACTGCCACAGAGGCCAGCTGTAGACCTGCAGATGGATCTGTGTCTGTCTGCTGTTCCTCAACAATTGCTTCTCTGCTCCCTGTCTGTCTGCAGCCCGAAAACCTGCTGCTGGCATCCAAGTCGAAGGGGGCGGCGGTCAAGCTGGCCGACTTTGGTCTGGCCATCGAAGTGGAGGGGGACCAGCAGGCCTGGTTCGGTAATGCGCTGCACCCAGCGGAGCTGCAGACTCAAATCCCACGATGCATTGCAAACCATCCCCAGGACATCTGTATCTGGCATATGTGCTCAGGACAACCTGCTGAATGTCCGGCAACCTCACATTAACCTTTCTATTGAAAATGGAAGAAAATGTGCTCTTTTCTTCTTTTTATCTACCTAAATCCAGACAAGGAAATCTAATTGTCTAATTGTATCTAATGGCAAATATAAAAAAAAGTAAAGGGTCTAGGAACACGTAACCCTCTGAGGACAAAGGGCTTTTTAAAAGCTTTATAATGTCTGTTATTTTTGAATTACCATTTCTGAATTGCATTAAAACATAAAATGAAAATGTCACAACAGGTCCTGTGAGACAGGGCGCTTCACCATGTCACCAAGGAGCATTTTTCTCTTTGTGTTGTGTCATGGGAGAAGCTGCCATGTTAAAGCAGCGAAAGGTCAGTGTGGATCAGTTTAAATGTTACGTGGTGGGCCTCATACACTCCAGGGAGCTCAGTCGAAATGCACTCCCACATAATGCTCTGGCTGTCTTCTACCGCACTCATTGTAGGGTAAAATGTGCTAAATAAAAATAAAGCTTTCAGCCTGCTCCCAGGCTGAGATAATGACATTTTAAATTTAGTCATATTGCTCTAATAGTCATACAGTATATGAAAGTTTTTAAGGACATACCATCTATAAGCTATGAGACAGGTTGCTTTTTTAAATGATGGTGTAAATTATGCTATGTCTAATCTGGCCCCACCTAAATTCCTGTTATAGTACATTTACCAGACTACCTGCACTAGTACTATTTGTGTAAATCAAAAAGTAAAACCAGAACCGTACGATTCAATGGCAATATACCACAGTAAATATGAATTTCTATGTTTTTCAACACCCTTTGAAGTTTGGTTACAGTTTGTTTGTTAGGAATCTGTGTGCATTTAGCACTCTAAAATGAAAACTTTAAAATTTATTGCTTCGAAACATGACCAGGATGAGTGCTCACACTCCGTGACTCCAACCTCTTCCGGAAACATATGAGAAGAGAACTACATTTACTCAATGCCATTCTCAAAGAAACTTTCAATTATTCGCCTGTTCATACAGCTGGGTAACTTTACTAGAGGAGTTTAGGGTAAGTACCTTAGTCAAGGGTCCTACAGGTGGAGGTGGGATTTAAACCTGTGACTCTTAGATCCAAAGGGAGCAGCACTACCTGCTATACTACCAACACTCCTTTTATAGCAGATGGTTCAGTATAATTATAATCACTTACAGAGTTTAAACTTAGAGCTACTGTGAACTGATCGGTCCCAAGAATCACGGGACTCATTTTCCTCCTGGACCAAATCAATGAGCCATTTTTTTCTCCCGAAAGGCTCAGCAGAACTATGAAGGAGAAAAAAAACAGTTTTATTGTTTGCTGAAACACTTTGCAGAACCTCCTGTTTCCTCGCTTGCCAGACGCGTCACCCAGAATGTCAGATAATCATGTTACGCACATAACGTGGATCATTATTTTCATTAGTGAAAACGAGTGCGGAATTTCATACCAGAGTTGTCCTTTTGCTTCTGGGTATAAATGTTGATATGAAAGAGTGCTGGAGATATTAAACATGAACCTCTGAGGACCACTACTATCTCTCTGCGTTTAATGAAAAAAGAGTGTGGAATTAATCCTGGGTTGAATCCAGACTTCTCCACAAAATACCCCTTTATTGCAGTGAACCCCTTGTTCAGCTGGACATCCTGACTCCTTGGGTCTGGTTTAATTTCCCAGTGTCGGAGCTACACTTTTATATTACTGTGCTTCTTTTTTTATATTGTAGACCTCAGCAATAAATCCATCCCTAAAAACGTTCTGCAACCCTCTTATTGTCACAAAGACAGGTATTGAAAGTAACAGCCACGGAGGACTGAGCTGTTAAAAAAAAAAAAAGATGAATAAAGAGGTGACAGGAACTTAGAGTAACAGTTTATTTTCACTTCTGAGGTGTGAGGGTAATTATGCCAGTTGTATCTTTGAAATCTGTCAGGTCTCTTATAGAGGTACCGGCTACGAAGGGTGCAATTTGTGCTCCACACCTAAAATTAAATAGTAGTGAAGATGGTGGAGGGACATACTATTAGATGCCATTAGTCTAATTATACTTTATTTTGCTCCTCATAAAGATAGTAATCAAGCAGGTCATTTTAATAAAGTGGCAATTCTTATGTTATAATCTCACTGCAGAATGTAGAGTTCAGAACCTGTTTGCTTAGAATTATGCACTTTTGCACATTATCTGCTTTAACAAAGTGTTCATTTTTGTTTTATTTCATGCTCAGATTAGGCTAATGTGCATGTCTGTCCGCCATAAAAGTTGAAAACTGTCATTTCGGAAGATAGTAGATCACGGTAGGCTGAAGTACATTCGCACCTAACTCTACTAGTTGACTATCCAGTTGCTAGGCCTCTTTACACGATGGTTGGTGTACAAAAGTGATCCACTGAATTTCACACAGTCGTTAAACTACTAAGTACTAAAATCATAAGGAAATGACGGCTATACAATGGCCTGTTCTTCATCAACTTCCATGTGCATTTGGTTTTGAGTAACGTGTGAAGGATGAAGTTCTCTATGTCTGTATCCACATGCACGTAGGCTTTGCGGGAACCCCTGGATACCTGTCCCCCGAAGTTCTGAGGAAGGACCCCTATGGAAAGGCTGTGGATCTCTGGGCCTGTGGTGAGTGACCGCACTGTCCTGACTCTGACCCTACCTTCCCCACGTAAGCCCTGCACCATAACATGCCGAAGCACAGAATAGTCAACAGTCATAATGCTGCTTTGTCACCATTTGTCCTTTTGTTCTAAATTCCTTTTTTGAAAGTAGATGCTCGAAAAAGGAAGGCAGAAGAAAAGGGAAACAGCAGTACAGTAGTTATCACCTTTACCTTTGGACCCAAAGGTCACAGGTGCAATCCCCCTGTCTGGTTGTAGTACCCCTGAGCAAGGTACTTACCCTAAATTGCTCCTGTAAAATTACCCAGCTGTACAAATGGGTAAATAATTGTAAGGCACCTTGGAGAAAAGCATCAGCTAAATGAATAACTCTAGATGTTTCCTATGTCATAAACATATTTTAGTATTCATCTTGTGTCTCAATAATCCAACCCAGGGCAGCTCAGATCCATATTCTCTTTTCAATTCTAATAGTCACCTGTTGGAAAGTGGGCAGAGTCACGCAGAGGTAGCAGGATGGTGCTCATCTCAATTTTTCCCTGTTGTAGCAAGTTCTTCTGCTGCTTCCCAGCCATGTGAAAATAGTTGCTAGATATAGATACAGATGTGGTCTTTGTGTCTTCTCCAGATGGTGGAGGTGCTTTAAAGATTTATATTGCCCCAGATTTGTTTCATTTCAAGACTTAATAAATGGCCATTAATGAATAACTTGGCATTGGTCAAAATTGGCACCAGAATTGCCTATTAGTGCCATTAGACACATTCCCACTTTGGGTAACGCAACTGTTGCTGCTAAGCTAATCAAATGCAACATTTCAGCCTGTATTGTATAGGGGTCATGGTCTATTGTATGTTTTTATTTTGAAGACAAAGTGATGCAAGGACATTTTGTGAACGTGTGCTGGATGAGGACAGCGCTTACGGAAAGGCACATTGATGTGGTGGTTCATCGCAGTCGGTTATACATCAAGTCAAAGAGATTTTCTGTGTGAGCTTTTGCGAGTGGGCGGCGAAAAGAATATGTGCGTTTCAGCCTTTATGTTCCATCCTTCCCCTTATGGTCTGCCGAAAGGGAAGAACACCTACACACCATGTCACTCCTTCAGAAGGAGAAAGAGAAAAGGGACGTGACAAGCAACAAAGAAAGAGTTACCGCTCTGTGCAGTAGCTGCGCTAGGAGACACCTGGGGGTCAACCGTTACAGCTGCACTCTCCTCGGTTTCACATGAAACCACTGGGCCGGACAGCTGCGAAAAGCAAGTGCCGATTGTGCCACCCTGGTTCTAAAGCATGTCTTTGGAAATATATCCACGTGAAAAAAGGCACGTAAAACCCGAGGCTCAGCAGGCCTGCCGTTGGAGGGAGGCAGGCTCCGAGACACACCGCTGGTGGGTGAAGGTGTGGGTGTGTGTACGTCGGCGGCTAGCACATGGCTCGGTTCCCTGACAAAAAGCTGCTGCCTGGTGGCCAATCCTCCTCAACAGAAGACTATTTTTGTCTGATAAATAAAGCTTAAAGCTACAATGGACAAAAACGAGAGGGTCCGTGATCTTCTACGCCACCAAGAAACAACACCAGTCAGGCACGGGGTCCAGCGTTTTTTAACGAATAAACTTCGGTTTCCAAGAAGGCGTTGCCTCCCTATTGTCTGTCATTGATGCCATTCATCTGAGAACCTTGTGAATGACTTGTGGTTGCACCTTCATTTTGAGATCAACTTCCACACTGTAAATGAGGGTGATCCCAGGTTGTCATTGAAGGTGCCATTGCAGCACCTAGCTGGGCGTTTCTTTGATGGGATGGTGCTCCACAGGATGATAAGCTTGTGCTGTTCGCATAGGCTAATCAGAGACTGAATGATTCGTGGACATCTTCCTTTACCATAGAGGAAGTGCACCAATCCAACCATAAGCACCTAACTCCCCACCGCACAAGAGTCCATACTGATAGCCTTTCTTACATCACATTTATTAATAACCGTTGACTAGATACTCTGTCGGACATCTAATGATCATGTTAATTCCCACCCCTCCACCTAGGTGTTATCCTTTACATCCTGCTTGTGGGCTATCCTCCGTTCTGGGATGAGGACCAGCACCGTCTGTATCAGCAAATCAAGGCTGGGGCCTACGATGTGAGTGACTCATCCCTTGGCTGAGGAACACTGGAATGGCCATCATGAGAGGACACAGGAAGCCTCAAGAGACTGAAATTATCATTTACACGAACATCTATATTAGCTATCTAGAGAACTGTGAGGGTGCTGCTCTAGGGCAGCATGGTGGCACAGTGAATAGTGTTGCTGTCTCATAGCACATGGGTAGCGTGAGAGAACGTGGGTTTGATCCCCACTCAGTCTGTGTGGAGTTTGCACATTATCCCTGTGTCTGCATGTGTTTACTCTGGGTGCTCTGGTTTCATCCCACAGTCCAAAGACATGCTGTTCAGGTTCCCCCATAGTGTGTGTGTGTGTTCCACTGATGTATGGATGAGTGACCCATTGTAAGTAATGTATCTAGCAGTGTAAGTCACAGCAGTAAATAAGGTGTGTGGGCTGATAACGCTACGCAGAGTTCATTGCAAGTCACTTTGGAGAGAAGCGTCTGATAAAAAAATGTAATGTATGTGGCATTTAAACACTAAGCAGTCTTTCAGTTCAGGATGAAAGAAATTCTTAACTCAAAATAGCAACCAAACTATAGTACAGCGTTAAAGAGAAAGAGGTTGCTGTCCTGAGAATATTAGAATTGTACAATGTCTGAGGTCCTAATTGTCCATTCATTCTAAAGACATGCAGTATGCTTTACTTCAAAATGTACAGAATGCATGAAGGTCCATGTATCCATTTCCTAAACTACAGCATATGTATTAAATTCATTCTATATGCAGCTCATTATTTGTTGTACAGTTTTTAATGTACACTTCCAAGAAATCTGCCTTCAGCAGACTTGCCTCCCAACCCACATTGCTATTCTGTGTTCCTCTCCCCATTTCTCCGTCTCCTCCCCAGTTCCCTTCCCCAGAGTGGGACACCGTCACTCCTGAGGCCAAAGACCTCATTAACAAGATGTTGACCATCAATCCTGCAAAGCGCATCACTGCTTCTGAGGCACTCAAGCACCCCTGGATCTCGGTGAGCGCTGAACAATCCGTCTCAGTTCAACTGTGAGAAAAGCACCACTTGATGGTGGAGGACTGTATCTAACCCCCCATCCATTGTTTCATCCTCCACCCAGCACCGCTCCACCGTGGCATCCTGCATGCATAGGCAGGAGACCGTGGAGTGCCTGAAGAAGTTCAATGCCAGGAGGAAGCTGAAGGTACTGGAGTGGTGGAAAGGAAGATGAATGGGTGGGGGTTCAGCTTTGTGGAAATGTCTCGGAAGTGGCTGAGGCTTTATCTGGAAAAAGGCTTCAGGATGACAGTGGCACAGCAAACTAAGGACTTGCTGAAACACTTGTGTTTTTGGTGACATATGGCTTATCTGGAACAGGAAAGAGGGACTTATTTCTGAAGGAACATCTTTTACTTTTATTTTAGTAATATTTTATTATTGATATGGGCTTCAGAAAAAGCTGTTTGGTTTCTTTTGTAATTCTACATGTAATGGTACTCTTGCCATTTTGCTGAAAATAGTAACTCAAGACTTATTCCAGCTTTTGTCAAAATACGTATATTTTTACGCTTGTGTAAAACTGTAATTCCTGTCTAACGCTGGTCTTCTCACCTTCTTTGTATTTCAAATCTGAATGAACTCAAAGCAAACATCAAATGTGCTCATAAACCAGACCTTTCCTAGTGGACTTTTTCTCCTCTTGGTGATGTCCTTTTAATGTCAGTTGGCAGTATCTTCCATAGACCGTTTGCCGTTTGTTTCTGACTGCTCCCTGTGGCATATGAGCATTCCTGTTTCTAGATGGGATGACGGGTAGCATAGTGATTAGTGCTCCTCCCTTTAGACCCAAGGGTCACAGGTTTGATGCTCCCCTCTGGCTATAGTACTCTTGAGCAATGCCTTTACCTGAGGATTACCCAGCTGTATAAGTAGGTACTAACTGCAAGTTGCTTTAGAGAAAAACATCTGCTAAATGAAAAAATGTCACTATAATCATTGTAAAACATTTGAAGACATCACCATTCTGAGTACACTGGAACACATGTATTTGTGGTTTTTTCTTTCCAGGGTGCGATTCTTACCACTATGTTGGCAACACGGAATTTTTCAGGTAAGAGCGGAAGACAACCTTTTCGACATGATCTAACCATGACGTGAATGTTGGTGTTGGCGTTGGGCAAATATTCCCCATTACCACAGGATGTAGGTAACACTTTTCAAAAAACAAGTGAAACACTACACATGCACAGCAAACAGCTCAACAGAAGTAGACGTTGAGAGTGAGCTTCAGGAACCTTGAAGATGCTCTTTCTGATTGTTACTGCGGTGCCTCGTGTTCATAACTGTTCCGCAGTGATATCCTTTGAAACATGTTGCTCTGATTCATCAGCATGAAATGCAACTGCCCTTATTCCTGCTTTCTCTCGTGAGAGACACGGCCCAAAATCAAAATGGAAAACGGTATGGAAAATGATCTGTTTCACAGACCACCCGAGAAGGTAATCTCCAAATAGTCATCCAGCAAAATTAACCAGTTATTTGAAGGAATGCTTTCTGCTTCCATGGGTTGCAAGCACAATGACTTGAAAGTTGGTGGCCATCGACCATCTGTTCGAGGGAGCTATTCATCTCGATTTGGATTGTCGCTTGACAAAGGTGCGTGCGGGGTAGCCTGTCGCTGCTGCCCACTCACTGCAACAGAGCCATCTGTTCTGACGGCACCGGTGCCGCTGCCTACCCTGCAGTGCAATACCAATTCAAGTGCACAGGGTGCTGCAGCGGAGCCAAGAGGAGGTGCACAGGGGATGGAGTGAAACACTGTTTATCAGTATCCAAGGGCTGGGGACGCCCTGAGTGAAAATCATGGCCATTTGCGATGAGTAAACACCTCGATTCAGACATTTAATTGATTTTATGAAATTAAAGGCACAGTTCTGAGTGGAATTTACTTCTGTTCAAATTAAAGGTTACTCAATATGCAGCAAACGAAGAAGGACTACTGGGAGCCCATGTGTTTGCTGCACAGTTGCTTGCTATACTTTGTATTCTACTGGTGAGATGTGAGCTGGAAAAATGCAAAGTACAGTGGAACTGAACAAAGGTGCTGCCAGGGATCCACAAGCGCAGACCTTGAGGTCTATTCAACCATATCAGACACTGGAGATCCGTGGTCGAAGGTGTCAGGATTCACTATCGGGGTACTTATCCTAGGTACGTGTATCTCAAGCGAACTGGCAGACCTGCAGCCCATCACCCCATCCTCCTGCTCTCCGAAGCCTTCCAATGTCAAACACCAACTTTGCTATCCAGGACTCAGGGACCCGCTGCATCTCCCCCGGGGTCCAACTTTCAAGAGCCTGCTGTTACACAGAGCTGCTGAGGCATGGGGATTTGGGGAGTGCAGTCCCAGTGCCGGGCATTCTTTGACACTACTGGAATTTCATACTGTCCAGAATAGATCCGCCCCCCACCTCCCAGGGAGTCTACATGTCAGTCCGACTCTCCGGCTGTTTCCCAGGGGGAACCCATAGAGGCAAAGAAGCCGCAGAGGTGCCTCTAAACATAACCCCTGTCATTTGGCTCTCCATGGACTCTGCTAGCGTTTACCCCCTGTGGATAACCAGAGCTCAGTCGCTGTTAGGTCTTCCTCCTGTCCCAGGTTCACACCGCAACGGTGACTGCAAATCAGCTACTTTCCATTTATGAAGCCTCTTTCCTTGGACGTTGCTTTCTTGAATTACACTAAGACAGGGATCCAGCAGCACATGCGGCGAACTCTGACATGTGCCCTGGCCCTCCCATTCTGCACAGACAGCCATCCAGCTTAGGAGAAAGCGAACGCTTGAGGTCGGAATGTTACATACCCCCACCCCCCAAACCCCCATCCAAGTGGACAGTCTCCGTGACATCCATCCAGAGCAAGGCTAAAATTAGCAAAGTGCTGATAAAAATAAAAGGGAAAACACCCTCGTGCAGCTGTTAGAAAAGGGATATAAAATAAAATATGACTTTGCAGTGGGTGAGGGAATGTTCTCCAAGATATTGTGGCAGGAAGGACTGGTTGTGATGGCGCGCATAGCAATTTAATGACTCAAGAGCTCTTGCTGGACTTAAGTTCTTGATAAATGCTGATTAAGTTCACGATTTCATCATCCAGCCACGTGCACCTCATCTATCGAGTAGGCCGTCTTTGGATGTTCTGAGGATTTATTACCTCATTTCCCCAAAGGACAAGAATTTTGTTGCTAATAATCAAATGGACTGTTAAATTACGTTTTCCTCAAAGACAGATCGTGGAATCTTGGAAACTGTGTGACGGTTCAAGAATAGACAGGAAAATTGTGAGGAAAACTGCAATATTCTTTTTTTTCGCTCCACCAGTATCTTTTGCAGCCTCGGGACTTTGTCAAGTTCCATGAATTGACACTGTCGCAATGCATTTTGCTCTTCTTTTTGGGGCATTTCTGCCCATCTTCATTGCTGTCTCTTTGTTTTTCCTTATTTTGTGCTCAGGAGGCAAGAGCGGGGCTAACAAGAAGACGGATGGAGTGAAGGTAGGGAGAAAACACAACTTTGACTTTTGGACCAGTGGGGATCGAGTGTATTTGAGAAGGGAATTGCACTACTCCGCTGTTACAAACTTCAAGTTCACTGTACAAATGTTGCCTTTGCTTTTTATATAATAGATATAATTTTCTTAACTTCTAACTTCTTTTTCGTTAAACGAGAGCACGCAAAACAGTTTTTGTTGCAGTGCTGTTACAGCAGTTCACTAGCAAATGCTGCAAGGTTTAAAATGCCACGTAAAAGTTGTGCTTCAGGCTGGCTTGTTGACCTTGCTATTGTACCCTTAAAACAGGCAATGAAACCAGATTGCTGAGTAAAGTACCTGGATACATTTATGGAAAAAAACAATAATCTCTGTCTCTAAAGCCTGCTTAGACCGAAGGGTTGAATATACAGCAATAATAAATGAGCGTATTGTCCGAGGGCCGAGGAATGCCGGGCACAACTGTGAGACCTGGCGACCCGTCAGCCTCATGCGCTGCCTGCAGACCCAACACTCAGAACCCCCACTTTCTGTACCAACCAGGTCACACAACACACCTTAAGGCTTAGCTCTGCCCTGAATAAATGTTGCCGTGTTTCCTCATTTAGGGCCATTCTCACGGGAGAGGGTCTGCGGCCGAGCGTGCGCGTTTGTGTCTGTGAGAGCGTGTCGGCTAAGGGAACGCTTCGGTCCTCCAGCAGCTGTTTCCTTGGGGGGCTCCTGAGGGAAGAGTGCGGTGCCACTGGGGAGCATCTGCCAGGAATTCCAAGCAGGATGGCGGCCCCCGAACAGATCGTTGAATGCTAAGTCCCTGTGCGCTTTTCTCAAAGGCATTCCTCACCGACCGAACCTAGAAATCCCCAGGAGCTGGAGAAACGAATGGGCAGGTGTTGTCCTGCAGCGCAGAGACATCCACATGCAAAAACACAACAGCACGGCGCTCTTTGCTTCCTCCCCGTCCGGCGCCCCGGCCTCAGCTTTCATCCCGTCATCAGCCTTCATCAGTCTCTTTCTGTCTAACGTCTTCTCATTTCTCTTCCAGAAAAGGAAGTCCAGTTCCAGTGTCCAGCTGATGGTGAGTGTGTCCCCTTACCCCAGTGTGTGGCACAATAGTGGCCCGATTTCCCACTTGACAGGAAAATGGTCATCAACACCAAACTTCTCCAAAAATTCAACAAAAGTGCAATTCAAAGCGGAGCTGGACTTTCTTTTTCGGTCTTTCATTTTAAATGTTGCCAGTGCCATTGCTTTTATGGCTTGCGCTTGACTGCCGCTGCACACCAAGAGTTTTTCCAACACAGGTGTGAACCGATCACCGCCAACAACCCCTATTTCTGCACTGCTGCGCACTCCCAAAATAATAACCCTTGGGGCTGTTTTCTTTGAAGGTGCAGAGCTCCTTTAGGAGGGAAAGAAGCAGCTGAAGCCTTCTTTTGGGCATTTGTGCTGGAATCTTGAGAGTCAACTTGCGTTCTACAAGCCACAAATGGTCCTGTCCAAACCGTGTCTAGGGTCCTAAAGCTGTTCCTGTCCCTTACTTCCAGGAATCCTCTGAGAGCACCAACACAACCATTGAGGACGAGGACACCAGAGGTAAGGCCGTCAGTTGCCTGTTCCAGCTGAATATGCAATAAATCTCTCCTTTGAAAAGAGCAGATGAGTACTAGGGACAACTGGTAGTGTAGTGATTGGACGCACTGCCTTCGCATCTGAAGGTTGCCCGTTCAGATGTCACCTGTTGCTATTGAGCAAGGTACTCACTCTAAATTTCTCCAGTAAAATTACCCACCAGGATCAATAATTGTAAGTTGCTTTGGAGAAAAGTGTTGGGTAAGAGTACTGAGTGATCAGCTCATTATTAGCATCTCGAGGATGTAGTTCCAGCAGAAAGGCGTTGCGTTCTGTCTTTCACTCAGCGCAAAAGTGATGCTTGATATCGGTAAAAATAGCTTCTATGCTCTTCCTTAGGTTACAGGTTACTGACAGCTCACTTGCAGCCAAATACACCCTCTCCCACTTGGCACTGGGTTTTGTCATGCTGCCGTGGAACCTGTGAACAGCGAAGCCTCTTTGGAAAAGTACCTTCAGTTCCCTTGAACAGCTGTCCACGAACAAACGAAAGTTGGCCGCTTACGTAACGGGTAGTGTTACTTCACCGCGCCGCTGAATGCGAACTTCCCACATTTTATATTTCAGGACTGAACTTCTTAGTCACAGCAACTGTGCATCAGTACATCAGCTAAACATATTTTCAGAAACGACATGAAGGCATATGTTCTACAGCATTTTTTCGAACCAGAGCCATGCATTTACAGTAAAGACATATTTTAACTCAAACTGCTCACTTGGTATAAAGAGGAAAAAAAAATATATATAAATATATATAGAGAGGGGGTGCGGTGGTGCAGTGGGTTGGACCGCAGTCCTGCTCTCCGGTGGGTCTGGGGTTCGAGTCCCGCTTGGGGTGCCTTGCGACGGACTGGCGTCCCGTCCTGGGTGTGTCCCCTCCCCTTCCAGCCTTGCGCCCTGTGTTGCTGGGTTAGGCTCCGTGACCCTGTATGGGACAAGCAGTTCTGAAAATGTGTGTGTGTGTGTGTAAATATATATATAAACACACACAAACAGAGTATATAGGAAATCCTATTTTCTACTTGGGGGTGCAGTAACGCAGCGGCTTTGGCTGGGTCCTGCTCTCCTGTGGGTCTGGGGTTTGAGTCTCGCTTGGGGTGCCTTGTGACAGACTAGCATCCCATCCTGGGTGTGTCCCCTCCCTCTCCAGCCTTGGGCCCTATGTTGCTGGGCTAGGCTCCAGCTCGCTGTGACCCCACTTGGGACAAGCAGTTTCAGTCAATGTGTGTGTGTGTTTTCTACTTTACTTGAATCACTTACATACGCCCTCTATCATTATATCATTCTGTCGGAATATAGTTTACTTCTTGCGGTATCTCAACGAAAGGACTTGATTCATTATCTTACCTACAATTTTTTTTTTTTTTTTACATTTATTCATTCAGCTGACACTTTTCTCCAAAGCAACTTACAATGTAAATCTTAGAATTATTTACTCATCTATACGGGTAATGTTACTGGAGCAATTTAGGGTAAGTACCTTGCTCTAGGGCACAACAGCTGGAGGTGGGAATCGAACCTGCAACCTTTGGCTCCGAAGGCAGTAGCTTTAAACTGTCCCTTTCCTGAGGATCATTAAGAGGTACAGTGCTCTGTAATCTGACAGAATGTGTAAAAATGGAAAAGGGATGCCTCTAAGGTCCGTGTATGTTGTGTTCATTCGTTTTTTTTCTTCAGTATGAAAGCAGAAAAATTCAAAAAATGGCTTTTTATTGTTTCTGAGCACACGCACGCAAAAAGGACTTGTTTATTCATTTTCTCTTTCCGTTAAATCATACAAAGTGTAGAAATCAAAATCTCACAATACCAAATACGATAAATGCCCTAAAGTGCACCATATTTCCAATCTAACAAGTAGCCTAACCTGGAAGTAAAAGTGAGCTTCACCTGGTTAAAAAATGGTTTTTAAACATAGTTAATTCATAATTTGTTTTTTATTTTTAAAGCAAAAAATTAAGGAAGACACTGAAATTCGCACTTTGTTTTTCAATTTCGAATAAAAAATCAAATGAACGCAATGCACGCAGACCCTCCAAAGAGCAAGTTGACGTGAAGGAATCCGTTCTCTGCCACATAAATGGCCACTGAGTTTAAGAAACGCTGCCAAACGGCTCAGTTCAGTGTGTTTATTTACCTGGCGTGTCAAACAATGCCACCTGTGCTCAGATGGTAAGAACCAGCTACTGAAACGTTAGTGAGTGTCAAAGAGTCTGAATGGGTTGAGCTTCAATGTGGGAGCCGGAAACAACGTCCACTGAAGAGGAAGGTTGACGGGTGACCTCACTGTGGAGATCTGACCTCTAGGCAGCCGTGTATTTGACAGTACGTTTGGCTCATGCCTGCTGCCCTACATTCTGGAGGGTACCTGACTCTGGTGGAAGTGGTTTGTGGGCTGATTGCCGCTCTTCCTCCAGGTGCTGAGAGCAGGGCTGAGGATGCTGGCATCATGCGTACACACACTCCACCTCCATCTCCTACACAAACTCGCTGGAGACGCGTGCACCACGGCAGCCTACAGCAGATGTTTAGTGTACATTTTTAAATGTTGCGGAACTCTCTAACAGCTCTTTGCCTAAAATGTCAGCATTTATGGTTTGATTTAGGGGGTGTGGGTTGGCGTAGTGGGTTGGACCGGGTCCTGCTCTCCAGTGGGTCTGGGGTTCGAGTCCCGCTTGGGGTGCCTTGCAACGGACTGGCGTCCCGTCCTGGGTGTGTCCCCTCCCCCTCCGGCCTTACGCCCTGTGTTGCCGGGTAGGCTCCGGTTCCCCGCGACCCCGTATGGGACAAGCGGTTCAGAAAATGTGTGCGTGTGGTTTGATTTACTTGGACAGTTGATATTGTACCACTCACTAAGACTTTGTATTAGAAAATTGTGATTCTGGATTCAGTTCATATTAATTTAAACCAAAATTCGGTGATATACTTCTCTAAATATGAAAATAATCAAAGCAAGGCTGAATGCCTTATGGGGGACATGGTGGTGCAGCGGGCTTGGCCGGGTTCTGCTCTCAGGTGGGTCTGTGGTTTGAGTCCTGCTTGGGGTGCCTTGTAATGGACTGGTGTCCCATCCTGGGTGTGTCCCTTACGCCCTGTGTTGCTGGGTTAGGCTCCAGCTCGCCGTGCCCCGCTCGGGACAAGCGGCATCAGTCAACGTGTGTGTGTCTGTGTCTGTGTGTAAATGCCTTATCATTCCTTTTTATCTCCAAATTTACGCTGCTGGACTCATGTTCCATGCTAATAGTCCCTCCGTGTTTTGCAGTGAGGAAGCAGGAAATCATCAAGGTGACGGAGCAGCTCATCGAAGCCATTAGCAATGGAGACTTTGAGAGCTACGCGTAAGCGGCCATCCTTCTCAACGCACACTTCCATCGGAACGTCACGTTATACAAAGCAACAGTTTTGTATTTGTTCGCTTTTTGCTGACATCTGATTCAAATGAACTCTCTGACATCAAAAATGTGTTTCCTTCAAGCCCAGACAGCATCCATGTGACACTAGAGCCGTGTGACTCAGATCAAAACCAGGAATATACAATAATACATTAACCATACTGGTCATGTTAATTTTTATTTTATGCTCAGTGCTCAAAGGAGCAGAATCTTACATGACTGAAGCGGCTGCTGTTCTCAGAATGAGGACAGGATATGGGATTTACTCACACACTGAGGTTTTTAACACGGCTTGGACTTTCACTCTCACGCCATCACCTGGGTCAGATACATTTGGGGTGGTAAATGTTGCTTCTCATTTGGTTGCCCGCTACGTGCCGTTTCCTCTCTGTCTTGATGCCAGGGAAGAATGGCGAAAAACCACAAGTGCAAGAGAGCGAGAGACAGAGAGAGAGGTGTGACGGTAGGGAGCAGGTCGCGTCTCGTAAACACCATCACCTGGCAAGAAGGAGCGGAAGGAGCGACTTCTTGTTTTTGCCCTTTTTTGCACCTCTCGCAGGCAGCCGACATGAACCTTTGAATCGCAACTCTTACTCGAGCACAATGCCAACACGCTATTCGCAGATTGTGATTAGAGTTTGGTTAAGTAATACGGTATTAACGTCGAATTTTAACAGACTCAATGAATACTAAAGCGTGAGTAATACCCCTACATTGATGTACATGTTTTCATACCATGAGGTGCCTGAGAAACTTGAAAAAAATAAAATGAGGAATTTATGGGAAGTTCACAATCCTGCCAGGTGGATCCTAGGAGCTGTGTGGGCAGATTCAGCTGAAATGTCAAGTGGAAAAGCTGAACTCCGATGTCCTTCACTCTCGCCAGGCTGTGCGCCGACACCGGCTGCATGAAGCCAACCGTCACCTGCTCTGGTCCTTCTCTTGCCACCCAAACCGTCTGACGTTCTTCCTGCGCGGTTGCGCACGGCAGCTGCTTCATGCAGAGCCAATGATTAAGACATTTTTCCAGTTTATCGCTCACCCATAATGTTTTTAATGAAGGAATTTCCCAAAAGGGCGTTGGAAAATGTGAAGGTCACGTTCTGCCACCACTCAGTAGACAGAATGTGATGGGTCACACACTGGATGTGAAAACTAAGTTGCACTGCAGTAATGTTTGGACCTCGATATACCGTAGTATAAAATTTACAGTGATAGATTACATGTATTTACAATAGATTGCTTTAAGCATAAATGGTACAATGCAAATAAATGTTTGTTTTCCTCTCATTAACTTCTGTTTCAGTTCTGCGTTTTAAGCTGCAGGAAGGCTTTGATTTACATTTAAGTATTATTTCTTTAACGCGTGAAAACACCTGCTGCAGTGTGTAATGGGTCTGGAGCAAAAGGCAGGTCAGCTGAGTTCACAGTTACACGAAAAACGATGTAGATGTAGCATTTTTGTGACTTAAAAATAATGCACAGACTGGACAGCAAAGCACATTGAGGATTTAGTGGTCCTCTGTGCCTGTGTGTGTGCGTGTGTGCACATGCGCGTGTGTGCGTGCGCTAATGACATCGGTGCTCTTTACCTCCGACCCCTTTGTGTGCAGAAAGATGTGCGACCCCAGTGTGACAGCCTTCGAGCCCGAGGCCCTGGGCAACCTGGTCGAGGGTCTGGACTTCCATCGGTTTTACTTTGAGAACTGTAAGCCACTCAGCTCTCCCCTTTGTGTGACATGCTGAATGGGAGAAGGCGCATGTAGGCTGCCCTCAAAAGGCTTTCAAAAACACACTCAAATAGCTGTGACCTATATCTTTCTACAAGTCATGGGTGGCTCAGTGAGTAGCGCTGCTGCTTTGCAGCGGCTGGGTGGTGGGAGACGATGTGGGTTTGATCCCCACTTAGTGTGTCTGGAGTTTGCATGTTCTCCCCATGTCTGTGTGGGTTTCCTCTGGGTGCTCTGGTTTCCTCACACACTCCATAGACTTGCTGTTCATCCATAGTGTGTGAGTGACAGAGAGAGAGTGTGTGTTCTACTGATGTATGGATGAGTGAGCCAGTGTAAGTAGTGTATCTAGCAGTGTAAGTCACCGTGGTGAATAAGGTGTGTGGGCTCGTAACACTCCATAGTTTGTTGGAAGTTGCTTTGGAGAAAAGCGTCTGATAAATGAATACATGTAAGCCTCTTCCCAGACTCCCCACCCTTCAAAAGGGTCAGTTTCCAGCACTCGACTGTTATAATTTCTTTAGCCGATGAGAAGGAACTCAGAGCCTTGTGCGCAAAGGCAGAACGTTAAAAGACAAATTGAAAACGAATGCAATTCTCATTAGTTAAAGTGGTGTTTCCAGTCATGCTTCGCTGCAAACACCGTGTCTTATTGGGCTCGTGATATTGCTTGTGGGATTGTTTAAATGGCAAACTTTGCATTTAACTGACCATTTCAATGGTTTGATGTTTGTAAGTATTCCCAAAAGAAGAGGAAACGGTCTTAATGGGACGGAAACGAGCAATTAAAGCGAGAGAGAGAATCCGGTGGAAAGACATTAATGCAAGGATACACTCAAGTGAATTCTGTGAAGAGAAAAAAAAAACACCAATTAACTTAGTGTACAAACCCTGTAGATCAGAAACAAAATAAATATGCTACAGAACACAATGCAACGTGCATGGGCTGTTAATGTTGCAGTTTCGTTTTTATGGGAACACCAAAACATTCTGACCACAGTTTTATCACTTCCATCCAGCAGTAGCAGCACATCCTGTACTGCAGGGTCAAAAGGGTTTTGCTCACGAGATTTTTCTAATGGCTCTTAGTGGAACGCAAGGCCAATTTATTTGGAAGGATTTACATGCTGACACCTGATCAAGAAGAAGAGGGAATCTGAAAATGTGCAAAGCTTTAAACACTGCAGCACATTGATCTTATGTAATGCTGGAGCTTTTATTCCAAGAACATTGATCTTGGAGGTTTTCTCCATTACGAGTTTCTGTTTTACTGTAACAACGAGCAACCAGAGTATTAAGACAAAAGTGGTTCAGTTGAGGGAGATATTTAGCATATATGAATATATATACTATGTGTTTATACTCGAGCGCTCAGAGTCGTGACGACCCGAACATAGGAAAGTAATCCAGGACCAGATGAGGAGGTCAGTGCAAAGGAAGTTGGATGGCATGGTGGCACACCGCCTGGGTGGTACAAGAGGATGTGGGTTTGACCCCCGTTCAGTCTGTGTGGAGTGTGCATGTTCTCTCCGTGTCTGTGTGGGTTTTCTCCAGGTGCTCTGGTTTCCTCCCACACTCCATAGACTTGCTGTTCACCCATAGTGTGTGAGTGACAGAGAGAGTGTGTGTGTTCCACTGATGTATGGATGAGTGAGCCAGTGTAAGTAGTGTATCTAGCAGTGTAAGTCACTGCGGTGAATAAGGTGTGTGGGCTGATAACACTGCATAGAGTTCAGTGGAAGTCGCTTTGGAGAAAAGTGTCTGCTACATAAATGTAACTTTTGTTGCAGATGATTTCTTTGCTGCTAATCACTAGTGCGTTTACCTTACGTTTACAACGTTTTGCTTTTCAGTGTGGTCCAAGAACAGCAAACCTGTGCACACCACCATCCTGAACCCCCACATCCACCTGATCGGAGAGGAAGCGGCGTGCATCGCCTACATCCGCATCACCCAGTACATTGACACCAACGGCATGCCGCGCACCGCCCAATCTGAGGAGACTCGCATCTGGCACAGACGTGACGGCAAGTGGCAGATCGTCCACTTCCACCGCTCCGGCTCTCCATCCGCCATTGCCAAGTAAGTCTTTCAGGTGAGTGTCTCTGCATCCCTGCTGCAATGCTGAAAAGAACGGTCAGGTAGCAGGCTGGGTGCACACAGGTAGCGCAGTAATTAAGGACGCGGACTTGGAGCGAAATGTATTTTTCATGAAATGCTCCAGTGAAATATTCATCTGCAGGTGGATGGACATTTCAGCTCACTTTGGTCTCAAAAAATACATATATGCAAAAAAAAAATAAAAAATTTAGTAGACCACAATAGAAAAAATTTACTAACACTGCCATCTTGTGGCAAGGAGGTCAAACAATAAGTTCCCAAAATTAACAGCGGCCGTTGTTTACATTTACATTTACAGTAATTCATTTAGGAGACGCCTTTCCTCAAAGTGATACGCATCTCCGAGAACAAAGTGCAGAAGAGTGCAGAGTGCAAACAGAGTACATTACATCAGCAGAAGGAGAGATTTGGATACAAACACGTGATTCTTGAGTACAGCCAATTTGTCATGTACCATGGTATAACACAGTATACATTAAATGAGCAGCTGCATAAAGGCTTTTCCATTATTAAATAAATTGTTATTGAAAATTATTAAGCATAAAGACTCACATGTTTGTCATGCACTTATGAGATTAGACGAGATGGGAGACCAAAAGAAGTCAGTTCTGAGACCCTTCTTACATGCAGAGAGGGATTCAGCAGTTCTGAGTGATGGGGGGAGGTCGTTCCATGGCATCAGAGCCTGAACCAAAAACCCCTGCGTTTTTGATTTTGGACCTTTCATGCGTGGGACCACCAAACGTGCAGAAGTGGACGAGCGTACCAGTCTGGTTGGGGTGTAGCCATATGTTGCCACAAGTATCTATGTGACAAAATAAATAGATCATGTAATGCAGTATTGTCATATTGTCTTTATCTATTCCAGCTAAACAAAGGACCTGGGAGAACTGATCGACATGCCTCTCCAAGGCACCGGTGATCAGCTGACCGTGGGAAGTGTGGGATGCCCGTCGGCCTGAGAAACCACGCCCTCTGCATCTCATCTCAGACTTGAAATGTGCTTATATCTTTGCTCGATTCCTCATGAATGGTACCATAGAAATCACACATCTTCACTGTCATTCAGACGTGTATATACACTGTACATAAGTGCATATCCTGTATACTTACAGGGTCCAGCATAACATCATATTGTTGCTTCTTCCTGTGTTTTACTAAAATTTACCAGGCATGGTTATACATGTGTATATTTTTAGGTTTTACTTTTATCAGATCCTCAAGCTTCAGTTTCCCAACACTGGAAATAACCATGCTTTTAGGTCTTGTTATTTGCTTTCTCATATTATTGCAAGGAGCAATACCATCACTCTTAATCTATTTCTAGCCCAGTGACAATACCATACTAGTAAATCCCTTCAACTGCTTTTAAAGATAAATGAAACAAACATAATCAGACTTTGTTACACAATGTTATTCTAACCAGAAGAGGATGCTTGGTCCAAAGATAGTATTATAAATTTATTTCAGTACAGAAGCTTCAAATATTTTGGATCATCATTTTATTATGGAAAAGAGAACATTTTCCTTTACTCTGTGAATGAATCAAAAAACATAAAAGTTCATCATCTGAATTCCGTATTCATATAACCTGCATATTCGGCACCAAGACAAGTCGTCAGCTACATCTTTTTTTTTACATCCGAGGGAGTCACATTTTTTATAAACTGGTCATCATTTAATGCACAAATCTAGAAAGGCTAAAAATTTATTGAGCACTTTGGATATAACATTTTAACAGGTGACATCTAGATTAGTTCAAATAGTCTGGCCTAGACATGGAATTAAGGCACTTTTTGTTCTTCCGGTAGTCATACTGCGACGCGGTGTGGTGCAATCTAAGGCGAAAAGCAATGGCGATGAGGCCAGTGGCACAATGGGACTTTTGCAATAAAAGCGTTGGTCTTTTTTTATACGGAGCAGTGTTTCCAAACAAATTTCTGGTCCGAATCAGAAAGTGGCCATGGTAATTCTGAAATTTTTAATTCGCGTGGATCCGTCTTTCAAACTGGTAACTGGAAACCATCAACCAAAATGGTATCTTAAAGCAAACCTTTTAAATAGCAGGGAAAGAATGGAATGAAATATGATGTCGCAAAATTCTGATCGTATATACAGTATTTATTTGCATCGTCACACAGCCGTAGCTAAAATGAAAATTTCGCAAAGTTTTTACATGCGCCTGTTTTCAAACCAGTTTTCGGCTGGTGCTGGATGGGGGTGTGTGCAGACATGGACAGGTGGAGAGCAGAGCAAGACTTTCTAAGGATTCCTCCTAAGATGCGCTGCATTCGTATCCTCATCTACAGCAAGTGCTGAATAGGAGAGAAAAATCAAGCTTTTTGCTTCTTATCGAAGACCCCAGTCGTACATTGACGTTTGACAGATTGTGCGCTCGGATGAGAAAAAGGTGGGTCAACGGTGTGAACATCCACGCTGGCATCAGTATCAGAACTTCCATCAAACCAGCTTCCTGTTCCTGGGCTGTTTTTCGACATTTTTTTGCACAAGCGAATGCCTCCTCGAACCTTTTTCAGATGACTACATTGTGAGAATTGAAATTACAAGCTGATTAATAGTTTGTTCTCAAGCGTTTCTGTTAAAGCATGCAATTGTGTGATGGTGCAACTTTGTTCATACGTGTTCTTAAAAAAATGGGACTGAAATACACCTGAGACCGATGTATCATATCTCAACGATACCTGCTGAGGGGTCTGTAAATATTACGCAGTAGTACGATGAACATTAAATAATTATTGTATTAATGACTTCTATGTCTTTAACAAGGAATGGTGGACTTTATATATATATATGAAAATATTTTTTAATTACAATGATAAATGATGTCAAGAGCAGAACTTTTAGGGCTTTTTCGTTTGTTTTTCTGGAGTTCGGTTCGGGTTTAGTGAATTCCGATTGTGGGACCAAACTCCGGCTTTGTTTTTTGCCGATTTTATTTGTCTTACTTTATGTTCATAATCCACCCATTCGGGGTTTTTTAAACTACTTGTCATGCCTTTTTCAAATTAGTCCTCCCTCAGTGCGTTTATATATAGCACACCGAGTCTTGCAATTTTCCATTGCGTGGAATTGGCAGTTAATTAAAAACTTAGATATGGCTTTTATTTATTTATATTTTTTGCAGAAAAGCGGCATGAATTTGCTTTACAACTAACCCTAATGTGAGCATAATTTACTACAGTGTGCTCACTGATCTGAGGAATCTGTTTCCCAGTTATCGCTTGTCCAACAGGCTTCTATAGATCAATATATAAATTATTTTTTGGCCCACACTGGACAACGACTGGCCTTTCTTCGTTTTTACGCTACACCACAAAACGAGAGCATAGGCAGCATTGAGAAAAAAAAAAAAAGATGCAATCCCCAGTCTTTTTGATATCATTTATCATTTTACTTGATTTCTGGATATTTCGATTCTGCTTGCCTCTTTTTTTCAGCTGTACAATAACAAAGAGCGGAAGTACTCGAAGTGCTGTATGTGAAGTGCACACTTGTGCAAACGACAGGGAAATCGTGCGAGCGGCTCTGCGCTGACATGGTAATTCGAAGCGCCACGGTCAACGTTTGGCGAAAATGTTTGCGTTTTCCACGCGAAACTTGCCTCTTCAATATCCGAGGTGACGTTTTCTGCAAGTTTGGGAAAATCTGTTGCCCTCTGCCCCGAGTTTGGCAGACACGTAGGCCGTCGACGCGCTGGCAGACACGTGGGCCCGCACCGTGACTCAGTTTCCATGGGCGCACCGTGTTGTGTCGAGTCCACGCGCTACAGAGCGAACGTTACGCAGACCAATACACACACTCAGATTGGAGGCATTTTGGCCAAACTCCCTCGTACGCAATACGTTATTAATCGTGCAATTATTAACAAAAAAAATTATTCCGAACGGCCCGGTCTTGGAGCGCGTAGTCCGTCCTCCTAATCCATCCAAAGTATTACCCTCTCCTCTAATTAAAAATATAGTTCAGCTTCTTCTTCTTCTTGAGAGCTCACGTAATTCGTCTCAAAGTCTTACCACAGTGTTTACCCCAACAGGTTCACACCCCAGATCCTCGGGCTGAATGTTTTTCACTACGTGGTACTTCCTGTGTCGAGGTGCCTTCAGAAAGAGCCGTGAACTCTCAGAGAAGAACGCACAAAGTCAAACGGGATGCAGCAACACTAGGAAATGTAATGTGATTATGGTTCTGCATTAATAGTACTTATATTTTTGTGTCAACTGAATGACTGCCTTATGTATATCTTTTATAGGTTACCGATGTTGACTATTGTATCAGTGTAGAATGACGGTTGTTTCATTTTCAGTTGCTTGTCTTTTCGATTAGGAAACATCACTGCCAAGATCAGCACAATGAACATAATGATGTTTTCATAAATAAAACTGTATTTATGAATTACAACAGTGATTTGGATTTATTTCAGTGGTATTACCATGACAAATCCACACAATCCACGCTGTTCGGAATGCACGCACACACACACGCACACACACACACACACACACCAGCTGCTGGGTCTCACATCATAAATTTTGTAATTCTTTCAGATTCTCTTATTTTTATTTTGGCAGAAAAGAGAAGGAGTTATTTTGACTGCCACCGTTAATTTTAACAAGACATTCTTAGGTGTGTCTTGTTTCCTAGCACAGAGATTTGCACGCATGTAGGTTACCACGTTTCACACCATTTTCACACCCTGTAACTGCTCACACTCTGGCTGAGCTGCTTCAGTCTGCCGATGTCTCTGTGACAGGCTTGTCAGAAGAGCATGCAAACTTTCTCGCTGTTTTTACTGATTTTAATTTGCAGTAGGAATCAATGAATTAATGAACAGCAGCTTTGCCTCTTTTAAATGATTGCACAAGGACTGACTCCCTTTCCTAACAAAGTCCTTTTACTTACTGACTGCTATTGAAGGAAGAATGGATTTCCTGCCTGAAATAATGCTTCTCTTAACAGTAGCGCTACCTGGTAAGAACATGTATTTCTTCATGTCTTATTTCTGATGTGTGGCTTTGAGACTGTGATTCGAAGGACCAGACCATGTAGCACCGTTGCTTAGTCACCCAAGCGAAAGATGAGTCATAAAAACTTTGTAGGCAGAACATTGCAAGATAAACCATAACATCAAACACTGATGAAATGTCAAACTAAACAGTTTACTAATATAATAATTCATTTGCACGGAGTTATGCATTTTCCTGGCATTTTAGGAGGTGGTTATCAATGGGGTTCTGTTGAAACAATTTTATGTTAGGCTACTTGAGGAGCACAATGGCGCAGCGGGTCCTACTGTAATGTAAATGTAAACGCTGGTGTCTCACAGCTCTCGGGTTAGTGGTTTGGACAGGGGTTCCAGTCCGGCTCGGTCTATGTGGAGTTTCCCCTGTATATACACCTCTTTCCTCACACAGTCCAAAGACACCTGTTTCAGGTGAATTGATGAATTCCCATTACTCATGGTGTGTCTATAAGAATGTGGGTGTAACTGCCTTGTGATGGACTGGCGTTCTGTCCAGGGTGTTCTGTCCTTCATGACCTTCTGCTCTTGAGTTTGGCTCTAGACCATTACAATCCTACACTGGACAAGCAGTTATTGATAATGGATTGATTATATGACTCTGAAAACAAACACATCCGCACACTTTAAGAAGTTACACGCTAACACACATTACATGTATTTGCTTTTATAGCTGCTGCCAAGTCATGCCGTGCCACAGAAGGAAGAGCTGCCCAGTGCTACGCCGCTTTGGGAGAACCTGTGTTTCTGCATTTCATCATTGACCTTAAAAATAAAACATTTCGACTGATGAAAGACCATGTTCTGCTTCTACGTTCAAACAATAATGAAATGGAAAATGGCAAGAAATACAAGAACAAAAGTAACTCTTTCTTCAACGGGACATTCGAGTTGTACAATGTGGTGAAAAATGATTCTGGGAAATACTGCTGTGAAGTGTTTAATGCCGATGGAAGACAACACTACAGAGCTGAAATACAGCTGACTATTGAAGGTACCATTAACTTTTTTTAATATGACTCCCATTGCATCGTGTTACTCTGTATACGTACATTTAATCTTGTTTTATATGTTTTTTAAATATATATTGCAAGTATTTATCTGACTTGTGTTCTGCTGCTGTAACATAATTTCCCTTGTGGGATCAATAAAGTATATCTATCTATCTATCTATCTATCTATCTATCTATCTATCTATCTATCTATCTATCTAATCAATTCATTTCTTCCTCAGCCCTACTGCCAAAACCTGAACTATCCCAACTATGTTTACCCCACGGAGAGATGAGAGTGTCCTGTTCCTCTCGGGACGAATATTCAGAGCTACGGTGGACCCTGGAGAACCAGAACCTAAACAGGAATGTGGCCTATCTGAGCAGCCAAAGGGACACTGTCATACTGAAGGGGAACGTGTCTGGAGCTCTGGGCTGTGAAGTCAGGAATCATGTCAGTAACAGTACCAACACGCTCCAGATTGTGCCCTGTCCAGGTAGGGCACATATTCCAGCTCAAACATTTAGGGAGCTCACGTAGTTCACCGGGTTTATGGTCAAACCGTCATCGGCTAAAACTTCGTCCTCCAGCGTGGCGGTTCCAAGGATCTGTCTTTTCATAATCATATCATTATTAATATATAGTCATGTAGCTATTGTTAATAATAAAGGAAAGCTGTCAGTTTTTAATTATAGTCTGTGTGTGACTTTACAGGAATTGACACCGCTGTGACTTTGTGGTGTAATTCAGCGAACGGAACAGAGGTCTCATTCACGATCAGCGCTGCACACTCCCGCTCGGTGCCGAGTATCACCAGGATGTTTTTCACTTTTTCTGGGGAAGACCCGGTGCTTGTTATTTGCAACAGCAGAGCCGACATGCGGTACCCAACGGGTAAAAAAAATGATCAGCATTTTACTTTTAAATTTTGTGAAACTCTCCTCTTGGTTTGCTCATTAATTCAAATTAAATCAGCTCTATTTATTTTTGAGAATGTGGTCATAACATGTGCATTAGAAGCATTACCAAATTTCCCCCCCAGGGATCAATGAAGTATCTATCTATCTATCTATCTATCTATCAAACTGCAGGTCTCTTCTTGTGCATGACCCTCCCCTCCTCACGGACATGTCATGTTTTTGTGCCCTTGCAGTTATTTTATTGATATTAGCTGCCTCGGGAGTCTTTATAGCTGTTGCTCTACTTGCAAGAACATACTGTCTCCAAGTGAGGACCACCAGACACCGCAGTTCCCCATCAAGTCAGCAATCAGGTGAGCACATGTTCAAGGTGAACCTAAGAGTGTGACGAGGCCAGCGCTGCATGGAGTACCTTCTCTTGTCTCTCGCCTCTCAGATGAAGAGAACGTCCCTGAGCCAGTCTACACGCAAGTTAGTGTGAGGAAAAAGAAGAAAAGTACAGCAATAGAGCAAGCAGCACTAGAGGAGGTGCAGTACGGACAGGTGAAACTCAGCGAACATGATACCCTGTCTGACAGTTTAGGGATTTCTGTATATACTGTGGTTCGGCAATAGAGCTGATCATTTTGTGAAAATAATACTGTTCGATTTTTAAAGAAAGATTTAGGATCAGTTTCGGTATTTATGGCGTCTGCCTAAGGGAACCTGAGATCAATCGCTGAATAATTAGCTAAAAAAAAAAAACGTATTGCACTCTATTTCCTTTGTCTTATTCAACAGATGCTTTAAACAATGGGCTTTTCAAGATAATGAAAACGACAAAGTCCATAGAACATCTGACTCCTGTTTTTCTCAGGTTTTTAGATTGTATAATTTTTTTAAAAAAAATGCAGATACAATTAAAAAGCATTAACTTTCGATAAATATATAACTGAGATCTGTTAGATTTCAAACTTTCTCTCAGTAGTGGTGCTGTGATCCCTCAGAACTCATCGTAGACCCAGTGTCTTATAGTTACTCTTCTGTCTTCTGTCTTAACGTATGCGCTGAAATGTTTAGATCTTCTTGTTCAGATGAGTATCTATGACTTTTCTTGTTGGGTTTGGGCTTTATGGAATTCATATTCAAAGTTGAACATGAATCGTATAATATGCAGTCTAGACAAAACAAAAGAAGAAATCAAAAAAAAGAGATGAAGGCCGATTTTTAACTGATTATAATCAGTTATCTATAATTATAGATAATAAAACAAAACTTTATGAGAGGCCAGTTAATACACTTCACACTTGTCCGCATGTTTCAGGGTTGACGGTGACGAATGCAATGTACATTTAATAGCAACTTGGTGCCCATGAAATGTACATTTTATTAATGTCACATTTATGATACAGAGGTAAAGCACGGAGGTTCTCAATTCTGGCTGCGTTGTGGTGGAATGACCTCCCCCCCTCACTCAGAACTGCTGAAACTCTGTCTACATTTAAGAAGAGTCTGAAAAGGTGTAAATGTCCATGCACCATAACTTTATGATCATCCCCAGATAAGCCTTCACAGAGTCGCTACTCCTGTATTGTATGTAAATGTTTGTGTACCTTATACAAAAAATTGCAGGAAGGTAATCAGGATTTATCTATTCTGCGTTTTACGCGCCTACTGGAGCGATGAACATCGGTACATCAAGTGGAAAGTAACAAACTAGGTTTACTTAAGAGTCACATGTCTGCAGCCATGTCTCTTTCTCCTAATGTAATGCAGAAATTGTATTTCTCTGAGAAATATGTCGCTTTGGAGAAAAGCATCCGATAAATGAATAAATGTAAATGTATGTAACTGTACATACATGCCAGCTTACAAAGAAACTTTGTGATGTGACTTTCAAGAATTCTGTGAAGTTGCAAATATTTTTATCTCCAATTTCACATTTGCACGATTGCCGCGTGTCTTTCGTTGTAGGCTTTCCACTTTGTCGGCTGTGTCACGGCAGAACGACTGAACTTTGTGTTGCTTTTCAGTTATATTTTTCAGTTTTGCTATGAAAACGTCACTCCGATACCTGTGTAAAGAAAAGTGTTTTCGTGAATAAAACATTATTGTTCAGCGTATTTCTAAAGTTCTCGCGTGCGCTGTTGCGAAACGCGCTTTTACTTGGAAGTTCAGAAGTCGAACACGAATGCTTGAAATGCGGATACAATGTAAAATAAAAATGTAAGTTACACAACAAACATTCATGCTGCACCTGAGATTCATACTGTAGCATCATATTTAGTCACTATTCTATCAACAACTCTTGGGTGCTGAAAACACCACAAGAACTCACAGTACAACTAACTAAGATCTGGGTCAACTTTTTCACACCATATTCACACCCAAAAACCTGTTAAGACTGGTAGCAAATGTACAGATGAAAGTGGTGCAGCAGTTACAATATTTCAAATTCAGGAAAAAATCATTTTAAAAAACTAAAAAATTTTTCATTTCTTTTAATAAACACTTTATGTGAATAAGGGTACACATGTACATTTATTCATTTAACAGATGCTTTTCTCACCGTTCAAATAGCGAGGAGGTGACAGACGATTTTGACTTCATTGTCTGAAGGTATGAAAGACAATGAAACCTTGAACAAGTTGTACACATGTAAAGCTGTACAAGGTAAATGATATCAAAACATTTAGTTCTATATCATTTTCCCATGTTTATTCCGTCATCTGGGACTTCCAGTCAGCAGTTAACGTTTACCAGAGCTACCATATTCCTGCTGGTTAATCACTGAAGTTTTTACATGAATCAGTAAGTAATACATTACCATAACTTGCCTTAATGTTACAGTAACCATAGCAATAATAAAGATTAAATGGTGGAGAATAAAATGTAATTGTAAATCCCACAATGTAAATTATTCTAATAATGTCATGTCATCCATGGGGGTGTGGTGGGGCAGTGGGTTGGACCGGATCCTGCTCTCTGGTGGGTCTGGGGTTCGAGTCCCGCTGGGTATGCTTTGCGGCGGACTGGCATCCCATCCTGGGTGTGTCCCCTCCCCCCTCCAGCCTTACGTCCTGTGTTGCCGGGTTAGGCTCCGGTTCCCCGTGACCCTGCATGGGACAAGCGGTTCAGAAAGTGTGTGTGTGTCGTGTCGTGTCATCCAATGTCTGTCTGGTATAACAACTATGCAAAAAAAAAAATTTTGAAAAGTCATTCGAAAAAAAATTCCCTAGAAAAATAAATAAATTCAAATAGAGATATATTTCCACAGTAACAGTTGACAAGATAATTATATTTTGATAATGAATGCACAGAGGATAGGAAAAACACAATAAGGGGGTCCAGCATAAATTTGAATCTGGACAAAGCTGTGAAAAATAATCCTGAAAAGCATTACATTTCATTATTTAATTAAAAAAAAGAAATGTTGAAATAGCAAGGATGCAGCACTTTAATTTAATAAAACATGTCTGCTATAATATTTACTAATACTGTTTTCTGTAAGCACAGCTTCATGCCTCCATATCCCATAATGTTCATATGGTAAACCAGTTATTCTCAGTTTTTGGCTTAGCGGTTACATATATTTTCTTATCGTGTTGTTGCTTTTCTTCAAAGTGACAAAATTACAAAGATTTACGCCTTAACATGGCTGGGTTATTTTTACTGCAACAATTCAGGGTAAACACCTTACTCATGGGTACCAGAGCAGGAAGTGAGATATAAGCCTGGGTTCTTAGACTGCGCCAACCCACGGCGCTGTGTGCGGCCTCTCGGTCCCCAGTCCCCACATACACTGTAACTCAAATGGACTGTCTGCTACAGTATAATAAAAGGAATAAGACCTGAGCTTATGATAGTCAAGATTTCATGTTTTGTTTTGGTATAACAACAACAGAAAAAACCAACAAAGGAAACATTATGATACAGCTGCACAACTATTCCTCACACCGTTCATACCTTGGTAACTCAGGGTCAGCACAAAGTGTAGGGTTATTTCACTGTCAGTACATAGAATAAGAAATTGTTACAGCACTAGGTCTGCACTTTCTTGAAAGTATAGATTTATTACATGCATATATGTACTACAATTCTTGAAATAAATTGAGTATATATTTGCATCTAATCAGTCTTGTGCTTCCATATTTTCTTTTACATTAACATTTTATTTTATTTATCAGACGCTTTTCTCCAAAGTGACTTCCAATGAACTCTATGTAGTCTTATCAGCCCACACACCTTATTCACCACGGTGACTTACACTGCTAGATACACTACTTACGCTGGGTCACTCACTAACTGGGTTACAATGGTGAACCTGAACAGCATGTCTTTGGAGTGTGGGAGGAAACCAGAGCACCCAGAGGAAACCCACACAAACACGGGAAGAACACTCAAACTCCACACAGACTGAGCGGGGATCAAACCCACGTCGTCTGGCACCACCCAGGTGCTGTGAGACAGCAGCGCTACTCGCTGTGCCTGTTAGTACAAATTGATATTGAAATGCTTTTTAATCCATTTTCTAAGGATGGCCCATGCCCTGTTTCTACATTTCTGCCAAAGGAGTTGCAGCCACCACAACAGAAGTGAAGGCTGAACTGAAATGACAATTCAAGAACAGTCATGAGGGATTCTGCTGTACAACAGAGCTTTCACATGAGTTTACTGTGATTGACTGATTTCTCCACCACAAGGACTTATGAAATACAAGACCTTCGCTGAACGCATCTGCTCATACTGACATGTTAAAAATTTATTTGCAGCATTTACTGAAGTTCAAAAGGGGTTTAAATGCCATTCGGACCAAGACTCATCACTTGTGTGGTGTACTAGCTGGACGCTGTCAGTCACCAATCACAGGTTCAAGGGAATTCTGAAAATTTCCATATGTGCTTTTTGCAAGACTAAAATTCATTTTTATTAAATTAACAAAAATGAACACCCACATTTATGGCATTAACATCTTTAATATCCTAGAGGGCAGCAGGGAGCTGCAGTTCTACTGCTTTACCCCTGAGGAAGTGATTATTCCCAATAATAAGGTCTTATAGTGAGAGCGATGGTTATACAACTCAAACAAAATAACACTAATATTAATTCTCAGACATATTAATAATAATCATGCAATGCATTATAATAATGCAATATAATGCAGTTGGTTGTTGCAGATGTTTCAGTTCAGTTCAATTCAATTTATTTTTATAGAGTGTGCTTCTCATACAGTGACACAGAGTGATCATAAGCATAATGTAAATAAAAGGTTGACTATATATTAAATTAGCCTAATAACTAGAGAATTATTAAAGCTCTAAGTAAGCCAAAAAAATTTTCAACTGAAAGGCAGAAAAAACCCTCTGGGGGTCCAAGTGTTAGTGGCTGCCCACCCATCCCTCCTGCACATTCTAGATTTTAAAAAAAAAAAAAAAAACAAAAAGACTTTAAAGTCAATTTACAACTATTTATAACATTGTCACTGAATGCTAACAAGCTGATGTCCCGGTCAGCATAGGCACGTCTCGTCCACCACGGCTAGGCAGCTATCAGCTTCAACTTTTCAGACTTTGGGTGATCAGTTGTACCTGCTATTACTATAGAAAAAGCACCACATCTTATGAAACAAGTCAGCAAGCATGTCCGTTTATTTGTGTAAAAATAATGTAGTGATGGTGCTTCCGCAGTAAGTTCCCCTGAGTTTTACTTCTGAGATAAAGAGCGGTCGCTGTAAATGTTTTGGTTTTGGATGCTTATGACGAAGAGATAGCCAACTCAAATTCAGATCAGAGTGACCACTTATGCTATTTCAGGTAAGGGAGGATGCAGAAGTGGTTTATCATGGGTTTCTTTTGTGCAACTACACAAGCAGAAGATGAAAACTCAACAAAGGCTGAGCTGCACTCAAATCCGTGTCCACAAGCACAGCCCGTGCGCTCTGATCCACCAACATTAGCTGCTGCACCAGCATTCAAAAATTGACTTAGGCAACAGAATAATTCCATCCGAATTGATTTTATTTAACAATGAGAATCTGAAAAGTGCATCCTCTTTGCTCTGTGAATGGTACCAAGCACTGATTTCAAAATTATGTTTTTTTATTTATCAGACACTTTTCTCCAAAGTGACTTCCAATGAACTCTATGTAGTGTTATTAGCCCACACACCTCATTCACCACGGTGACTTACACTGCTAGATACACTACTTACAATGGGTCACTCATCCACACATCAGTGGAACGCACACACTATGGGGGAACCTGAACAGCATGTCTTTGGAGTGTGGGAGGAAACCAGAGCACCCAGAGGTAACCCATGCAGACACAGGGAGAACATGCAAACTCCACACAGATTGAATGGGGATTGAACTCATGTCCTCTCGCACCACCCAGGCACTGTGAGACAGCAGCGCTACTTGCTGTGCCCCTGTGCCCCCCTCTGTTAGAGTGCAAATGGTACAACTGTTAGAACTTAACAAAATTAACAAACATATTGATTTTTCCTCTTTCTAACAAATGTCCAGCTTTGCAAGAGGCCTTGCAAAAGCATCCTAAAGTGTTGCTTCTTTAAAGGATGTGCCCCATTTCTGTTTGAGTGGAGAGGTAGTTGTGGTCATCATAGCTGAACCGAAGGCTGAACTGAAAGAAGGACAGTTTCACACTGACAGTGACACACGGGAGCTCAGACATGGAAACTGACATGGAAATCTGCCCTCCAGACGAGTGTTCACATGTTTACCGCATTCCTGACTGCTTTCTGGATCTAGGGGATTCATCAAACGCCACTGTAAGACCTTTACTAAACATGTCTTCATAGAAATACAGTATCACAACTTTATTTATAGGACTTTTATCCCCAAAGGGCACAGCAAGGATAAAGTATTTAGAAACTACTTCACCCAAGACTTAGAATAGACCACTGACAACCGCCTGTTACCAGTTAATGGGATTTTTCAAAAATCTGCGACACGAATGCAACAGCTGCATACCTGCTTACATTTGGCTGATGATTTTCTCCAAAGTGACTTAAAACATTAAACTTTTATTCACCAATTTACACTCCTGGGTAACTTTATTGTGGGAATTTCAGGGTAAGTACCTGGCTCAAGGGTAATTCAGCTGCAGGTTCAAACCTCCATCCTTTGGACCCAACTGTAGCACCTGTAACCACTTGGGCTACGAGCTACCCAGACAGGGTACTCTTTATACGTGTATGTAAAAAATACATATACAGTATTTAATACACATATTAATGTATATGATACTTATATTTCACCTAGGTCTGGAGTGTCACATTGTTACCGTAGCGCACTTGATGCATATTCCGGCATTAGCAAGTGTGCCTTCGAACACAATGACACATTATTTGACTGCGACTGCACCAACAGGTGACCACTTCTGGTTACACCGAAAACGTGGCTATTTCCTTAAACGGCAGAATATAATGAGGTTGAAGCAAAGCACGAACTGATGCTTGTGGGACTTGAAAGCGATCAACAGCAGTGAAATGAAAAGAAAAGAAAAATGTTTCCCATTCAGAAGTTAAGCAAACATTTTGTGCAATTTTTTTTTTGCACGTTTTATCTCTGCCTTCACCTGCGATGTGGTAAGTGCGTTTTAAAGACATTTTATACTATGCTCAGAATATAAGAAAAGTAAGACACGGATACGAACAGCACACTGCATGACAATATTATTACTTGCATATGGCCACATTATTAGTAATTAAAAATTATGATTGCTATTAGTAGAACGTTAATGTAAAAACTGTTTCTCTTCTTTAAGTTTTAGGGAAAAACAGGACTGTTGTTGCACAGCTTGGAGATGTGGTTTTTCTAAATCATGAAATAGCATATGACTCTAAACACCACAATGAAGTGAAATGGAAACTTGGCGACAAATACGCCTGCAGACTTCAGAATGGAAATCGGTCCTGTGACAGTGGGTATGAACTTTTAAAAAATGGAACTTTGAAAATCAACAGTAAAGGCAAAAATGAAGGTGGAATTTACACTTCGGAAATTTTTCATAAAACTGGAAAGCGTGCGTCAGAAGTCGACTTTGAAGTCATCCTTCTAGGTGAGATATTTCATAAAATAAGTAAGTAAATTTCAGAAGCAAAACAATAGGTTCAATGCAAAAGGTATACATAACAATGAAGGAAAATGGTGTGTGAGTGTGTAATGAGGGTGAAAATGCTGCAACTCCTAATACGCCGATATGTTTGACATGGCAGTCTTCAGTAAATCAGAAAATCCTGTTTCTTAGTTCAGCTAAAAAAACTGTCATCTGGTAGTATAGTGGTTACAGCCGCTGCCTTTACATTAACATTTACATTTATTTATTCTGTAGACACTTTTCTCCAAAGCGACTTCCACTAAACTCTATGTAGTGTTATGAGCCCGCACACCTTATTCACCGCGGTGACTTACACTGCTAGATACATTACTTACACTGGGTCACTCATCCATACATCAGTGGAACACACACACTCTCTCGCTCTCTGTCACTCACACACTACGGGGGAACCTGAACAGCACGTCTTTGGACTGTGGGAGGACACGAGGAGAACATACAAACTCCACACACTCGACTCCACCTTTAGACGCAAAGGTCGTAGGTTTAAATCTCACTTCCAGCTGCAGTACCCGTGAGCAGGGTACTTACCCCGAACTGCTCCAGTAAAATTATCCAGCTGTGCACATTAGTAAATCCTTGTAAGCTGCTTTGGAAAAAAGCATGAGATGAATGAATAAGTATGAAGAGAATTTTTTGATTTTTCAGCCTGGAAAATAATATGTGGCACTTTGTAACAGCTAACATTTGCATTTATTTACAAGGCTGATGCTTTTCTCCAAAGTGACTTACAGTGTTAAGATACTTACAATTATTTACCCAGTTATACAGTGGGATAATTTTACTGGAGAATTTAGAGCAAAGTACCTTGCTCAAGGGTACTACAGTTGGAGCTGGGATTTAAACTTATGACCTTCATGCAGGTTTTCTCTGGGTGTTGCTGTTTCTTCTCTCAATCCAAGATGAGTTTGCAGGTAAACTGGTGACTCTAAATTACCCTTAGAGTATAATTAAACTGCTCTGCTATAAATGGATGAATGATTGCAGATAGTATACCATAGTATTTCCAGCACCGTAAGTCACTCTAGACAAATATGTAAATAATAACTGCTCCTCGCTTTGGAGAAAAGCACGCGCTAAATGGAAGGTTCTGGGGTCTGTGACAGTGATTTACCCAAGGACTATTGGCATCCCAGATTAATTTATTAATAAATGGACATCCAAACCGCACCACTGTCCAATGTTTCCCCAGAGGCCGTCTCAGAGCCTGTGGTGCACACAGCCTGCACATTTGACGGGAGAGTCGTTCTCACCTGCTCTGTGAACAGAGGAGACCAGGTCAATTTTCAGTGGACGCTGCATCCGAATTCATCGGGCGAAACCCCCCCTTTGCTGGGACGTACGCAGTACTTTGACAGTCACACACCCGGACACGTCGTCTGTGAGACGCAAAACGGAGTGAGCAGACGGAAGAGTACGCCAGTTGCTATGCAGAGGTGCAGAGGTACATCTCAAAGTTACTTTTCTCAGTTCTTTCAAAGATGACAATCAGTTGTGTTCACATAATAAACCTACTGCTCCAGTAGAGAAGAGTAATGTACAATATCTGCATTGAATATACACACACACGCACACACAATGTCTGAAGTGGCTTGTCCCGAGTGGGGCTGCAGACCTGGGGGGGGGAATGCGCCCCCCGACGAGATGCCAGTCCGCCACAGGGCACCCCAGGTAGGACTCGAACCCCATTTGATTTATTTACTTCTTTTATTCTTTTTAATTACAACAGGTTATATTCCCACTGTGGTCGTGCTGACCATATTACCTGTTGTTGTGACATTCTCCGTGGCCTTTTGGACCATAAATAAAAAACTGCCAAAGAGCGACAGAAAAGGTAACTTTTCATTGCTTTATCTTGTCATTTCTCAGAGCTTATTGAATATATGTATATAATGGGCTGAGCCCTCATGGATTTGTAGGGACTTAAATATTATTACTGGCATTGCACCTCACAGCAAACATCCTACAGCAGAAATACAACAAAAACAAAAAGAAAAACTGCCACCGAACGACAACATTTTGAATTTACATTTTAATTATACTTTGCTGGCTTGCATGTACATTAGTGTGGAGTCTTGCTTAATCTCATTTTGAAAAACTCATCTAGCACTTATTCTAAGTGTAGCACTACATGGTGGTCTGTGTTTAATGTCTGGTTTACGTAACACACTTACCATTTGGTGAAACAATACAGACACCCCTCTACCTACGTAAACTGGACTTACGTAAATACGGATTTTCGTAAAAAAATTCCCCGCATACACATCATTTACGGACAGTGCTTTTTTTTTTTTTTACACAAAACATCTGAAATACGTGAAGAACAAATCGGCATAGCCAGACAAGGCAGGAAGCTCCAGACAACTCAGCCACACCTGCAGCACTCTCTAACTACTCCTTCTCTCACACATCTTGTTCCTCTGGCAGAGGTGGAGGCACAGGCCTGCTCATCTCTTCTTCAGTGGGAATATTCTGTTCTCTCTCTTCACCTGGATGATCTGTCTTCCTTTGAATGCCATGCTGTCTCTATCACCGCCCCAATCACTCTTGTTGTGGTTGTCCTTTATCGCTCTCCTGGCCCTCTTGGCCGCTTCCTGGATGACCCTGACATCTTGTTGAGCTCTCTGCTGGGGGACAACTCTCCGCTGATTCTCCTCGGTGACTTCAACCTGCATATCGATGACATTCATGCAAGCGGCCTTCTGTTGCTCCTACAGTCCTTTGAACTCTCCCTGTCCCAATCCCCTGCTACTCACAAAGCGGGCAACTGTCTTGACCTTGTATTTTCCCGCAACTGTGGCTGTCCTGTTCTCTCTGTCACATCGCTGCATGTCTCTGACCACTTCTTCATTTCCTTTCAACCCTCCCTCACCACTAACTCTTCGTCTCTCCCTGCACCTGTTGTCACCTTTCACCACGATTTAAAATCTCTCTCACCTTTCTCCACAATTTGCTCCACAATTCTCAGACCTATCTACAGATGATGCCACTAACACTTTCCTCTCTGCCCTGTCTTCCACCCTTGACTCGCACAGCCCTCTGTCTTCTAGACCAGCACGCCCCATTCCTACCCCATGGCTGTCTGATACATTATGTGCTAACAGGACCAAACTGCGGGCGGCAGAGCAAAGATGGCGTAAATCCAAAACTCCATCGGACCTGGATGCCTACCAGTCACTCTTAGCGACTTTTCACTCTGCTGTCTCTTCAGCTAAAACCTCCTTCTTCCACAACAAAATACAGTCTGCATCCAAAAAAACCACAGTCTCTTTGCCACCTTCTCATCCTTTCTGTGTCCCCCGCCACCTCCTCCTCCCTCTTCTCTCACTGCTGAAGACTTTGCTTTGTTTTTCAGAGACCAAGTCAAAGCAATCACCGATAAATTCTCACCATCAACCAGCCCGGTTCACGCTGGACCTCCCTGCAAAGCTATCCTCTCCAACTTCAAGCCTCTCTCAGAATCTGAAGTTGCTGACCTCCTGATATTGCACAGAGCCACCACCTGCTTGCTTGATCTGATCCCGTCATCACTCCTTCAACATTTCCCCGCCACTCTCCTCCTTCATCTCTTCTATCATCAACTCCTCACTCTCCACTGGCTGTTTCCCAGCTGCTTTCAAAACTGCTCTAATTTCACCTCTGTTAAAAAAAATCCTCCCTGGACCCCAGTCTGGTTGAAAATGACAGACCGGTCTCTCTCCTCTCCTTCCTATCCAAAACCCTTGAGCGGGCAGCCTGTGATCAGCTGTCCGATTTCCTCACCCGGAACCATCTCCTTGATGGTTATCAGTCTGGTTTCAAAGTTGGTCACTCCACTGAGACTGCCCTTCTGGCAGTATCTGACGCTCTCTAAGCTGCTAGAGCTGTCTTCCTCTCCTCGGTCCTCATCCTCCTTGATCTGTCTGCAGCATTCGACACTGTAAATCACCGGATTCTACTCTCCTCTCTTAACCAGCTTGGGATCAAAGGTGTGGCACTCAGATGGTTTGAGTCCTACCTCTCTGACAGATCCTATCAAGTGGTCTGGCAGAGCTCTCGTTCTTCTCCTCTGCCTCTCTCAACCGGTGTTCCGCAGGGCTCGGTATTGGGTCCTCTTCTTTTCTCCATCTACACTTCCTCCCTCGGTCCGGTCATAGCCTCCCATGGTTTCAAATACCACTACTATGCTGATGATACCCAGCTCTTCCTCTCCTTTCCACCTGGTGCGTCAGACATCTCCGTACTCATTGCTGCCAGCCTGTCAGACATCTCTTCATGGATGTATGATCACCACCTCAAACTCAACCTCTCCAAAACAGAGATTCTTTACCTCCCAGCTGGCCTGTCCTCCTGTCACAACCTCTCGATCAAACTGGACAACTCACTCATGTTGCCTAGCTCCTTTGCTAAGACTCTGGGAGTTACGATCGATGCGAGTCTGTCATTCTATCAACATATTGAAGCCACAACCCGGTCCTGCAGATACATCCTGCATAATATTTGTAGGATCCATCCCTACCTCACTACTGACTCCTCCCAACTACTTGTCCAGGCCATGGTGACTTCCCGTCTGGACTACTGCAACTCTCTCCTGTGTGGCCTTCCGGCTAATGCCATCAAACCTCTGCAGCTTCTACAGAATGCTGCTGTATGAGTTGTGTTTGATTTGCCAAAGCACTCCCATGTATCTCCTCTACTCATCTCTCTGCACTGGCTTCCTATAGCTATCCGTATCAAATTCAAAACCCTGGTTACTGTGTACAAATGCATCAATAGAACTGCTCCCGGCTATTTACAGGACTTGATCAACCGGTACACCCCAGCCAGGCCCCCTTGCTCATCTACTTCTGCTCGCTTGGTGGTCCCGCGCACGAAAGGCAAAACTCTGAGGTTCTCGGTTCTGGGTCTGTTGTGGTGGAATGACCTTCTCCCTGTCACTCAGAACTGTGGAAACTCTGTCTGTTTTCAAGAAGGGTCTGAAAACCCACCTTTTCCAGATCCACTTTGCCCAAAATCTCTTCAGATCATCTATGGCGTAACCGTTCATGCATCGTAACTCCAGAAGCATCCCCAGATACAATCTTTATTCAGCCATTACTCTGGTATTGTACTGCTCATTTGTGTATCTTATAATATTTAATTAAAAAAAAAAATTTTAAAAAATTGGTGTGGGTATCGGGATTTGTCTGTCTTAGGCACCTACTTTAACGATGAACCTTGCTGTAGCGAGTGGTAGGGAACAAACTAGGTTTGTTTGAGACTTTCATGTCTGCAGTTATGTCTCCTTGTAATGCATAAATTGTACTTTTGTTGAGATGTACGTCGTTTTGGACAAAAGCGTCTGCTAAATGAAAAAAATGTAAATGTAAATGTAAATCTTCCCAGTTCCCACCAGTTTTGAGTTGTAAACGCATCTCCTCTTGTTAGCGTAGTGCTTTTTTCCCATATTTTTTACCCTTTTCCTTATTCACAAAGCCTGCTGATAAACGTGCACTTGAAGGAAAATGAGAACCGTCTTGCAAGTGTACAGCAGTTGAGTTGGAGATGAAATTGAAAATAACAATATCACACACACACACACACACATTTTCAGAGCCGCTTGTCCCATACGGGGTCACGGGGGAACCGGAGCCTACCCGGCAACACAGGGCGTAAGGCCGGAGGGGGAGGGGACACACCCAGGACGGGACGCCAGTCCGTCGCAAGGTACCCCAAGCGGGACTCGAACCCCAGACCCACCGGACAGCAGGACTGTGGTCCAACCCACTGCACCACCGCACCCCCTATACAATATCACAGTATTTACATTTATTTAGCAGACGCTTTTCTCCAAAGCGACTTCCAATGAATTTTTATGTAGTGTTATCAGCCCATATTTAATATGTCTAACATTTACTAGAGAATTAAATTGTGTAATTTTTTTGTATATTCGTGTTTGCAACAAATGCCTAGGCTTGGCTAGGGTAGGCTAGGCTAGAGAAGGGTAGGGTAGGGTTAGGGTAGGGGAGGGTAGGCTATGTTGAATGGAGGGGAACCTGACAAAAAGGAACTTCTGACTTCCATAAGGGGTTGAAAAGCGGTCTATTTGTGTAAGTCGAGGAAATGGCACTGATAACTAAGCTGTTCTGTTTTTTCCATTTTCCATTGCTTACATACGTGTGGTGTCTTCCACTGTCCCTGGTTCCTGAAAGAACCGACAAGCACAGGAACTAGACGTGGTTCTTGTCATGAGGTGGTTCCCCCGTGTCCAGATCTGAAAGAGAACATGTACGTCGAGATGCAAGGGGACCTGGGAAAGAGAGAGAAAAACCTCAAGGCTTTTGCTGCAGAACTGGGCAACTTTCAGCAAGGTAATAAATTCTATAAAACAGTAACAACACTGAATCCTCAACTTATGAACGACGTTAGGACTGGAAGTCTGTTCGTAAGTTGCTTTATTTGTAAATGTGATCAATATGTCACAATCAATAAAATACTTAATAATACTGATGTCTCGATGTGTTCATGGACTAGTTCTTTTTACCCAGTGGCACAGTGGGTTGGACCGGGTCCTGCTCTCCGGTGGGTCTGGGGTTCAAGTCCCGCTTGGGGTGCCTTGTGACGGACTGGCGTCCCGTCCTGGGTGTGTCCCCTCCCCCTCCGGGCTTATGCCCTGAGTTGCCGGGTTAGGCTCCGGTTCCCTACAACCCCGTATGGGACAAGCGGTTCAGAAAGTGTGTGTGTTTATATAATTGGAGGCACAGGGCTGTGGTAGTGCAGCAGGTTTGGCTGGGTCCTGCTCTCTGGTGGGTCTGGGGCTTGAGTCCCGTTAGGGGGTTCCTTGTGATGGACTGGCATCCTGTCCTGGGTGCATCCCCTCCCCCTCCAGCCCTGTGTTGCTGGGATATGCTCTGGCTCACTATGACCCCACCTGGGATGAGTGGTTTTGGTTGGTGTGTGTTTATATATTCGTAGAGGGGCGTGGTGGTGCAGCCGGCTTGGGCAGGTCCTGCTTTCTAGTGGGTCTGGTGTTCAAGTCCTGCTTGGGGTGCCTTGTAATGGACTTGTGTCTCCTTGCACCCTACATTGCTGAGCTTGGCTCCAGTTTGCCATGACCCTGCTTGGGACAAGCAGTTTCAGCCTGTGCGTGTTTATGAAATTAGTACCAGTGTATTAATAGAGACATAGTTGAAATTAGTGGCTCATTAAATTTTTTCTGTCCTGTAAAAGTCTGGAATACAGCTATACTGTGGCTAAAATTTGTTTTCAACATTTTCATGAACTTCACATTACATTAAAATTAAAACTAATTTGCTCAGTGACATACACATTTTGGAATATGGACAAGTGAAGAGAACACAAACGAAAGAAGTTACGAAAAACTCATAACGTGCTCGTAACATGAGGACCCAGCAACAAAATGTGTGTAACAATAATAATATTAACATACATTTCTTTCTAAGCCTAGGCTGAATTGTCTTTGCCTTAGCTGAAGGTTTGGAGCTGTATTTGGTGCCAGGACATGCTGTAATGAAAGTATATCCAGAAAAACCCCAGGACACCAAAATTCCGAACTGTGCGCTATTCATCCAGTACGGTTTTAGAGCTTTGTGTTTATCTTCGTTTCATAAACATCCATAGGCTTATAGCACTGCAAAAAAACAAAGAAGGGGCTCATTAGCTGTTACGATCCATTTTGGAGTTTTGAAGCAATGATGCTATAGCACACTTCAGTCTTACAGAAGGACGTTTTATTTGTAGGGACGGGCACGTTTTGGAGGGAAGGCCAGTAAAACGTCCTTCGGTAAACTTGAAGTGTGCGCTACCATCACTGCTCCAAAATCCTACATAAAACAGGGGGGTTCTGTTAACCTAAAATTTACTGCGATCAACCGCTTGTCCAGGTCAGGATCATAGTGGTCAGGAGCCTATCCCCAATTCACAGGCCACTAGGCTAGTTGAGGTACACCGTAGGCGAGAGGCCAGCAGTTATTTTCTAATTTGTTAAATCCTTGTTGAAGTCCCCACTCTGGTCATAAATTAAATTAAATTCAATTTTCATTAATTTATTACCTGCGACAGTAGACAAAGAAGCTGTTGAAATTAGTCTTGTTCTCCTGCTTCCATGTAAAGGTTAAAATAGAAATTGTCATGAAACTTGGTGCACCAACATGTTATCTTTTGGGAAGCGTTAACCACTTTACAGATGGATGTTTAAGGATGAATTAGGTGAGGATACAGGGAGAAGGGTATACTTGCATTTCCCACTACATACAGTATAGTGTACACCAAACACAGTAAAAATGCTCAGCTATGAAACAGTAAAGATTGTTCTTTCTTTGATCCCAGAGGCATGCAGCAGTACGACTTCATGCGCGACGGAAAACAGAGAAGAAATGGAAGATATCTATGTGTAACGACAGTGCGATGCGGGCAGAGACATCACATCGGCTTCAGAAGGTAGATAGTTAAAGGTTTTAAAAATAGATGCTCATGATCTAAAGGTTTAAAGCCCCAGTTCTTCTGCTGCTGTAGAGCAGCTGAGAAATGTAAATGGGACAAATACTCTAAACCCTTCTGCATAAAGGAGTTACCTAAGCAACAAATTAGTAGATAAAATGCATTTTTTGTATGTCATTGATTCATTTGTTCAAGTTAATGCTTCAGAAACTAAGAATATTCTAATAATTGTGAGCCAAATTGATATGCTTGTGGCAATTAAACGCTTGCTTTTACATGTTGACATGGCATTGCTGTAAATTCACATGGATACTATAAATATGTTTAAAATAAAACTTTTTTATGTCTGAAAAGTATATTTATGTTTGTTTTGCCCATGCTTTTATCCATGGCAGTGGAAGGGTTTCTATGTGCAATAATGTGTATACATGACATTTTCTTTAATCATCTTTAGCAGTAAAATAGTATATTAAGGTAATTTTAATATATACAGCACTACTCTCCAACCTTGTGGTGTAGTGGTTAGAGTTGCTTCCTGGGGACTCAGGAGTTGTAGGTTTGAATCTCACCTCCTGCTGTAGTACCTGTAAACAAGATACTTAACCTAGTTTGCTCCAGTAAAAATTAGGTAGTTTAACATCATAAGCTGCATCGAGTAAAAGCATACTTTTAAATTAACATGAATATTTTCTTTAGGGTGCATCTTCTCTGCCCACATCTGAGCAAAAGTAATGATCCTAAAACATGTACTGAAATATCTGGGTACTTAGAGTTTATATGGAATTCATAAATTCTGTAAATATGGCCCATGTCTAAGTTTACTGATAAATCATATGCAGACTTTCTACAAATACACCATTTCAAAGGAAGCATTTCTATCCTATTCGTATAAAGCCGGACACCTTAATTTCACCAAAGAGCCGATGCAGCGTGGCAGGTGACATTTAGAAAAGAGCTTGTCACAGAGAAAGGGGCCCTTTAGTGTCACCAGTGAGAGTAAGTGGGCAATATAGACATTTAGTCATATTTTCATATCTTTCATGTTCATGGGCTGCACTCTAGTCAGGCAGAGAGGCGCGCCAAAATAGATCGCTGTGGGTTACTGGGTTTCCCCCTGAGCGAAGCGTGCACAAGCTCAACGAGTGTAACTAAAAGCAGAAGGCGAATTTGAACGAATACGTTCCACCCGTCTCACCGCCAACCTTTGCGTAACGTGAGCCACTAACACTGTCGCTACGTGGTATAAAACTATTTTCATGTATTAACGCACAAGCTGTCTTAGCACACATCCACTGGATTCAAATTTTTAATACACTGACAGGGCAACATGCAACCTCAGAGCCTACTTTCCTACAAGGCTTCAATGTTGGCTGCATGGTGGCACAGCAGGTTGCGCTTCTGCCTCATTGTGCTTGTGGTCATAGGTTCAATTTCAGCTCAGATTGTGGAGCGTGCATGTTCTTCCCCTGTCTGTGTGAGTTTCCTCCGGGTGCTCTGCTTTTCCCCATGTGACCTGGTGGCTCTCCATTTCCTGTAGCGTGTGTGTGTGTGTGTGTGTGGGTGGGTGTGTGTGTGTACACGCTGCCACAAACTGGAGACCTGTCTGGGGTGTAGCCCCTCGGTGTGGCGCCTGATGCTCTGAGGACAGACTTCGGACTTCCGTGACCCTGACTCGGGTCGCGCGCTTTCCTAAACAACTTGTCCAAAAGCCATCGTACCAAACCCTCAACAAGGTGCCACTCCGCATAAAAACTGTGACGCACCTACCCTGTAAGAAGAATAATGAGAACATGGTCTGTAATGCAGAGACAAAGCAGTGTCACCACAAACATACTTTAAACCAGTCAGTGAATGTAGAAAAATGTACATTTTTTCATTAAATACACCAGGCTTTGTAAGTTCAGATGTTAGGATAATGTAGTGATTAAAAGTATATTGAAAAAACACTTCAAAACCCTCTATAAAAAAGTGAATGTCTCACGGAGTCACGTAGCGCAGGACCTTTCGAAAGCAGTAGCCTAGTAGCTGAGAAAGAAAGTACTAGAAAGAATGGGCTCCGCTCAGGTGACTCACTGCTAAATTCAGACAAAGCTGCTTCATTTTTTATTAATGCTCTCGGGGAACTATTCCTTTGTACTTTTTCGGAACTCACTGCCATGAGCACACTGAGCTCTATGATAAATAAATAGAGATAAATAATAAAAAATAGATAACAGAATGGACACATCTCTCCAAAACAGACTTACAGTTGTTTAACCATTTGTACAACTAATTCATTTTACTGGAGCAGTTGTGGGTAAATAAATATCTTGCTCAAGGGTACCATTGGAGGTGGGATTCGAACCATCAGAGGGGATGATACCAAAATGACTGTATATAAAAATTTCTGTGAAGTGTTTCAGCAGAAATGTAGTATTTTATAAAAATATCCCTGCCTTTAGTTATAAGAAGAAAAACATGTTTGGTAATAAACCCCGGTTTACATGTATCAATATTCCTACAAGGATAAACCTCTGTGCTCATTTACTTTTGGAACCTTCCAATGCGCTCCGCCCACAGCTCTCATTATTAACCAATTGCAGTGACGCTTCGAATCACGTGGTTTCGTCTGCAAACGGGCTCTTTTTTTTCCGTCACTGCTGCTGTTTTTAGTCGCTGATTTTGTCAAATTTCCTGGTGTTTTAGCTACAATATAGTGGTGATTAATATCTGTGAACCTATACAATAAGGTTAAAAGAAACATAATTTTAGGTGTAGTTCTTAAATGTTTTTATTCCAAATTTTGTTTTCTTACCCAATTTTCATTTTAACCACATTTACTAAATGTAAATACACTGAGGCTGTGCCTATGATATTGTAATTTAAAGGTGTCATTTCAATTTTAATTTTGCTAGGCGGGAGGCGCAGTGGGCTTGGCCGGCTCCTGCTCTCCGGTGGGTCTGGGGTTCGAGCCCTACTTGGGGAGCCTTGCAATGGACTGGCGTCCTGCCCTGGGTGTGACCCCTCCCCCTCCAGCCTCGCACCCTGTGTTGCCGGGTTAGGCTCTGGTTCACCGCGACCCCATTTGGGGCAAGCGGTTTCAGACAGTGTGTGTGTGTGTGTGTGTGTGTGTGTGTGTGTGTTGCTAGTTGTTTGTGTCGCTACTATTGCCATTATTCAGTGATATAGGGGAATTACGATTTACGAGTAACATTAGAAAAAACATGACTAAGTGTTCTGTGTGGTCTGGTACGGAAGGAGCTCCATGGGGGGGCGGTTGACACCACTGCCCGTCAGTTACTATCGGCTTTCTTTCCTACAGCAAATTAAAATGTATGAAAAATGACCCACTGTAAATCGCGAAAGAAATGCAGTTAACGGGACACAATTTTCAGTATAATTTCCTCGGATGCAAATAATAAAGGGGACATTGTAGAGAGGGTCAACAGCTTCAAATTCCTCGGGGTCACCCTCACTGCCAAACTCACATGGACTGAGCACGCAGCATCGACCATCAAAAAGGCCCATCGACGCCTCCACTTCCTCATGAGTCTGAAGAAAGCCAGGATGTCCGCTGCAGTCCTCACCACTTTCTACAGGTGTGCTGTGGAGTCCGTCGTCACAGGGTGTATTACATCCTGGGGTGGCAGCTGCTCTGTACAAGACAAGAAAGCCCTACAGAGGGTGGTCAAAACGGCTCAGGAAATCATCGGCACACAGCAGCTACAGGACACCTACATCACATGCTGCCTCAGAAAGACGATGCGCATCACGAGAGGTCGTCGTCACCCCACACGGGCACTTTTCTCTTCCCTGCCATCTGCAAAACGGCTCAGGTCTATTCGAACCCGCACAGCTAGGTACAGGAACGGCTTTTACCCCACCGCCGTAAGACTATACAACACTAACCAATGTGCCACCTTTAGTAACTAGAGTTGGACTTCTCCACCCAAGCACGTTGGTAAATTACACTGTCACTTCAAGCATTCTCATTCTCACGTTCTGAGTTCTCTGGCTGTCTGCTGGTATTTTTGTTATTACTGTTACCATTATTTATTGTTATTTACTGTCATTGACACTGTTTTGTTTGTCATTGTTTTGTTTGTGCAGTATTTCTATTCCCCTTGCCCATAGTCTGTGGAGAAGCATTCAGGAAGATTTTCATGATACAACATCATGTACATGGTGCTCGTATCTATGACAATAAACTTGAAACTTGACACTTGAAACTAAAGAGGCGCAGCTGCCGAGTGACGGATTAAAATAAGAGGCGAAAAGACATTGATGTCACGTGACGTCACCGACGGGACACTTTAGTGAACGAATGGAAATGAACACAACTGTGGATCCTGATCGCGTTCCATCTTCTCATGTCCTGCGGTTACCGTTAGAGTTAAACGTGGGGCGGGAGGGGGGGAGGGGAGGGGTGGTTAGAGCTCTCAGTGTCGCGTGCTGCGACACCAGCGCGAGACTTACACTGAGAACAGATCCGTCACCTCCAAGAGCCCGAAAACTACACACTTATTGTTCTTTATCTGTTGTATTTGTCCAAGGTGAATTACAGTATTTGATAACCCGTTTTACGGTAATTCACCGCTTTATACAGTAGGCCACTTTATTTTTCATACAACTGTAATGTGAAGGTGCAACCAGTGGTTTTTTGGACTGCAGTTGTTGTTTTGGCCACTAGGGGGAGACAATTTGCTATTCCATACGGTGTGTGTCGCTACAAATTTACCGCTACACGGGGGGCGCGGTGGCGCAGTGGCGCAGTGGGTTAAACACGGTAAAGTACTGTCCTTGAATTTGATCTACTGAAAGGAAGAATGTCGCCGTGTCAGCAGAAAAAAATGCAGCTGTTAAAATAATCACTGAGGACAGTGAAAGACATACAGACGTAAATTCATATTTTGTCTATTTAAAATATAAAACCCCGATTGCTGCATTAACTCATGGAAACATGTTTCCATATGTGGTGGAAACCCCTTACTAAAATGTCTTTTACCCGATTGTGCCTTATTTCCTGGGACAGCAGGTGGAGTCTTGGTTAGGTCTCCCATCCTGAAGTGTCTGGTTCGAATCCCATTCCTGATTACCCTAAGTTGATACATCAAGATACTCTCCTGCACAAAAGGGTTAAAAAAAAAAAAAAAAAAAAAAAACTATACCGTACCTCATATTGGAAATCACCTTGGACAAAGGTGTCAACTACATATGTGTTAATTTTAGTAATATGATTATGTATAATTAATAATTATCATTAATGGAACTCCCGCTTAATTAACATATAAGTGTTTTATTCTTTGTAACTGCACTTTCTAAAATGTGGTAAACCTAATCAGATTTTTTCCTTTTCTTTTCCGAAAAAAGTTCAACTGATAGTTAACTATAGCACTAAATATGCTTTTTGCAACTGATGTTTATTACAATGAATTAACATGAAACATATCACCATATTACATAATTTTACTCCTAGAAAAATTCACCTTAGATCTAAAAACAGCAATAAAGAGTGGACCTGGGAGTTGCCTTTTTTAACTCAATCCATGTATACAGTTTTTCTTCTTTCAAGGATAAGAAAAAAAGAGGTGAATTTAATATTCTGCTGATTAATCATATAATGGTTAACCTGTTTTCTCTTAGAGAGGTATTTCACTAAGATGCTGTTATTCAGAGATATCTTGTTAGTCGTCTGGCTTTTCTCGTTATATCAGGTCTGAGAAACTTGCTGACGTTCTTCAGCACTCTGTGGGAATGGCGAATAAGACATCTGAACACATCTGAGTTACGATTCTCATGAAACCAAGGAATTCATTTAAGGAGCATAACTGGAGAGAGGACTCGCTGAGAGACAGGCTCCACAAGTTTACTCGACGGACCCACAAAACCTACAGCTCACCAAAATCACCTTTTCAGCAGCTCCAGAACCCCAGTCAGCAATTTCCTCTTGTGGGGGGAGTCAGGCAGAGGTCAGGGGTGCAGACCTCGGGATCACATGCAAATTGTGTCAAGGTAAGACCTTGCGAAGGTCTGGGAATGCCATAAAACACAATCTTTACAGCCCATCATAATCAAACTTTCCATAAACTACAGCTTTACAGCTTTGCTTTGGTTAATGATTTCACTAACAGGTGACAAGGATGCACAAAAATTGTGCGACGAAAGTCTGCCTTTTTCTGTTTTTAAGCATTTTTTTTTCCGTGTCCTTTTCTTGTATGGCACAAGGCATTGCCTATGAATAAATATTAATTTAGATGCGCTTCCTACTCAAACAGGAGGTCAATAGTGGTGCAATCAAATAGCTCATTTGCCTTAAATTTACATATATAGGTCTATAAATGCTCATCTCGGGTAAACTTCCGAAATGTCTAGTAATATTTCTCCAGATTGCATGTACAGGCTTCTGGTAGGTTCACAAACTTTGTCTTCAGCCATCTGAAGTCATTTCGCCCCTGTTTCATTCCATGTTTCAGCTACAGAGCAGACAAACAACACCTGGTCATGTTTAGAATCAGAACAGCATGACTTTTTCCCCCCGCCTGGGGGAAGACTAGGTGAGGGGAATCGCCCCTCCCTCCGTGTAAAGTTACAGTATCTTTTGCGATATGTGGTGCTGAGAGCAAAGGTGAGAAGCTTTCCGGGAGGAGTGTAAATGTGTCCACATTGCAGTAATGGGTCAAATCAGGGATCAAATCCTCCTAACGGCTCCTCTCTCCTCCACCAGGACCAGACAGGTCTCAGTGGATCCACAGAGGTCTCTCTCATCTGCACACTGAGCACTGTCTCCTAGTTTAAGGGGTTTCCACCACATATGGAAACATGTTTCTTATTTATATTTACATTTACATGGATTCATTAAGGGGTGCGGTGGCGCAGTGGGTTGGACCGCAGTCCTGCTTTCCGGTGGGTCTGGGGTTCAAGTCCCACTTGGGGTGCCTTGTGACGGACTGGCGTCCCGTCCTGGGTGTGTCCCCTTCCCCCTCTGGCCTTACGCCCTGTGTTGCTGGGTAGGCTCCGGTTCCCCGTGACCCCGTAAGGGACAAGCGGTTCTGACTGTGTGTGTGTGGATTCATTAATCAGACGCTTTTCTCCAAATGGACGCACATCTCACAGAAAATACAATTTGTGCATTTCTTTAGGAGAAAGAAACATAGTTGCAGACGTGTGATTTTTAAGTGCAGTTAGTTTGTTTCCTTCACCAATTTTCATCACACGAGTAGCTGCATAAAACTTTATCAGAATATCACCAATTTCTCATCACCTTCCCGGTAGTTTCTTTTTTTTTGAGATACATTTATGTTACAATTAAAATAAAAAGTATATAATAAAACAGTGAATAAGAAAGTAGTTAAAAATAATAAAATAGTTAATAAAGTAGTTAAAACCACATTGCAGGAGTGGCTCTGTAAAGGACTGATCCAAGCATTATCATGAACATTTACGTCTTACATGAAGTTAAGAAATGATGGGTGAAGTGAGTCTTTGGGTTAGTTTTAAGACCCTTTTTAAATGTGGACAGAGATTCAGCAGTTCTGAGTGAGAGAGGGAGGTTGTTCCACCACAACAGAGCCAGAACCAAGAACCTCCGTGCTTTTCCTTTCGTGTGTGGGACCACCAAGTTGTGGATGTGGAAGAGCGTAGAAGTCTAGTTTGGGTGTAGCAGTTGATCAAGTCCTGTCGATATCTGAGAGCAGTTCTACTGATGGATTTTTAGGCCGTAACCAGGGTCTTAAATTTGATCCAGGCATCTATAGGAAGCCAGTGAAGAGAAATGAGTAGAGGAGATACATGGAAACACTTTGGCGAGTCAAATACAACTCAGGCAGCAGCAGCGTTCTGTATCAGCTGTACACTATAGCTGTAGTCATTATAACAACATAAATGCATTAGTGTATCGCATTAATGTGTATATACTGTATATAATATGTATATATATGTGCCACTCCCATGTCACACATAAGTAGCTGCTAGAGATTGTGATAAACATCCTATCAGATATTATATTGCATTCACACGCACAGAAAACCACTCCTGTAGTACATTTCACAAACTCCTGGTAATAAACACATATTAATATACATAATACTACACATACTGCTATATTAGTATTCTTTAACAAACCATTTGAACACACTCTTTAGTAAAGAGTTTAGCAGAAATTAATGTGTTTCCAGCTCTAAGCCACCTGGCTGGGCTTCAGACGCAGGGATTCTGAGGAGCCGAAGACATGGGTCCGGACCACAGACCAAGCCCGGCACCGGCACTGTCCAGGCCAAGGAATACAAACACGGCCCAAGCAGGTTCTTGTCCTGCGCATCTCTGGGCAAGTGGCTACTGTAACCCTGCTTGATCCTCAGGATAACATCTCCAGCAGAGACCATCTCTGGCTGTAATGATGAGTGGCACACGGGATCCTTTCTCCAAGGCCTTCCCCATGACCCCACCGTTCCCAGGTGAGGAGGTAAGGGGGCGGAGACTACAGGTGCAACACAATGCAGTCAATGGGGAGGAAGCCCTTTGATCTGTGCATTTGAAGAGCCACCGTCCCCAGCTGGGAGGTGCCACATGGACAAGGAGACAATGCAGAGCAGCGCCTTAACTGGGAATGACAAATCAGTGTATTCTTCTGTATCCGCAGCCAACATGTCCCCAGACAGAGGGTTGTGCAGGATCAGTGTCACCATCACCACGAGTGTATTGTAGTCCTGACCTGTAGTCCTCACTTCCTGACCTCTAACTGCACCGCAGAACAATCAGTTCATATGACACAGACCAGCCAAACAACAAATACAGGTAATGCGTAATGCCTGTGATTAGTTATACATGGTTTTCATCTTAGGGGAAATGTGTATCACCAACGTGCCCTTTTAAAAGAAAGTATCTTGAGGCTCTTAACCAATCAATGTGAAACAGTTTCTAAAAAAAAGGGTAAAATGGGTTATGAAAATGTTTTTCTAATATAAAGAGATTATAGAATATAAAGAATATAAAAAGGACACAAAGCAGCCACCAGATTTCGGAGTGTTTGGTGTAGTAGGTCCTGTGTGATGTTCATGTACATTGGAGCTAACGCCTCCTCTCCTCTCCTCTCCGGTTAGCACATCTTTTTATTTACTGTGAATTCGCAATTTACTGCACTGTTACTTTTAAGTTGCTTTTCACACCTTTCGAGTATCCTCCAGGGATCATATTTATGTTTCTGAAAGTCTCTTCGCCACTTGGTACTTTTAATGTTACTTCCATTCAGCTTAGAATTACAGCATCTAATTTCTTTATGATGTGCAGGTAAATATTTGTATTTATACTTAATACTCAGGCAGCATAAACAAGAGAAAAGCTGGTTGGCCAAAGATTTTACAGTGCGAAAAATCCATCTCATTTTGTTGTGCGCATCAAGTGAAAAATGATTAACTTTTACAGCATGTTGTTCCCCGGTGGTGCATTTCGTTCACCCTGCCATAAAACAATCCCTTCACCTACACCTGACTGTTGCGTTTGCTCCATGACGACCCCGCCGAGCGCGGTGCCGCAGAAAGCTTGTTTACACGTAGGTGGATCGCCTCTGGCGCCTGTCCCGGGTCCCGATCCTCGACTGCACGGATGCACGGCGGAGCCCGCGATCGCTCTGATAGCTGAGCATTGGTTTTTTTTCTTTTTTTCTTTTTTAAATCAACCCCACGCCCTCTTTGTCTGCGCGTTCATCCGGGTGAACTTCCAGAGGCCTGTAAATGTTTCAGTTGCCGGAGGCGAAGGTCATGGGCCTGCTGAGCCGAGTGCCCCGGGAATCAGGCACTTCGGTGGAAAAAAAAAAAGACGTACGTCCCGGGCTTGTCTTAGGGCTTTTTCACACCACCACCACCAGCAGCTGGAGCAAAGCCACCGTCGCCCGAGATCTCAGGAGCGCTGGGCCATTGCGGTCCACAGAGAAAATACTGCCTACAGAGCAGATTTCAGGAGCGCAGAGAGTGCTTTAGATCTAATGAAGCGACAAAGATGATTTCCCAGCTTCTTACACACCATTGGTACTTTCACCTGGAATAAAGCGGGAGCCCATAGACTGGGTGTCGGCCCGGGAGGCGCACGCCCCGCCAGTCGCTCTGTTTCCAGACCCATAATGGCTATGATGATGCTGGAGAGACGGTGGCTGTAAAATACACAACCTGGACAACAGAGCAATTTTAATGGTGTGTTTGCGCTGAAGAAATGTAGCGCTGCTCTCCGTCCGCTTTAAATAAAAGGTTTTCCACACATCAGCTTACAAACCCTTTAAGGAAACGAACAGCACAGGATTTATCATGTGGAATTATTACCTTTTCTTTTTTACAGAAATGCTCATCTATAGCTCAACATCGGTTGAGAAAAGGGACACCGTAGTCCTTGTCTTCGGTGTGAGACCCAACACACCTTACTCACCTGTCTCAGTGTCCTGGTATGAAACAACCAGAAAAAGGGCCAACATGAAATCAGAAATAACATGATAAAGTGTCATAACAGGGACACATGGCTGTACCATAAAGTATTAAGTGAGAAGGACGCACTCTACAGGTGTCTTAAGTACATTTGTTGTGCAGCAACAATATACTTTGCAAACCATTTATGATTGCAAGTCATATTCACACTGAAAATGAAATGCATGGATTTGCTCTTGTCTTCAGCACGAGTTCCAATTTCTCCTTGGGGACTCCCAGCCACTCCATCTGTCTGTTCCACTACCACCAGCAGATATGATCCAGTGACTCAAATAATCAGAAAGTTCTAGATTAATGCTTAATTAGCTAAACCAGATGTGTCAGCTGTTTCACAAAGACACTCTTTACATTTAAAAGTAAATTATTATTATTCTTATTTTTATTATTATTACAACAACAACAACAACAATAATAATAATAATAATAATAATAATAATAATAATAATGAAATATATACCCTCTTTACCCTTATGCTTCTAGAATAGGTTCAGGACCATCACAACCCTCACTTGGACAAGCAGTTAACCAAAGTGAGTGTTTATCCCAAACTTTTTCATGCTGTCTAATAAAATGATGGGAAATCAATGTAATTTGCGGAAGTTCTCTGAAGTGTTAGCGATTGCTCTGCCGGGTCACATTGTTTCGGTGTTATATGTTATTTCCTATTGCTCGGCTGTGTGCCACTGTTAATGATTAAGGATTTGATCCCCAGCAGGGAGATTTTCTCTCTGCGTATTTCTGTGTGATCCGCAGCCTCATACAGTGTTTCAAAACACCATGTAGCACTCAGGTCATGGCCACTTTTCAATGACCCGCTAATGTGGTTCATTAGCAGACCAAAAGGCCGTAAAAGTGGGCCTTTGCTGATAATTCCCCATTTCAAGTACAACTAGGCGTTTTCTTCAACGTTCGAACTGCACAGATATTAAATAGAAGCTCATAATTCATACACTTAATAGCTGACTGCTGAGGAATTCAGTGTCAATAACTGTAATTTCCTCTATTAAGCTTTTTTGGTATGGCTGGAGTAAAACTGTCACAAAGCCTTTAATGTTCACAAAGAAGTGCATGTAAATCTTCACTCCCCTTAATTCATAAAAAAGGGTTAATGTAACATGATGGAAGATAGCAAACAAAATTCATAAAACATATCCAGGTGGCTCAACAATATGCTCTTTAAACTGTATGCTGCACACCGTATCTTTCACTGATTCTGAAATATAGACTTTTCATTAAAAAATGGTAATGGTCATTTCTGTCAAAGAAAATTTTCCAAAAAGTATACAAAACACAAAGAGGAAACTTACTTTTTTCAAATGTTATGGCCCTCCTTTCCCTCTGTTAGTGCACTCATTTTGTTGTATGCATTCAAATATATTTATTTTTCTGCATGAAAATTCTTACATATTTGCATGGTGCCTGACTTATTATGAGTTTTTTTTTTTTTTGCTTGCTCACGCTGTGTTACAACTGCTTCCTTCTTAGCTGATTTAAAATGAGTTATAATGCATAATAATTTAGGAAAATCCAAGATATCAAATGTAAGACGATCCAGTTAGTAGGATATGTTCAAACAACACTTGAGACATCAGCTCATTTTTTAATATTCCCAATAAAACAAGATTTATTTAGAAATCGGCAACCAAATAATTTTTTTATTTAAAAATTCTGCTGCTTTAATTATGTGTTCCGTTGTTGGGAGTGTACTTTTCACTGAAGTCCCTGAGGTTCCTCTTGTCTGCATGAAGAAGGACCCCCTTAAATTCCCCCTGGGGTCAAAGGGTCATGTGGTCTGCACACGCGAAACCTCATTGTTCTACCAGTCTCCTCCAAGCTGCACTTGTATGCTTGACCTCATCTTCAGACTGACATCAGAGGCACCTTGTGGATGCTCTGTGAATCTGGACTGTGTTCCAGAAGAGGCTCACGAATGCGGTGTGTGAGGGGTGTGAGCTTAAAGTTACTTCTTGCAGATAGATCACTTGTTCAAGACTATTTCTGAGTGGACTGTACACTGATGTGCACCTATCAAACTTGCATTCATTTCAATGCAGTTAGTTTATTGAAACAGTGAAGAAAGTGCTTTATTAGTGCTCAAACCCAGTTCAAAGAGGCTGAGTGTGATTCATAGTCTTCAACTGCGCAATAAATTAAGCTATCATAATTATATTCTAATGGAGGACCAGAATTTTAATTGAAGATTATTAGAAAAAACTAAATAATGAATTTATGAAAGAATTAATTAGGCCAAAACACAAGGTATACACTGCCCCTTTCTACAAGTGCAAATTTTTACTCTGTAATACCCTTTTGACTTACTAGATCATTGGCTGATCAAATGTAGTGACAGTTTATAGGTTCGTAATACCTTCACAACCTACTTTCTTCACTGGGTTCTAATTTTGTAGAACCTCCTTGTCATTGACTGGACACCTGGGAGAAATATAGGGGATGGTCTTGATCAGAGCCTTTGCACTACGTGAAAAAGAGAATAAATTGCTTGCTGGTGCCAACTTGTTTATCTACACTGCAAGAAACCTATGAACAGATAAGTCCTTAAATCAAAATAAAGATAAATTAATGAAGAATTTAAAGAAGACCCCCCCAACAACCCTTTGATTGTGTGTTTTAAATTCTCCATAGAATTGCATGCATAATTTTCACAGAAAAGTCCTACTGTTTAACAGCAAATAATAAAAATAATTTCAATATTTTTGAGTCGATTCAACTGTTTTAGGTTTGGAGGATGTATTGTACAGCTGAGCTAACGTGGAATTTTTACCTTAATAATAAGGTATTCATTTTGTAGGTTAGCCGAAGTGAAAACTATTCGGGTAAATTAGGGTCACAATTCCTTCCAATAAGAATGTAAAAAATATTTTCTATCAATTTATCTATTTGTAGTTGACATAAAATAAAGCAAAACAAATTCACCTTTGAATTATTTAAATTTTGACGTCTAGACCCAACCCAGATATTATCAGTCCCATGAAAAAAATGTGTGGTATATATAAATAAAGCGACTTATATGACAGTTATATTAATAATCTCACTGTTAGGAAATTAATATTGAAAAAATAATGGAGAATTTAATACAATTTTGAATATATGTAGAAGAAAATTATTTTGATGATGATTAAATTAAAAAAGTCGTACAAAGAGTTCTTCACTAAAGTGTAATTCACCTTTTCGGGGAGGAGAGGAACAGATGAAACACGTGCTGCTTAATTCTCAAGAATTATTATGTTTTGCAAGCAATAATGTTGCGCTCAATTAAAATAAAACAAATTAAAATATTAAAATTCTGAGTTTGGCATCGCTCTTCCTTTTGCCCCCAAATGTGAGTCTGTAATTACGGAATTAACGCGTCGCACAGTTTTTGAAATGTGCCCAGGGAGGTCAGTTTTACCACAGTAAACCGTGGGAAACGGAATATTTATTGTCCAGAAAAAAATGGGACTTTGCCTCCAGCCCTGATTTTCTTTTTTCTTTTAAAATTAATTAAATTCATTCTTATAATTCAGACTGACTTTTTTTCGTTTTGTCCCTTTTTTTCCAGCACTACGCGAAACACGCAGAAACTCACACGTTTTGTTCGCCTCCGAATTTATGATTAAAAACCATTCCGTGCAAATAAACCTCATGTAATTCGACAAAATAGTGTAGTATTTATATAGATTATCGATTTAAAAATGTATCTCATGCTTTAACGAAACATGCAAGCATGATTTATTTTTCTATTTTACTGAAACGATTAATTATATAATTTTCAGCACTCGACATGGTACTCACAATCTGTACACTTAACATTTACTAATTTTAAAACACGGAATATAGGTTTAATTATATGTAACGAAGTACATCGTTTTTACACTTGCGGTCCCAGGCAGGTAAACTTACTACGATTTACTGGTTTACCTAGAGCAGGGTATTCGGCTCTGTTCATACGGAGTAAATTCTTCTGTGCTGGAGTGTGAGGCGATTTGAACTCCGCACCTTCTTTGTAGCGTTAACCAGCCCGCCACCTGCTGACCAACATCGAACACAACAGGTGCACTAATGCAGTAAATCTTCGTGATTTTTTCGTGCACTTTCACTCGGGAGTGTGTGTGTGTGTGTGTGTGTGTGTGTGTGTGTGTGTTCCCTCTGTCGCAAGTTCATATTCGCACGTGAGCTCGCGGGAGACCGACTTCCACCGCCTTTCATCGAGTCGTCCTCAAAAATGAAATTTTTATCAAATAAATCAAAAATCAAAGGGTGTTTATGAATCACGAGCGCTGACCCGCTCATCCTCACGATGAGTGACGCCCCCTATGGCCCGGGGAGAGGCCGTCAGCGAACCCAAGACACAACAGCGCGTTTAGTTTGAAACTCATTTCAAATTCTCATACTGTACATAATAATGCTACCTGTCAGAACAGCCCTGAAGGATTTATTATCTCCATAGAAACTGATAATAATATTATTTTTAATTTAAAATATGTATTTTTTAATATTTTTTAATGTAATTACTAATTTCAATTAATGCTAATATAATTAATTTAATTTAATTACATCAATTACTCTGAGTTGTACGTCGCTGTGGGTACACTCAAAAGGATATTACACAATTAATAATAGTAAATGTAACTTACATGTACAAATCGAATTATTATTATTATTATTATTATTATTATTATTATTATTATTATTATTATTATGTAACACCTAGACAGACAACCGCTATATAACCTAATGCTACACCCGTGATAGTTCTCTGTAAATACACTACGGATTTATGTTTCAAATTGTTCTTTTAGCATCATAAAATCTGCCTACTTAATTTATTATGCTTTATATACCACACAGCATAAATAAGGAATCGTCGTGTTTTTTGTTTGTTTTTTGAAGAAGAAGAAGAAACGTACAGTATGTATGATTAATGCAGGAATTCTTGAAATATAAATTAAGACAATGTACCGGTATTCCTCTGTTCAAACAAACCTAAAACTCCAGAAGCATCAAATCATGGATTATTGCATATGGCTATTTAGGCATATCTGCCATTTAGGCAGTTACTGCATTGACACCATTCCTATTACCATTGCTTTACTGCTCCTCTGTTTATTTTAGAATAAGTCTAACCAATATAGAGGATATTAGGGGCACTAAGTACATTGTAAATACAAACGTTTATGATGGAACTGCCTCATAAACACATAGCAATTTAAACTAAAATGAGAGTGGTGAGGTAAATGGTTTTATTGAATTTGGCAATAGTTCTATAGCAATTCCAGGTTCATTATATGTGCACTAATTAATTACTTAACCAGCACAACAGAGCTCCCTTAACAGTGGTCCCTGAAAAAAATAATAACAAGTCTCCATTCTGACTTAAAAATCCTTCAGTATTATCCTGTTACACTGTAGTACCTGTTTCATAAAGTTGAAATATCTAAAAAGTTTAAGTATCCATTTAAAATATTTCTCTAGTCTTGCTTTTCAGTCATAATGTGCAGCTTTTTAAGCCTGGAAATCATGACTGCTGGATACAGTCAAGAAAGAGGGAGGAAATTCTTTTTCCTCTCTAACAGTGTTAAAGAGTTTTATAATATTACCCCTATAAAGTTTATTGCTTACAAGGTAATATGGTCAAGTGTGCCTCATACAAATGACTGTACGTACAGTGTTGGAAGAAAGCGCAAATGTTCTTGTGGTGTTTCAAATCGTCAAGTGCAGCACGCTCACTTCCACTATTATGGTATCAAGGCATCATATTTTAGCTAAACTTTGCTTGTGCTCTAAGGAAGTATCATAAATTTAACAAACCAGACTGAATCATTTGTTGATACGTATCACGCTAAAAATTGGAAAATATTCTTAATGACTTTCATAAGATTCTTTTGTAGAGCATTTATTACTTTAGCGGCGGCACAGTGACGCAGCAGGTAGCTCTTCTTGCTCCTGGACTGTGGGTTCAAATACAGCTCAGCCTGCTTGGTATCCAAATGTTCTTTCCATGTTTCCATGTTCCTCCAGAAGCTCCAGTTTCTCCCCACAGTCCAAGACGTGCATTTCAGGTGAGCCTGTGACTCTCAATGGCCCTTAGTCCACTTGTTCATGGATGCCCAGCAACAGACTCACATCCTTTCCAGGGTGTAGCCTGCCTTGAACCTTGTGCTACTGGGATAGACCCTAGACCAGCAGGACCCTATTTCTGAGTAGTTATTGACAAAGAAAAAAATGAATTAATTCTTTTAGAGAAACAGTGCAGATATTACAGTTCATCACATTTCTTTTGCTGTTCTTTACTGTTATCATTTCTTGTTGCAGTGATCCAGTCGCACTAAGCACACCTTTGTAAAAATGTCTTAATACACCTACACCTCTAGCAATAGCAAAGAAACACACACACACACTTATATTGTATAACATCAGTAATCATCGCTGACCAAATCAGCCACTCGACAGAAAACTAGTCAAAGAGTTACTAGTTATTAGACCAGGATTCTCTGTTCACAGCCCGATCGATTCGTTTCTGGAATTTTCCTTCAACTGTTTGCTTCCATTTTGGTAACTTAGAGGCCTTAATAACGAGCTGTATGACTCATGTCTTGGACCACAGGGGCTACTGGTACTATAGTGGTCAGCGCTGCAGCCTTTGGACCCAAGACGTTGCAAGTTTCAATCCCACGTCCAGCAGTAGTACTCTTGAGCAAGGTACTTGCCCAGAATTGCTCCAGTAAAGTTACCCAGTTGTATAGATTGTAGGAGCTCAACGCTGTAAGTGGCCTTAGAGTAAAGTGTCCGCTAAATTTAAAGAGAGGTGTAATTTTCGTTCAAGCCTAATGGCTCATAGTTTGTATAACTCATTGAGTACTACTCCCCCATGTTTTTGTTCACCCCCAAATACCTCTTCCAGACACAAAGCTAACATGAAAGCAGAGGACACAGCTTTTCCCCGCACAAATTGCAAATAACAGGAATAAAAAGATTTAGGAGAACATAAGAGAAAATTATGTAAAACTACCCACAGCAACAAAAACCCAGAGAGTCTGGAAAACGAGCATTTCTACTTCATACAAAAGTTACTGTACTTAATATATTGTGCTCCTCGATGTCGGCCTGTGAACACTTCTTATACAGAAAATTATGTCAACTTTTCTGCAAGACATGACTTAGGAACAACCAACATGAACTCTTTAATTGGAATATTGCAATCAAGACTTTTAGGAGAATCTTCTGCACTTCAGTTAACGGTCCAGGTACCTGTTGCAGGCTGTACACCTTTCCTCATAAGGGAAGGTTTGGGATAACACTGTTTTTACCTTGATTGAATTGAATTGAATTGAATTGAATTGAATTGGGGGGGTGCGGTGGCGCAGTGGGTTGGACCTCAGTCCTGCTCTCCGGTGGGTCTGGGGTTTGAGTCCCGCTTGGGGTGCCTTGTGACGGACTGGCATCCCGTCCTGGGTGTGTCCCCTCCCCCTCCAGCCCTGCGCCCTGTGTTGCCGGGTTAGGCTCCGGCTCGCCACGACCCCACTCAGGACAAGTGATTTTAGACTGCATGTGTAAATTGAAAGCTTTATTGTCATTGTAATACTGTGCAAAACAACAAAATTATAATGATATTCCCCAAATTTTTCAGAGAGCAACATTAAACAACAATATAATAATATTGCTGTTGGTAGAACATTAGCTAGGATACCCTTGCTTTTCCATCATCCTTCCTTCAGTTGAAAACCAGATGCCCACAAAGTGCCCGCAAAGTCCCCATGGGATCTTTCCTGACAAACTGCTTCACTTTCTTACGTCAGAGTACGACTCCCTGACTCCACCTGCCCCATGGCAGATTCCACCTCCTGCCTTGCCGCCGGGGGTGACTACGGGGGCAGTTGGGTCGGCGTGATCTGTTTGCTTAGTCGTCACCTTGCCCTTTGGACGCCACTCCCAGAGTTTGTTAACAAGATTGGCAAATACATCTACGCATGCGACATAAGCAGGACCTGCCTTCTCAGATGTGTTCCTCATCCCTTGACCCGATAACAGGTACTCAGTATGGCTGGTACTGGGCCTTTCAGGTGTGTTTCCCATCCCTCAAACCGATAAGGGATATCAAATGGCTCTGCTGTTATTCGGAATTTGATCACTTGTTTTCCCGATTGATTTCGCCATGCAAATTGAGAAGAGTTTCACATCCACTGTTGTTCAGCTTTATATTATGTACCTTCTTCTCGCTCGCTCGAAATACTCTGCATGCAATGAATAATTCATAAAAACTCTGTTTAAAGCATTTCTTTATTGTCAGACATGTTTGTGCCCAATTAGGCTTTTGTAGATCTACTAGTTAGCGAATTCTAAACATATAAATTAATATATAGAATGGGGCACTGATGAAATCTAGTATAAAACATTAAAAACACAGCTGATAAGCATGCATGCACATGCACACACACACACACACACACTGTCTGAACTGCTTGTCCCATACGGGGTTGCGGGGAAACGGAGCTTAACCCAGCAACTCAGGGCGCCAGGCTGGAGGGGGAGGGGACACACCCGGGACAGGACGCCAGTCCATCACAAGGCACCCCAAGCGGGACTCGAACCTCAGACCCACTGGAGAGCAGGACCCGGTCCAACCCACCGCACCCCCCCCGCATGCATGTATTAACAAAAAATAAAATTCTTGAAGAAAAACATGATAGGCACAGGTTCAAAGCTTTATTTTTCCTCTATATATTCTTGTAAATACTCTCTTCAAACTTTGGCACCTCTCTTCACAAATATAAAATTAAACAAAATTTAGGCAACAAAACAACAATAAAGCTTTACATACAAATGGTGACTTACGTTAAACACATACAACTATTAAAACTCAAGCATAAGATTATAAACATTTACAAACATTTCAAAAATTTTAAGACAAAGCACAGCATGACAGAAAATACAGTGAAAAGACTACATCACTGATGACATTAGAAGTTTTTAATTATATATATTTATATTTCTTTTTTTCCTTTTGTTCTTTTTATTACAAAACTGGAGAAAGCTTTACATTCCCTCATTCCTCTGAGTTTGTGGTTTGGGTAAAGATATCTTCTGCCTGATTAAGGGGGGTAATTGAGTAAGAGTGTTTGTTACATGTTGTGAAATTCTGTCCAAAAATATTCTGGAACAAGCCAGTATCAGAACTCCTCTTTAATAGTCATTGGTATTGATGGCGATACAAGACCACTGCTGCTGCTGGTCACCATAGCGACGCTCCCTGGGGCACCAACCCCCGGTGGAGTAGGAGTGGTTGTGGAGGCCTGTTGTGGCTGCTGCATCTTCTTTTTATTCACCTTCCTCTCCTTGGCTCGCCTGTTCTGGAACCAGATTTTCACCTGTTCCAACACATTTTAGGAAATATTTTGAAGTCTGTGCTTTGCTCTCATAGCACATGTGATTAATCTTTAGCTTTCAGAAAAAGCTCAACAGGAAATGACTGTTTTTTCTGAAAGCTTTTAAACTCAAAATTGATTAAGGGAGAAAAAAGAAGATTTCAATCACATATTTACTAAATGTTTGAATTACTCTTAAATTACATTATTGTTTAAATGTATGAATTCCCTGTGGGACTGTCAGTTATTTTTTTCATTTAAATGAAAGTCTTACCAGAAAAAAGTTAGGATATGTAGGACTGAATATGGTTTAATATCTAAATGAGCTCTTCAGCATGCACATATTTTCATACGGCTGTCAACAAAGCACTCTGGGATGTGTGTGTGTGTGTGTGTGTGTGTGTGTGTGTGTGTGTGTGTGTGTGTGTGACAGAAAGAGAAACAGATGATGAGTGAGACATCATAAGCTCTGACCAGGGGGTTGTGTGACTCCAGGTTACTTGTTGAGACTCACCTGTCGCTCGGAGAGGTTTAGGGCCGTGGCGAGTTCCGCCTTCCTCCTGATGGTGATGTATCGGCTGTAGTGGAACTCCTTCTCCAGCTCCAGCCGCTGGTGGTCTGTGTACACCACTCGGTACTTGTCTTTCGTGCGAGTCTTACCTGCTGGAAAAAAGAAGAGATTTTCAGACACGACAAGTAGCGGCCCATGAACACTTTAAAACAAATTGTGATTTCTTTTCAATTTACATTTATTTACTTATCAGACACTTTTCTCCAAAGCAACTTCCAATGAACTCTATGTAGTGTTATCAGCCCACACACCTAATTCACTGCAGTGATTTCCACTGCTAGATACACTGCTTAAACTGGGTCACTCATCCATACATCAGTGGAACACACACACTGTTGGGGAACAGCATGTCTTTGGACTGTGGGAGGAAACCAGAGCACCCGGAGAAAACCCACACAGACACAGGGAGAACATGCAAACTCCACACAGACTGAACAGGGATCAAACCCACATCCTCTTACACGACAGCAGCGCTACTTGCTGTGCCACTATGCTACCAGTTGTATTTGGTTTATAATAATAATAATAATAATAATATACCTTTCATTTCTTTAGTTGTTTTTATGGCTTGACACCATTGCTGTGATTTCAACACAGTTCTTGTGCTGTGATTTTCAAATAAAGTATAATAATATATATATATATCAAGAGGACGTAAGGGGTGTGGTGGCACAGCAGGCTTGGCCAGGTCCTGCTCTCTGGTGGGTCTGGGGTTCGAGTCCCACTTGGGTTGCCTTGCAATGGACTGGTGTCCTGTTCTGGGTGTGTCCCCTGTGCCCCTTGTTGTTGGGTTAGGCTCCAGTTTGCTGTGACCCCACTTGAGACAAGTGGCTTCAGACAGTGTGTGTGCATATATATAAATAAATGAAAGGAATTGCTCAATTTAACATGAAAAAATGTTTTTATTAAATTCTACGTGGAATTACAGAACAGGAGAAACAGAAGAAAAGTGACAAATTTTATAACAGCTTGGTAAATATCAGCCTGATCAGGCACAAGAGCCCATGAAGCTTTCTTGTAATTTTTAAGCTTCGTGGGCTGTTCTTGAGTGGTTAATTTATTAAATTGGATCTGTTGAGAGACAAATAAAATGTGCAACACCTCATTCAGCATTTCTTCTAAAGTTCTACATTTCATTCTCTTTATTTCTGTCCACCGCCTATAGGGCTACTAGTAACAAGGCTAAAAATGAAAACAAACTCAGAAGATGCTGACACTTATTAAACAAACTGCTACAAGAGAAATCCAGCCCAACAATCCAAGCTTTTGAAACTTACACACGAGAGGTGACTTTTGATCAGCTATTTCAGAAATCATTCCACAGACAGTTGTTTTTTCGCAGATTTATGCCCACAAACATTTTGTCCAAGCATGACCATGTGGCAGGATTGCTCATCAAGCTCAGTTGTCTTTCTGACATCACGAGGCAGCCCTGGTCTGAGTATCTCCAAATGACAGAGGTTTCGGCATTCATACCGAAAATAGCGATGACAGCATGAACACCATATTGTGTTTACTTCGCCCATTAACATTAAAGTATAATTATGGACTTCTGGAACTCCTTTTTGTGGATCCTTTCTATTAAGCCACTTACTACCGATGACAGCATGTGCACCAAAACATGAGTTATGACTATGGGTTCTATGTGTGATGTCACTGCAGACTCAGATAAACGATTTTGCAGTTGTGGCTAATGGGAAGTTCATGAGAAAGAGAGGGTTTGGGGCGATACGGCAAGTAGCTAAGCTCTTCTCAGAGTTAATTTGTAACGTGGACCGTAAAATTCCCTGTCTGGGGCAACAAGATAACCGTGTAGGCCGGGGCAGCAAATATACATCAACGTGGAACTACCGCAAAAGGCCATTTACAAAATACAGTGATTAGCACAAGTGTCCTTGTTCCCACTGCATTTTAACACCATAATCAATTAGGAATGCAAACACGCCTGCACCTGTCACAATAACAGGAGAAGAGAGGAACCCATTTATAGGTTCCACAGTTTTACACCAAAACTGCTGGTTCAATTTTTTAAGCGCTTTTATTAACTGCTAACCTTTGAGAACATACTGTATACACTCCTGGGTGCAGAATAAAAATGGGGCTAAAGAGATGTCCCCAAATTTTAGAAGAGTATACTTACCCCCTTTATCTTTAACATCTTTAACACCAGGTCACTTCTGTTTGACATGAATGTCAATCCCCCCAACTTCTGATTTAATAATCGTGCTCTTAGTAAGAGGTTATTATTTAACTGAAAGGACTTCTCCTTTCAAAAAAAGCATTTATGTAACTGATGTTACATTTAAGTTCTCTACAGTAAGTACATTCAGTGAATCAGACATATTGCGGTACATTTATAGTACCTCCCAACTTCTTGATCACATTTCCATCTTTAGCCAGAAAAATAGAAAAGTGCTGTTGAGGTTTGTTTCAGACATCTTTTACTTACTTAACTGTATTAAGGCTATAGTCAAATTTTGATAACATCAGACTGAATTAACTGAAATGAAAACAATATACTCTTCATATTGAAGCAAAAAAAATAACATTTAATAAACATCTTCTTTCACAATTTATACATTTAAATTTATACGTGTTACCACTTCAGTGAAATTAATTTCAGAGCTCATATACTGTAGATACATTCCAAACTACTTTTTTTGGTTTTACGTAAATGTTCAAATGGATGTGATACCCGCTTTAAAAAAATCTTTGCATTCTATTCAGAACTTGTAACTTTAGCACAGCTGATTTACATGTGGCTATTTTGCAAATAATAACAAATAAAAATTGCAATAACACAAATTATTGCATTATCACATTTAGTAACATATAATGATAACAATTTAAACCTTGAGTTCTACCTGTTTGTCTAAGCAAAATAAGCCGTTTTGATTTTTCGTTTTACATTTAACCCATTTTGTCGGAGAAAATAATTTTCACCTGCAATTAACCTTCCAGGAAATAAAACTGAATTCATTCATTGAAGTAGCTGATGTAATATAATAATATGGGGAAAGCGTTTTTTTAAATAGTTGTTCTGAGTTTGCTGTGTAATAATAATAATAATAATAACAAGACTTATAAGTAACATCGAGTTTTAGCGCTCGAACCCAGGACCATTGGCCGTGCGCACCGGAAACGCTGGACTTCAAAGCGCCCGATCTCCGCCTCGAGACACGCGGGGAACAAAGCGGGACAACAAGACAAACAATTTACGTGATTCCAGGCGCTCTACCACAAAAGCCAAAGTGGCCCCCATTTGCATGACAAGCCCTTCAAAGCGAGCGACTCCTTTGTGCTCCTCGGAACCAGCAGGTCCATCAGAAGCATCGCGCGCAGCGAGGAGGAGCCGCACTTCCGCTTTCCCGCGCTCGCGACTCTCCCGTTTACGGTGAATTCGCCCGAAGCCTGAAATCCGCTTAATCGCTGTTATTAAACAGCTCCGTGTTGTATGTGATGCGTATATTTAGTTGTTTACAACTGTATTTTGTTCTCATATCGGAGAAATATGAACTATGACAATGATCAAAGGTTTAGTGACATGTAATAAAATAATATAATAATGCTATAATAAGCCTGGTCTTAGTAATTGGACAGAAGTGCGCAAATCCTGAATTAAGGCGTCTTCGCTAATAGCGCCGTATAAATAACTGTATTAAGTGACATAGTGGCAGTAGAAGAGAGCGGAGATTTGATAACTGAGTATAAATCCGTTACATTAAACTATAAAAAGATGAAATCTGCTCAGCTTGTAAATCCATTAGGACCCATATATTGTACCATAAAACGGTGGCGCTCGTGCGGCTCATCGCAAAGTCCGCAGAATGTGGGAAAAAGCGCACGAGCAGAAGGGGCCGAAGGAAGCGCTCGCTGTCAGGAGACACACACCACCTTCCCGAGTGTGTGAAGTGACCCAGAAGACGGAGAAAAAAACCTCTCAGGAACTCTCCAATGTCACCCTCAGCTACAACTATCTGTTGCAGCAACGGCGGAGAATTTAATCTGTAGCTATAATACTGCGTATATAAATGTACAAGGATAATAAATTACAAGTTATTTTGTAACAGTTAAAGTTATGTTTAGATAAGTTAAAATAACAAGCACTTTATATATAATATTGTGTATTGTATTGTATATATATAGTGCGCAGTATATATTATACACACACACACACACTGCGCATGATTATTGGTCCTGGGTTCGAGCACTAAAACTCAATGTTACCTTACAGTATACAATGTATATATAAAACCATGTATAATAAAAATGTGTCCATGTCCCTATTCCCTGTACATAGAGTATATAGACTCAGAATCAATGCACACGCATAGACTGACTGTACATATGATCTATATATTATAGATTTATTTATATTATAGTTACAGTCATAGTTTCTTAGAAAACGAACCTATTATAGTAATATTACATACACATACTGCAATATGAATATGCGAGAACAGCCTCCTCCGTTTTTTCCTGCGTTCTTGTGCTCAGGAACAAGCGCACAGTTGTCCAGACAACAGACGGCCTGAGAGGAGTCGCGGGGGGTGGAAGTTGGGGGGGGGGGGCGCTTCGGGTGGGAGCGCAGCTCACCTGAGTTGGACGGCGGGGCGCTGCGGCGAATCCAGTCGTACGGGTTCCTGCGCTGGGAGTTCGGGGACAGCTGTCCCACGGGCGCGTTCATGGACGGAGGCAGGAGCGCGTTAGGCTGCACGGGTGAGAACTCCGGGGGGCTGAAGCTGATCTGGCCCGGGTTTGAGGTGGAGGGTCCTGTTCCCGCGCCATAGGGGGTCCAGTCGTCCCGCGGCGGCGCGTACGTGGGGTTCCAGGCTCCGCTCTGCCCGTGGTGCGGGTCGTTGTTAATGCCCGGCACGTGGTGGTACCCCGTGAAGTCCGAGTACTGCGGAGGCGCCGGGACGAAGTTCTGGGGGTTCAGGTTGAGGCTCGGGTGTCTCACGGAGTTCGGGTACATGCTCGAGTCCTTCTCCAAAAGGTAGCTCACGTACATCTTCTTTCCGAACGAGTTCTGCTGCGCATAATCGCTGCCTCCGAAAGAGGAGTCGCGCTCCCTCGCCTTCGGGTTTTCCTTTAACCAGAGCCAGTCCTTCCCGGATCTCCTGCCTGGACTCTTGTTTGCCAGACTCTCTGCCAGTTAAGAGGCGCCACCCCGACGCGCGCTTTTATGGCCTCTTCTCCCTCCCTCGAACCCCGCCGCACGCGCTCCGACATTTGCATCGAAAAACGGGCCTGCATTTCAAACGCTCTCGAGCCGCAGCATCAAAAGCTCCCGGGTCCGACCGGGCATCGACGATCGAGGCCCCTCGCAGGTCCAACCGGAGGTCCGGCGGAGCCCCAGGTAAAGCCACACGAGGGCCTGCACGCGCACGCCGCTTCCCGGCAACGTCGTCGGCCGGGGGGAAGGGGGGGGGGCGGGAGTCGTCATCGCCGATACTTTGATTCCCGGGACCGATCGCTGAGACGCGCTTCGGTCACATTTTGTAAACTTAACCTTTGAAGATCTTCGTCAATAGCCGTAACATTTTCACTGTATTCGCTAATAATTTCAGTAGGTAATTAATGCAACATTTGCTTCTTTTTTACCGCGAGAAATGTGCGCAATTTTCTAATTAATAATATTCGCTTTCTTTGTCAGCCTTAATGAAATACAATTATTATTATTATTATTATTATTATTATTATTATTATTATTATTATTATTTAAAACCTTAGAATTCCAAAAACCAAGCTAATTAAAATCAACTTTACTTGCATTAAGTAAAACTGAAATTCTGACACCTGAAACACGTCTTTATTGTATCAGTCTTGACCTTGTAGATGGTGCTGGATAAAAGTAAAACGAACAAAACAACGAAATGCATGCAGTTTATATGCAGTTAGAGTTGACTTTAGTGTGTGATGGAAATCGGGTGATTTTCTCATTAAACGATGAGCAGTGTTACATCATTAACAAGCATTTATTATTGCTATTTTTGTATTTTATTTTAAATAAATATTGGGCTATTTTATTGTTTGAATTCCATAATGAATTTTACTGAGGTGAGACGGAACTTTCCGTTTGGCAGTTGCCTGTTGCAGTCAATCAATGTTTCATAACATTAATAAAATATCCTTAATAATAATAATAATAATAATAATAATAATAATAATAATAATAAAAATAACAATAATAATAATAATAATAATAATATTATATATAGTAATAGTAATAACAACAACAATAATAATAATAATAATAATAATAATAATAAAAATAATAATAATAATTCCTTATATAAAAAATAATAATAATAATAATAATAATAATAATAATAATAATACTAAAAATAATAAGAATGAAAATAATAATAATAATACGCTATTAAAACTATCACACAACAGAATTATAACTTGACTGTCAGATTTCTTAATGTAATAATATGAAAATATATATTATATTTCATATAATTATATATAATTACATACACATTACATATAATTTTAATATGAAATGATGTATATTATATTTCAGTCGCACTTGACATTCAGTTATAATACTTATGAAAGGTCACATATAAAGTTTTATCATGAAATCTGTTTCGGACCAGCAGGGTCCAGCCCAGGTCCAGCAGAGGTCTGCGGCGACATTCCATCCTTTCCTTGCGCTTCCACCATGTAGTTATTTATTGAGGGCAATTGTCACATGTCACACGTCTCCTTCCCAGGCCGATGGAATTGTCCCTTGTTGGGTATCAAACCAATAGGGGAACACAATGGGGTCGTAAACTGGCTCTGGTGCCAGCACTCCCCCCCCCCCCCCAATATACACTCCAACACACACATAATAAGTGTTACAAAGCTTTCACATAGATTCTTGCTCCCTTTAAATAAGAAAAATGTTTCAAATAATTTTAGAGTAATTTTTACAGAATTGAGGAGGAGTTGCAAACTAGGAATTGAAAGCAGTGAATGACAGGGACCAGTCACATGTGGGACAGAGACCCTCAGGAGTCTGGCTGCTGGACACTAAGAGCAGATGATTTCCTTGCTGGTTGAGCCCTTAGCCATTTAATACTTTAATACTTCGTGTCCTCAGTGAAAGGTGTCAGGAAATCCTCATATTGAGAGGGAAACAACTTTGCATTAACTTGGTTGGAATTGTTCATACCCCAGTACTAGCTAAAATAATTAATTTTTTAATTTGTCAGAGGAATCATTTCAGATGATCATACTTTAGTAATTTCTGCAATTATAGAACACAGATGACATTTCTCAGTGTCCACTAGACTGAAATGCTGAGGTTTAAAATTGAGATGTGAATCAAAGCCAAATGTAAGACAATGCATTCTGTTCAAAATCTACACTATTTTTATAATAAATTCTATTTGGAACAAACTCAGTTTATTTAAAGTGCTGCATCTACTGCACGTAATAATATCACCACAAATACTCTCAGAAATTTACTGACGTTATACTTAACTTCACAACAATACTTTATTTTCGAAGGAGGAACTTTTTAAACTTGAATCGTAATTATACTTTAAACAGTTATGTGGTTCTTACCAAGAGAGCAATATTTAGAGATAAAATGTGAAAATTATTGAACGTTAAAGTAAATGAACTTCATCAGTTTACATTTATTCATTTAGGAGACTTTTGTTTTAAATAGCATTAATTGCTCATGCCACCACCTGCAGCATATAGAAAAAGTAGTTCAGAAATATATTCCATTACTAATATGGAACCTACTGACACCAATAACTGTTTTGTCAGTACACTTTTAAAAGTTTTCATATTCTCCTTTGTATTTGATAATGAAGATGAGCATGCATTTGCTTTGTGTTAATTATTTTGGTTTTAGAAAAGAAATTTACAGGGATTATGACTATGTATTGCTTGGAAATAAGGACTAAATTCATCATATAATTAATTTGCTAGGTTTTTCCTGATGCCTTTGAAAGTGCTGCATGGATATTAAGGTAAAGGAGTGAGAAAAATAGCCGTATGTCAACAGCAATAACAGTAAGTAATATAAAATTTGACATGATTTACTGTGTTGTAAATAGGCCACAAAAGTTAAGGCCTTCGTGTCCACTAATGTATTACACACAGTTACTTTATATTTCAGATAAGATACTGTACACATAAATACACTTTCATACCAAATAAATCAGTAGCATTTGGCATATAAAACTTCATATGAATAAAAAGTACTTACAGATCACATGCAGACCTTGTCTCGGGATGGTTCAGATATAGGAATTAGAATATTTATTCTTTTAATAGAAGCTTATTCTTAAACGTGGTGAATGTTGCTTGCTGTTAGATCCAGCCAATGGAGGAGCAGTTAGATGGGCATACAAATATTTGACCTCAGCTCATAACTGAGTCAGACGGGGTAGGTGGGGGAGACAGGCTGGGGGGGCCTAATGAGGACTCGATGGTTTGTTCTTGCTCCAGGTACGCAGAGAGAACATCTGCCCCAGAAAGCACCATCCAAGGAAACGCCGCCTGATTTACTTTTGAAAAGGGTTTGCCGGCCAGGCCGACGTTAATTATGGTCAGGGACACACAGCATACATGAGTAGCCAGGAAACAATGTTCATGCTTAAAAAAGGTTACTTTAATTCACTGGGAAAACATAGTAATGCAGTGTTTGTCACTATCTTTTACTATAAATCACAGCCTGCACTTCTTCCCCATACGAAAACTGGAATACGTAGCTGTAAGATGAGGCTGTTGCTTTCGGACCTAATGATTGCAGGTTCAAATTCCAGCTTTGATGTCCTTGATTGAGATTCTTACCCTAAACAGCACCGGTAAAATTACCCAGCTGTATAAATGGGTAAATACCTGTTAAGTAGCTTACCATTGTAAGTTGGAGAAGAGTGTCAATTAAATGAGCAAGTAGGGGCCAAGCTGGTAGTATAGTGGTTATTCAAATTTTTATTTGTCACATACACAACAATACACAGTACGACGTGCAGTGAAATGCTTTTATACAGCTGTCTGACATAACAATCTAGAAAGACAAATAACAGGTACTAAAATCTAGAGAAAAAAAATATATACAATCTATTTATGCATATGTTAGGCCAAAATATATAAATATCTAATTATAAAAATTTGTGCGGCATAAGATGTAGTGCAATATGGTGTGCAACAGTGCAATGTAATGTGCAAGATCACACGGGTAGTTCAGTTTGAGTTTGTATATGAAATGGAATAGCAGAGGTGGAGTGGTTCCTGGAGGCAACTGGTATTTAGTCCTAGGTGTTGTATTGGTTGAGGGCCCGAACATCCTGAGGGAGAAGCTCCTCTTCATCCTCTCTCTATTGTCCTTTAGGGAGCGGAAACGCTTCCATGACTGCAACAGAGAGAAGAGTCCGTTGCTCGGATGGCTGAGGTCTTTCACTAGTTTCCTGGCCTTGTTCCAGCATCGCTTGCTGTAGATAGGCTGCAGGTCAGGGAGCTCTATTTGGATGGTACGTTCAGCTGAGCGTGCCACCCTCTGTAGAACCGCAAGGTTAGCGCTGCTGCCTTTTGCACCCACAGGTCACAGGTTTGAATCCCACCTCCACCTGTAGGACCCTTGAGCAAGGTACTTACCCTATATTGCACCAGTAAAAATTACCCAGCTGTATGAATGGGTAAATAATTGTAACCTTAACAATATAAGTTGCTTTGTAGAAAAGCATCAGCTAAATTAATAAATGTAAATAGAAAGCTGTCAGTGTTCTAAATACCCTGCAGTTTCAGTCTTATGCTGCTCGATAATTATGGCGAGGAAAAGGCTGAAAACTAAGTCTGATTTTTACTTTTCTGTGTACTGAAGTAGAGCATAGGACAGCACACACACACACACACACACACACACACACACACACACACACACCAAAAACACGGTTTCTGAAAAGAGTTGCGCCACCTTGTGGCAGGTGCGGAAACTGCAACTCGAACTGCGGAAATTTACTGGCCGACTAATGGATTGGTCACTGTTTTATTTCTTACATACTTTAATGTTGTTTTGGGGGAAAATAAAATACATAAATGCATAACAAAAACTCACACGGGGAATTGCTTATTTTTACATGTACCAATGACAGGAAAACATGTTCGCAATTTTCTGTGGCTTCACAATACACAAAAAAAATTTCTTCTGGAACATGTCAAATGAGGTATATTCAGTCGGAATGCAAGGTCTGCTCTGGAATCAGTAAGGACCTACACTGTATTTACTTATTTCCATTTTAAGGATCATTGAATGCTCCCTTATGATAACCATGGAAATCTTTGCAGCATATCATTTATTATAACACGGAAGAGTGTTTGAGGTTTACTGGGCCTGAGCTGAGAACAGAATGGTCTTTGTGTGACAGGCACTGGCAGGAAATTGCTAAGCTTTCACATTTACATTTTTTCATTTAGCAGACTTTAGTTTTCTCCAGAGCATCGTGCATCCTAGAGAACAACACAAACAAGTGCATTAAAAGAACAGAAATAGAGATTTGGATGCAGACACATGATTCTAGAGCACAATTTCAACCATCTATTTGTCACTTAACACCACATGAACTACTGTACATCACACAAGTAGCTGCATATAGGCAACATGTACCTTATATTGTAGTGATTAGAGCTGCTGCCCTTAGGACCCGAAGATCATAGGTTCAAATCCCACCTCCAGTACCCTTGAGCAAGTTACTTACCCTAAAATGCTCCAGTGAAATTACCCAGCTGTATCAATGGGTAAATAATTGTAAGGTGCTGTAAGGAAATGAGTAAATGTCATTGTACTTAAACGCGTAGACACGGTTCTTGAGGTTTTTCCAGTGGGATTGAACGGCATGCTGCAGGTGGGGTTTAGTAATAATTGGATAGTATGTTTAGTTTTGCCCTAAAGTGAAACAAGTGGGTAAATAAGGTTCACAAAGTGAGGCAGAACCACATCCCTTTTATGGTGATTGGGTCGTGCCCCAACTCTGCCGGCAGGGGGCAGCGTAGTGCAGGCACTTCATGGGCTCCTTAGCCACCCACCTAGATGTGCAGCGCAACCGCTGGACTGAGGTCCACACACAGATGCCCAGCAGCCACATCAGAAACCTTTACCGCATTAAAGAATTCAAGAACTGAAGAGTTTTGAAGAGTTAGACCAGAAACCAAAGGATCTCAGGCAATATGTTGCCATGAGGAGTGTTGTGAAAGCATGTTCAGGTCTAATCCCCGGGATGTTTGCATTTGAGGTTCCTTATTTTTCTTTTTTTTTTTCCTGATTTCAGCATCTGCAGAATACTGACCCAGACTGATGTTCACTGTAAAATTAAATCACTTGTACAAAGTCTCATACTCTGAATGAGCCAAGTTTTGGTAGCAGGCAGAAGGTACCAAAACTCATCCGCTACACCCCAGCCAGACCGCTAGGCTCTTCTACTTCTGCCCGCTTGGTCATCCCACGCACGAAAGGTAAAGCACGACGGTTCTCGGTTCTGGTTCTGTTGTGGTGGAACGACCTCCCCCTCTCACTCAGAACTGCTGAATCCATGTCCACATTTAAAAAGGGTCTTTAAACTCACCTCTTCCAGACTCACTTTGCCCATCATCTCTTCAGTTCATGTAAGGTGTAAGTGTCCATGCATTATAACTTTTAAAATGATGCCCGGATAAACCTTTACAACTACTCCTGTAACGTATATGTTTATATGCATCTCAAAAAAAAATTAGTAGGAAGGTCATCAGGAATCGTCGATACTGAGATAAAGTTTTATGCAGCTGATCGTGTGATGAACATTGGTTCAAATGCTGGAAAGAAACAATCTCACTTAAGAATCAAGATCTGCATCTAAGTGTCTCTTCCTGCTAACGTAATGAACGCGTTGTATTTTCTATGAGATGTACGTCGCTCTGGAGTAAAGTGTCTGATACATGAATACATGTAAAAGTAAATGTACATGTAAGGTGTATCAGCACGGGAAACTACAGGAACTTAGTAACCGAACCAAAGCAGAATTTTTCCTTTCGTGTGGCACCTTTGTAAACGTGGCCCCTGCTGTAGTGAGGCGTTGGACTGCAATTCTTGGACAATTCTGTCGCAAGCAGTTGCTTTCGAGGACAAGGCTTGCAGAGGAATAGCAAACGATCCGAGATGCGGCATCAGCGTTTCCCAAACCCATCGGTTCAGAGACAAAATAAATCTCCAGCCCTAAAGGGCTTCCTTCTCTAAGAGGTTTCCCCTCCTCTTTAGGACATTTTCTGCACGATTCTGGAGGGAATTTTCACGATGGATTTTCACATTCCAAATTCGTTGAGGAGCTTGGACAGCATGTGTGTTTCACTGCCATGTGCGGTGTGTGATTGCATTAATTCTCACTGTTTCTCTAAATCCTTGGGCCTGTTTCCACACCAAAGCTGCTGCAAGGAGAAGTGAAACTTGAGTAATGACGTTCAAGCTGGAGGGTGAGTCACCTTGGGCCTCACATCAACAATAACCTGCTGAAAATCACCAGAAGCTTCTCGCCACCCTACAGGAACTGCTCCAACGTTCTGCCTAAACCCATCATGAATGTTCTGTCCTGTCAATAAAACTCTTATTTGTTCATGTACAATTTTTTGCACATAACCACTGATGTAGGTGTATTTGCATGGGTTTATTTTCCTTCGTTTTACCTTGTTCTGAAGACCTCAATGTACTTAACGAGAGTTGGAGAACCTTACGGATGACTGATTCTTCCCCGTTAAAGGTCTGGTGTACCTTGTGGCTGCTTACCCTGGTAACGATGTGCCTGATGACGTGCACAAAAAAAAACAAGCGCCCTTTCCTGCTGTCTCATGCAGACATGTACATGTTTATAGCCGTAGTATCTACCTTTTACGCGAAGGTCAAGGTTTAAGGGAAGGAGTTTTAGTCTTTCATTCTCAGTTTCATTTTAAAATCTAAACCCTGAAATATAAAAACCACCTGAGACAAAAACTGAAACTTTATTCCATTTCTGTTCCACCTACATTGTTACTCTTTCAATAACACCCAATATACAGATACACAGTTTCCACCCGAAACACACAGCACATCTTGTGTTATTATTAATTGTTATAATGTATCAGTATATTATTTATTTATTATTTTTATTTACGTGACACCCAAAGCAACTCTCAATCTTGTAGGCTTTCATGCAGTGGTGTGATGGCGCAGTGGATTTGGCTGGGTTCTGCGCTTTGGTGGGCCTGGGGTTCAAGTCCTGCTTGGGGTGCCTTGTGATAGACTAGCATCCTGTCCTAGGTGTGTCGCCTTCTTCTCCAACCTTGTGTCCTGTGTTGTTGAGTTAGGCTCTGGTTTGCAGTGATCCTGTTTGGCACAGGTGGTTTCACACACTGTGTGTACGTCCCGTTTATAGAGCGAAGTTTTCTTATTGCGTTGATACAGGGTAAGTACGTTGATCAAAGGTACAATAGGAGGAACGGGATTCAGCTTCAAGAACCTTTGAACTACAAGACAACAGCCCTCACACTTCTGTGTATACACACACACACATTTGCTGGACTTGTAGAGGGTGTCCTTGGCAATCCAGCTCCAGGTGGTGCGATCGCGCGCTGGTTTCTTTTTCTGCTGCTGACGAACCGTCTTCGAGGCAGGACGTGTTTTTTCTGGAACACCTCGCAAGACACAAACCGTGCGGAGGAGCATCAGAGTTTCTCCTAGTGTGACTATGCAAGAGGTTCCTCCTTGCGTGTTTCTTCACAGGCACCAAAGATGCATCATCCTAGCAGCTTCCCAAGGGGAACTACGGTCAGGAGTTGAAGCAACGAAGTAAAGTTCAATAAACGAGCCTCGTTTCTCAGCGGAACGTCTCTCCTGCGAAGCACATCAAGGACAGCCCAGGCTCGGTCAGATTTTACTATGGTAACAGTGTAGATCTACACGAAGATCACAAAGGGGTGGCGCACGGCCCGGGCCGTCAGGTGTTCGTTTGAGCCCAGCTCAGCCTGTGTGAACTTTGCATGTTCTCCCGCTGTCTCACGTTTGTGCAGGAATCGAATGCTCCTGCGCAATAATGATGTACGTCAGAAAATTAGAAATTGGGGCAAATCCTCCTGCGACTCATTCGTGCTACGAAATAAAACCGCCTTCACGGCACATTCTGGAAGTGTACTGGTCAAATATTACTTCTGCAAGAATTTAAAAAAGAATCATTTAATGCAATTCAGATGTTTTTGTGTCATTAATCATAAGTTTATTTGAAATAATTTGCTGTTTCAGTGCTGCTTACAGCAACACAGGACTTTCTAACTCTTTTTACACAACTGGGTATTTTCCTGGAAATCTTGTGGTAAATAACCATACTCTGGGGCGCTGCAAGAAAGAGGCAGCCTCCAAGTTATGAGTGCAGTCACCCTAATCACTGTTTTACTTCCTGAAAGGATTGTTTCTATGAGGCGATTCATATTTTATGCTGTGATGCATGAGGAGAAGAATCATAAAATCCAAGTGATTATATTGTCTTGCAGGGCTTTGCACCGACGTGCAGAATTTATGAAATGTGAAACGTTACAAATGTTTCTCTTCTTCTGCTTTTTTCTATATATGCTATGTATAGTCAGTAGAGTAAATAATCGTGCAAAGGGAATTTTCAGTGATGCAATGATGTTCTACACACCCAAAAGATAATTTTGCAATTCCGAGTTGAGACTATTGAGAATACCATGGGCAACATGCTGACTGCAGCAGAAAAGGTCATTTTAGTCTGAAGTGATGCTGCACAAGTATAAATAAATTTCATGGCAATAACTCTCTCGTGATGTTTATAGCTGTCACTAAATGGGTGTGGAGCAGTTGGTGTCCCTCCAGCTCTGTTTTTCTCACTTTGCAAAAATCTGAAAAAATAAATTCAGATCCTTCTTCTTTCATGTTTTCAGGTCACACAAGAACATTTTATTAATATTTCATAGCTAAATACACGTGTCCCTTTTATTCAAAGTATTGAATAAAATACCGCTTGTGCTGACCAGGGCCGCCGTGACCTGGAGTGGGGTACACCCTGGGTATCCAGCAATCCACCGCAGGGTAGCCACACACACACACACACACACACACACACAGACACAGACACAGTCACACACTGTGAACAACTTAGAGTCATTAGTTCAGCTGTGCTGCATGTCTTTGGACTGTGGGAGGAAACCAGAGCACCCGGAGAAAACCCACACAGACATGGGGAGAGCATATAAACTCCACAAAGACTGAGTGGGGACTGAACACATGTTCACTCACACCACCTGGACACCCACCCATCTATCTATCTATCTATCTATCTATCTATCTATCTGTGTTCTTTTTGCATTTGGTTGATAAAGTATACATTGTACAAAATACACACACACACATTTTCAGAACCGCTTGTCCCTTACGGGGTCACGGGGAACCGGAGCCTACCCGGCAACACAGGGCGTAAGGCCGGAGGGGGAAGGGGACGCACCCAGGACGGGACGCCAGTCCGTCACAAAGCACCCCAAGCGGGACTCGAACCCCAGACCCACCGGAGAGTAGGACTGCGGTCCAACCCACTGCGCCACCGCACCCCCTTGTACAAAATAGACATCTATATTCATTTATTTATATAGTTGGTTCAGAATTTTAGTTGATATAAACTGGTGAACATGGTGCATTACCACATTGTGGAATAAGCCCAACTTTTCACATTTCGTTCATTTTGGTGATCTATGAAAGACTTAAATCTTCAAAATTTACTTTCCAGTATTTGTTAGGTAATAGTTCATCAAATCTGTTGGAAGCTGATATTTCATGTATTAATGTACAAATAAGACAGCTCCCCCCCACCCCCCCAAGAAAAAAGCATGAACGTGAAATTTTCAGATGCTTTGCCTGAAGGAAACAAAACACAACTCTGAACTCCTTATTACTTGTGTGAAATAAATGAAACGCACACAACTGAACATGTTGCAGAAGCCACTTGTACAAAGTTTTCCCAGCAGTTTCAAATCCACAAAAATTCACAGTGTTCCGGTACATAGCTATTGCTATATCTTATCTTCTCAGTATTTTTAACTCATGAGTAGAACAGTAAAATGTTGAAAAAATACACAGGTAAATAACTGGTTTGCATTTATCTCACACTTTTCTGCAGAGCAACTAACAATGTTAATGTACCTACAACTATTTAGACAGCTGGGTAATTCTACTGGAATGATTTTAGGGTGAGTACTTTGCTTAGGGGAGCTACAACCAGAGGGGGGACTGAACCTACAACCTTTGGGTCCAAAGGTAGCGGTAGCAGCAGCAGCTCAGACCACTGCGGCTCCCAGGTAGGGTCACACTTAAACTGCACTTAGTTAATACAAGAAAAACATGATGTTTGGTAAATTCTACCAAAGAAAATCCGGTAACTGAAAAAATTACTACTAACTTGTCATTTACATACACAATAATCTGTGTTTGTTGAATTGATTAACATTTATTCTTTTGCTGCCAAGCAGGAGTTTTGAACTGTTTACTTTGATTTACTGGGTTGATACATCTGCTAATGAAGGCATTTCGCAAAATAGCAGGCCGGGGAAAGTTGAGCAGAGAGCACTTAGCAGTAAGTCCTGACATTCTTCTGGTTGCTATATTTCTTTTGGATTGCTAGACATAAACATCTTTTATTAGCTTTCATAAAGCACTTTTTTGGTAAAAGTGTTATTATTATATTGTCACAATTATTTATACAAGTAATGTACGACATGTTCTTTGCAGGAGTAAAGCATTTGACTCCAGTCCATCTCGCTCAGCATTCGCAGAATAAGCCTCTTACTCCTCTTCTCCAGCAAAAGTCCTCCGTGAACATGATCTACCAGTCCTCTTCCCCTGCACGAATTCATGTTTACCCCCAAAACACTGTAATATACAGTAAATGCAGAAACTGCGGTACAAGCACTGATAGTGCTAAAAAAAGCCCCTTTGAGTTCCTTAGGGGCTCCAGCAGTTTCCAGGAGCTGAGGGACACAGAAATGAGGACTCTTCCATCGGCCAAATAAATAGGTATGGAGAGAAGCGGCACTTGAAAATATGCAATTACCCGACGACGCAAACTGTAAAAATAAAGTCTTCCTTTTTGTGTCTGTGGAGCACGAGTCCCATTTAATTCCAACATTAATAAATGGTTCTGCATTGCTGGAGGCCTCATCTGGGAAGAGGCAACGTGACTTAAAGGGCAGCTCAAGGCTCAATTATTACTCCAGTACTTTTCCTTTGTATACAGAAGCCTGGTGCAACTCTTCTCCCAAAAACAGAAGCACAATAAAATACATAAGTCTTGTTCTACATGTAGTCAAGAGTAAGTAAACCCAGAGAAATAGAAGAGAGCCCAACATATCTTTCAACATGAATGGCTCTACTGCGGTTACTCTTCAAAGTTCAACAAGGCTTATGGGACCGCGCTAAGGCGCCCACCGTGGCAGACGTCCCTGTGTACTCCTCCTGCACTAATAGTAATTTTTAAAATTTGTAATTTATGCTTTGTGTCTTTTTCCCTTATGTCCTTATAATTTATGTCATAGGCTGCTGGGAGGATTCACAGAGTAAGAATTTCATTGTATGGTGTAACAGACTGTTTACTGTACATATTACAATAAACTCTTGAATCTTGAATGAAGTATTTATGTTTCATTATTGAGGTGGCATAGCGAGTAACTCCGCTGTCTCAAAGCTCCCGGGTGGTGCGAGAGGACGTGGGTTTGATCCCCACTCGGTCTGTGTGGAGTCTGCATGGGTTACCTCTGGGTGCTCTGGTTTCTTCCCACAGTCCAAAGACATGCTGTTCAGTTTCCCTCATAGTGTGTGAGTGACAGAGAGAGTGTGTGTGTTCTACTGATGTATGGATGAGTGACCCAGTGTAAGTAGTGTATCTAGCAGTGTAAGTTACCATGGTGGATAAGGTGTGTGGGCTCATAACACTACGTAGAGTTCATTGCAAGTCGCTTTGGAGAAAAGTGTCTGATACATAAATGTAAATGTCATCATACCCTTTAAAAAAATTCAAATAATTAATGTAGACATATGTTTCTCAGTATGAGAACTCTACTATGAGAGTGTGGTCAACTGGGAGGGAAAAGCAGAAGTTACAGCAGCAAGGAGTTGAGCGCTGACACACTGTGGTCCTCAGTTCCATTTCAGCACCTGACCAGCAAAGGTTGCCAGTTCACACAGTGTCGGGGGCCGAGCAGAGAACAGGGATGATCTACCTGGTTCTCATACTGGGCACGCTGCACTGTGCAGCCCAAGGTAAGATGGCATGTGCACCATCTATTTTATTCATTTCCACAGAACCTTTATTTATTCCCTGATCACAACCAAACTAGGGGATATAAGGCTTTCTGTGCATTCATTTCAATCCTGACTTGTAAATCTTGAGTGATTTTTTTTTATGATGCAGAAACTTGATATGATATTCCTAAAATGTATGCTATATAATGTGGTTTTAGGTATATATGGTAAATAAACAAATTAATAAAAGCAAGGGTATAGAAATGCTTCTTTTTTACACAAAGGCAAATACGTAATTTTCTCAAAAATTTGACGTGGAGATATTGCATGTGTTTTGCTTGTCAAGTTACACATTTTTGTGCAAAATGCTGTGATAATTTCAACTTGGACATGACAACATAACAAACGGAAGCATATATATCTATTATGGACCAATGAAGTTTTTTTTTATTGTGAAAATTAATGTGCACTAATGCATATCTCTCTTTGATAGTAATAATGATTTCAAAATAATCTCTATGTGGTATAGTACAGGAGCAGTGATTCCTGTGTCATGGGGTGTGCTTGCTTTCCTTCCACAACCAATATTCCAGTGTTACAGGCCTGGGTGTGTACAGTTTTACGTAGATACGGTCTTATGTAAAGAAAATACCACTTTTCAGAAGTAAAGTCAGACTTTGCTGGAATGCTTCATGCCAATGTTTGCAATTATGGATGTAATATATAAATGGAAACCTCTACTTTTCACCAGCAATACGAATAAGCGTGAGGAAACAAGAGCCCTCCAAAAGCAGGCTGGTCCTGCTTTGCCCCTCCGTGTTTTCGCATCCGATTTCTACTCCGCACGTTACGAATGACCGAACACGGAAGCTCATGCACATGAGAACAATCCACCTGGGTCTTGATTTTTTCCTCATGCTCTGTCTCAGTCTCACGTTTCTCTATTGTGAAGCGTAACACATCAATGTACATTTCTACTTCTACAGTAATAACAATTTCAAAATAAGTCCAATGCGGCAAACAGCTGGAGTCTTAAATCTCTGAGTCACAGGGGCTGCTTGTTTCCCTCCCAGATTATCCTTTATCCTTTCCTCTGGCTGTGTCACGCAAGTCATATTAGTTGAGATCTCAGCGCCATTCAGCCCAAGCAAATAAAATTCTGCAAAACTGTTAAATGTGCATTCGTGCTACTGAAATATGATCCGTTCTCACGTCAATTTGAAAAGAGTGGATTTTATTAGTATTAATTACTATCAATCAATTAGCATTGATTGATGCATGACTTCATTGTTGAGTTATTGCAATGAGTAGTGTGATTATTCATTCTTATGTGAAAAAATATAAAGGTCTAGAACATATGTTGAGCATTAAGATACAGTTACCTCTGAATTAACATGCCATGGCTGGGACAAGCTGGAATGAAAAGCAGCATGGTCTCTGGCTCCTGAGGGTCAGGTTGGCCATCCTTCACATACAGAGCAGAAAGTACAGTAACGTATGAAACTTTAACTTGTACTCAGCTGAGCATTTAGACGTTCCATTTACACCCTACATTTCTGCGCTCCTGATGTAATGCGTTTGGGAGACGATTTCCTCCAAAGCAACATATTGCACAGACAAGTCAACAAGGAGGTCTTATGATTATTTGGATAAAAAAAAAAAAAAAAAAAGTTTGTTAAAGAAAAATGAAGGGAAAAGTTTTTTTAATATCATTTTTCCTCACAGCCAATTCTTTCTGTTGGACTGAAATCTATGAATGCCATATTTTTTTAATGAATAAAGAATATCCAAAGATTTACAACAAATAAAACAATAAATACCAAATTATTTTTAAAGCACGCTTGTTTCACTCACAACTGTACACACAGTGTACGGTAAAGGGAGTGATGGACTGTGTGTTGTGTATCAGCGGTGACAGTTGATGTTCAGAGGTGTTTCACACGTGGCTGAACAGTGATTAGTTCAACAGTTTACAGCTTTTCCATAATGTGGAATCGACGTCTCAAAAGCGTCCCGAACCTTGTCCTCAGCCCACACGGTCCGAGAGGTGTAATTCATTTATTTGTGCCATTAAGATATAAACAGCATCCTCTCCTCATAAAAAATCTTGGCTTATTTTAAGCCTTTGAAGGCATATTAAATTGTATTGTATTATTTGTTTTTATTTTTTTTTTATTTGACAGTGCTGTTATTTTTATTATTAAAGCTTTAATTCTGCGCACTGAAGATGTTATATACGTTGAAACGGCCACCCAGTACAGCCGTAATGTAATTTTGGAATTCAGCTCGCACTTTCCTTGTCGGCGCTGCTTGATACACAAAACACTGCATAATTCCAATAAGTGAGCAGCATTTTTGCACACACCACCTAGTTTACCTTTAACTCTTCTTCATCGTATTCGGTGAAGCACGGGCTCTGCCTTGCAGCCTAAGGCCTGAGCGAGCATATAGCATGTCTCCTGGGCATCCTTCCTTAGTGAAAGCAGAAGTGTGGAAGGAAATGGGAAACTGAAGCCAAGCGCCTTGTATCTGTAGTTAACTTTGGCAGCGCAATGTGTTTCCTGGAGCAGCAACACGCTGGCCCTCAGATTGTGACATTTACTACAGGGCCCCCGTTGAGGCGCTTTCATTTCCTCTTTTTAATTTACTCTGAGGGCTCTCGGTGTTACCTTGATGACCCCGCGTTGTGATGAGACCCCAAATGTAACATCATACCTACTGCAGAGTCTCCATCCATCTCTGCCTCCGTTGTAACTACGCACTTATACAATCCCACGTCGCATCATTTGGAATGTCACACAAGGAATAGCTTTGGTCAAAAACTGTATTTCCGTGTAATAGTGCTAAGTCACCGTTATTTCAAAGTGATCAAGAAGAAGAATAATTTGTGCTGAGAGAAGAATCGCAATTTTGCGCTTTTCCATCATCGTTATAATTCAGAGTAAGTGGACATATTTTCCTCAGTCATTATCTGTTTTTTCATGAACTATTTCGATTTACGAGAACATTTTATATAATGATGAACAATTGCTACAAAAGCCATTTATTCCCTTAGTCTGTTTCAAATGTGATTGTGTTACAATATGGAATCATAATGTATGGAACGGGGTTTTTTAACCACTCATCGAAACACACTACTGTTAAATGGAAGACAAAATAAGACAGAATCATTCTGGATGAATGATATAAAAAAGCAGAGAATTAATGACGCCATATTTATCCATCCTGTAGGGTGGGGCAAAAAAATGGTAACCAGTTGTGTTTGGATGTCAGATTTTGATTTTTTTTTCAATGGTGAAAAACCAAATTACATATTATTATGATTCCATACCTAAAATCTCTTAAAGATTCTCTTAAAGGTGTATAATACACACACACACATTTTCAGAACCGCTTGTCCCTTACGGGGTCACGGGGAACCGGAGCCTACCCGGCAACACAGGGCGTAAGGCCGGAGGGGGAAAGGGGACACACCCAGGACGGGACGCCAGTCCGCCACAAGGCACCCCAAGCGGGACTTGAACCCCAGACCCACCGGAGAGCAGGACTGCGGTCCAACCCACTGCGCCACCGCACCCCCTAGGTGTATAATATATAATATATAATTATTAATATATTAAGGGGGGGCGCAGTGGCGCAGTGGGTTGGACCGGGTCCTGCTTTCCAGTGGGTCTGGGGTTTGAGTCCCACTTGGGGTGCCTTGCGACAGAGTGGCGTCCCGTCCTGGGTGTGTCCCCTCCTCCTCTGGCCTTACGCCCTGTGTTGCCGGGTTAGGCTCCGGCTCCCCACGACCCCGAATGGGACAAGCTGTTCAGACAATCTGTGTGTGTATTAATATATATGTAATTTTTTAAGAAATCATATGTGTACAACATATATATATATATATATATATATATATATATATATATATATATATATATATATTTAAAAAAAATTTCCTTTTCCTGCAGATCCAAAATGTGCTGCATTGTCTTGCAAGAAAAATGAAGATCAGTCCAGTGCTCTTTCGAAATAGTTTGCTGTGTGTTTGCTGGGAACACCAAGGCATAGTTAAAGTGTGGAAGTACAAATAACCATGTTGTATAAATTGTTCAAAAAGTACTAGGGCAACAAGCAGTTGTGCGAGAAAAAAGTGAGCTGGGTACTTGTGGTCCCACACTGCACACTCCGCACGCACATTGCGCTGTGTTTTATTGAAAGTCAAAGTGCGAAAGCCCTTGGAGGCCATGGTAAGCACTTGTTTCCTTCACCTATTACGAGATACTTACAGTAACTCAGGGTTTCGGTATCGCTGGGTTCACAGCCATCTCAAGACACACGTCTCAGGTCTCAGTATCTGAGTATTTCCGAAATTGTCTCGCGATACTCATTTCTAACTAAAAACCCGATTTAAGCTACAAGAGGTGGCTTTTTTTTTTTCGCAGTCCGAAAAAAAAAATACTTAAAAAAAATTCTGTGAAACTGAGGGACATCTATCATACTACAGAAATGAAAAGAACATGCAACCAGTATAAACTATTTTGAAGAAAAAACTGCTATAAAAGTGATAAAAAAAAAATGCAAAATTGTTTTGCGAGCAGGAAAAAAACGAAAAACGTGATGAATCTCTTTAATTAACCATTTCCTTATAATAATAAAACCCTTACTAAACCGGAGTGAAGTGTCTTGTCAAGTTGAGGGAAAGAAAGGAAAAAGGTTTACCATAGCCCTATCAAAGATTTACATTGCAGCAACGCGTGACCTTTCCCTCCGGAGTAATCGTGTTTTTGCAATTCTTCCAGCCGATGAACCGGAGGGCGAAGCGGTCGCAATGACGGGCGACTTTGCTCCTAATCAAAGAGCGAGGGCGGAGCCCTCCAGAGCTCCGCCCCCCGTGTGCTGCGGCGTGGACGAGCTGAAGGAGGGGCTCTCCCAGTTGGTCCAGGAGCAGCGGGAGGTCGCCAGCGGCCAGGCCGAGGTCATCCGGATACTGCGCGTCATGAAAGACCAGGGGGCCCAGCAGCTGCTGAACCTCCAAAACCTGGCCCGACACCAGAGCCTGTTGCTGGAGAACCACCAGGCCCTGCTGCTGCAGGTGTCCCGGATCGGGACTCAGCTTCAGGAGCTCACCAAGAAGGCCCCATCTGAGAAGCAGGGCCGCCATGCTGCCTGAGCCCCCCGTCCAGCGAGCAAGAACGAGCAAACTCAGCAGCTCGGCAGCGCTTGCTGCGTCACCCTGTGAATAAATGTATTCAAGCATCTGTCTTTCAGTTTTTGCCACATATATGTATGAGTTCTATCTTTTTTTTTATATAATTTTCTGCAAGCAAAGAAAAAACAAAAAAAAAAAATAAAGACGCAAATTAATTTAAAAAGTGTTCCCACGAGACTCTGTTTTTTTTCACCCCTAAAAAGGTTCTCTTGCCCGGTTTAAGACAAGATTATAAGAAATGCTGAGAAAAAAAAGTGTGTTCGTATTGCGATCGGCTGATGGGTCTACAACCACCTCATTTTACTTTGTGACGCTAAAATCCGTCTCGGCGCATGTGCAGGGATGTGCGGCGTGACTGTCAAACTCAGGGATGCAAGGCGACTCTGAAAACTGTAAAATTCAGAAATTATTCGTGCCGTTTGGCCTGCTCTAAAATAACAAGCCGATTCTATTCGTTCGCTCGCAAAGCACCGCTGTAGAATCGTGGTGCTAAGTGCACGTCTGCTTGTCTCTTCAGCGTTCTGCAGAAACACCTGCAGCGCCAGATCACGAAGATGTTTCGTTTGCAAGCCTTTCAATAAACATCGACAAGCAATTTAAATGAGCTCTGGAATAGCAACGACTAGCCGCCCGCTTCGGTAGGTGCCCATGTGGACACACTGAGTCGACACTGTTGAAACTGACCCAAGTTCCTCAATAAAGTAGTTGTAGGGTCAGGTCTGTGGGCTGTAAGTGGAACAAAGAGCTCCGTGTTGGCGGCTGGTAGTGTACGAGTTCGAAGTGCTGCCTTTGGGCATAAAAGTTGCAGGTTCAGATCCCCCCTCCAACTGTAGTAGCCTTGAGCAAAGTACTTACCCAGAATTTCTCCACTAAAAATTACCCAGCTGTATAAATGGGTACATTATTATAAGCAGCTCTGGAGAAAATATCAGCTTGATGATTAAATGCATTATATTGCCTAAGCAAAGAGTCAAGGCTCAATTTCACACTGTATGTGTGTTTGACACAACGTCATGCAACAGGATTCTGAGCAGCACCACCTGAATAAGTGCCGCATCGCACTCGTTGAGAAAGCATTTGCTCAGGTGTGAAGACCTTCCTCCCCAACTAACAATACTTTTGGCACATTTTCCATACTTAGATTTATTCATTTAGCTGATACTTTCCTCCAAAGCAACTTACAACTTTAAGGTTACAGTTATTACAAGTTTACCATTATTTACCCATTTATACAGCTGGGTAATTTTTACTGGAGCAATTTAAGACAAGGACCTTACTCAAGGTCACTAGAGCAAGAGGTGGGGATCAAACCTGCAACCTTTGCATCCAAAGGCAGTACCTTTAACCACTACAGTAACAGCTGTACTCTTTACTTACTGCTGGCTGAGTCACTTCAGCGTATTTATCCCAAACTGGGGTAACTGGACAAACTAATTAGTCTGAGTGACATTCATCTAATGTGTGTTTTTTAAATTCATTGTGGACATAAGCGGAAATGGTCTATAATGTGATTGCTAAGAAGTGTGTCGCAAACATAGTGAACAGGGATCACACACTGGTAATATTAAAATGTCCACAAGGTAAAACAAGAGTAATACACTGGTGTCTTCTCTGGGAACACCAGCAGCTCAATGTTCGTCCAGGTTAAATGTGTAAATAGACTTGCTGTGAGTGTGTGTGTGTGTGTGAGGCTCTGAAGTGCTTCCTGCCTTAGACCCCCCTCTATGGACATGTGTGGACTGGATTTATACACCGAAAAAACCCTCCATCAGTAATTCCTGTATAAATAAAGGAGCACTCGGGTCTTCCGTGATCTGCCGAAAATGTTCGATTTACACAAAGTTACACAGATGCTCAGTGTCAACTTATTTATAGCTTGTGAGCTCTGAAATCCAACACAGAAATCCCTTAGATATACTTCTTCAGGTAATTTACTCTATGATGCCATGTAAATTTTAAGATTTAATATTTGGCTTCTCCCTGGTGAAACAAAAATGTATTTATTCCTCTATTCTTATTTAAATTTACTCTTACAGCCACGTTGCCCACCTGGATATTTTATGTATTCTGTTTAAGCCTAATTATTTTAAATATACACCACTCAAAGTGAAAACCGTTCAAAAATAAATGAACTTCAGTCGTTTTTATGGATTTGCAATAGTAACAAAATGATATTAAAATTAAATGTACAGAATTTAATTTCAGATGTGATTTCATAATCATGTTGTGTGAAACACCTACTATAGTGATGAATGCTAACCTTCCGTATGATGTAAAATACAAGCAAGTGCTGTTAAAGTTTTGATTTCATCAAATCATTGTTTTTACGTGTTCTGTTTTGATCTTTAAATACAATCAACATTTGATTCCAGTTACTGAACACATGGGACTGTTTTTGCTCCTGCTTTCTCCATAGTGTTGATCTCACCTTCACTGCATCTCTGCACCTCTCACTGACCAACAGCTATGGACTTTATTGCAGATCGGAGACCCCCAGTGATAAGGCTGAATTCCCAGGTGCTGCAGGTACCCGAGGTGGTCGTGGCCCCTGGGACTAGACTCGTGATGAGCTGCGACGGAGATGGCAGTACACACTGGGTTACGTCGGCTGCATGTCCGAGGAACCAACGAAGGAGTTTGATTGAAATATCAAGGGCAACAGTGAAATGCACTGGCACATATATGTGTGTGTTCGACAGTCGCAAAGATTTCTTCACTTCTGTCCACGTTTATGTGAATGGTATGTATAAGTTGTGCTTTTTCCCCTAAATGTACATGATATGTACATGTTGTTCACACGACCGAGTCATTCGCGATCACTCTAACCTCACATGACCTGTGGCATGGTGGAACAGGGCTTGGGTGGGGCGAGAGGGCATGGCCATTGGTTCCTGCTCAATCTGAGTGGAGTTTGTATGTCCTCCCCGTGTCTGAGTGGATTTGCTCTGGTTTCCTCTGGTTTCCTCCCACAGTTCAAAGACATACCCTTTGGGTGGATTGTTGACTCTAAAATCACCCATAGTGTGTGAGTGACAGAGAAAGTGTGTGTTCTACTCATGTATGGATGAGTGACTTATTGTAAGTAGTGTTTCTAGCAGTGTAAGTCACCGTGGTGAATAAGGTGTGTGGGCTGATAACACTACGTAGTGTCCATGGGAAGTTGCTTTGGAGAAAAGCGTCCGACAAACATAACCATCAATAGGTCAGCCTTGGTGCTCCAAAAAGTCACCATTTTGCTTGCAGACCCAAACAACCTTTTTGTGCCGATGAGAGGGACTGTGAGGCTGGATAAGAAAGAAGGTGAAAACTGTCTCTTGGAGTGTCTGCTCACAGACCCCAGTGCCACCGACCTCTCCCTCCTCATGAAGAACGGCACCTCACCACCTCCAGGGATGAACTACACCGCAGACCCCAGGAAGGGAGTCCTGATCCGAAACCTGCAGCCCAGCTACAGCGCAGACTATGTCTGTAGTGCACAGATCGGTGGTGTTGAGAAGAGATCCCAACCATTCTCCGTTGAGGTCTCACAGAGTAGGATGCCATTCTTCTACTTGGGCATATTAACAATTCTTACAAAGGCTGATATGCAGATTGACTAAGTTCATGAAGCACGTGTGATCGATACATATCTCCTTCCCAGATATTCATGTGCCACCCGTTGTGTCCCTGGAGACACGTGAGCATGTGCGCGCTGCTGGTGAACAGCTAAAACTTGCGTGTGCGGCACGTAATCCGAACATCCGTTTCACTGTCAAATGGAAACACCAGTCCAACAACGTGAGTATTGATCAGAGAGAAGCCAAAACAATGTTAAAAATCAGCTCTGTCGTTAGCTGGCTTTTGCTTTTCTTTATAATGCATAAATGTTCATGTAAGTCAAAGGAGAAGTGGGTAGTGTGGTGGTTTGGACCATTGCCTTGTTGCCTGAAGGTTCTCCATTCAAAGCTTGCTCCTGAGGCTGTGGAAGATACCGCGCTATATGAATATGCAAAACATTGTAAGTCACTATAGAAACCCACGGTTAGGGGCAGCGGGCAGCATAGTGGTTAGAGTTCCCATTGTCAGTTCTGAAGATCGCAGGTTTGAACTCAACTTAGTGATGTACTTACCTTGAATCGCTCTGAATTTTGCTTGAAACACTATCCATCTGTGAAAATCACTGTAAGTAACTTGACATTGTAAGCTTCTTTGGAGAAAGTCTCAGCTAAATGAATAAATCTAAGATTACTGCCTTGGTGTCAGTTGGAAAAAAATTAAACTGTAGGATTTTTTTTCCTCTTTTTTCAGAATGTGACAACCGAGCAAAAGATCAGCCGGGACAACAACGGTGTGACAATTCATAATACTTTGACGATTCCTGCAGTGAAAGTATCTGACACAGGGAACTTTACCTGCCAATCGATAAACGAGGCGGGGAATACAAATTCCACCACATTTCTTCGAGTTGTAGGTTAGTAGACAATAACGTTAGCGGTGGTGTTCCAGTCTGGAATGCCGCAGCAAACCTTTGACCACCAGTTGCTTGGAAGTCAAAGCCTGTTGTTGTGCATCCCTTTCCATGACAGAGCGGTATTATGTAAGACTTTCACCTCAGCTGCCATCAACGCTGATTCGAAATGGCACCACTGTTACGGCAAAGGAGGAAGAAGATGTGGAGCTCAAAGTCCTGGTGGACGCATACCCTCAAATTCAACAGAGTGGTTGGACCACCCCAGTGTCTCACAACATCTCTATGCAAGAGTCTTTCCTCCAGGACTATAACAAGTAATCCATTCTTCTTATTTGCCTGCTATGCCTCCTGTTGACCATGGCTGTTGCTTACCTAGGACTGAAACTGAGATCTAGAGATCTTTTACACAGGTATGAAGCTGGTCTGCTGCTGCGTAGGATAAAGGTGAAGGAGCGAGGCCAGTACACCTTCTACGCCAGCAACAGTCATGTCATCTCTTCCGTCACCTTTTCAATTTCCATCTATAGTAAGTCTGTCTCTTAACGGTCTTTGGAGTGGTAGTGGCCATAGAAGTAGTTTCTAACCATGATTGTATTGTAACGACCCGCGTTACCAGGAGTTTGAGCGAGAAAACAGGTTTATTGTAAGTAGTTGTATTGTGGGTAAAATGAAATTCAGTGTTCAACCGTTATAGAAACTTACGGGGAATATACTCTAAGGGGATGATGTTGTTGGCCATGGGAAAAAAAAAAAAGGAAGAAAGCCTAAGAGGCACTAAGAAGGCTGCGAAGGCTACGAAGGCTGCCTTGAGGTGTAGGTCCTTAAGAAAAAGGGCTCCTTGGACCAAGAGCGTTATTTCCTTGTGTTTGCCCCGATACCTCTCGTTGTGTGTTGGTGTTCCAATAAATGTTCGAACGCTGCACGTGCGTCCTTCTTCCCCATCCGAACCCAGAGCACAGTGCGCTACAGCATTTTAGAGAGCATCTTGTTCTACAGCACAGGACAGCAGGTAGTGTAGTGATTAGAGCTGCTGCCTTTGGACGCGAAGGTTGCAGGTTTGAATGCCCCCTCCAGCTGTAGCAGCCTTGAGTAAAGTTCTTACACTAAACTACTCTAGTAAAATGACCTAGCTGTATAAATGGGTGAATAGTTATAGATAACATCATAGGTTGTGTTGGAGAGAAGCATCAGATGAATGAGTGTAACAACTATGTATTACAGAAGTGTCTTTCAGTAACAATATAAATGTATGAATTCTGAGCAGCTCTTTCTACCAAAGCCTTAACTGTTGCTCCAACTGTTTTATTTTGGCAGAAAAGCCATCCACAGTTTTAAGAAAGGAGAATTCCACCACCTTTACCTGCACTTCCTCAGGGTATCCAGCACCCACAGTTTGCTGGTACCAGTGTTCTGGCATCAGAACCACGTACGTGTTAAAGCACTGCCACGGATGGCAGTATATGATATAAATGATTTTTTTGTTTGCTTTTTGTGTCATGTAATGTACATAAAATTTCTTGTTTCTGCATGGTGCTCTTTGAGGTAGACAGTGTATACTTTGTTTTGGCTGGCAGGTGCAGGGAGAACGATACCGAGCCGCTCTCCGCACAGGTGGAAGAGACATCCGAGGAGGGGGAGGAGGGATCGGTGACGGTGAAAAGCGTGCTCACTTTAGAGCACACAAATCATGCGGTGACAGTGGAATGTGTGGCCCTTAACCTTGTTGGAGAAGCCCATGACACAGTCGTCTCTGAAGCCTCCTGTAAGACTTGCAGCGCAGCAGCTGTATAAAAGATCTGCTCATTAAAAACACCTGTCTTGTTCATTTGCTTTTAAGCTGAATTCATCAAAATAAAATAGAAATACGTACATTATTTTTACTGAGTATGATAAAATATAGAAATAAACTTTCTCTGTGTCCCTCTGAAGACTGGTCTGCTATGTTCATCCCTATACTCATTGGGATTGCCAGCCTTGCCAGTCTTCTACTTCTGCTCCTGATAATCACGTTGTACAAGTACAAGCAGGTAGGTTAAAGAAATCCAGGGTCTGCCTGTGCCATTCAACGATGGAGAAAAATGATGTTCCAATGTTGAATTACTGTGCACATTGTGCAATTAAACATGCCTATTGAAAAGCTTTCTGTGTTCTCCAGAAACCCAGATATGAAATCAGGTGGAAGATCATTGAGACCAGTGATGGGACAAGCTTTATTGATCCTACACAACTTCCGTATAACAAAAATCTGGAGTTCCCCAGGGACAAACTGAAACTAGGTCTGATTGTTGATCTTAATTCCGACTACACAGAATGTATTATTATTATTATTATTATTATTATTATTATTATTATTATTATTTATGATACAGCTAACATGTTTGTTCAAGGCAAAACATTTTTTTTCCCAAGTACAACAAGCAGATGCTGATGGATTCATTTATAAAGCTGTCAGGAGCTCAGGAGGGAAATGGGTTTAAAAGAAATGGGTTTGGAGACCCTACCTGAATTCTGGTATTTAGCAGTCGAGGGACAGAGGGACCTCATTCCCCCACCTTAGTGCCAAGACTGAGAACCAAATCTGGAACCTTTGGAAGTAAGACAAGCAAAGAGCCAGAGGTAATGGACATCAACTCTCTTGCTGAATTTCAGGGACTGATCAGGTCTTGTAGGAGATGCTCCTTTGATTTGTGGGCCATTAAAGAGTCTTGAGCTAGATATGGACAGGCGCAGAAAGCCAATGGTAAGTGATAAAGGAGGAAGACAGACAGAAATCCTTCTGCAGGACGAGCAAATTCATGGTGGAGCGGTTCCTATTTGTTGGACTTTCTCAGCTGGAAGACCAGACAGAAAGGCAGTGCAATAACCCAGGCTAGATGTCACCACAGCCTGGAACTGTTGAAAAGGAGGTGTCTGTAAGAGAATGTACACAACATCAGAGACTTGATCAGTTTTTACCTGTAGGCCTTCCTTTGATCCCATGGGTCAGATAAAAGATGTCCAGTGTGGTGAGGAACTCTTGACCTGCAGAAGAACCAACAGCAGGGGGAACAAAGAATTTCCGTCTTGATGAGGATGAGCTGTAGATGGTGATTGGTCATCCAGGCAGAGATTATCAGAGATACTTTAGTCCTTATAGTCATACCTTACTGGGTGATGCTTTATAGCTGGAACTCTGTTTTTAAATTTCTTGCCATTGATAAGCATCTTTAGTAAGCATTCATAAGAATTTAGCTCTGGAACCTAGTATGTGCAGACAATAGCTGGTAGCGTTCGGGAACTGCACCTCTTTCCATTACCAGGTACAAGCAACCAGACGTCTAGTATTACAGAACGGTGCCTGCAAAGTAGCTACTGTAGTAAACAACGGTAAAAACTACAGTAAATGATGATGTATGTGTATAAAGGTTTGGCATCTGAAGTTGTCTGGGATTTGAACAAGTACTGGGCCTTTTCCAGGTAAAGTCCTGGGTGCAGGGGCATTTGGAAAGGTGGTGGAGGCCACTGCCTACGGCCTGGGGAAGGAGGGCAATGCCATGCGTGTTGCAGTTAAAATGCTTAAACGTAAGTTTCCTCTCAGCACAACTTCTTGTAGTAACTAAAAGGTTTCTTCTATTGGATTCATTGCTCCTTTTGTCAATGATATCAAATGCACATTTTTAGTCATTTAGCTGACACAGCCTACAATTATTTGCCCATTTATACACTTGGTAATTTTACTCAGGTAAGTTTCTTGCTTAAGGGTACTAGAGGTAGAGGTGGGACTTGAACCTATAACCTTTGTGTTAGAAGTCAACAGTGCTAACCCTACACAACCAACTGTATTCTAGTTATGCCTACATCTCGATCACTAGATTCAAAGCCCAGTGTTCTGACCATCACACCATAGAACCATCACATAAGTCAATCATACAAGACCGATTAAAAAAATTTCAGGCAGACATTCTGCATCTTAAATTCCATGGAAAAATGAGCACACATATATATGGAGAGAGAATAGTTTTTTACTTCCACATTCTCAGTGGGGAATTCCAAGTAAGACACTTGAAGCAGGATGGCATGGTGTCACAGACACAGTGGAAGATGTTTTGGTTTAGAAGACGGATAAAGAAACGATAATTTCAGGAGAAAGTGCTGTATTCGGAAACACGCAGAGAGACGGCTGACCAAGAATTTTACGGTTGTAGCAACAGCCCGGGTTGATGAGAAGGAGGCCTTGATGTCAGAGCTGAAGATTCTTAGCCACTTGGGGCACCATGAGAACATTGTCAACCTGCTGGGGGCATGTACTCATGGAGGTGGGTGATCCGCGTCAGAACCTCACCTATGTTAAAATTATGCATCTCATATTTCAACAGATTTCCATATTTTCCATGTATCTAAACGTTTGAATCAGTTAAAAATCATGCACTTTTTGGACTGTCATTAGAAGTTATGATTTGTTTTTGAAATCTGTAAATCGCATGAACCCGTGCTTCTCTTTATATCTGCTTATCAACAGGCCCAGTGCTGATGATCACAGAGTACTGTTGCCATGGCGACCTCCAGAACTTCCTTCGCAATAAGGCAGAGACCATTCTGAACCTTGTCATGAGCATGCAGGACATCCAAAAGAGTGACTACAAAAACGTGTACACAAAGAGGATTTCGGTCATAAGAAGGTTAACTTTTCTCACTGAAACATGTAGCATAGTAACTGGATTCTGTCATTTCTTCTTGAGGCCTAATAGTTGAAAAAATATGCTGAGTTGTTTGGTTGCCACTCAAAATTTAAGGCATCAGCCACAGCAGTTATAGACTGGCGACTGAAGCAGTTATAGACCATAGAGGTTTGAGCAAAGTTCTTATCCTACTGATTACTCCAGTAAAATCCCCACCTGTATGAACGGGTAAATAACTATTAGTAGCTTAAAATTGTACATTTCTTTCGAGAAAAGTCTTAGCTGAATGTAAAATGTACACAAAACCTGTCATTTATTGAAATTGTTCATTTGGTTTCTCCACAGTGACAGTGGAGTCTCCTCCTCCTACTCCAACATCTCCCAAGAGGTGATGTCGACAAGGTCCTTTCAAGGTAAAGGAACAGCCGACACGTTTTAATGGTACTGACTAGTTTGTAAAAGCCTCATCGGAGCGTTTGGCTGCAAGACCGCAGCAGATTCTCATGTTCTTCAATCGCGTCCAGGTTCTTCCTGTGAGGAGGCGGAGGTGGACAGCTGGCCCCTCGACATTGATGACTTGCTGAGATTCTCCTACCAGGTGGCTCAAGGGCTGGAATTCCTTGCATCAAAAAATGTAAAAACCAAACTGTGGTACCAGACCTTCGCTCTCCCCGTTGCTTCATCTCTACAGATGAGCAGTAAACTAGTCCTCCTGCGTTTCTGTTTCTCTGTTTCTCTGCGTGTGTCTCTAGTGCATCCATAGAGACGTGGCTGCAAGGAATGTCCTCCTGGCTGACTGCCGAGTGGCCAAGATCTGCGACTTTGGACTCGCTCGAGACATAATGAATGATTCCAATTATGTTGTGAAAGGAAATGTAAGAACTTAAATCATTATATTAACACACACACACACATATAATGTAACACATTACATTTAAAGTATTAATTTCATAAAAAATATTGTGTTTTTTTGTGTGATTTATTTATGCATTTATTTATGTATGTATGTATTTTTATTATTTATTTATTATTTTTTTTGCACCAGTCTGCACTGCACTCTTTCATTCATACAGTACAATATCCCAGATGAGAGGTGATTTAGCAGTTTTCCATGAATAAACTGCCGGCCGTGCAAATGAAATAACGTACATTTTAAATCTCCAGCTTTTGAAATGTACAGTATGTCTCTGTTTTAGTGTGGTCATAATGTAGCGCAACGTTAAACTATTTAGGTTAATTTGTCTCACATAAAGCCACTTTCACACGATCACGAGCGTTACATCTCCCGCTTCATTACGTTATTAAAGTTGTCAAAGGTTTTCAGAAAAGCTGCAGTAAGCTGAAATGTTACGGCATGCTCTTTTAATTAAATTAAAACGATAAGTATCTATGTTCTTGCTATTGGAAACCCTAAATGTAAATAATAGAACAATTTAAATCAGGTGTTGTTGTGGGACAGCAATAAGCTGAAGAACGCTGTTACTGCTTCTTCATGTCTTCCGCAGGCTCGTTTGCCAGTGAAATGGATGGCACCGGAGAGCATCTTTGACTGTGTGTATACCGTGCAGAGTGACGTGTGGTCCTATGGGGTCCTTCTCTGGGAGATCTTCTCGCTAGGTGGGATGAGATACCTGCCACGTCTGCATCATCTAGCTCTCCGATCTTACATTTTCAACATTGATATCATTGTTCCGTGATTGTCTGCCTAGAGTAATTATGCAAATTTTATTATCAAAAATAAAAATATCCATATGTGTAGAGAGTGATTAAGAAATGTAGTTAACAAGGTGCCCTTGTTAATCCAGGTAAGAACCCTTACCCTGGAATTCCAGTGGACACCACCTTCTATGAGATGATCAGGGATGGGTACCAGATGTCTCCTCCAGAATTCGCCCCACAGGAAATGTAAGTTTTCCTATAATAACCACCTGGGGTGACTTCGTGACGAAGTTAGAGGGATTATATTAACAACTGACACGGAAATGAGGGTCTGTTTGGTCACATTTACACTACAAGTTAAAACATATACATTTTCAGTTTATTCCAAAGGGGTTGTCATGAAACTTTGGTGCAATCAAACCAGAGGTGGTTTAAAGGTGTCCATGGATGAAAAACTGTTCTGGCATAAATTGTCTAATGTGCACAACTTCTCCCCTTCAGATACACGATTATAAAAATGTGCTGGGACCTGGAACCAACCCGTCGGCCGACTTTCCAATACATTGTCCAGTTGATGAAGAGCTTTTTGAATGACCACTCTGTGCAGGTAAGAGAGGAGTACAGATAACAGGAAAATATTTTAATTACTCACCAAATTAAGCTCGGAATACTGCAAAAACAAGCCCAATTTATACAAAGACAAAAACAATAGAAACATTGATCTTTAACTTTAAATGCACGTTAGTATTAAAATATTAGGAGGCATATTTAAGAAAATGACGCTTTTATTATATTAATATACTACACAATAACATATAGTTTAAGGCTAGATTTGCATAGCTGCTGGTGTAGTGGTTAGTGCTGCTGTTGCACCCTTGAGCAAGGTACTTACCATGAATTGCTCCAGTAAAATTACCCCATTGTATAAATAACTGTAATCAGCTTAACACCGTAAGTTGCTTTGGAGAAAAGTGTCAGATGAATGAATAAATGTAACACAGTAGTATTAAGAAATTCGACTGATTTATAACGTGACACCACTCATCCACCCAAATCAGATATATCAGAATGAGCCTCGCGTGGTACTGGACCAGGACTCTGGTTCCTGTGACGCTCCAACGGGTCGTGACAGACCATCGGATCTGACGCGCAACCAGGAAGAAGGTCCACTTCTCACGAAGTCCAACAACTACCAGTTCTGCTGAGCAGTCTTCCTGGCCAACACCTGGATTTGGACATTCATCACTAGGCAATGAAGTTCTCAGTGGTCCTCCAGAAAATTCATCCAACAAAGCAGCTCTTGATGTTGGCACGTCTGAATGAAACCCGCGGTGGAAAGAAAATTTTCCACATTGAGAAATAATCAGATTCCGGAGGCTGTTGTCTGTAATTGGCATTGCCTCGTTATAATCCTGCCAACAAACTTTTATTATATCTCTTCCTATTGCATGTCAACAGATATCTTTACCATCACCGCAGTCTAAGAGGAAGTCATTGTATTGGTTTCACAAGCTGGGAAGTGAAATTCCAAGGTGAACAATTCCAACACAAACAATAGCTGGTTTACTAAAAACAATGTAGTTTTCAGCACCTTCACAATATCATTAAAAAGTATATACTCATAATTTCAGGATAAATAACTAGAAATAACATATATAGTCAGGTATTTCCACGTTCCGTAACATTATTGGACATTAGCAGTCTTTTCTTCTCTGGAATAGAAAGAAGAACAAGGAATTCAATAGAAAAATTTCCCGATTATTTCAAAAACAAGATGTTACTGGAGCTATTTATAATTTATTCACATAAAACAGCATCATCTTTTGCATACTCTCATCTCTGAAAGTTTCCATTAAGAAGAAATTACAATGTACTGGAATTTACCTAACCATGTAATATGCTTCCTGGACTCAGATAATTGGGGTATGAACTGTTACTGTAGACATTCAACACATTAGCAATTTAACTGTTTCTACAGTAAACATTTTTTGAAAAATATTGCTGTGCTCTTATTACACATGCTGGTTATTTTGCAGTTTTTTGTTATTGTGTATTGAATGCAGTACAATCGGACGGTAATTTGTTTTTATCATTACAGTGTAATTTCACTCTATGTAGCACATACTATATAAAGGGTATAAAACATAAGTAAATGTATCTTAGATGGCAGGTTTTGAAGTAATTTGAAAATTAAGGGAAAGTTCAATGTTTTTAAATATTATTGCTCTTTATAACCTTTTTATGCTGCTTTTACAAAATAAGCCCACTTTTTGTAAGACCTGCTTTGAGATGGTCCTGCCCATATTATAATAGTTCTCAGTATTTTTTTCTTTACATTTTTTATTTCCATTTCATTTATTTTATTCGTTTCTTTACATTTCACTCTTTTAAAGAAAGTTCCCGCAAACACGGTCCTGTCTCTCATCACGTGTTGCTCAACATGTAGCATTTAGTCGTTTTTGTGGTTTCTTGGTCGGTGGTAAATGTGGTCGATATCACTGTAAACTCAGTTCTATTCAGACTCACTGTAGAAATGGAACTGAAAACTTGTCATTGCCATTTGTCGCTCGCATCTTTACTCAAAATATTGTTTCAAAGGGAAACTGCGAATATGTTTATATCACTTATATCCGTCTAAATAATTTGATACAGTCATTTTTTCTTTTACTTTCAAGGATAGATATTTGTTCATCACGGAATAAAACTGGAACATTTTTCTGATATAACAAGTGTCTGTATTTGGAACTGTGAATTAGATGTCTCACAATCCATACTGTCTTCTTCACGGTAATAAAAGAACACTTCTTTTCAGAATCTGTGAACTTCAAAGGCAGTTTGGCGTAACGATGTTGAGAAAAAAACTATGCGCCACCATAATATAAAAATACTCGGGAACATTTTCTACTTATGGTACGCTTTCTGCTTTCATTTAATATTTTGTAAATGAGAATTTGTTAGGCTCGAATCCCACTTAGTGTGGAGTCTGCACGTTCTCCACCGTGTTTGTGTGGGTTTTTTTCTCCCACAGTCCAAAGACATGCGGTTCAGGTGAGGGTAAGCTTACGTTTCTTAATTTCACTGGTGCTTTTTCTCTAAGGGAACTTATAATGTTAAGGTCACAATTATTACAGTTACAAGCTTAGAATTATTTACCCACCGTTACAGCTGGGTAATTCTAGCGGAGCAATTTATGTGAAGTACTTGCTCAAGGGTACCACAGACAGAGGCGGAAACCAAACCTCTAACCTTTGGGCCAAAGGGCAGGAACTCTAACGCCTACCCTACCAGCTACCTAGCTCCATGAGTGCTCCAAATGTGTGAACGTGTGGCTCCTGGGCATGGACTGGCCTCCTGCTCAAGGTGTACCCCTCGTTGCCTAACACCTAGTGATTTTAGGATAGGCTCCGGATGACCACGACCCCGGCAAGGACTGGAGGTTAACAAAAATGAGTGAGGATTCATTAACAGCCAAAGTTTTGCAGTTCCACCTCCTTGCCAAGTGGTAGTTGTGACTGTAGGGGGCAGCGCAGGACGGAGTGCAAGTGGGTGAAAATACAAACCTTTAGACAGCTGTCATTTCAGCTTTTTTTTCATAGCGCTCAATGAGTTCACATTGTCTGAGTAGAACCGGACTGCGTTATTGTCTGCTCTGATGGGAATTGATGTGAATATCACATAAGAAAGACAGCTGGTAGCACAGGGGTTAGTGCGCTTGCCTTCAGACCTGAATGTTGCAGGTTTAAGTCTTGCCCTTGTACCTTGGAAAAGGTCCTTGCTCTAAACTGCTCCAGTAAACTTTGCCTTGCAGTGTTGATGGGCACCTTAACATCGTGAAGCGTCACATCAATCAATTAATACAAGATACTGAAAAACAGTTAGGGAAGAAGCGCCTTAAGGCCACAGCAGAAGCTTCAGCAGGAGGAAAAGAAAAATCGCAAAGCCCACAGGGAAAGGGCAGGACAAGTATCCCAGTAAGGCGCCAATCCATGACGAGGTAGGAATCAGGACGCTGACCCAACACCTCACTGGCCAACCTAATGGAAGTCAAAATTTATAAATGTACAAGGAATGAACATTGAATTGCAGTGGACAAGCTGATAGAATTGCTCGAAATCCCTCGGGTGTCGCTCCTGTTGTATTTAATTGTTTGAGTTGGTGTTGTTGATGTTGTGTGGAAAGGTGTTGTTTGCATTTGGTTGTCAACTTGTAATTGCTGATGCATGATTGGCATTGAGTTTAATTGTACAATTTGAAATGCGATTTATAGAACTGTCACTAGATGTCCATACGTTAATTACGTTCCTTGGTTTTTTGCGTAAATGCTAGAGAAGCACAGAAGAAGAGTTTTGCCTCGGAGTGTACAAGTGGAGCGAGGGATGTTTGTTGGTATTTTAATTAAATGTAACATTTTATTAGAAACCCCGGAGTCGGTCTCGTCATTTGCGAACTTGAGAAGCTGCAACGTGGTTCGTGACAACAGCTCCTGTGGATGTTCGGCGCTCGGCTCTAAAATGTTCCACCACCCCGTTTATCATCTACCTTCTGCTGTCTTGCTCTCTACATAGATGGTGCTTTGCCTTCTTTTACTGGATTATCGCTGCAAGGAATGGAAGATATCGGTGCATCGTATGTATGCTCTGCCCTGTTAAAGGAAGCACGTCTGAGGGAAACCAGCTGCGACCATGTAGTGCTGCTTGTCTGCTTAGTTAAAGGAAGGTTTTCTAATATCACACAATCCCATATTTATTTTCTTCTCCCAGTTTCTACCTGTCTTTCTAGCTGCCTGTCCAAGCAGAGGGGGTGTGGTGGTGCGGTGGTGCGGTGGGTTTGCCCCCCTGCCTGCTCTCTGGTGGGTCTGGGGTTCGAGTCCTGCTTTGGGTGCCTTGTGATGGACTGGCATCCCATCCTGGGTGCATCCAGCCCTGTGCCTTGTGTTGCCTGGGTTAGGCTCCGGTTTCCCGTGACCCCCCTTAGGACAAGTGGTTTGTGTGTGTCTGTCCGGGTGGAAGTCAAGAGCATCGCTCTTGATTGTATAGTTACTAGGGTCAACGTTACAGTGGATGCCTTTGGATGCAAAGGTCAGTGGTTCAAATCCTACTTGCAGCTGTAGTACTCTTGAGCAAAATACTTACCCTAAATTGTTCCTGTAAAATGACCGAGCCGTATAAATAGGTGAATAATTGTATGTCAATTAATGTTGTGAGTCACTTTGGAGGAATGTGTCACTTAAAGGTGAAAAAGTTTCACAGATTAGAGCTACTTGCTAAAGTTAGATAATCAGCACATAATTCAAACTGATTCTGAGTTTGAATTAAAATTAACTTTTTTTTTTACCTGTAGATCTTCTACTCCACATTTCCTAAATCACCATTGTAGCTCATGACTAAGCCCGATCTTTCAAGTTTCATAAGACATATATTTACACATATACATTCAATACGTTTTCGGCAGATTTCTCTCTGATTAACTTTTCATTATATTTCTGCCGACGCACTCAGGTCACAGCTGCTTCAATTTTATAACACATTTGTAGTACATTTACTGCTGGAAAGTCTGAGTAAGAGACGCCTGGAAGAATACCTGTGCTTATAGAAAAACAACAGCCTTTCCAGGACTGAGGGTGTGACTTATAGAAATGAATATCAAATAACATAAAATCTAGCGGAAATTACTTCTCATAAAGTAACCGCAGCTCTCATGTGGTTCAAAAAAACACATAATTCAATTTGATTTACATTTACATTTATTAATTTAGCAGACGCTTTTGTCCAAAGCAACTTCCACTGAACTCTATGTAGTGTTATCAGCCCACACACCTTATTCACCACGGTGACTTACGCTGCTAGATACACTACTTACACTGGGTCACACATCCATACATCAGTGGAACACACACACACTCTCTGTCACACAAACACACATTAGGGGGGAACCTGAACAGCATGTCTTTGGAGTGTGGGAGGAAACCAGAGCACCTGCAGAAAACCCACGCAGATACAAGGAGAACATGCAAACTCCACGCAGACTGAGTGGGGATCAAACCCACATCCTCTCGCACCACCCAGATGCTGTGATTTACTCTAAAAGTACCATGTGGCATGTGTTTTGTGTACCTAGGGGCCAAAACGCTCACAGCTCTGCCCATCTGGAATATAAACATGTGCAATTCTGGTGACCTTTTCATTGTCACAGGTCAGCCCATGTCCAAAAAGACTTTCCTTTCACCCAGTTGTTGCCCTGTGTCTAAATCCACTTACAGTATGAGGACATTGCCAGTAGGACGGGTCTTGTGTCCTTGTCACGTCACGCACGAGGACCTCAGTGACACATTTCGCAGATAACACACAATGTTCCCGCTGCACCGCCTTCTCAACTGGACTTTTGAGGCCCTGTGTTTCTCTTGGCAAAAGCATCCAGCTTGTTCACCGCAGATATCTGGAACTGCGAACCTCACCCCACTTCCCCCTGCGTGGCCTCTCGTGAAGCCCCAGCCGCGTTGCTGACATCAGCAGCAGGCTGGATGGTGTTTTCTAGCGTGATGTTGGGTTTGGCGCAGGGGAGAACTCAGCTCGGGCCACAAGTGCACACAGTCTGCATGGAAAATAAGAGAAATAAATTAATTAACCAAAATGATTCTTTTTGGAAAACCTCCAAACATCGTTGATACACGTCAGCTCTGCCTGCAGCACATTCTCCAGACAATAACACTCGTTTCATTGGGCACTTTGGTTTCTTCTCTCAAACCCCATCAGAGCTCCAGATAAGTTGTGAAGAGCTAGTGGAAGGTATTATGGGATATAAAACAGACTAAAACAACTCCAAGCATGTGGACTATCACAGACATCCTATCAGCTGGAAGGGGAGGGGTTAGAATGGCTACCTTTGTACTTAAGGGTTGCAGGTTCAAATCCCCCCTCCACCTGTAGTACCTTTAAGCAAGGTACTTACCCTGAATCCTCTAAGAGCATAAATGAGTTAATAATTGTAAGTTGCTTTGGAGAAAAGTATCACCTGTGTGAATAAATACAATGTATTTTATTCTTGGAACATTAGCATATCTGCGTTGAAGAAAAGTGTTGGCTAAATATATGTAGGATTTACTTTGTAGGACTTTTATTAATTTCTTTTAATAATTGTCCCATACAAACGAGTGCCTTCAGGATGCAGGGAACCTGAAAAAAACACCCAGTTACTGCCAGTAAATGTGGGGTGGGGGGGGAGGACTGGCTTCTGAAGCCTCAGGTCTGTTAGACGGGATATCAGTTGGACCACGGTTTCGTTTCCTGGGGTGAACAGTGGGGGCATGAATTGCTTGGCTTCTCCTTTTTCTTCTCTGTAATTTCTTGCTCATGGTTTCTGGAGCTGAACTTGTGTTTCGCTTTTCACAGAAACAAGCAGGAGCCGCAGCGCAAACACTTTTCTGGAAAAGCCGCAGCCACTACGGTGAGTTTCAGGAGGAATTGAGATGAAAAAACACGAAGGACCAGCAAAAAGTGGCTGCACCACAGTGGGTCCGCTTAGGGGTGTCAGAAATTTAGCTTAGTGTTCTTCAGTCATATGTAGCAGACACTTTTCTCCAAAGCGACTTCCGATGAACTCCGTGTAGCGTTATCAGCCGAAACAGCAACCTTTGTGTTTCCAGTTTATTTTATAGGCAACTAACTTGTGTAATTTTCCCTGACAAAAAAAATTGGTGGTGTTGAACAAAACCCCTCCGTTCCTCAACAGTCACGTACATCTAAATCGATGAAATTTTCCTTTGCTCTCAATTGTCTGTCACTTTGGAGAAAATTACATGTTAAATGAATAAATGAAATTACAAACAAATAGAGTGGCACAGTGAGTAGTGCTTCTGTCTCTCAGCGCCTGGGTGGTGTGAGAAGACATGGGTTTGATCCCCACTCAGTCTATCTGGAGTTTGCATGTTCTCCCTGTGTGTGTGTGGGTTTCCTCTGGGTGTTCTGGTTTCCTCCCACACTCCAATGACATGCTGTTCAGGTGCCCCCATAGTGTACGAGTGACAGAGAGTGTGTGTGTGTTCCACTGATGTATGGATGAGTGACTCATTGTAAGTATTGTATCTAACAGTGTAAGTCACCATGGTGAATAAGGTGTGTGGGCTGATGACACTACATAGAGTTCATCGGCAGTTGCTTTGGAGAAAAGTGTCTGCAGAGGAGGGTGTGGTGGCACAGTGCGTTTGGGTGTTTGCTCTGTAATGGACTGGCATCCTCTCCCCTCCAGCCTTATGCCCTGCATTGCTGGGTTAGGCTCCAGCTTGCTGCAACCTTGCTTGGGACAAGTGGCTTCAGACAGTGTGTGTGTATGTATCTACTGCATGAGCCTTAGCAACAAGAAATCATCACTGCAGTCACTATCACACTGATTTTGGCCTGACTGTACTGTATGCACAGCAGTCACAGTGAGTTACAAACAGACATGTCCAGCGCAGAGCATCCCTTATACTGGCTTCAGCTTTATAACAAATGCTCCAGATGAGATGTTACCAAACAATGGAATGCGAACCACATTCACACATTTGGAATCGAACAGCATGAAAGGAATGTGAACGTTGCCTCGCTATTTTTGTCGACACCCAGGAGATTAGCACTGGACAGACAGGGCGAGGGCGCTGAAAGGCGGGAGCCAAGTTGATCCGGCAGAGATCCGGCAGCCCGCTTGTGTAATACTCCTCCTTTCTGCCTTATGGAGATCTTAGTCTGTCGGCTAGAAACAATTTTTGGCTCATAAAAAAAGCACGGCTCGTACACTGCCCAAGAGCACGCTGGAACACGCTTCCTGTCCGGATGGGGTTTGTCATGTGTCTTAAATGTGTAACATGTGCACTAATTCCCAAACAATCCTGCTACTGTGTGCAGAGGTTCTTCTTCCGAAAGGTAAAATGAACTTGCTTAATATATCTTTAAAATAAATAAATATATACAGTATATTTGAAATATTTCTTATTCCACAGCTTCAGAATTTTATACATTAGAGCGTTTCATGAGTTTAGTAAGACAATCAGCAAACCCCTAAATACAAAAGAAGGTTGCAATGCATGTCTTCATTAGAGATGACAAAAATGTAGCTTTGAGATTTCGAGAAAAGAAACACAGATACTTTACTAAGACTTTAGCTATAAATTCACTCCTAGGTATTTGATACGATGCAGTATTACCAGGGAACAGTCTGTTGTGATGCATGAGAGACATATGATATGACTTAAACAGGAGAGGAGGCGGCGACTCTCGAACCTTCAGCTTTACCCCTATGTGCAGCACGCTGATCTGTTTTAGCTTGTTGGATGTAATTTTTCACTAAACGTGTCTTGAGGGCAATGTTGCTGTGCTTGTTTTTATTTGTCCGGAAAACTGGGTAAGACTAACAATGTAATCCTTTTCTTCCTCGACTTTATTTCTTTTTTCAGCAAGGAAAACTGAAAAACAAAAGCAAAATTGTTGGGGGAGATACTGACGGGACAGCTCTGTCGGAAAATTCTGGACACGGCCCGGGATCGCCGTGTTTTGCCAGAATATTTACGGGCTTGGTAAACAGGACTGTGGAAGCTACGATGGATAAAGATGTTTTTCGGCGATATGAGCCAGCGGGACACAGGAAGGTTGATTAACTACCTTGGTGGTGGAACCCTTGACATTTTCACACAGTTGATCATAACATGCAGGCAAAAAAAGCAAAAGACATTTGGAACAATCCTGGGCGAAAAAAAAGAAAAGAAAAAAGGAAAAACACACCCATACACATTTCTAACCCTGATTACAGGGAATGGAATGTGTTATCTGCCCAAAATATACATTTACTTGACAGACACTTCTCACCAAAGCAACTTGCAATGAACTCTACGTAGTGTTATGAGCCCACACACCTTATCCACTGCGGTGACTTACACTGCTAGATACACTACTTACACTGGCTCACTCATCCATACATCAGTGGAACACACTCTCCCTCTCTGTCACTCACATACTATGGGTGAACCTGAACAGCATGTCTTTGTAGTGTGGGAGGAAACCAGAGCACCTGCAGGAAACTCCACACAGACTGAGCGGGAATTGAACCCACATCCTCTCACACCACCCATGTGCTGTGAGACGGGAGCGCCATTCGCTGTGCCGCTGTGCCACCGTGCCACCCAATTTAGAACTTTTTTAGAAATTTCGAACTTGTATGCGAAAAAATAATGATCAGAAAAACTCCACTGAACCAGTTTTGAGACCCAAGGTTAAGGAAAAAAAGTGAAAAGCTAAACTGAGATGGGACACATGTTGCCTGATGACAAAAAACTGCCAAAAATTTCACCTCTGGCTATGACACGGAGAAGGGGGTGCGTTTCCGTTCAAGACCACCATCCAGGTTCGTCCGGCACATACAGTAATTCTACTTGGGCTGTTAGTGGTGGGGCTCGCAGGAAAGGTAAAAAACCTCAGAGAATCCACCACACTGCGCAGCTCCTTCAGGTCGGCGTGGAGAAAAGACTCTTCCTTTTTCCTCCGGCGTCTTTATTTCGACTCTGCCTTTTCGCCCATCTCTTCATCTCGGCACCTTGAGAGACAGTCAGCAGTTTGTGCGTTAAAAGCAGCAGCCAGATGAGACACGAGACGCCCGGGGAAAGCTGCCTCAACATGTCCTGGGAAGGAAGAGAGTATAAAAAAAAAGAAAAATGAAGTGGATGAAACGAGGGCTCACACCACTTCTCAGACACACCCCCCGCCCCCTCCTTACATTCTGACATTTCCTCGCACACCCTACAACGCTCCTCCCCATGTCATTCTCTTCGTGTGTGTGTGTGTGTGTGTGTGTGTGTGTATGTGTGTGTGTGTGTGTGTGTGTGTGTGTCTGAGGCAGAGGGGACCGCCGAGTCCACAAAGAGAGGGAAAGCGAGGACGTCAGGAGGAAGAGGCCCGTCCTTCTCGCCAGAGACGTCTGCTTTGGTTCCGCTCCTCAGGACAAGCTTTCATTATTCTGCTGTGTCCAGACCTGTGGGCCAAGATCAAGTGTGACGCCGCATCGAGACTCTCCATCTGCCCCCCCTCGGCACCACGCCACGGAGCACGTCCTCTTTCACCTTAAGGCCGCAACGGCTATTTTCCGCAGGGTGAGATTTCTGGGAGGAGGACAGGCGGGAAGAGGGAGAAGAACATGAGATGTTTGTGCGGGCAGAGCGAAGCGGGACCTCCACATCCTGAGTTCCGTGTCCGGAGCTGCTCTCACAGGTGCTCCGTATCTGGATCCCGGTTCTGCTTCAGTGGACTTTCTCAGTTTGGGTGAAAGAATTCAATACTTTGGCATGAAAGAGTCAAGAGAAAGGCTTCGCTGATCCTTTTCTCCCACCCCCCACCCCTCCCCTTCCTCACCTCCACCTGCCATCGGCACACAATGTGGATGTTATCTTCAGCTCTATGGATCTTCTGTGTTTCAAGTGTCATCTGCGGCTATGAGTCGGATTACTACGAGGGTGTGGAGGACTCGGAGGTAAGAGGCTCTGCCAGAACTTCCTCTGCCTTTTTCTCCTCTCCTGGCTTGAAACGGCAGCCTTTGCAAGATCTTTCTCTCCATCTGACATGTTCCAGTACACTTTCTGGAAAAAGAAGCCAATAAATTCTACAGTAAGATTTTCCAGCCCACTTGCCTTCAATACACAACATTTCCATAGAGACTTTCCAACATTTATTTATTCAGCAGAATCTTTTCTCCCAAGCAACTTGCAATGAACTCTATGGAGTGTTACCAGCCCACACACCTTATTCACCGCGATGACTTACACTGCTAGATACACTACTCACACTGGGTCACTCATCCATACATCAGTGGAACACACACACTCTCTCTGTCACGTACACACTATGGGGGAACCTGAACAGCATGTCTTTGGACCGTGGGAGGAAACCAGAACACCCAGAGGAAACCCAAGCAGACGGCATGCAAACTTCACACAGACTGAGCAGTGATCGGTCCCGTGTCATCACATTTGACATATCCTCTTGCACCACCCACACACTGTGAGACAGCAGCGCTACTCGCTGTGCCACTGGGACACCCTGCATTCCTTCATACAGGTGTCAGAGGTCAAGGTTTCTGAATTGTGCTTCCTTGCCTAAAATTAGTGATCCCTCTACCTCTAGCCACCTCAGGCTTTTGACGCCGAGCATCCAAACCCACAAACTGCATTCATATTTATTCATTTACTTGACACTTTTCTCCAAAGTAACTTATAATGTTAAGTTACCTACAACTGTTTACCAATTAATACAGCTGGGCAACATTAATTAGAAAAATAAGGAGCACTTACTCTGGAGAAAGAACCTCACTCAAACACACTACAGCTGGAGGTCGGAACAAAACCGGCAACCTTCAGGTCTAAAGGCAGGTACTTAGCACCGCTGCCTTGGGACCAAAAGCTTGCAGGTTTGAATCCAAAGGCATGCTCTTCAGGTTCCCCCATAGTGTGTGAGTGACAGAGAGAGAGAGAGAGAGAGTGTGTGTGTGTGTGTGTGTGTGTGTGTGTGTGTGTGTGTGTGTGTGTGTGTGTGTCCCACTTATGTATGGATGAGTGACCCAGTGTAAGTAGTGTATCTAGCAGTGTAAGTCTTTGGGTGCTCTGGTTTCCTCCCACACTCCAAAGACATGCTCTTCAGGTTCCTCCATAGTGTGTGAGTGACAGAGAGAGTGTGTGTGTTCCACTGATGTATGGATGGGTGACCCAGTGTAAGTAGTGTATCTAGCAGTGTAAGTCACCGCGGTGAATAAGGTGTGTGGGCTCATAACACTACATAGAGTTCATTGGAAGTTGCTTTGGAGAAAACTGTTGGCTGAATTTACCATGGGAAGGACAGCCAGTTTAAAAAGCCTCATACTATGTGATGTACCACTTGGGGGGGGAGTTGTTACTCTGGCAGATGTACACATCTGGCAGTACAAGGATTCCACAGCTGTTTGTACGGATACAATCGGGGAAAAGCCCATAATCACTCTGCAAAATAGCAACTTATTTCTCTACAATGGGAAGACAGGTGCCGTGCCAGTGACTTCATTCCAGCAGAATTATGACCTCATTTCATTAAAGCTGAGTGTGAACTCATGCTGGCAGCCACATCCAATTACTGATTCAAATTCTTATTTCAGCACCAGCAAGGTCATTCCCATCTGATATGTCAAACAGCAAAAGTCACAATCCTGAATTGCACAAGCCAAAAATAAATGAAGTATTATACAAACCTAATTAATTTGCATCCCTAGAATTATTTAAGTGAATTTGACAACAACATAAAAACCAAACCAGGGGGTGCGGTGGCGCAGTGGGTTGGACCACAGTCCTGCTCTCTGGTGGGTCTGGGGTTCGAGTCCCGCTTGGGGTGCCTTGCGACAGACTGGCGTCCTGTCCTGGGTGTGTCCCCTCCCCCTCCAGCCTTACGCCCTGTGTTACCGGGTAGGCTCCGGTTCCCTGTGACCCCACATGGGACAAGCGGTTCTGAAGATAAAAACCAAACCCACCAGTGATCGGACCCGCGAATCAGCACTCATGTCATGCCCTTTCATTTCGAAAAGTAAGACGAAGGCAGGCGTGTGCAGTGCTAGCAGGGCCCCTTCACAGAATTACCCCCAAGAGCTTTAAATGAAAGAAAGAATTGGCATGTCAAGGCGGCGCTTGCTTTTCTCAGCGGCGCCAAATCAGATCTAAATCTAGATGGGTGAAGTAAATCTGTCCTGACTGCAAGTCCTTCTCAGCCTCACATTTAAAAAAAGATGTTTAGTGCGTCACTTTTATACCCATTTAATTCATTCTGGACTTGACATCACTTCTCCTTCCTCAGAATCAACATCTCACTCCAACTTTAACCCTTAGGTGCCCTTCAGAACTGCAGTAGCCCTCTTGAGCCCTTCTTCCGTTGTTTGCGTTTCCATGACTTTTTCCCCCCATTATTTTCCACTCTTTAATTGTCCCACCTTTGATTCTGCCGGTTGCAAGACTGCGCCCACCTACGTCCCTTCCATACCATTCTTAACACTGGAAGCCCCGCCCACCTCCTTGGCAGCTCTGATCTTATGGTGGCAATGATGTCCTTCGAAGGTGCAGGAGGGAGGTGAGCAGCAGAGGGGTCTGGAGGCCGTGTCCAGCATCGACGAGCTTCTTGAGCTTCTCTACCCCGAATACAGCCTGGTGCAGCACTGCCATCGCAGGAGGGCACAGAGCAGCCCTTCGCACAGCCACTCCGATGACGACGTCGACGATGGTTTCTGGGAGAACCCCAGAGAAATGGCACTCTACAAGGTGGACGGAACCTTTGAGGGTGAGGCACTCCAGCTGATCTGTCACATGTCACGCTGGGAGTTTGGCTGCTTTCCGTGGATCACAAATTCCACACTAGTGAAGGTGAAGTGAAGGCCCATGCCAAATGCAGCCAGCCTGCTTTGCACTCAATCGGTGGAGGTTTCAATCCAGTCTCCTGCTCTAGTACCCTTGAGCAAGGTACTCAGCTGAACTGCTCCAGTAAAAATTACCCTGCTGTATAAATGAATGGGTGAATCGGTGTTAGTAGCTTAAGAGACAAACTAGGGATAAATAAACATACTGGGTTTTAGAAATGAAGACGGTCCCAGACTTACAATGGGGTTAAGTTCCCATAAACCCTTCGTTAGTCGAATATGCATTTAATACACCAAACCAGGGGAACCGAGGAGTTGGTGTGGACCCAACCGCAGCCTCGTTTATTGCGGTACAGACGAGGAGCGATCCGGGATCGTGGTTGGGGACAGGTGTGGGTCGTTCGAGGCACAGACGTTGCTCTTGGGGCGAGACAGGAATCTAATTCGATTAGGCGAGGCAGGAGATCTGAAATCAGGAAGGCAGCATATCGGGAACGAAGCCCATAGGACGAAGGGGGACTGGAAGTACGAGGAGGTAAACGGGGTTCTTTTGCTATCACAAGAGAAGCAGGTTGACTCGATGAGGTTCTCCAACCAGGTGAGCCAAGACAGCTTCTTTTATACCCTGCTACTCTGATTCAGGGCAGGTGCAGTCGTTTGGCTCGTGGGTGACACTGTCGAACATCATCGCTTCTTATCCTTTAAGATAGTCGAAACTGTCGATTGCGAAAGTCCAAGTTCGCGTGCAATGGCCATTACGGGCTTGTCTCCTTCATGCTGAGCAATTATCTGGAGTTTCTCCTCAAGAGCCACTGTCCTCCTCTTCTTTTTCTCACCAGGAGCAGGAGACACAGATGAGCATTTCGTACACATGATGGATGCACAAAACACAATGTAGATACAGGGGGTATCCAAAAAACCGCTGGAAACACAGAACACTGTAGGGTATCAGTTGTATACACCGGTGAACGCATGGCAGACTGGGAGGTGCGGATCGCTGCCACTGCCCAGCATCATGAAAGAGTATCGTAGCGCATATCGTTTGCCCAAGAAATAATCAAAATTCAAAAATTGAAGTATGGTTTCTGGTGAATGCGTATAGCTATCGCACCATCGTAAAGTCAAAAACTTGTAAGTCGGACCACCGTAACTTGGGGACCATCTGTACCCTAAAAAGTATCATGTGATAATATGTGGGCTGATCAGTTATTCACTTGGTTATCTGACATTCAGCTCTACCGGTGAAAACCACATAAGACGATAATTTATATTTAGCGACATATACCAACATTATTAATTAAAATTGCGCCTGAAATATTCATTGGGACCGATCAATTATGATTTTAAGTGTCTTTATTTTTCTTTAACGTACTGTTTTGTACAAGAACGTTGGGTTTTCATCTCGTTGAACCTGGCCTCCCTTTCCTCCCTAGTTATCATGGAGGAGATTCAGCGCACCATATGTCGGCCCCGGGAGGTCTGCCTGGAGGTGTCAAAGGAGTATCCTGAGAACACAAGCAACTTCTACCTCCCACGGTGCGTGTCTGTGCACCGCTGCGGGGGCTGCTGTAACCATGAGGCCTTGTACTGCACCAACACCAGCCATAGCTTCGTCAACAAGACCGTGAGTGTCGCGCAACGACCGTGTTTACACAGCCGCAGACAGAGGCGAACTAATTTTATGGTGCTCTATTAAATTTTCCTCCAACTAACAGCTCAAAGGTTGCAAATGAAGGCGTTTGTGAACTTCTAGATATTAATTTTGGGACAAAAGGTATTACTTGCGGGGCGGCAAGTAGTGTAGCAGTTTGCGCTATTGCCTTTGGATCTGAAGGTTGCAGGTTCAATCTCTAGCTGCAGTACTCTTGAGCAAGGTACTTACCCTAAATTGCTAAAGTTAAATTACCCTGCTGAATAATGGGGTGAATAATTGTGAACCTGTGATAATTATAACCTTAAATTGCAAGATACTTTGGAGAAAAGTATCAGCTCAATGAATAAATGTGACATAGATGTGTTCCTTAAGATGGCTTGTTATGCCTCTGACAAGTCTGAAGACAAGCAAACTAATACATTCGCTATTCCTTAATATCAACAGATTGGATCTATTAAGACATTGGTGATGATGCAGGAAAACAGAAAAATACAGGGAGGGGCAGGATATAAGGTTAATTGGCCGTCTCGACTAAAACTAAGCACGGAATTCTCCTGGATGATATACAAAGCCAACTGACTATGTTAACTGTGTGTCCAAGTCAGGGTCACGGTGGTCCGGAGCCTATCCGAGAAACACAAGGTACCAGGCTATTCAGGGAACACCATGGACAGGATGCCAGTCCATTGCAATGATATACAAAGCTGTCATCAGATACAGTTTTATGGTGTATGTTAAAATAATGCATGCAAGACCTTTGAATATGTACAAGAAAGTAGAATCTCTTCATTTCGGTGTCTTTGGCTCAGTCCTCCAAGAACGACTGCCCTCCTGTTTTAGTAATCAATTCATTGTAAGTCCTGAATTCTGATACTTTTGACCAACAACTCTTAATTTGTGTTAAGATGAAATGCATTTCCAGTAATTGTCCAATAGGGGGTGCGGTGGCGCAGTGGGTTGGACCGCAGTCCTGCTCTCCGGTGGGTCTGGGGTTCGAGTCCCGCTTGGGGTGCCTTGCGACGGACTGGCGTCCCGTCCTGGGTGTGTCCCCTGCCCCTCCGGCCTTACGCCCTGTGTTACCGGGTAGGCTCCGGTTCCCCCGTGACCCTGTATGGGACAAGCGGTTCTGAAAATGTGTGTGTGTGTGTGTAATTGTCCATCCACTGAAAACGTCATGCGATCATATGTTACTTTTAATGTTTTATCTTGCTCAAGTTGTGCCTCTAACAGCAGCTCTCAAGTGAACTTGAATGTATATTTCCCTTCACAGACCATCTCAGTCGACCCTGTCCGTGTAGTTACATGTGCAAATGTGTAAAGAAACTAGCAAATGGGTCTTATGTTTGAAAAATGTATTGAGATGTTTTGGAAGATTGGAGGTTGGAGCTTTTTTCTCCTCTTCCTCCTTCTTGAACTTGCCCAAACCCCTCCACACTCCAATGATCTATATTCCAGGTGGATTGGTGATTCTCAATGGATGGTGTGTAGATACCCTGTGAAAGACTCGCACCCCGTCTGGGGTGTATCCAGTCTAACTTTGTGCTCAGTGTTTCCAGGATAAGCTCCAACTGCTGGAAGTGAGCTTTAGTGCTGAAGTGGTTGTTGATAGTGAGTGAGTGAGTAATTGTACTCAACTCATTGTAGTCTCAACTGCCTTGTTGAATTTGTTTTTTTTTATGTTTATTACTTTATTAGAAAAGATTAAACTTCTGAAAAAGAAACAGGAAAAGCTGATAAATAACAGAAAAGCAGGATCTGAGCCAGTCAAACTCAATTTCTCAATCTAGACAATATTATAATAAGGTTTGATGTACTCAGATATTGACATGAATCCATTTATCTAACACTTCTCTCCAAAGCGACTTACAGTGTTAAGTAACAATTATTTATCATTTTATACAGCTGGGTCATTTTTACGAGAGCAATTTAGGATAAGTACCTTGCTCATGGGTACTACAGCTGGAAGGGGGATTTAAACCTGCAACCATAGGGTCCAAATGCAGCAGTTCTAGTTGACAGTATTAGGCACAGTCTGGAGCCTTGGCTTCAAATTGCTTTCGCATTTGAAGTGACTGGGTTGGTGGAGCTTTCCGCGCCCCGGATGGAGCGACGTGTTACACCTGTGACATGTGTTACTATAATATGTATATCCCCAATGGAGCACTAACATTTGGCACGAACTGCATTCCGATCAGCTGGTGGAGCTGTCTCCCCCACGGATGGAGCGCTCCGTCATCATGGTGAACTTCGTGAACCACACGGCATGCGAGTGCCAGCCAAAGAGACCCCTGCATTCCATCATTCGGCGGGAAGCTTCTGCCCACAAATCACTGTGAGTGATAATCTCATTTCCAATTAGTCTTTAGTGTGACTGCGTTTCTAAGAATTTATATTGTTAGACCTGATATCACAGTGTTTCCACAGGACTGGGAGTTTAAATAACAGGAATGGTTCTACTACTAGAAATTTGAGGGGTCCATTTAACCAGAATTTCTTTGATAAAATTTTCGAAAAATAATCCGTCTGTATAGGAAATGTATAAATGTAATAACACTGTGCTTTGTTGTTCTGAATAAATCTGAAACTGTAAAACTGCAGAAACTGCTGTTAGGTGTCCATGGCAAGTGAAAACAAGCAAGTGAAACATTTCAAAATGGTTTTGGGATACATACATTTTGTATCATTTGTGAGTTGCGGAAATGTCCTAAAAGCACATGGCATCCTTCCCGACAGACCTGTAACAGACGATTGCCACTCCCGTCGGTTGGCAACGTAGCACAACGAGAGACTCGTTCTCCCGCAGGGAGGGAGAAGGATCAGTTTCTTCTCGCACAGTTCGGAGGTGCTCAACCTCTGGACCTGCCCTCTGGGCTTTGCCCACCTCTGATTCCACCTGTTCTTCATCACCCCAGGTGTTCCCTGCCAGAAATTCCTTGCAGCCTCGGATGGATGTGGAACCCAGGCAGCTGTCAGTGTGTACCTGTGGATATGGGCTCCTACTCTGCGCCTGGCCTGGGTGAGCCAGGTTATGTCCTTTCTGAGTGCTCCATTCTCTTGCCATCTGGTGGAATCCTCTGCCTACCGATGCTGAGCCTATGGGGTTTTGACAGTACAGCAACTTCATGCACAGCACGTATAGTGGATGAGTGACTGAGTTGACCTGCAGTATCTTCGGTGTGGCCGCTCACAATTTTTGTGGTATGTCATGAATAGGTCACGGGTTTCCGAGCAGGTAAAAGAAACAACTCTATGCTCCTCCCTGCTTTCAGACCCACTGGATGCTGCCCTCTTAGCACTGTGTGGCCCCAACAAGGTTTTAGATGAGGAGCGGTGCGAGTGCGTGTGTGAAAACGGCTTGACGGAGGCCAGCTGCGCTCAGGGCTGGCGGTTGGATGAAGCGTCCTGCGAATGCTTCTGCGAGGGCCAACCTGCACCAGGTGCCTGCCCCCCGAACCAGCGCTGGGACCCGGAGCTCTGTGGGTGTGTGTGTCGTGCCGACTGCCCGCTGAGCCAGCCCCTGAATCCCGAGACCTGCCTGTGCCAGTGCCGGGAAAGTCACCAGAGCTGCCTGCTGCAGGGCAAGAAGTTCAACCCTGACAACTGCAGGTAAACCACCTCTGCGGTGAAGGACCAGGGTAAAACATGGTACTTGTCCCAAGATCTAAATAGCGTTTTGGCTCATTATGGCTTATAGTCAGCTCGCCGGTTAGACACTAGTCTTGTGTCCGGGTCACGGCCGCCCGTGGTGAGAGACCTTTCACGAATAGCAGAAACACTGAAAAGACCAAAGAGAGCAGTCAGAGATCCATCTGAACGTTTAGGACAAGTCCCAGCGGACTCAGTGGCTCTCTGAACTCCGCTAACGTTTCAGTGACGACGGCCTCCGGTCGAACTTCACTTAATACATCTCTTACACCTCGTGAAAATCAGAAAAACACCGACTTTCAGTGCTATGTCCACAACAGCAGCGTGACCTCATACTGGGCCAAGGAGGCTAGATACCTGGAGAAGTTCTGCTGAATTCCTTGCATTTGAACAAGACACATTTCCCCTAAATGGCAGCACTAAAGCTCAATTCGTCGGGCCTTGTGTGCTGAATATGTACATTGTAAAGAGACCACAAACAAAGCGTCTTAGTTCAGAGCAGATCGTGGCATTTCACATCTCATACTTTGACTTTTTACTCATTGTAAGTGTCCAGCGGATGTGGGATGAACACAATGTGATGAACACAGCAGTGTTTCAATGGAGAGGAGAAGTCGCCCGCTGGCATGTTTTGAACTCTTTGCTGTCCAACAGCGCTGAAAGTTAAAGCAGTGAATGTAGCGACGGACACAATAAACAATCACCCCGTTAAGTAGAAAGCCCAAATGGAAAAGAGAAAATGCAAGTGGAATTGATATTTTGTAGAGAAGCAGCCTGGATGCAATTTGTTGTAAAAAGCAGCGACTTAATGGGTTGCTGCAAAACTTTTTTTCCTTCTGGCCACAAACAATGTGGGTTAAAGTGAGCACCTCTGACGTGGTTCAAAAAGCCATTTAATTCATTTTGATTTACATTTATTTATTTATCAGACACTCTTCTCCAAAACGACTGCCAACGAACTCTATGTAGTGTTATCAGCTCACACACCTTTTTCACCACGGTGACTTACACTGCTAGATGCACTACTCACACTGGGTCACTCATCCATACATCAGTGGAACACACACACTCTCTCTGTCACTCACACACTATGGGGAACCTGAACAGCATGTCTCTGGACTGTGGGAGGAAACCAGAGCACCCAGAGAAAATCGACACAGATAGAAGGAGAACATGCAAACTCCATAGAGGCTGATGGGGGATCAAACCCATGTCCTCTCGCACCACCCGGGCTCTGTGAGACAGCAGCGCTACTCGCTGTGCCTCTGTGCCACCCCGCTTTTCTCCAAAACACTACACTCTTAAGGTACTTCTAATTATTTATGCATTTACAGAGCTAGGCAACTTCACTGCAGCAATCCTATATTTATTTAGCCAATGCTTTTCTTCAAAGCAGATAAGCTAATATTCCGGGAGTAAAACACATTGAATTTATTCATGCAGCTGACACCTATCACCAGAGCAACTTACTATTATTTACTCACTTATGTACCTGGGAAACCTACCTGCAGCAATTCAGGGTAAGTACCTTGCTGAAGGGTACTATAGCAGGAAAAGGGAATTGAACTTACAACCTTGGGGTCCAAAGGCAGCAGTTTTAACCACTACACTACCAGAAATGTCTTTATAGTTCTGAACAGGTGCCAGTGACACACATCACTACATTATTACCACTCTGTTGCTGCGGATGATAAAGATGCAGTAAGGAATCCCGACTCTTGCTTTTCGTTCGCAGCTGTTACAGGCTGCCCTGCAGGACCCCACGCAGGAAGTGTCCCACGGGCTTCTACTACAGCCATCTGGTGTGTCACTGCGTACCGAACTACATGCGATCGAGCAAGTGGAACTGAGGCGGCCAGAGGCCGCGGCACAGCACAGTCGACAGGCCGAAACCTCGGCACACCTTTGCGAAGCGGAGCCGAAGGTGAAAGGAAGACCGCCGAGGAAACCAGGTGTAAACGGGTTCGCTGTTAACTTGTACAAGAGGAGCGACGCTGTAAATAGCGGCTCAAAATCCCATTTTCTGCCCTGTCCAGACCTCGGTGTCTTTGGCAAAGCTAGAACTCCCATCGGGGAATCGCGATTATGTGCTTTTATCCCAAAAAGTCCATGAGCACATGAGCAAAGCTGTGCTGCATGCCTTCAAAGTGCTGTCCTTGACTTATGGAATAGCCAAACAAAATCAAGAGGGACTCTGAGGACGCGCTGCGAGCACATGTGGCTCAGTGTGACACCGTGATGTACTAACAGCAGGGTAAATGATCCCAGCTGCAATCGGACGACTTTCAAGCTTTAACCCTGGGAACGAAAAGGAACGAGAGGACGCACCGCGCAACAGCGATCGGCGATAGGTTCAGGGGTCAATAAATACATGTACATGTGTCTTACACGGAACGCATTGTTCAGTCGCACATTTGCAAGGCTTGGAATGCGCTGGACGCACTGAAGGTTTGTAATTCAGTCGCAGTTCAGCAAATCGAGCATTAAATGCAAAAAAAAAAAAAAAAAAAAATTACATATATATATATATAATATCTCACTTTAACAAGCTAAATGAAACGGTTGGCAAAATGTCAGCTAAGAAAACTTTGGTTCCAGAAAACATGTATTTATTTTATATAAATTATATTGACTCAAGACAGAAATAGCTATATAGGACCATGACCACTTTATTATACTTTTGCAACCTGGAAGGAATGCCAGCTGTAATGTAAGGACACAAACTGTGAAATATAAGGAAGCTACAGCATGCTGTTGAAAATACATAATTATGTTTAAATAAAAGCTGCCACTCTATATTTTCAAAAGAGGTTCGAGAACATCCCTGGGGAAAAAAAAAAAAAAAAAAAAAAACTTTTTAAAATGTTCAGTTTCGCTTTGGTCCTTTGTTTTTGACCGTACACAAGATTCAAGATAAGAGTCATTAGGGACGATTGCTGAAACTCTGACTGAACACTTTAAAGACGAGAGGTACTCATATTTTCCCCTGTGTACCAGTACAGTGTTGGGTAGGTTCCTGAATATTTTCAAAATATATCTCAAGGAGCACAATCAATACTGGTCAATTTTAGTGTGCAGCTATTTTTGATCCCATCCAAATGATGATTTTGTAATTGTTTAAATGTATTTTTGTCTTGTATGTTTGATCAGTATATTATGTAAATGCAGTTTCTGATTGTGTGTCATTGTAGTCAGGTGGCATTTTGGGTAACGGTTGTAAAGAAGAGGGACAAAGAAGAGGGACAACGATGCAAACACTGCATATATACTTCTTCAACAAATGGGAGGAAATAATTTTCATACTTTCATTGTGAATTTGCAAGAAGTCGTTCTTTGAAAATCCCAAGCTCAGACAGCTGATGCTTGTTAGTGTTTCTCGGAGCCAAACGTTCTTGCTGCAAACCCTCCGGTCCCACAGCACGTGTGTGTCCCTGTTCCAACCCATTTTACAGATCATCAAAAAGAGGAGGGAAAAACAAAAGGGAATTTCGTTCCAAACACACTGCTTCTTCCCCTCGACATCTACACTTGACACGGACAAGTTGCAGCAACAGCTGGAAGCTGTGGATTGATCGGCAGCGGACAGTTCCAGATCACACACAGAGACTGTGTAAATATGAAACGATGAAAAAATGAATAAACAAACAAAAAAAAAAAAACTAATCAGACCCTGGAAAGGCACCGGTGCAAATCTTATGTTGTACAACTATTGTCTGTATAAGCATTGTCACTTACGCTACTCTCTGCTCATATTTTCAGCTCTTTCCGTTGAGGTACATGGCAGTAAGGGCTGTAAGGACTTGAATTTGTAACCTTTCAGACCCCCTTCAGATTTATTTTAGAATTTCCTGCCATCCTCATATGTACTCAGCACAGTAGCGCATACTTTTTTTTTTCACCTGTATCATTATTTCTGGCTGCACTTATGATACCGGGATCGAAGTCCTTAGACTTAAGTTTCATTAAGTCCCCAGTGATGTGACCAGAAAAAGAGGCACATGTGGAATTTGGACAGGAATGAATCCAAATGAAAAGGCGGAGGTCATTCCACAGACATCTGGCAGGAGGTGCCACTCCCTTAAATCAGTGACATTTTATAAAAATTTAATAACAACCAGGAATGGACCATTAGGGTTACCTTCCTTGAAACATGGTTTCTCCTCTGAGCACATTCTGCACAGCTATTCAAACATTCCCACCTTCCGATGTCCTTTTACGTACACAAAGCTAGAGCAGAATTTTAAATATCCTGTCGGCTGTGAGCGAAAACGTTTTCCTACACCCGTTAAAATACCAGGGGCTGAGAGACAAACCAGAGATCATGCGAGCGTGGCCTGGTGAGTTGAACTGATTCTAGACCACGTTTGCTGCTCTATTAACTCAATAACCAAACAACTGCATCTCTGGAGTCATTGTGGCTAGATTTGGTACTGGCTTGAGGAGACAATAAAGTGTCTTTTTTAAGAAATAAATGTCACATCACTTGTTTTACATGAACAGGATGACCTGTGATCAAGTTAATAAAAAGGTCTACAGATGGATTTAATATCACGGTTATGGGACATGTAGGGAGTAAAATCAAGGCAACGTTACATAACCTTCCTCCCCGTTACCAAAAAAGGAGCTCAGATTATCTTTGATTATTTAATGTCTGCAAACTGGATCTGCGGCGGCCGATCCAAAAACGAACGTTAAGCCTTTTTAAAGCCAAATTGTCTTTGTACATACATGTTCCCAACTTGTTTACATAGATAGATTGGCAATGCAAAATCCAGAAGGTATGATGCAATAACATTCCGGAACATTAGGGAAATCACGTTAATAGAAACTGCAAGAGCGAAGAAAAACAAAAATGCACATTGGCACACTTACAAGTTTGCAGTTTAGGAGGAAGCAAAGGCGGCAACTTTCCTGTCAGCCACTTTTTTGATAAAAATAATATCCAGTGGTTCACTCCCAGTTCCGGAGGTTTTCTCACACAACCGTCACAAAGCAAGATTGTTTCACAGTTGTGCTGAAACAAACGAAGAATGAAAAAACCTAAAATACACTTTTCAAGAAGTTACTCCAGTTGAAGATGTTTATTCATTTAACTGGTGTTTTTCTCCAAAGTAACTTACCATAACAAGACACTGATAATTATTTAGAAGCAGGAAATTTTACAAAGGTATGCTGCTCATGGGTACCAGCTGGAGGGGGATTCAAACCTGTGACCCACAGGTCCAAGGGGAGCAGCTCTAACTAGTACTTACTAACGGCTCCATATAGAGCAGAGAGCGCAAGGAAACGCACTGTTTTCAGCCGTCCGTCAGGTATTTGTGGGCAGACCAAGGGATAGATACAGTGTTTCTCCTGATAAAGGGAAGACAAAAGATGAGTTCGCTGTGAGCAGGGTTTGAACCTGCGCGGGGAGACCCCACTGGATTTCGAATCCAACGCCTTAACCACTCGGCCATCACAGCACACAGACAGGTATAAGACAGATGTGTTTAATTCTCGATATCAGGAAACGACTAATTGAAGCATTCCAAACAGCTCGACCGGTTCACCAGGTATCTTGAACCCCACTGCAAGCGTTTGTGGAGTTACATGTATTTATCTAGATTTCAGCGTTAGCAAAAGCACCTAAAAGACTACAAGAACTATCTTGTGCCTTTTCCAGATGTTTGACATTCTCCAATATGTATAAACCCCAAAAGTGACCAGTTTGCCCTTTGTCCGAAACCAGGTTTTTCTGTCCGATTCCAGCAAAAGCCAATCAGGAACCAGAAACAGCCATGAAATTCTCAAGAGACGAGAAAAAAAACAGTGGTTTGAAAAATACCAATCATGGAGATTACTGAAATTCCTGGAATGACTTCTCAGTAAAATACCCAGAGGGCTCCCAGTGGAGACCATTTCATCAGTGCCATGAAGTCTGTAAAATCTTTCACATCTCTCTGAACGTAGGAGAGTGCATGTCTTCGGCAAATAGGTTTAAACGAGCAGGCTTACAAAAGTTTGGGATGATGTAATAATTCTGCAAGACAACACTTTCTGAAATCTGTGTCAGTGCTAAACAAAAACAATTTTGGCATAATAATAAAGCTCTAGAAAGACAAAGCAAAAGCAGAATACATTCTAGCTCCCTTTTAACAGCAATTTTGCAAAATTCCTTTGAGATTTAACACTTTACCTTTGACTTGGATGGTGTAATGATGTGATGCATTAAAAACAGATGCAAAATGAGTAATTTGTGTATCTTTATTTGTAATGATATTTTTAACTGATTCTGTAAATTACCTTTTGCCTTCATAAAAACTGCCACATTTAAAAAAAGATTGACATATTTAGACTTGTATTTGAGATTTAAATTATCACAATTTTAACTGCTCTTTTGGGCATTTTAAGGTAAAGTAGTAGCGGCTGGAAGCGTTAACTAATCGTAGTGGTAAACTGGTGTAAACATTTCACAAGAGACCTTTGAGCAAGTGCACGTGCGGCAGAAAAGTGAACACGTTGCACCACCTTCAGGTGACCGACCTGTAACTGCAATACAACCTTGTCAAAAAAACACACACACACACACACACACACACACACACACACACACACACACACACACACACACCCCAAATGTCATTGCTGCATCACTGCTTTGGAGAACAGCACAGAAAATATACTACATCATTTTAGTTTGAAAAAAATTAATATTTTTGAAAGCCTGCAAAACTTTCGGGGGATTTTCTCGTTCTCCAGTTGTCTCCCCCTCCAGATTACGACGGTAACATAGACCTCAATCATGTGATCATAGCAATTTCAATTCCGACATAATCTACAGCGACTGCATTTAGGGATGGTTTCATCACAAGCAATCACTGTCTGGCAGACAGCAGCAAAGGCTGGGTAGTGAGGATGTTCCAGATAACCATTTTTTCAGACTGAAAGGAGGAAAAGCTGTGTAAATTAACACACACTGCATTCATAAATAGCATGGGCTTAGCTTTTTATACATCTGATTGAGGATGTGACAAGGCAGAAGTTGTCAGAACATTCCCAACATTCAAAATCATTAATAAAGTTAACATCCTGAATATCAATGCTGACACAATATTCATTACTTTAATCAGCAATTCAGAGACAACTGTAAAAATAATACTATGAAAGTGAGAAAAATACGCAAAGAAATGCGTATACAGCATCACATAATTTGGAACAATGAGAATTCCAAAACAGGTTTTAAAAAAGACTGCACAAGATATCCCAACACCTGTAACCATTATAAAGAACAAGAACTTGAGGAAAATAAAACACAGGAAGGAGTATCTCCTAACAGTGAAACCTATGTTGCTCCCAAATCCAAAAAGAAAAAAAATGGGGGGTGTCAAAAATTGATAATACATGTCCCATTGATCCCATTGATCTACTTGGCCGCAGTTTCATCACCACAAGACAATCTTGGGTCATCATTTGAGGCTCCATCATTCAGAAGTTCTGGGCTCAGGGTCCGGGTTTCAGCAATCAGCCTTTTCACTCCTACCATCCACTGACCAACCTCGTTGATATGGTCCACAATCAGGGCTCGGTGGATCTCATCTGCTCTATCCCAGTTATGCTTTTTCATCTCTGGGAAATGGAAGAGGTGAACATGACTACATAAGAACAGGTTGTCCCTAATTAGTATCCATAATTTATTAATTTTACTGAATAAAACACTTCCAGCAAATAACAGACGTGGACCTAGAAGGTAACTAACTCCGGTGTCTTTGCTGGCACCACAGAACTCTCGAACATACGACTTACTCTGATCTGCTCAGTTATAATACTCAGCAAAAAATCTTTAAGGTGCTATTGATGTCAGCTAACCAACAAAATAGTAAATGAAGACACTTTCATGGTAGGTTTTTTTTATCCAGTCAATTCATAAATTGCATATACTAGCAGGACAGCTTTCCCAAGAAACGTGTGCATTGTGTTTTTAACTCCTTTAAAGACATGTAGCTTTATGGCAAGTGTACCTTGAACCAGCACGTTCATTCTTTTTCTGACACCAAGGGAGAGTTTTTCACTTCTCCACATGTCTTCAAAAAGCTTCATCCGCCTCTCAATATCATCACAGACTTGCTTCTGTAGGGACAATGTTAAGATACAATCTAAATAACAAACCTAAAACCCCCGTTTTCAAACAAATTAACATTTTACAGGGAAAAGGTGGTAGTAGTATTTGAACACTAACCTTGGCTTTTACTCTGAACAATATATTTCAACATGAAGGTAGCACCTAACACAACATTTAGAGCTGTCCATTTTGGAACAAACCAAGCTATAAACAACTTCATACTGTAGTACCCTTGAGCAAGTTACTCACCCTGAATTACTCTAGTAAAATTATTCAGCTGTAAGTAACTTAGAATACAAACCTAAAAATGTAAACTGTTTTGGAGGAAAGTGTCCATTAAAAGATTGCACAAACTGGGTAATTAAGTGTACAAGTGACATTATTATATCACCATAGATCAGCAGAATACACACAAATTCAACAGCAGCACAGAATTTGAGATGAACAGTTTACCTTCACACTACACCTACAAGCTGTCAGAGCCCAGCTGAGCAGCGTGATGACATCATCGATATTGGGCTCATTCTCTGGTTGGGAGGGTGACGTGTCTGATTGTTCCATCACAGGGTATGATCGTGGAGGTGTGGCAACCCCACAAGGAGGTGGTGTCAGAGGGTTCATAGGTGGAGTTGAGAGAAGCTTTGGAGGAGGGTTCATACCAGCTACAGGACCTGACATAATTGTGGAATAAATCAATAACAAGAATTAATAAGTTTTTTTTTTTTTTTTTTTACACACACTGTCTATGACATATAACCAAATTAACAAGACTAAACACAGCGCTACATGAACAAAATTATTTGATGCTTAAAAACAACTGTATAATGCTTAAGGACATGATAATGAAACCTGAAGGCTACTGGTCCACACCATAGTTTCCACTACTTCTGTTGTACCCGTGAGCAAGGTACTGACCCTTAACTGCTCTAGTAAAATACCCTGATATAAAACGGAAGAAACACTGAAATTCACTTTGGATAAAAACATCAGCTAAGTAGACAAATTAATAATACTCAAGTATTAGTCCATATACAGTACATTATACTGTCAGTTGCAATGAGCAACAGTGAAGAAACTCTTTGGATGTGAGATTAAAAAAAATAAATGAACAGGGAAAAAACCAAGACAATCTTCAAAAATACTTGACACTTTCTGTTACAGCATATAAAAAGACTAATGTTTCTACAACAGTACCAAAAGACTAGATCCTGAAATACAAGCTTTACTCTGTTGTGGCTGAACACACCACTGATACACTGAAATTGCGGTCCTAGCAAAGTAAAAAAGGCAATCTCTTTTACAGTCAACTTCAGCAGACAATTCATACATTTTCTCGCTTCTGGCGGTTTCGTGGGACATACAGATATTACATTCGAAAACAACAAATGAGAGCACCATGTGAAAATGAAAGGCGTTACATATGAGGTGTGAACATACTGAGGTCATTCAAGGCCTTATTTCGTGGGAGGCGTGAAGGCATAACCACAGGACACCCTCCACACTTATTTACACGTATTCATTTAGCAGACGCTCTTCTCCAAGGCAACGTACATCTCATAGAAAATACAATGTGTTCATTACATTAGCAGGAAGAGACACTTAGATGCAGACGTGTGATGCTGAAGTGCAGTTTGTTTCTTTCCACTATATGAAAGAATGTTCATCACACAAGTAGCTGCATAAAACTTTGAATATCAACGATTCCTGATCACCTTCCTAGTAATTTTTTTTTTTTTTTGGAGATACAGATAAACACATTCAGGAACTTCATCGAAAATACAGAAAAGAAAAAAAAATGCTCCTCAGCTTTTTAATGGGATTCTCGAGGGGGACGGGTTGAGTGAGTGTGAAACGACTGCTGAGGGCTTTCAGAAGCAAACATTGAGAATCAGAATATGTTTCGATGACGCACACAAGGAGTCTGCTGCGCTTCTAGATGCTTCCAGTATTTACAGACAGCTGACACAGACTAACAAAACAAATAAATATTTAACATATTAAATAACATATTTACAGAGTAGACAAACAAGTGTACAAAAAAATGTAAACAAATAAGTAAATTACAAAAAGTGGGTGGATATTTTTGCAATTATTTATATTTAATGCAACAGGGAGGGAGGCGAGCTGCCCACCTAAGACTAAGTTACAGTTACACTCCACTGTTCCCAGCAGGACATTTTTCTTTTCAGTAACTTACTCTGAGAGCCATCCTGCTGTGGAGGGGCCACTCTTTTATTGAGAAGGCTGCGTTTGGGGCCTCCTGGAGCCGTCTGCAAACCGTACGAGAACTGAGGAGGGTCGTTCCAGCCCCTCTCCTGGTTTCCTGAGCCGGAAAAGACAAACCTGGCATAAACCATACATAACAACAATCCCAGCCGACGAACGACGCAAGCAGATTAACATACATGAAAAATAAAATATTCCACTTCGTCATGAATGATTCTGAATCGTGAATGTATGATCATACATGATGATCTGGCTGAATTCGAATCGAAGCGAAGAAGGTGCCGGCGTATAATTTCTATTATATATTTACATACCTGGTTTAACATACAGATCTTCCATACCGTTGTTTCCTGAAAAATCACAACCTCAGCATATCCGGGACACGTGTAAAGATGGAAAAGGAAAGGAAAAAAAAAAAAAAAAAAAACAGCACAATATCCGTCCTCCCTAAAACTGTACGCGCTGCAATGAGAATATCTTCATCGAACCAATTTTACCGGTTACTTCCGTCGCACTTTTGTACGTCATCACTAGTGGCCACACGTCCGATGGAAACGTCATTACTATAGAGCCATCTTATACATTGTATACTATACTTTTATGACTTTGTATAATCTTCTTCTGCCAGCTAGGACTTTCAATTCTGTAATCAAAGCTTTATCTCCAAGTTATGTGTGCTTATTTAAAACACACCTTTGCTTTAATGAGAGAAAAACAATTATGCCAAAACTTTTATTGGATGGTGTTTGTTTTCGTGATAAAAAATGTAATTAACAATAAACATATAAAGCGATTGTTACATTATTCAGTATACACATCCCCTAGATGTAATTTTTTCTGGAACAATCTTTTTTTTGATAGTATTCGCTGGAAGAAAGCATGGTTACTCCCTGAAAAATTTTGTATTTCTAATAAAATAAGAGAGGTACATTTTAAGATTCTTCATAATGTCTATCCAACCAACTCCCAAATTGCTACTTTTGTTGATCTCTCAAACTTATGTGTTTTCTGCAAAGTTGAGGAAGAAACTTTGCTTCATTTATTCTACTATTGCAGAGGTTAAATCTCTATGGGAGGACTCAAGTTGTTATTTATCTGCTTATACAAAATTTGATTTTAAGTTTTCATTGAAAGATATATTTCTTTATTTTTCTGGCAGTGACTATGCTATTGATGTTGTTGTTAATTTTTTCGTGTTGCATTGTAAATTTTTTATTCACAAAAACAAATTTCTCAAGACTTTGCCTAGATTCAATGTCTTTCTTGCTGAGATTTCCCTTGTTGTAAACTCTCTTACATTGATAACAATAAGAATAACAAGCTTATTAAGAATTATGATCACATTTTTCATATTGAATGAGATGCTACTGTTATCTTTTTTCTTTTATTGTATGTTATTGTACTTTAGGGGGTGTGGTGGTGCGGTGGGTTGGACCACGGTCCTGCTCTCCGGTGGGTCTGGGGTTCGAGTCCCGCTTGGGGTGCCTTGCGACGGACTGGCGTCCCGTCCTGGGTGTGTCCCCTCCCCCTCCGGCCTTACGCCCTGTGTTGCCGGGTAGGCTCCGGTTCCCCGCGACCCCACATGGGACAAGCGGTTCCGAAAATGTGTATGTGTGTGTATTGTGTTTCAATGCAGTGCTGTTCCTTTTCTGCAATAAAATAAAGAAAAAGTTTAAAAAAATGTATACTATGCTATACTGTACTATATTACAGTATATATAGATATAGAGTCATTATATACGTATACTTTTATATATTTTGCTTATATATAATGTGTATATATATATATATATTATACATACATACATACATAGAAATATATACATAATAATATTCTGATATCAAGAAATCCTATGAGTGGCTGGAAAATGCCGGTGTGAAGGACACATAGAGCCTCTGATCATGGCAGCACAACAAGCTCTAAGCACCAGAACTATAGAATCTGGGGTCTACCATAGCAAACAGGACACAAGGTGCAGGTTGTGCAAAGATGCCCCTGAAACAGTCCAGCACATAGTAGCAGGGTTTACGATGCAAGCTGGGACAGCGTACACATAACCGAGTGGCTGGGACAGCGTACGGGAACATCTGTGCAGAATACGGACTGGAAGTCCCCATGTCCGAGGTGGCTGAAAACAGCAGAGCTGAAGTCCTGTGGGACTTCAAGTTCCAGATTGACAAGCAGTTGCTGGAAAACCCACCAGACATAGTGGTGGTCAACAAGGAGGAGAAGAGGGCAATTGTGATAGATGTGGCAATCCCAAGTGACAGTAATATCAGAGAGAAGGAGCATGAGAAGATCAAAAAGTACCAAGGGCTGAAGGAAGAACTGGAACGGATGTGGATGGTGAAGTCCAGAGTGGTCCCAGTGGTAATAGGAGCACTGGGGGCTATGACCCCCTAAGTGGGAGAGGGGCTCCAGCAGATTCCTGGAACAACATCTGAAGTCTCTGTCCAGAAGAGTGCAGCCCTAGGAACAGCTAAAATACTGCGCATATGTAGGCCTATTATTAAATATATAATATAATATGGTATATCCCTAACCTTTATTCGGCTCAGGTTAAAGAATTTCCAGTTATAGAAAACTTAAGATGTATTTAGGGGGGTGCAGTGGCGCAGTGGCGCAGTGGGTTGGACCACAGTCCTGCTCTTTGGTGGGTCTGGGGTTCGAGTCCTGCTTAGGGTGCCTTGCAACGGACTGGCGTCCCGTCCTGGGTGTGTCCCCTCCCCCTTCAGCCTTACGCCCTGTGTTGCCGAGTAGGCTCCGGTTCCCCGTGACCCCGTATGGAACAAGCGGTTCTGAAAGTGTGTGTGTAAATGTATTTACATAATAGATGGGAAATTCATCGCATTAATATTTGGAAAAAGAAATGGTTTTCGCAAATTATTCAGATCTATCATCGGAAGACTTGAAATGTGTTTTTGTTTTGGGTGCACCAGATTCCACTGACTTTAACATGGAGTACTCTGCAGAGCTATATTTTTAAAAGGATCATTAGGTTTTTGAAAAATTGAAACATGAATGTACTTTTTAAGATGACCTGTTGTGGCAACATTTTGGAGGAATAATAAAGCAGGCTAAAATGAATGAAATAACCAATAAATTTGAGTTTAAGGGGAATATAACTGGGAATCACACAGTTGTTTTCACAGAAACGCAATGGCTACAACAGATCATTTGGTCCAAATGACAATCATCACATTGTAATTATTTACACTTTTACAGAAGCTCCCTAGTGATTTCCAGAGCTGACCGCAGACACAGGTGCAATAGATGAAGTGGAAACAACTTCCGTTTGCTGTTGCAGTGTCTCGGTTATACTTCTACAGCATGGTTCAGGTTATTGTCCCGTCTTTTTTATCCTTGGAGCCATTTTTAACAAAATCTCATTTACCCACCCTGAGTTAAGTGTCAGTTAATGTCAGCCATTTATCATTACAGATATCAACCTAACTCACCTTGTTATCTTTATCCATGAGGGCACAGTCTAAGTCAAGCACAGACATGGCAATTTTTTATTATTGTTAATGAAACATTTTAGTAAAGTATGCATAATCTAGGCCAAGGCTAGTTTTAATAAAGATGCTGCACATAATTTTTTTAAATTGTCTAAGATAAAAATTTTCTATATTACCTTTTTGCTTAGACATTCATTTTTCCGTCTAGTAAAGTCACTGAGCCACAGAGCATGTGAACCCTTTGTCTTTCATATGTCAGCTAATCCATAATAATAGCCATATTAATGATTGTTTTTCATTATCCATTAACATGCAACAGAAACTGAAAAATCATTCTTTGCAGAAGTGAATCTTTCAGTTCAATAAACAGCAGCACATTGTTTGGCAGCTATGACACCAGGCTAAAAATTCATATACTATTCATGCTTTCACGTCTGCTTTGAGGAAATCTTTATCTATTGCTAGATACAGCGTAGAAGGGGTTGTCTTGCATGAACAGCCTCATTTCTTCCACCGCCTCATTTCTATCAGTTTAAGTAAATATGATTTTTGTCCCTCTTAAAATGTTTCATGGAAGCTTTGCTGGAATTTGGTATTGTTCTGCTGAAGTATGCATTTTCAGCTCAGGTTCATCTCAAGAATACAGGGCACGGCATTGTCCTTCATTTTTTTTCTTTTTTTAATGAGACTGAATTTTTAGATTCATTGTCGACTGTGAGTCACCCGGGTCCGTTGGCAGGAAAGCAGCCTAAAATATAATACTTCTCGCTGACATTCAGCTTATGGCATATCATATATTAGAAAAGAGGCCCGTAGTTCACTGGATGCAGTCATACATTTTTTTGGCATTCTAGATGAATTTTCATGTTTCTCTGTGGGATAATTTTGAAGGCCCTCCACATCTAATTAGTCACTGTCATCTTAAATGTTTTCAGTTGAACACTCTGTCTTACACCAGACTGATGAATGCTAAATTGCCTTGCAATATTTTTATACCGGGGGGGTGCGGTGGCGCAGTGGGTTGGACCACAGGCCTGCTCTCCAGTGGGTCTGGGGTTCGAGTCCCGCTTGGGGTGCCTTGCGACGGACTGGCGTCCCATCCTGGGTGTGTCCCCTCCCCCTCCGGCCTTACGCCCTGTGTTGCCGGGTAGGCTCCGGTTCCCCGTGACCCTGTATGGGACAAGCGGTTCCTGAAAGTGTGTGTGTGTGTGTGTGTGTGTGTGTGTGTGTGTGTGTGTGTGTGTATTTTTATACCTCTCTAACACTGCTCTTACATCACTGTTATTGAAGTTCTTTGAGGTCTATTTAGAGCTTGTCACAACAGGTTATAGTACCTACACAAGTAAGAGTGCTGGCCTTTAGTACAGTAGAATACTTGACAAACCATCTTGGTGACTGAGGTTTTGGTTGGTTAAGTCATTAGTAAACCGTTACCAACCCAAGAATAACCATAATCTGGTTATTCTTGTCTTTTTGACACACCTAGCAAATCTTCATTCATGTACTTTGGCACATAGATTATTATTTTAAGGTCTATTCCATACATTGTTTCCTTTAAATAACACCTAGAAAGCATAAACATAAAAAAAGACTATGCAAAAGAACTCTGATTTAACAAGGATTTTATTGAAAAATGTTACTTTTCAAGACAGCCATTTTCAAGCAGTGCTGTACATGAGTTATATCATTTGAAACAATACCTTATTATCCACATTTATTGACCGATTATCAGCTGTCACAGCATTGATGTCTTTTTCTTTTTGATAATTTTTTTATATAGAGTAAATTAGCCTACATATGAGGAGATAAGTGTTAATTTCACTTGTGACAAAATGCTACAGGACAAAGAAAATCATTGTTTGGCAGCTCAGATGATGCAGGACACACAACATTTCGCAAAAACGGTGCATGCTGGCCCAATACCCAATCAGCCCGAATATCAGTACGGAAATGTGTTTGTTAAAAGTTAAATACTGTATAGCAACTGTACTTTGGTTAAATTTTTATACTGTCATTTAGAGGCAGGAGCGTCGATTGTTAATCACTGCATTGCCATTCACACACACACAGTCATTGCACATCCAAACATGGGCCCCTACACTACAGCTAAGCTCTGGGTGAATATGTGATAAGATCAGTTATACAACTTGTTTTTGTTCATTTTTTCCCAAATGATTTAATTTGATTTCTGGCTGCATGCTGGAGGATCATCTGTCACACTCCACTGTGATGAGCCCAGTGGCGTAGAGCTGGAGAAGTGATTGCATCTCTATATATCTCTATTCAAGCAGCAACAAACACATTCATCTGCAGCAGTAAGCAGCTGTGATACCATTGAGCTTAGTTTAAAAATGTTCCTGAAACCACTGGTGATGAAAATGTGCAAAAGTATCAATGAAAAATGTATTTTCAAAGGATATATTCTAGAGTGTATTTTTTTTTTTTTACTTTTCATATCTAGCAAGACAGAAAAGGTAAAAAAAACTAAAAGGCTCTTTGGTTTCAAACATAATATTACAGTGTTTACCAGCTATTTACTGTATGTGTTCAGTAACTTGTGAGAGGATTAAAATAAAAAATGTGTGAAAATTACTCTATATACATAGATTTTATAATAAACTATAACATTTGTCTAAATAAACTACAAAATACAGTTTCTTAATCTCTTACCTGTGTTTCATATTTTGAGCATTATATGCTAATTTTTAAATTTCAGAAGTGTTTCCCAGGTCTCGTTATGTTTAGCATTTTCCATTCCGTCATGACATGAGAGGTAAGGAATGTGACAGTGCAGCACCTTGATTTACGTTAGCACTGTACTGAAAGTGTTTTCCCAATGTGTATGTACCACAGAAATGCTGTAATGGCTCTCAAATTCACCTGGTGTTCTCCACACGTGACATTTGTGACCTACAAAGTATTCTGCTGGGTGTGTCAAACACAGATCTCTTTGTCTTTGTGTCTTTACCCCCAATCACTGCACACTCAGTCTTCCAACCCAGCCGCTACGGAGCAGGTACCAGTGAGTGTTTGCTCCGGAAGTTCTCAAAGAATGCCAGTAAACTTTTCTTGACGCTGGACGTGCCGAATTTGGGAGGCGAGAGTCTACGGTGAGGACTTGGAAAGGAGGGACTGTCCATGGAGCTGGCCCGTACCACCATGTTGCCAGTCTGCCACTTTTTTGACTTCAGTGGTGGGGTCTGGGTCACCAAGCACTTCTGGAACTGCACCTGCAATGAGAAGAGGGCTAGAATGGCCATTGCACTCTGCTATCTGTGTGCAAACATCCATGAGACCTGGCGGCCAGGAGGTGGGAGAGCAGAGTCTGAGTCATCAGAGTTGAGTCATCTGAGTCTGCTGGTGTTACTGAACCATATTTTGTTATTGGTTTTCTTTCATTAATAGAATTCTGTGTGGTTTTTTCCATAAAATTCTGCATTATTTCCCAAGCCAGTGATTTTATTTTTTTTACTATCATCATGATCAGCTGCACTCTAAACTCCAACTGCTCAAATATGCTTACATTTCATTTTAGCCCTTTTAAAAGATCTTGAATTTACTGAATTTATTTGTTGCAAGCAGGAAATAAAGTGCATTATGACTAGGCGCTGATGCATGTCACATAAAGTTGCTTACTTGCAGCTTCAAAATAGCTTTGAAGTAAATTCTGGGCCTCTTAAGAGGTAGTGCTGCCATGCTAATGCAACGATCAGAGTGACCGAAGGTCTGTGCAGTCATGCGCCACTTAACGATGTTTCACTTAACAACTGACAGCATATATGACTGTGATCCCATATGATTATAATGGAGCTGAAAAATTCTTATCGACTAGCACCATCATAGCGCAATGTGTTCCTCACGAGTTCGTGGTGCTGCTGTAAACCAACCTACTGTGCTGCCAGTTGTATAAAAGTATAGCACATAAAATTATGTACAGTACATAATACTTCATAATGATAATAAACACCTATGTTACTGGTTTATGTATTTACTGTACTGTACTTTTTATCATTATTTTACAGTGTACTCTTTCTACTCATAAAAAAGTTTACTGTAAAACAGTATGCTGTGTTACGCCGGCAGCAGCATCATAAATCTCATGTTTACTGCACCTCTTGACTGCATTGAGGCTGTACATTTACATTTATTTATTTAGCAGACACTTTTCTTCAAAGCAACTTCCAATGAACTCTATGTAGTGTTATGAGCCCACACACCTTATTCACTGCGGTGACTTACACTGCTAGATCCACTACTTACACTGTGTCACTCACCCATACATCAGTGGAACACACACACTCTCTCTGTCACTCACACACTATGGGGGAACCTGAACAGCACTTCTTCGGACTGCGGGAGGAAACCCACGCAGACACAGGGAGAACATGCAAGCTCCACACACACTGAGCGGAGATGGAACCCACGTCCTCTCACACCACCCAAGCGCTGTGAGACAGCAGCACTACTCGCTGTGCCATACCATCTAGGTTTGTATAAGTACACCCTATGATTGAGGCTATACCATTTAGGTTTATATAAGTATACTCTATGATCGAGGCTATACCATCTAGGTTTGTATAAGTGCACTCTATGATGTTTGCACAACGACGAAATCGCCTAACGACGCATTTCTCAGAACGTATCCCTGTTGTTAAGGGACGCATATCCGTACAGGAGATCATCGCTTCGGTAGGCCCTACAGAGACATACCATGCAAGCAGCCTGCACCGCCTCTGAGACGACTCCGGCGTCAGGCTCGCACCAGAAGACATGACACTCAAACCGCTGCGTTCCGGTGTCCGCAATCACAGCAAAGGTGCGGCTGTCCCGGCCCACGCCCAGGAACGTCAGGTAGCGCACCTCACACTCCCAGAATGGGTCCTCTCCATCCTGAAAGGAAACAGAGTGATATTTATCTACTTCATATGCCCCCGATGAAGAGGTGTCTCTATCATGGGACATCTAGTAGTGTAGTAGTTAACACTACTGCCTTTGGACCCAAAAGTTGCTGGTTCAATCTCCACTTCTGGCTGTAGTACCCTTGAGCAATGTATTTACCATAAATTTCTCCAGTAAAATTACTCAGCTGTATACATGGGTGAGTAATTGCAACCTTAACACTGTAAGTTGCTGTGGGAAAAGCATCAGCTCAATGAATATATGTACCTCTCTGTTCCAAAGTGACAGCACAGCATCTGAGATATGGAGAATGGCCTGGGTCCACTTCTTCTGGTCTGATGTATTGAGGATGTTCTCAATAGCCTGGTTGAGCACCTCCATGCCTGCAATTGGGGCGACTGCAGTTAAGGTCTCGTCTTCACTGTGTATGCTGGACTCAACGAAGAAAAGATATGATAGTTAAAAAAAAAAATCAACTCTTTCTCTCTAGGTGGCTCTAATTTTACGGAGTGGATGAAAATATCCTTCCAAAGGGTGAGGTCTTCACTTGCTTTGCTTTCATACAGAAGATGTACTTTTTAATCCTCCTGTTTAAAATTTAGACTCCAGGGCAGATACAGTATGTTACTTCAAGCAAACACATTATAAACAAATGCAGGTGTCAAGGAAAACACTGTGAGGTGACACGATAACCGTCGGAAAGTTCTGCATGATTTCCAAGAAAACAAAGAACCGGTTGAACTGCGCTCAACTCCCTGACATCCTGATGGATGAGGCTGTTTGGCTGGATAATGAAAACGATTTTTCTGCGCTGTACATCGCGGTAAGAAGACGGACAGAGATATGACAAGGGTAGTGAGAAGGAACCAGGCCGTCGCTTCCTGCGGACAGAAACATACAAACAGACTGTATTTAATCTGCGCTGTGGCCACCTGAAACCAGTAAAAGAGTGAACAGAGAAATTGCCTGCCGACACATGCATGCCAGAAATCCACCGATACCATTTCAAAGGTGAGGTATTTCTGCCCAGATGGACATAAGGGAAATTTACAGGAAGCCATGATTACCCAAAGGCAAACGATCATTTGGGTAAATACTGTGCCTCCTACCTGGAAGGATAATCTGAATGCCTAACAATGATAATGTGTTTCATCGTAGCACTTGCACAGTGGAGTGACTACGGTTGGTGTCACCCAGTGCGGTAACTCGTGGTGTCACCACCACCATCACCATCCCCACCCATGGAGCGTCTCCCGTACCAGACCATACAGAACCCTTAGTCATGTTTTTCTACTAATGTTATTCGTAATTCCTCTATAGCACTGAATGTAATGGTATTACAATAGTAGTGACACAAACAACTAGCAAAATTAAAATTAAAATGACACCTTTAAATTACAATATCATACACACAGCCTACACGTATTCACATTTACATACTTTCATGTGGTTAAAGTGAAAATTGGGTAAGAAAACAGAATTCGAAGTAAAAGCATTTAAGAACTACATCTAAAATTATATTTATTTTAACGTTATTGATACAGGTTCACAGATATTAATGTAGGTTATTATATTCGTGATATAGGTTCACAAATATTAATCACCACTATATTGTAGCTAAAACACCAGGAAATTTGGCAAAATCAGCGACTATAAAAACAGCAGCAGTGACAAAAACAAGAAAGAGCGCGTGTTTGCAGCGCGTGGAGACGAAACCACGTGATTCGAAGCGTCACTGCAATTGGTTAATAATGAGAGCTGTGGGCGGAGCACATTGGAAGGTTCCAAAAGTAAATGAGCACAGAGGTTTATCCTTGTAGGAATATTGATACATGTAAACCGGGGTTTATTACCAAACATGTTTTTCTTCTTATAACTACAGGCGGAGATATTTTTATTAAAATACTACATTTCTGCTGAAACACTGCACACAAATTTTATATAGTCGTTCTGGTATGATCCCCTCCAATGAGTGGAGTCACCTGGTGAGGGCCGCACCCCCCGCAGCCCCCCACTTTGTGATGCCACTGCATTTGGAGACAATTTTATACTCGAGAGTCCAATTTCAAAGACAACACTGATCATAGTGAACTTTCCATGCATGTAAAGGGAGGCCGAAGCAACAGTGGACCCAAGCAGAGCTGAATCTACTCCCCAAAAGCTGATTTACCTGTCAGTTTTTGCAAAGCGTGTCTTTCACTTTAGCTGTAATGAAAAGTGGAACTCTCAGATTATGACAGTATCTCCGACATCTAAAACGAAAGAGCGAGCAAAAGATTTATTTCCCGCACACTGATTAAAAGCGCCTTTCGAACCAATCTCAACTTCGCTGTAACGGAGACTCGAGACCACATTTGGTCAAATATAAATCTTTTCCCCCAAAACCAGTGGCACAGCGAGCAGTGCTGCTGTCTCACAGCGCCTGGGTGGTGCAAGAGGATGTGGGTTTGATTCCCCACTCAGTCTGTGTAGAGTTTGTATGTTCTCCCATGTCTGGGTTTCCTCTGGGTGCTCTGGTTTCCTCCCACACTCCAAAGACATACTGTTGAGGTTCCCACATAGTGTGTGAGTGACAGAGAGTGTGTGTGTTGCACTGATGTATGGATGAGTGACCCAGTGTAAGTAGTGTATCTAGCAGTGTAAGTCACCACGGTAAATAAGGTGTGTGGGCTGATAACACTACTCAAAGTTCATTGGAAGTTGCTTTGGAGAAACCTGTCTGCTGAACAAATAAATGCAATGTAATGTAAAACCCAGACTCACCCAGAGCCCGAGCAACAGGGAGATGGCCAATATACTGCACCACAAACGTCTGCTCCCTCTGCCTCCCTGTGTCCAGGAAGTCAACTGTCAACACACCGATGGCGGCGCAGAGAATGTCACGAGACAGATGCATAAATATTAGACTTGTCATGTTGTCAAGAAGCTAATGGCGAAACTGGACAATGAAAATGACACAAAATCATCTGTTGGCTGCCCAGGTACACAAGTGGTACTCATAACTTTGTAGTGTTATTAGCCCATACACCTTGGTGAATAAATAAGGTGTGTGGGCTAATAACACTACATAGTATCCATTGAAAGTCACTTTTTTAAAGAAAAGTGTCTGCTAAGTGAATAAATGTAAATGTAAATTTCACTAACAAAATGAGATATATTTGACGGTAAAAATGTACGCGCTTGTATGACTGCAACACAATGAGGGTGAAGATCATACTGTATGTTCTAGTGACAGAGTCTTACTGTCTCTGTACAGCAGCCAAGTCCACTTTTAAATCAACTGCTGCTGCTCATGAGAAACAAGGTAAGGTTGTGTTGTTACCTGGCCGCGGCAGGTCCTCTGGGGAAAGGCTTTCCTCAGTAAGGGAACGTTGCATGGATGGCTCCACGTCAGCCACCTCTGCGATGATCTGGAAGCAGAAGGAAGTCATACTCAACACAGGACAACTCCTGGGACATGGGCCTCCTCTCACTGTCAACATCTCACGAAAATTTCACATGCTATTCAGGTTCCCCCATACTGTGTGAGTGACAGAGAGAGAGAGAGAGTGTGTGTGTGTGTGTGTGTGTGTGTGTGTGTGTGTGTGTGTGTGTGTGTGTGTGTGTTCCACTGATGTATGGATGAGTGACCCAGTGTAAGTAGTGCATCTAGCAGTGTAAGTCTTTGGGTGCTCTGGTTTCCTCCCACAGTCCAAAGACATGCTCTTCAGGTTCCTCCATAGTGTGTGAGTGACAGAGAGAGTGTGTGTGTTCCACTGATGTATGGATGAGTGACCCAGTGTAAGTAGTGTATCTAGCAGTGTAAGTCACCGCAGTGAATAAGGTGTGTGGGCTCATAACACTACATAGAGTTCATTGGAAGTCGATTTGGATAAAAGTGTCTGCTAAATAAATTAATAAAATTAAATATTCAGTGTACAACTAGGTGGCAAAATAGGCAAAAAAGGAGGAGGAAAAATTCCGATCAACAGAATGACATTCAAACCATATTATTTTTTAGTTTGTTGCTTTTGCATAAAGCATCTGAGCTGAAGCTGCAGGAGGTGGATGGTGATTTGGCTGATCTGTGCAGGTCTGTCCAGCGTTGCGGTCACCTTGGAGCACATCTCGTGCAGCGCGGCTGCGATGGCCTTTGCCGGGACATTGCAGTGGAAAACATGGCATTTCAGCATGCAGGCGTCTTTGTCACTGGCCACGAAGGCAAAGTCCCTGCAGGGAAGAGAACACAACAGCAGGATGTCGGTTTAAAGACAGTGGAACCAAAGCCCATCTCGTTTCCCCTAAATAAATTTTAAAAAAAAAAAAAGAAAAATTTGCTCAGATGAATTCTTTTTACTATGCGTTGAAAGAATGGAATTGCTGAAATTGCAAAGATAATTCCACAGAAACTACAGCTGGCCTCCACCTACATTGATATATTTTACTGTCAGAGGACATACATAAAATTATCTTCTAATAAAAAATTGTCAAAAATTGTCATTGTAATCGTATTTTAATATTTGTTTTAGTTTTAATAAATTTGCTTAAGTTCAGGATAAATGTTTAACAGCCTCAGTGGTTGACGGTGCTTGCGCTGAAATGTATTTATTACTTTTTCCAGAGGGTGTTTCATCTCTTTCAATAGAGAACTGACTGGTGAATCCTTAATACCAGCCGTCAATAACAAACATTTATTTCTCCATTCAAAACACACACTGCACAAACTACATGAACAATACTCATAAATTGCCTTCCAGAACTGACAATACAATTATGCTAATGTGGAACAGAAGAGGTGCATTAAGGAAAGAACAGATGTTCAGCAATAATTACTAGTTAATATCTAATTAGCAACTGAGAAAAGGCGAATAAACCTTGGAAATGGGAGCATGTTTCTTCTAACATTTCAGTCTTCCTCACCTTGGGGAGGTGAAAAACACACAGATGCATGCAGTTTACTCCATTGACCCCAGTCTGTGCAAGTCCCCTAAGAATGTGCCCATATTATGAGATATACACACACATTTTCAGAACCGCTTGTCCCATACAGGGTCGCGGGGAACCGGAGCCTACCCAGCAACACAGGGCATAAGGCCGGAGGGGGAGGGGACACACCCAGGACAGGACGCCAGTCCGTTGCAAGGCACCCCAAGCGGGACTCGAACCCCAGACCCACCGGAGAGCAGGACCGTGGTCCAACCCACTGCACCACCGCACCCCCTCATGAGATATACATTTACATTTATTAATTTGTCAGACACTTTTGTCCAAAGTGATTTCCAGTGAACTCTATGTAGTGTTATCAGCCCACACACCTTATTTACCGCAGTAACTTACACTGGGTCACTCATCCATACATCAGTGGAACACACGCACTCTCTTTCTATCACTCACACACTATGGGGGAACCTGAACAGCATGTCTTTGGAGTGTGGGAGGAAACCAGAGCACCCAAAGACTTACACTGCTAGATACACTATTCACAATGGGAGGAAACCAGAGCACCTGGAGGAAACCCACACAGACACAGGGAGAACATGCAAACTCCACACAGACTGAGCAGGGATCGAACCCATGTCCTATCACACCACCCAGGCACTGTGAGACAGCAGCACTACTTGCTGTGCCACCCTGCCACCCCAAAACTGCACAACCCTCACTCTACACCAAAGCTGTAAAGCAGAGCGACACTGAAAGGGCGCAAAGGAACTATCTGCTTGGCCCATAGTGAACACATCTACTCTTGCTTTATGTCATCTTGAGATAGTGGAAAATAGATCCCTTCAAAGCTCACTCTCCAATAAAGTACAAATCACTAGGTTGAATCCTGCACCAAAATAACGGTGACTTTCTGTGTAGTTCCCAGACACGCTGAGGTTAAGACTGAATTCTCATGTGAGTCTCTGTCCAAATGGCCTCAGACGTCAATGAGGAGCTCGGCAGAACGCCTTCACAGACAAGATGAGAAGAAAGAGTATAATATTCAGGACCCCCATCTCTACATCATTTCAACGTACGGGGGGGAGGAAGGGAAGCCGAGCTCTTGCTGCTTTTCATTTATTAAAGGAAAATACTAAAGTCAAAGGGAATAGAAAATGAGCTTTCCTTTGGCAACTCAGTGACGGAGCTCAAAGAGCTTGGAAACTTCCCCTCGTTCGACATACGTAGAGCATGATCCACAAAGCACTTCTACCGATGTGAACAGCACCGTATTTCGGCAAAATGAATGGGCTTTCATCTTCAGCTGAGCGGTTGAGTAATTGGGTCCTGGGGTGTGTGTGTGTGTGTGTGTGTGTGTGTGTGTGTGTGTTTCTATCTAAGTATTGAGTAACGGTGTGAAATTAGGATCCTTGATTCAACTTTAGAAATATTTCGTACTTCACAAAGAAACAGCAACAACAATAACAAGCACAACATTTAGTTCAATCATTTGCCCAGACAGAAAGATTCTCTTAAAAGGCTGAATAAAGTAATAAGAAATAAAATATTTTAGTCGAAAGAGGGTAACTAACAGACTGCTTCAAACCGCATGCCTTTTACATTCAGGACCGAAGTGGGGAAGTTTTTTAACATCAATTGTCTTTAACTTCTGTAGCTGCAAAGTCTTCAAAAGCAGATGTTTGCCAATGTACTAGACATGCAAGCGGTTTCAAGAATTTGTGAAAACAGTCGTGAACCGAGTCCATTAAAACATTTTCACAAATTCTTTTGATAGCCTGCAAAACCCAATTTTCGATGCGCATAATGTCAACACATTAGAAATAGCAGTAACTAAGCAACAAAAAGTAGTCTGCAGTACTATGCCATGTACTTTTGCAAAAAATGAAAAGCTATGTCATGCAAGCTTGCAATATCCCACTACAAAAGGCATATTAGATAAAACTAGTCATCCAAAGCATTAGAAATATTTACCTGTCTCTGTATTCAAGGGTAGCAATAAGAAGAAAGAAAAATAAAAAGTTTAACTAATCTCTCAACATTTTTCTTTTTATAAAAATGCTCTTTCGGTCCTAAAAATAATTAAAAAGTTATAGGATTACAAGAATTTAATATAAAGTCTAAAGAACCAAGAACTGATTCTTGTTTTACTTTAATATGTTACTGCAGCTTCCATGTTATATGGCTTATTCACAAAGGCCACTTTTACAACTCCACATACGCTGCCTCCCGCCCTTATATTGTAATTCCTGCTTTTCAAACAAATGCTGCAAATGGAAAAGGTAAAATTCAGGTAAGCTGCTGACTTGGTCCCAAATGTGAACCTTTAATGAATGTTGTCCCATGTATGACCATCCCTGTAAATAACTCCAACCTCCGCACTTATGATGGACAGCAGTTGCAACATCTGCACTCTTGACTCAGTCTCACATTTTAACTGTTACACCATCAGCTGCTCTTCGGGAAACTACGGTTCATATTAAAAAGCCCTCAGCGGTACCAACTGTGAACCCCGGCACACCTGCCATTGTTGCAGCCCACACCCCACAGACGGATGTTGACCAGGAGCTGGCAGTGGATGAGACTGTGGTCTACAGGGTCCAAAAGGCTCAGTGTGTCCTTCTTCAGCACCATCACCATGTCCTGTCCCTGCAGGGAGCAGTGATTTCAACAAGCAGCACAAAACAGCATAGGATGTTTGGTCGGATCATCTAGAATCGGTATAGCGCAAGGTGCTCTCCTACAGCTCCTGGGAAACAGCCAAACTCACCTGGCCACAGGCCCCTGCAGCATCCCGCCCCTCCCACTTGCCGTTAGACAGCTGCTGGATGCAGTTGTTCACTGCAATGCTGCTCTTGCCAGGGATCAGGTCCTCATCTGGGATCTCCACCCAGCCCAGGGAGCGCACAGAGAAGCACTGTTCCAGGGAGGGGAAGCAGGTGGGAAAGAGAGGGAAGTCAAGAACACACACACGCACTGGCGACAAAGAGTGGAGGCAATCGACTGCACACCCTAGTCCCCTGGGCGAATCAAGGTCATATCCATTCCATTCCATTTGCGAGACTATGGAAAACTGTCAAAATGGAACAAAGTCTAAATGCAGAGTCAACGAGGAGAGCAAGTTGAGAGGGTAACCCAGCGATGCAGTGTGACCAATGTGGAGCACAGGCCAGAGGCCAAAGATATGGGTCACAGAACAGGTAAGTGCTAATAACTGTTGTGCTTATTGGTTGACTTTTCATAACTTAAGACATTCCCAAGGTTTCAGTACGAGCACTAACAATAAGAACCAATGGCCTGTGATCAGTTTTTTCATCATCGCATTAGTCCAGAGGGCATTTGTCTTCAACATGCAACCCAACAGTTTAAATAGTCTGGACAATCAAAGCCTTTTTCCACAAATGTGCCAGTGACATCAGGAACAATCACATGCAAACACGAACACCTTAGAGTCAGGATCCGTGTTGATGCAGAAATAATCCTCCTGCCACGACAGCGTTCGCCTGCGTAGACATCAAGAGTAAATCAGAACATTCTAGATGTTTACTTGTACTAAGCGAGCCAATATGAACGTGCTCTGGTTGTGTCGAGGCCATAGGTGATGTTCCCAGTGCATTTCTTCACTTTGATTTGTTGACAAGAAGACTGCTAATATACATCGGAGCCCTCACACTTTATCCCCTGAATTCGACCGTGTACGTGCACTTGTTTGGAAGCCTTTCCTTCGTCTGGATCGTCACTCTTTGTTGATGAGGAAAACAATCTGCCTGTGCGAACACTTGGAAGGACAGAAGGAATGACTTCCACATCACAGTCATTACACATCAAAGTGACTTATAGTGAAGCTGAAGTGATGCCATTTGTTGACTATATTATATTACATTATAATTTACATTTACCTTTACATTTATTCATTTAGTAGACGCTTTTCTCCAAAGTGACGTACATCTCACTTCTATCTAAATCTCTTTTATCTATTATATTATATTATATTATATTATATTACGGTTGCCCTGTGTCTCCTAACAAATGAGGGTAACTTTCTTCGCTTACTCTCAGACACTGCTGTAAGGTCTACATATGCAAGGGAAGATGTGTGTGAATGTGTGTGTCTGTTTAGTCAGCTGCTGCCTGAGAACTACATGGGATAGTCAATAAGTTCTAACACTGGCCACCGAATGACAGTGATGTGGTTGCAAGCCATTGGCGCACCCAGCACAGCAGAGAGACACACCTCCAGTCTTAGACCTTATTGACTCTACTGCACATAGCAAACCAAGGAAGGGTGATGTACTGAATGCACTGAAACTGACACTGGTCATTGAGGTGGAGCACAGAACTGGCGGGTGGGTGGGGGGATTATGGATGTCAACAGACAAATACTCAGTAAACTGGCTGTGCTGAACTTTCCTGGCAGCGGGGTATATCGGGAACTGAACTACCTGTTGGTAATGGAGGCTCTTGGGCTCTCGCTATGCCTTCTTGAACACCCCTGTCTGCCATCAGGTCTGAATCTCTGGAAAGTAAGACAAGAAGGTTCGGCTCCTAAACTGAAGAAATGGGAATTGCTTGCAGAGCCCCACATTTTTCAAGATCGAGAGATCAAGAAGTACCTTGCAGCTGCTGGCAGTACTATGGGTGGTGTTGTGCTCATCTTCAGCGCTGTGACATGGGTGCTGCCACTGCGTGGTGCCCGTTGGAACGTGCCAGTAGTATGTGCCAGCGCTGTCCCGAATGGTACGCCATCCCGGGGGTAGGTCTGAGTCCAGCTCAAGGTTCTGGTCGTTCCAGATGTTATCTACAAAGAAGTGAAATGTTGTGAAATAGGAGAGGACGGAACACTTGAGACACTGCAATGGATTTTTTTTAGACTGAGGTGCAACACATATCCAACATCTTTTTCTACTCTACAACAGTCACTACAATTTAACTGGTGGGGGAAATAGTGAAGGAAGGTAGAAATAGCCCTGCCTCAGCCAAACAGCCACAAATGTCCTCTAAGGACAGCATTTCAACCAATTTGTCCAGGACATAGTGACATCCCATCTAGATACTGCAACTCTCTTCTCTGTGGCCTTCCTACTACTGCCATTAAACCTCTATGCTCATACAGAACACCGCTGCTGCCCGAGTTCTGTTTGACTTGCCGAAGCGTTTGCATGTATCTCCTCTACTCGTTTCTCTTCATTGGTTTCCTATAGCTGCCCGGATCAAATTTAAGACCCTGATTAAGGCCTACAGAAGCATCACTAGAGCTGCTCCCAGATATCTACAAGACTTGATCAACCGCTACATCCCAACCAGACTGCTACGCTCTTCCACATCTGCCCACTTGGTATTCCCACACACAAAAGGTAAAGCATGTAGGTTCTCGGTGGTTCTGTTGTGGTGGAATGACCTCCTCCTCTCATTCAGAACTGTCGAAACTCTGTCCGCAATTAAGAAGGGTCTGAAAACTCACCTCTTCCAGACTCACTTTGCCCATCATCTCTTAAGTTCATGTAAGGTTTAGTAAATGTTTATGCTCTATAACTTTAAGATGATGACAAAAAAACCTTTACACAGTTACGCCCGTAATGTAACATAAATCGTATGTATCTCGAAAAAAATATATATTACTAGGAAGGTGATTTGGAATCGTCAATATTCACATAAAGGTTTATGAAGCTAAAAAATCATGTCTGTATCTATGTCTCTTTTCCTGCTAATGTAATGAACACATTGTATTCTCTATGAGATGTACATCACTTTGGACAAAAGTGTCTGACAAATTAATACATGTAAATGTAAATTTCCACTTCCATTCATACAGATGCTGTTCAATCAACTCAATGAAGCAGCACAAAAGCAAACAACGACATAATCCATAGCAGCCTCCAGCAGCAACGCAGATGAACTCATAATCAAAGAGAAACAAGTATTTTTGGATTAAATCCTGGTTTTACTTAGTCTCAGGGATGCACAGAAGATCATTTACCCTTCTGGAAATGAGTAATCACTCATCCTGACTATATGAGGACTATTAGGAAGCCGAAATACTTATTCACTGTGCTCCATATTAATCTCGCTACAAAAACTTGTTACAGCATCAGATTGTTTTTCCGGGAAAAATACAGAACAATTCACAAATTTATAGCCTGAAAAGAAAAGTTTCTGAAATGCTGGAAAAACAAATATAAACCTGAAATAAGGGACAAAACAAACAATACAATCTACCAGAGTCATTTAATCACCATCTTTTGCACACACACATACATTTTCAGAACCGCTTGTCCCATACGGGGTCATGGGGAACCGGAGCCTACCCGGGAACACAGGGGCGTAAGGCCAGAGGGGGAGGGAACACACCCAGGACGGGACGCCAGTCCGTCGCAAGGCACCCCAAGCGGGACTTGAACCCCAGACCCACCGGACAGCAGGACTGTAGTCCAACCCACTGCGCCACCGCACCCCCTACCATCTTTTGCAAACACTGATTTTTTTTTCATTTCTGAGCTCACTTGTTCAATAAAGTAATGAAATCACAATGAAAATTAACTTTATGTATGTAACTTCTGAAATTCATCATGTAACATCATGATCACAAATTCCCTGAAACAAATTATTATTATTATTATTAGGGGGCATATCCATTGTGTACAACCAGTTTTATCCACTAAACATAGGGCTAGTCTGCGATTGTATGACAGTGTCTCTGCGTAATTGTTTATGTTACATTTTAATCTTTTCAGTTCCATTTTCACCATGGTACATTACAGCAGCAACATCTAACTTTCCAAATAATTCTAAAAGATCTGAGAAGCACTGATGGAGTCTACATTTCAGCTTCTAATTTCAGAGAACATTTGAGCACATGCACAAACTAAACTAAAGACAAACAATGAATCCAAACTCCTTTAGCCATAGCAGGTGATCAGCTCCAGTTCCAAACTGCCAACCCTTTTGGGTATCAAAATGCCAGTTTGCATATTGCCAGTTTGCATTTCATTTTGAGCAGTTATCCCAGGAGCAAACGGATCAGAACACCAGGCAGGCATTACATTGCATTTATTTATCGGACACTTTTCTCCAAAGCGACTTCCTGTGAACTCTATGTAGTGTTATCAGCTCACACACCTTATTCACCGCGGTGACTTACACTGCTAGATACACTACTTACGATGGGTCACTCATCCATACATCAGTGGAACACACACACTCTCTCTGTCATTCACACACTATGGGTGAACCTGAAGAGCATGTCTTTGTAGTGTGGGAGGAAACCAGAGCAGCCAGAGAAAACCCACGCAGATACAAGGAGAACATGCAAACTCCACACAGACTGAGTGGGGGTCGAACCCACATCCTCTCAGACAACCCAGGCGCTGTGAGACAGCAGCCCTACTTGCTGTGCCACTGTGCCCCCAAAAAAGCCAAAAATGAGTGTTGTTTTTTGGTGCCCTTCCATGATGGACATGGTGTCTCTGACATGCCAGATGGAACGACTGCAGACAACTGGGATGTGGGCTGGGTAACCACTGTTTCCACACTGCCTACTTCTCAAATCACAAGGCACACACAATCTGGAGAGCAATTAAAGCTCCTCTCACTCAGCTAAGCATCGCATTAGTCGGAGATCTTCAGTACACTCGTTTGTCCATTGGTTTAGTGGGATGTCATATTTAGAAGGTAAAATACTTTCATTTTTTTGGTAAGATACCTAACAGAGGTTTTCCCTTCACAACCATCTCAGCAGAGATCCTTTCCTTTTAGCACCTGACCCTACATCACTTTCATCTGTTATGAGCATTTCCATTTGGTTTTCTTCACAGGTTGTGTGTGTCTCTCATCCATGGGTTTTGGACATTCACCCCTGAGTGGGAAATTAAGCTCTTTCTAAAACTGAGAAAAGGAACAACTTTATAAAACCAATGTCATTTCAATTTTATACAAATGAGGGCAGCACAGTGGTAGTGCAGGTTCCTCACACCTCCTAGCCTGTGACTTCATGGGTTCTACTCTGGATTTCAATTTAATTCAATCTTACAGAGCACTGAACAAAGGCAAAAAGGGCAAAGAAATACATATGGCAAAGAATCACTCTCCAGTTTGGCTGTTCCCACCAGGTTTTGCATTGGTTTCCTCTGTTGGCTCTGGTTGCCTCCCATACTTCAATGGCATCTGTTTCATCTTAACTGGTGACTGTGAACTGCCTGCAGTGTGTGTATATGTCACTGAATGACTGTATGTGTGTGGTGTGATGGACTTGTCCAGGGTGCACCCTGCCTCACACCCTATGATTCTGGATTGGCTCCAGAACACTGTGACCCTGCACTGGACCAGCAGCTATGGATGGATGGATGGACGGATGGATGAACATTAGTGTAGTGTTTTGAGCTGTTGCTTTTGGATCCAAAGATGATGCGTTTCAACCCCACCCAATTGAATAGTACTCCCGAGTAAAGTATTTACCCTAAATCGCTCCAGCGCCAAATGCCCACATGGGTAAATAACCGTAGGTACCTTCACAGTGGAAATAAGTGCAAGGCAAGGGGTGGGTGTATACAAATGTATTGATGATAACTGTGACAAATGTATTTTGTAACATATTCAATTCAGTTCTGACACAATGAAAATTACCTGGAGAATAAGACACTCAGATATTAAATTAACTTTTGACATCTCATATCTGAGCCTTGTGTCCCTCCGCAGAGCCGAACGCAGAACACACGTCACATTCACTGAAGCTCGCAGACAAAAGCAGCACCGCCACCCACGAGGCTCCATTCATTCGGGAGCCGCACATGGGGGGGGGGGGGGGTTGAATCGGGGGGGGGTGCGGTTCGTAAGCGCAGCGCGCGGCGCTTCTGCTGTTCTCGGCTTCCCGTGTGACTTGTCATCATCTGAGGTTGACAGGACACCTCGGTCCTGGAGACCGCTACATTAAAAAAAAAAACCGCTTCAAAATTCGGCCCACGCGGGATTCGGTAGCACATGATGATAAAACAGCGCAGTGTTTGTTACATCGCGACCACACAGTGAAACATGGTGAATGAATGTCGCGCCCCCCGCTCTCTCCGGCGGACGGGTGAATAAGAGAAACATATAACGGCGCTTCGGTGCACAAAAAGACACATGAAACACGGTACGGCCCGGCGAGGGGGGGGCTTTTGTGCGCGCTCACCGTCGTAGTTCACTATGATGATGGCGAGTGTGTAGTCTTTGCCCAGCATGGTGAGGCGCTCCTGCCTGCTTCAGCTCGACGGCTGCATGGCGCTGGCGGTGACGATGACAGCCGCGCTGTGCGGAGCCGAACCGAACCGAGCCGAACCCAGGGAGGTGCCCGCCGGATCCCGATCGTCTGCGGCTTTCTGTTCTCTCTCACCCGACTCCGGCTCCGACTCCGGCTTGGACTCCGGCTTCTTCGCACCTCATCGCTCCTCTCCCGGTCCTACACCATGTTCTTCGAGGATCCAGTTTACCGTGTTAAATACAGGCTGCAGAAACACTGTTACGCGGTGTAGAATACGTGCACAGCGCGCACACACACACACACTCACTCACTCACTCACTCATCACCGCCGGGGTCTCTCAGTGCTTTTCTGTTTTTTTGGGGGTTTTATTTTTTTGGTTTCTGGATTTATTTTTCAGATAGAAACCATTGTCACATTTTTGAATACCGAGGGCCCTCAATGTCCAACTTATAAAAGTTATTTACATATAAACTAAAACTGGAAACAAAGGGATGAAAAGGAAAACAAAGATACAGCAGCAGGTATAATAATAAAGTGGTTAAAGACACATGCTTTTAACCGTGACGTTTTCGGTTCGGTTAGTACATAAGGTATTTTACCGTGTTTGCTCCAGCAGAACTTTACACCAAAGGCCAAAAGTGACTTCAGTAGGGCAGCGATACAAAAATATGGATTTTGAAAGGAAATATATGTATGGCTACTGGGTTGCCCCGGACAGAAACATCAACTGGGGATGACAAGATACTTTTAAAAATGGGTCCTATGCACAGTAAAGGGTTAAACATTATACAGATACATGTAAAACATCATACCGATACTATACACAGAAAACCAAGAAAAGTAAATACACAGAGTGAGGTTACAGTTTGACACAGGTATGATCATGTAGCACCTTCTAATAACTTCCAGAAGAGTGTGCAGATATTCCAGAATTCATTGGAGTTTTCATGCAAATTAAATGTCGGATTTTCCAAAAATGAGAACAGGGAACAGGGAACCAGAGCAGAGTACCCGTAAAGTGTCCAGGGCACAGCAACATTGTCACTAATGCGTCTTGGCTTACAGAGGTACGGGGGTGTGGTGGCGCAGTGGGTTGGACCAGGTCCTGCTCTCTGGTGGGTCTGGGGTTCAAATCCCGCTTGGGGTGCCTTGCGACAGACTGGCATCCAGTCCTGGGAGTGTCTCCTCCCCCTCCGGCCTTACACCCTGTGTTGCCGGGTTAGGCTCCGTGACCCCGTATGGGACAAGCGGTTCAGAAAATGTCTGTGTCTTGGCTGCTTCATTTTAACTATCGTCATAATTTTTTTGTTGACAAATTTTAACTGCTACAGAAGAGATGTAATGATTTTGACGTGTCATTTTATAACTTACACACGAAAGGAAAGGAATACACAGTATTAGTCACCATCTACCAGCCATTCAATGCATGAGTGCTTTTCGTCACTTGCGTTGACTTGTGTAAGAGACGTAACGAGTTGCTTTGTAAAATCATAAATGCAGTAGTGACTATGTGTTCTTTGGATAAAATCCAATAGACAATTCAGTGCCACCACAGAATACGGTGTACAACTTGAGGACGCGGCCACAAAAAAGATTGAAAACCAGAGTAAAAGAATACAGTACATGGACATTTAGTTACCTTTTATAATGTAGATATATGGTTCTGTAGGTCAGTGTTAAAGGGGTTTAAAATGAGGTGATGGATTGAATTGATTTTTGTGTGGATTGTGTTTCTCTCCTGGGAGATTTGCTGTGTGGATTGGTGCCGGTGTGTGGAAGTGACTGCGTTTGGGTCCAGAGGGCCTTGAGGACAAAGTGAAGCGAACGGGAGCCGTCAGAGAGCCGGGCTTCTTCGGCCACATGTTCCAGAAGTTACCGTACGTTTGTTTGGAGCCTTTTACAAAAATGCAGTACAAAATATTCTAAAACACGGTCATCTACCCCATCTCCCTCTAATCATACCATGTTTAAAGAGGACAGTAGTGTAGTGATTGGAGCTGCTGTCTTTGGACCCAAAGGTTGCAGGGTTGAATCCCCTCCAGTTGTAGAACCTTTGAAGAAGGTATACTTAGCCTAAATGACTCCAGTAAAATTATCCTGTTTTATAAATAGATAAGTAGTTGTAAGTAACCTTGAATTATAAGTGGCTTTGGAGAAAAGCATCAAAATTAAAGGAATAAAATGTAAAGGAAGCAGAGAAAGCTGATGGTGTGTAAATGAGCAGCATGAGACATTCTGACTTCCACACATAGTCTTTACTGGTTTTTAGTCTCTGAAAGCCATAAAGTTCTGCAATAGTGGCTCGGCCGGTGAGATAAAATTTCTTTATTTATCATAAATAAAATTGTGCTTAAGTTCAGTATGAGACAAATTGTCTGTCCTCCACAATCACGTGTCTGCGTCCAACTCTCTCTCTCTCGAGATGCACGTCACTTGCCTGGACGAAAGTGTGCTCTAAATAATTTAGTAAATTAATAATACATGATGTAAACGTAGCAGTAAATGGAGAGTGTGACCACCGCAACGCTCTGCACAGTCACAGTACCAACAGTTTACGACAACGGACGGACGAGTGTCTGCTCATTTACTCTCCGCTTTCAGCAGTCCTGATATTGGCGGGAAAACGGCGTATTATCGTGCCAGTGCTTGCTGGCAATGCCGCGCTCGCCCGCATCCGCGCGACTGCTTTGCTGAGGAGGCCGGTGCCCAGTCGGGCCCCCGCGTGACCACTCCTTTTGCGTAGACCTGACGAGTCGAGCGCCGAGCGCAGAGAACGGAACGAGCGGCTCCGGACGAGGGAGAAAAGATGGCGAACGACAAGGTGAGCGCGGCTTCGTGCGGGAGCGCCTCGTCTCCTCATGCTCTTCGGTTTACACACACACACACACACACACACAGTGTGTTACTCTCCATACTGTACGTGACCACCTCTCTGCTGCTGGCGACAAAACTGTTTGACTGACACTGGCTGCCGCGGCCGCTCCTCTCCCGCCGCTAATTTTCTCTCTCTCTCGCTCTGACTGATCTCTTTCTGTTTCTCTTCTTGTGTCCGTCGTTGTGTCGGGCTCTTGAGACCCGCGTTTTTCGTCGTATTTTCATAGTTTTTTCCTTTGTGTAGGAAAAGAACGTTTTTTGGGTCCCGCGTTACATTTTTTCCATTTCGTCTTTTTTATCCACGAATCGCATTCGTCCAGACTTAGTCGTGAAAGTGGACACTTCGTGGACGTTTCACTGACTGATCACTTTTGCGCTGCACTGCGTGGAACATAAAAATAAAGTAAATAATAAAAAAAAATAATAATTCGTGTATCGCTCGTCTTTCTGCCAAGTCACAAATGGCTCACGGGGTTAAGCTCTTTATTATTTACTCATTTACTTATACATTTGGGTCATTTTACTCGAGTAATTTGGGGTAAGTACTTGGCTTGCGCAAAGAAGGTACTTTGGGTCCAGGTACCGTAGCAGCTCTACCACTGCAATACTAGCTATCCATAATGTTGATGTAAATCTAAATATTATTGCAATATAATAATTATTAATTAGTAAGTGAATTGCATAATAAAGGTAGTGCTACTAACCACAACATCACAAATAATAGTAACTATACAATTTTAACAACAGGAGAGGACAGCCGGTAGCATAGTGCTTAGGGCTACTGCCTTTGGACCCAAAGGTCACAGGTTTGATTCCCACCCCCAGGTTTAGTACCCTCGAACAAAGTACTTACTGTAAAATTGCTCCACTTAAATTACCCAGCTGTATAAGTTGTAAGTACTTTAACATTATAAGCCCCCTTGGGGAAAAGCGTCAGCTGAAGGTTGTCGGTTCTCGCTCCGTTGTGGTGGAACAACCTCCCCCTCTCACCCAGAACTGCTGAATCTCTGACCACATTTAAGAAGCCGGGTCTTAAAATTCACCTCTTGTGCACTCACTTGACCCATGATCTCTTAAGTTCATATAATGTGTAAATGTTCATGCTCTATAACTTTGAGATCATACTTGTTGAACAACGGATAAACCTTCACACAGCTACTACTGTAATGTAAATGTTTAAGCAAGTCTAAGGCCTGGTTTGTGGTAAGTCTCACATTTTACTTGAGTTTTTCCACTCTTTGTGTCAGGACCCCGTGAGGCAGCTGAAGGATCTTGCACACCTGAAAGGCCAACTGGAGGACATCCAGAAGCGAGTGGAGAACGAAGTGCAGGCTGGAGTCCCGCCGGTCCGTCACTTATCATCATGTCATACGTTTAGAGACCAAAGTCTGCGCCTAGTGGGACTCTGTGGACCTCACAGATACAAATGGAAAATGTTCAGAATTCATTTACGAAATTAATTCTGTATGTGGGTAACAGCTCGAGAAAGCTGGTGCTTTTATAATGACGCTGTTTTTCGTGTCATTTAAGAACACAGACATGTACCCTGAATGTTGCTAGTTTAACTTGAGGACTATGAAATATCCAGATCTTTAAGGCAGTACAATTTAAGGTCTCTTTCTTGCTCTCTTTTAGTGGAAGCTGCTAGTGTAGTGGTTAGAAGGGTTGCCTTTGGACCTAAAGGTTGCAGGTTTGAATCCCAGCTGTAGCACCCTTGAGCAAAGTACTTCTCATTAAAAAATGCTCCAGTAAAATTGCCCATCTGTATAAATGGGTAAATAATTGTAAGTTGCTTTAGAGAAATGTAAGTGAAAGTTATGGTAATAAAACCTTTATGTGAAATAAGTAAACTAATAATAGCAAATTTAATTGTTTTTCTCCCCAGGGTGGCAGTCTGCTGGCATCGCCCTTCCTGAAAGGCTTCCTGGGAGGCTATATTGTGGCCAAGCTGCGCTCCTCTGCACTCCTGGGTGTCATACTGGGAACCTGCACTGGAATTTATGCAGCACAGAACTTTGATGTTCCCAACATTGAAACAACGCTGAGAGATTATATTCAGTCCATTAAAAAAGGCACCAAATGAAAGAGCTGGGAAGTGTCTCCCTGGTCCAGGACAGACATCCAACTATGCCTTTTATTTTCCAGATGCTGCAGAAAATCCTCAAACTGGAAAATGCATGTTTTTCTGTATTTATCATGTTTTTTGATTTATCATTTATGTGCAATAATTTCGAGAGGAAGCATTTAAATGTTTTGTTTACAGTAGTATTTCATTTATGTTAATTAAGCTATATGTAAATGTCACTCTTGAGGGGAAGTAGGATGTATTTTAAATTTATATTCTGAAATTTCCTCTGGTTTACTGGAAATCTAAAATAGTCAAGAGGGTGTCACTGATAAGTATGGAACGTCATTTTAAAGTTTATTTTGGCAACAAAGGAAATGGGGAGCCTGTTTTGGGGGCACGTATGTACCGGTACCTTCAGTGTTTTCTCCATCGCCTGGCTTTAGCCCTCCAGGTAGCGGCTGACCGCACGGTGGGCTGGACCCATGCTGTGTTATGCCAGCTGCTGCCTGGAGCTTCTCCCACCATCTCCCACTTGGTCTGCAGAACCAGGTTCTGCATTTGCTTAATTTCAGAGTGAGCCTGTACCGCAGCACAGGTTTCACTGCGACTTCCGTTGGACCATGCAGCTGACTCCCATCGCAATATCAGTGGCCGTCAGCGCGATGAGGAGCTTCGCAGAATTGCTTTTCTTTCTGCTCCACATAGATGAAGATCATTAAACACTGCATACTTCTGCACTATGATGTATTAGATATTAAACAGAAAAAAGTAGAAATAACAAGTAACTAAATATTACAGTGAAAACCTCATTAGAAATCTCTGTTCTGTTAAGATCATGTTAATAAAGCAAAGTCATTGAGTTGCCACAAACAATAGGGTCAGGAATACTTGAATTCATGGTATTTCTTAGTAAAGGTAAGCAAAGTGAAAATAGATTGGTCTTTTCCACTGTCCAGTTTCTGAGTTTTAAAAGTTCCACAAGCTTCGTGAACAAGAAAACCTTGAGTCTTGGAGCAGTTCCCTAACCAGTTTTCTGTTGCCTTTTTTTGTGTTGTTATTCAAACCAAATGTACTCTTGCTCAATTTTTACATGTACATTTTGAGAGAAATGCATGTGCCTTTATAAAGAGTTTAATTAAAACACTTTCTTAATGCTTTCTCTCTGCATTCGTAAGCCTCTCTAGTAAAGAATTTGTGAATTAGTGACTAAATGAAGAGCTTTTCGTACATTTTATTGATAAACGTTATGTGCATTTATATTTATTTTGTTGACACCAAGGTAAAAAAAAAAAACAGTTCTTTAGTAAGAATCAGCATATTTTATTTGTTAGTTCCAACACAATTCCATATCACTGATACACCATGACCCCCATATCTTTCCCATGTTAGCTTCATATATTAAACATTCTTGTGTTTGAAGGAATTTAACTCAATTAAATGCAGTTAAAAAATTGCTCATCTAATCAGAATATGTGCTGAGAAAAGCTTGCAACATTTCTAGTGCTCTAAGAATAAGCTCAAGTAAAACTAAGATTTCCTTAATAATGAGAGATATGTAAAGAGTTAGGATTCTACGTTGTGCACTTTATGCATCTACTGTAAAAATGTCTTCTACGGTCTATCTTAAAACAAGCTCAAAGCACTGATCACAGCTGGTTAATATTGGCTCAGGATAAAAGATTCCTCAGCTGGAAGTGGCTGGTTCTCTTCACCATCTTGTTGCAGGTTTTATTCCTCTGAAAAAAAAAATATATATATAGACGAGGGGGGCAGTGTAATTCATATTTAATATTTATTTCCTAAAAAGTTTATATGATGATTAAAAAAGACTGCTAAGAGTCTCACCGGTCAGCTCCCCAAAGCTGGACATGGCCATCTCGCCTGCGGCTGAGAAAAGAGAAGAAAAAAATCAATCAGTGTCAGTTATCTTTCAATTTCATTCATTTATAATTAATTTTAAAAAAATTTACACTGTTCTCTGTCTCCATACATAACAAATATCATATAAGACAGGACTACTGATGCTGGAGTTACATCCCAGTTCCTTATACCATACGAGGGGCTGCAGGCTGCTATGCGGATCAAATTACCCCACTTAGAGTCTCAAATGTATTGTTAATAAGTAATTATTATTAAAAACAATTGTTTATTGCTTCTGGGAGAGCTGGTAGCGTAGTGGTTAAAGCTGCTTCCTTTACACCCAAAGGTTGTGGGTTTGAATCTCACCTCTAGCTGTGGTACCCTTGAGCAAAGTATTTACCCTACATTGCTCCAGTAAAATTACCCAGCTGTATAAACAGGTAAATAATTGTATCTTAACACTGTAAGTTGCTTTGGAGAAAAATGTAAATGTTTGCTCATGTGTTTTAAAAGTACTAAAAATGATGGCTTTCTATCAAAACCAGAGTTGATAAGCTGTGCCTTACCGTTGTTACCTGCACACTGGACAACGCCGACACCCTTGGAGCCGGGGATTGGAATCCCGTTCTCATCTACACACCAGCAGTACTTGTTCTGGCACTGCATGGGCAGGTAGTTGCCATCCATGTCACATTGGGGACGGTGGCCGTGGCTTGTCAACATCGCCTCCCGCAGACACTTGGGTTCTGCACAAAGGGAAATGACAGTGAGAAGTTAATAATAATAATAATAATAATAATAATAATAATAATAATAATAATAATATGACCTATTCCAAAAAGAACTCAAACTAATCAGTAGATAACAAGCAATATAACAGTGTGTGGAATGTTGATGAAAATGCATATGTGTGTGTGTGTGTGTGTGTGTGTGTGTGTGTGTGTGTGTGTGTGTGTGTGTGTGTGTGTGCGAGAGACGCAGATTCAGTACTTTGCATGGGTCCGAGTGATGGGCCCTGAAAAAGAAAAGATGCTGAGTGAAAGTCACACCAGGAAACACTCATCACAGCAGATGATCACATTTCTGAGAGCAGCATTAATTATTTTCTCACTGTGCTGAACCTCCAGCTTCATTTTCACAGAGAATGGAAAAAGCTCGAAATCGGACAGCTGCCTGTGGGCACTTTATTCACAGCGGTGTCACACTGTGCTTGTTTTTTCCTTTGCTAATATTGCCCAATATATTCAACCCTATTATATAGCATCAGTGCGAAATCAAAGCGAAGAACAAAGTTGAGTGCGGCAAAGAGCGCGCCTCACTACTTTTGATCAGGGCTGCTGCCACCTGGTGGTCACGCTTAGACTGCACGTTGTTATGGAGACGACGAGACGCCATACTTTCTTGTCATCCTGGTCAATGGTGTCGTCCATCATCATGGGCATGCTGTTAATGGGGACGTTCACCTTCTCGTAGCTAGAAGGCCCTGGAACAGAGCACAGAATAATAAGGAATACTAACCAGAAATACTGAAGACACCGAAAACGTTACCTGGATTGTTCCGTGACGGAGTGATACAAAGTGTGTGCGATGGTACGTGTGAGTGATAAAACGTGTATTTCTGCGGAGAGGCGCTGAGTTTTTCAGCACATGATCAGGCTTTAATGAAAGCGATCAATTACAGTTATTCGTTGCCCAAAGACACGTGCAACAAAGAAAGCATAAGAAGGACAACGATGATGGTTGAAGTAATTTCATAAGATGAACTGAAAGAGAAAGAACACGTTGCAGAGTGGAGGGTGACACTGTGCTCTCACCTGAGGGCTTGTGATGGAGCTGCTTGCTGAAACTTTGCTCCAGGTCCCCCAGTTTGTTCCTCTGGTTGAGGACAAAGTAGACCGAGATGGCCTGGCCAGCAATGAGCAGACAGGCCAACACGGTGAAACCTGCCACCTTGAACGCCTTCTTGTTAGCGGCGGAGTCACTAGGATGGACACGCAGGTTATTTAAGCGATTCTGATATTCAAAATACTAAAACTGTAAACTATTTTTAACAGTCACAGAACTTTTAGCAAAGACTAAACCCAGAGAAACTAATAGAGGAAAAGTTTTATTGTTTGAAAGCACAGCGCATTTTTCGTCCTTTACAAAGTGGATGTCTTTGTACGATAATAACAGAAATAATCTGCATATATCATTTTCTATTAACAATCTCAAAGTGTAAATATCAGCATTTAAAAAAAAAAAAAAAATCATCAATAAATGAACCATTACAAGAACAGAATCATCCGTTATTCAGCAGCAAAGTTCCCAGAATGAACTTTCCTATGATTTACCCATTAATAGAGGGTGTTTTTACTGATGAGTTCAGGGAAAGTACCTTGATGAATCTACAAGAGCTCAAGGGGATTATATTACAAGGAAGACAGTACAGTCCTCGCAACCCTTGTTTTATATGACAAATTAATGAAGAAATAACTAAGGGGTAAAGCAGAGCAGACCGGACACAAAAAGCAGAGTAAAGAGCACATTAAAAATACAGTACTGGTGTTTTAGAGGAGTTTCTCATGGTGCGCAACAAGATGCGGCAGTAGAAGAAAAGTGATCAGATGCTGCTGCCAGAAGCCAGCAGTGTGTAATAACAGTTCAGGTTATTAATACTGTAATAACTGTCCATTAGCATCAATAAGCGCTCGAACAAAGTGTTAAGAAGGAGCACTTTCCAGATCATGATATTATTGCGTTTTTACACTGATCCTGTCCTCACCCGTCCGCACTCCTCACGGTGACCACGGTCTCCCCTCCCGGAGCTCCGAGGAGCGGCTCGTTCTGCACTTCTGCCATCCTCTCAGTCTGCGCGAGTGTGTGAAGTGTGTGTGCGCGCGCGCCTGTGTGTGTGTGTCCTTCTTTCCGCCGCGGTCCACCTGCAGTGTGAGTCCGCACCGCCGCGCGAGATGCTTTACAACGCGCGCCGCGCAGACCGTCCGAGAAGGAGGAGAAGTGGGAGCTCGCGGACGCGGGGAGCGCAGGTGGACCGAGCGTCGGGGGCGCGTCGGGCTCGCGCCGCTTTTTGCTCATTGGCCGCCGAGCGGAGCGTCACCAGTTGGCGGAGCAGACAGCGCTCAGTGTGAGCGCGCGCGCGCACCGGCTGGCAGCGCGAGCCGCCGTTAAGGACGCCGCCGTTTCCCACTGCTGCCTCGGGGGCGGAGGGTTACCGGGTCGAATCCCGCTCCCCGACAGGTGGTAGAGTGAGAGCAGGCCGTGGCACGAAGGGAGAGATCGGGGTAAAGGCGATCACGTGACCCCGCACACCCGCGTCTCGGCTCCGTTATCGCAGCGTCGGTCTGACACTTTTCTAAAAGAGAGACTTAAGTTAAAACCTTCCTGAATTTAATTATTCACCCTTCCATACAGCTGAATAGTCTGAGCTCTGGAGCAGTTTACGGTAAGAATCGTGCTCAATGGGTACTACTACGACTCACTTGCGATTCGACCCTACAACCTTTGGGCCTAAACTAAAGGTCAGCACTCACTGCCCCCCGAGCTGCTTCGGCATTACAGTAGAATTGCACAGCAGTAAGTTATAAATCCACATGCAGGTCCAGCGCCAGTGACATGATGTACATACTATAGGGGGGGTAATTTTTACACGAAATGAAGTGACGCTCCGACCTGATATATTATGGTACACACATTTAATAAATGAGTACGAGCGCAACACAAGCTCGGTGACCTCACACGGGAATTAAATCGTCAGTTGACACAACGCATCAAACACGAATCTGAAATTTTGCGAAATTCCTGGCGGCGGTTCAACTGAAACAGAAAGCGTAAGAACATCTTTATTGCTTTTAAAATCACGAAGTCCCTCTCAATAAACGTAAAAAGAGTTCAAAAAAAGTGGACCAAATTATTATGAAATCGCTATGACAAACACAGAGTAATAGTAGTGTTACACGGACATTGCAACATGTCGACACATCTTTTTAAACACTTTTTTCGATTGTGGAAGGAACCTGAAAGTTTTGCGCTTCCTTATTTCATACAAGGGATTTTATTTGCGGTAAATCCCCCCCTGCGTTCCTCTCCAGTGACGTCATCCAGCGGCAAAAGAGACTCCGCCCCCTAACCGCATCAGCGCGCAGTTTCAACTTTTGCTTTGTGTCTTCGAGAAAGAAAAGTGTTTGGTTGCGGATGGGCTGGTTCTGGTTTGAAACATGATTAAAGGGTGCAGTGCTAAACCTCCTCACAACTGATTTATGATATAACACAGTATAATAATTATAATACATTTATTTAGCAGACACTTTTCTCCAACAAACTCTATGTAGTGTTATCAGCCCACACACCTTCTTCACCACAGTGACTTACACTGGATCACTCATCTATACATCAGTGGAACACACACACACACACACTCTCTCTCTCTCACACACTGTGGGGGAACCTGAACAGCATTTCTTCGGACTGTGGAAGGAAACCAGAGCATCCGGAGGAAACCCGCACAGACACGGGGAGAGCATGCACACTCCGCACAGACTAAGCAGGGATTGAACCCATATCCTTTCACACCATCCAGGTGCTGTGAGACAGCAATGCTACTGGCTGTGCCACCATGCTACCCAGAACATAGAGAATGAAAGATCTACAGCACTACATAAACAGGAACCAGTTTTACCCACAGTTTGGTCTTTCACCTGCGTTTTAAATGGCCAAGAGAAACGCTGCTGTGGTCTGGCGTTGTGCGCAGGGTGTATCCTGCCTCACTAGTGCCTTGTGCTGCCAGCATGGGCTTTGAACCCTGCGTTTTAGGTTAAGTTGTTATTGATAGCGAGTGAATGAGAAACTATTAAATCACATGTTAAATGGACACAAGTAAATAATTTTTTCATGGTGCTTCTTTCTACTTTTCATGACCACTTGGCAACATGTTACTTTTTAACTCTACAGGCTACACGACTCTGCTTCTTCTCGTACACTAAAGCCATAACGAAATGCTGCAGATGGTCCCTGTATAAGATCTGCTGGATCTGCTCGTATCTCACAACTCGCTCTCCACAGCTCCAGATCCAGGCCATGGTGATGTCCTTCCCGAACAACCTCAACTCCCTCCTGTTTGCTCTTCCAGCCTCTGCTATCAAGCCTCTCCAGCTGATCAAGAATGGAGCAGCGTAACTTGTGTTTGACTTTCCAAAGTGTTCCCAAGTATCTTCCCTTTCTATTTAATTCCAGTGGCTTCCTGTCGCTAGTTGTGTCAAGTTCAAAACTCTGGTTACGGCCTACAAGACGGTCAAAGAATATGCACTCCAGTGTCTACAGGACCTTATCACCACCTACACCACTTTGCTCCTCTGCTTAGTCCATTGATACGGATATCTCGTTGAATGTGCTCCCTCTTACCCTCGGAACTGCTGAGTCCCTTTTGTGCTACAACACATAGTAAGAGCAAAAAAGCTGTATTTGAATTTTCTTTACAACAAGTAGCTCAAATTAGAAATGTTGTAGTCGACCACCACAGTGAATGCCCTTTCAGCAAGTGCTCTCTCATGGAATTGGGATGAATGACATCTGCAAGAAAGTATTTGTAATGTTATCAAACACAATGGTGCCTCTGTGACAGGTGCTGTGGGGAAAAACCGTGGATATGAAAACAAAAAATAAGACAGCCGCTACGTGTGTGAAATAAAAGGCCGTAACTTAAAGAAAACATCAGTTTGTAGAAACATACTGGGTAAAATGCCTGAAAACAAAGGTCTACAGAGAGAGAGAAAGAACTGCTCAGAGTATCAGTTCTCTAAAAGATAGCTGGGGAACTCCAGCGTCCTGAATCACAGCGCCAAACCCACACATCACTTAGTCAAAGAAAAAGTTTAATCTTTATTTTGGCTTTTTATTGAGAAGGGAAACACTTTTTGGACCCACATATATTTTGGGAAACAGGCCAGAGAACTTTCATACTTAAATTATCTGATAATTGACCTAATTTACATACCTAATAATGTGATTTTTTTTTTTTATGAAGCTGCCGCATGCTTCATCAGTTTTGCTCTAGGCCATCAGCCAAAACGTTGTTTTTTTCTTCAAAGACCAGATTCACATAAGAACTGTCTGTTGAACAGACACTCATTTTGGTGTGCGGACTAAAACATTAGATTTCCTTGGATTTTCCCACAGGCGGAGAGACAAATCCACTGAATTACCAACAAAATTATTGTATTTTTTTAAACTGTAACCCTACTGTAATCAGAGACTTGCCAGTGCGAATCTCACTTGTCTCAGGATTTCTTAGACTTACATACAACCCGTAGTTACGAACCACCTTCCGTAAAGACTACTATATTAAACTACTAGACTAAAAGGCAACCTTTGCAGAAGCAGAAATCAAGGCAGGTCATTGGGGACATTTGGTTCTGATCCTAATACATTTAGACTACACCCACTGAGAATAATTTGCACATATTTTCCATGCCATATTTTGCAGTGTACGAGGATAAGTCAAAAAGCGTCCGCAACAATATTAATACACACACACACACACACACACACACACACAGAGTCTGAAGCTGCTTGTCCCGAGCGGGGTCGCGGCGAGCCGGAGCCTAACCCAGCAACACAGGGCGCAAGGCTGGAGGGGGAGGGGACACACCCAGGACGGGACGCCAGTCCATCACAAGGCATCCCAAGCGGGACTCAAACCCCGGACCCCCCAGAGAGCAGGACCCGGCCAAACCCGCTGCGCCACTGTGCCCCTCTACAATATTGATAGACAAGTTAAAAAATTTTTGCGGATACTTTCTGACGCTTCCTCCCGTGACGCTTGATTTGAACTAGATTTCTCTTTAAAACAGCATAAATGAAATCAGTGGTGCAACAACTTGTCAGGTATGCAGAGGCCAAAAGATATTAACATGAATTCATACTATTCAGTATTTAATCCCCTATTATACAGTGTGCTGAGTGAAACACGTTAACCAGCATTTCTCTGACGCAGGGTCAACTTTTTCATGTGAATGATCTTCATGGCAGAGGGAGCCCAGGGCCCTGAGGGCACACTGTGCAGCTGGTCCGTGAGCTTTGGTTCTGGAACAACACAAACTGTTAGAATAACTAATGTCACCTGAGGAAAACTACATGAGAGCATATAAGCATAGTTTGAAAAAAACCGTACTGACTGCTAAACTGCACCATCTGGATGTTATTAAGGCATATGAGATCATACAATAAATAAAACCCTTTTTATTCACCATTCAAAGAGTCATTGTATCAGTATATCAGTTATATAAAAAGCAGTAAGTTCAGGTAAGTATATTTCACAGAAAAACTTATGTATGTACATTTACATGTATTCATTTAGCAGATGCTTTTCTCCAGAGTGATGTACATCTCATAGAAAATACAATGTGTTCATTACATGAGCAGGAAGAGACACTTAGATGCAGACGTGTGATTCTTAAGTGCAGTTCGTTTGTTTCTTTCCACCATATGAACCATACAGCAACATTACCGTTATTACCTGTAATCTGATTTACAAGTCTTATTTAATGTAGAATTCCCCGGGATCGGTGGTGGGGGGGGCAGCCACTGGCACTTGGACCCACAGAGGTTTTTTTCCCTTGACTTTCAGTTGGGAGTTTTGTTCCTTTTCTCAGTGGGCAGTAAGGTTACTTATAGCTTTATAAAAGCATTGATAACATATTACGCCACTCTGTAGTCAACTGTCTTTGTTTCTTTGTTCTGACGGCTGTGTTCAAGCGCTCTGTGTCACTGCGTGAGAAGAGCTCGCTATAAAAATTAATTGTATTGAACTGAATGTTCGTCACACGAGTAGCTGCATGAAACTTTATCCGAACGTCCATGATTCCCGATCACCTTCCTAGTAAAAAATTTCCCCACTCGCCCTTTTTGCGGGCAGGCTTACTCCTTCAAGCTTGGGTCCTCTACCAGAGGCCTGGGAGCTTGAGGGTTCGGATATATATTTTGACATACATATAAACGTTTACGTTACATTATGGGAGTAGCTGTGTAAAGGTTTATCCGGCATCATCTTAAAGTTATAGAGCGTGAACATTTACACCTTACATGAACTTAAGAGATGATGGGCGAAGTGAGTCTGGAAGAGGTGAGTTTTAAGACCCTTTTTAAATGTGGACAGAGATTCAGCAGTTCTGAGTGAGAGGGGGAGGTCGTTCCACCACAACGGAGAACCTCCGTGCTTTACTTTAATTTAGGGTAAGTACCTTGTTAAAGGGTACTGCAGCAGCAGGTAGTATTTAAACCTGCAACTCTTGAGTCCAAAGGCAGCAATGTAGCCACTTCTCCACCCGCTCAGCTGAGATCAGCTCGTACCAGCTCGAGCCCTCTTTTGCCTCCAGAACAGCATGAATTCAGCAACAAGGTGCTGGACATACTGTATCCCTCAGGCTCCTCACATGATGCTGTCTTGAAGGCTTTGTGCAGTTTTTGTACATTTTTTGGAGACACATTCATTACAGCAACAACACATTCCACCAGTTTTGCAAAAGAAACTGATTTGATGAACCAGGCAACGTCTCTCCACCCTTCTGTCACCCAGGCTTGGTGACTGCATGTTCACCTGAACCTCATCTTCTCGTTCAGAGCACACGAGAGATGAACCCGGTGTGGTCTCCTCCTATATAGCATCTGCTTCAAGCTCTCGCAACAACACTGTTTCACCGAACTGTTATTTTTGCTCTTTGTGCTACTTTTAAGGAGTCTGGCCATTCTCCTCGAACCTCTCTCCTAATGACGCATTTTCTCCCACAGAGGTTCTGCTGGGTGGATTTTTTTTTTTTGTTTGTTTGTTTGTTTATTCCACTATTCTCTATAAACTGCAGGCACAGAGAGTCCAGGAGTGTGGCTTTTTCAAAGCGGCTAGAAGCATCACGTCTGGCACCAGCAGTCATAACATGATCAAAATGCCTTAGATCACGCTTCTTAGCTCCTCCTAACCCTAATTCCAAAGTCACCGAACCTGCCAAGCCTGTCTACTTGCTTTATATATACTTACATGGTTTGGTGTTTGGAGGAGCAAACCGTGTACCTTACCGAGCAAGTGTCCGTCGTCAAGCGGCTGGAGAGTGGACGTCTTTGCCTTGTGGGTGGTCTGTGGAACAATAGCAGCTACCTGGTACCATCTCTTAACTGACTTGATGCTGAGGATGTATTATGTAGTAGGCGTCATACCGTAGTCACAGAACTAGCGTGAGTCTTCCTTCACTTTTTATCCGCCTGTGTAAATGTGTAAGGAGTAGAACATTTTTTACCATACAGCTCACTTGCAGCGAAGGCATCATGTAAGGAGACTGATGGCGCTGATTAAACACTATTTTAAAGAGCTATGTGATTCGTATTGCTGCTTCTGCATTGGCTTCCTATAGCTGCCCGGATCAAATGTAAGACCCTGGTTATGGCCTACAAATAAATCAAAGGAACTGCTCCCAGATATCGAGAGGACTCAATCAACCGATACACCCCAACCAGACTGCTGCGCTCTTCCACATCTGCCCGCTTGGTGGTCCCACGTACGAAAGGTAAAGGCTACCAGTTGCCCCACATGTACATAGGTTCACAGCCATTCAAATAGGAATCTGATGCAAATATTGATGAGGGCCGCGGACAGGTCACCTGCAGGAATTTGGCTTCCTCCGCTGAATCGTGTGCCTTCTTGTCTTTGCGAACTCCACAAAACCCTGAACGTGTGCAGCGTGCAGCACGGGAGTTCGTTCAAAGTGAACATTACAAAATATAACTGCACAGTGATATTCTCCACGACAGGCCAGAACAACACTGAGTGTAAAGGAGAATATTTTGAGGGCGAATGGGTGACCACCTGTCAAGCCAGCTCCGTGCGACCTTGAAGACGACGTACGTTGCGAAGTCATTTTTCACCGTTTACCGCATTTGTACACAAGCTCCCAGCAGAAATGCAGTTTTCAGAGGTAAATTACTGAGACACGCTTGATCCGTGCCAAAGCCTCTCTCACGTGCGCCTTCAGTACGATGGCTTTCTTCTCTAAGGTACTGGAAATATTCAAGCTGAAAGTTCAGCACATCTGCTCTCATTATAATTTAGAATGAGTGACTGATGGAGAAGCGGGCGACGAGCTCTCGAAATTCTCTAATGGCACTCGAGAGAGCGAAAGGGCCCATTAGGAGCATTTTGATGGAAAAGCAGTAAGTCACACATGCACAGCTCTCTGGTCATGCAGAGGAGCAGCTAAACTGAGACTTCGCCATCTGAAACAAACGTTCAGAGTCTGTGTGTGTGTGTGTGTGTGTGTGTGTGTGTGTAAGCTGCTCGCCAGTTGCCCCCATCCCACCCCTGGTGGCCATCAGCTTGATGTGAACGGCAGCAATACCCTAACCCTGGTACCTCTGAGCCATATCCTCAGAGGCCAGGATAGCAGCTTGGGGGTGGGGGGGTCATTCATCTCTAGCCACCTTCTCCTTCATCCCACCTGTCACGTAGCAGCTGGCATCATTCACCTCCAGATCACAAAGTAACTTGTAGCAATTTAAGTCGTTGCTGGGTCGTGTGGAACGATCATTCTGCGCTCCCTAAATGTGACAGTCACTGGGCATTGTGGTGCACCGTGCTTTACCGTGGTTTCATAGTCTGCTTGTTCAAGCAACATTCTGGTGAGAGTCTGAAAAAACACGCTGAAAAAAACAGGGTCAAGAGTGTCACCTTCTGACCATCACATAGGGACAAACGGTGCTGTGCTTGTTAGAACAGAAAATGCAGTAAAAATGTGCTGTAGGGAAAAAGGCATCATTTACCACCTTAATGTAAATAAAATATTCATTTAAATGGCAGCACTCAATGCATTAACAAAGAGCCAATTTTGCACATAAAAATTGTTATATGTTCCTGATCGTCCTTTTTATTACCTTTTATTTCTACTCTCAGTACTGATTTCGGTGTCTTTAAAACCCCCCGTTCTGTTGTTTTCCCCCAGAAAGGTGTTTTATGAGAAATTCACTGTAACATGGTCATAAAAAGTGAAAGAGAACTGAAAGTTACAAAGGAACTGTGTATCACCAGGACCTGCAGCGCAGCATGGAATTGTAAATATCCAATTCACTTGGCGGCACGGTGGCACAGCGACTAGCGCTGCTGTCTCACAGGGCCTGGGTGGTGCGAGAGGACATGGGTTTGATCTCTGCTCAGTGTGGGTGGAGATTTCATGTTCTCCCTGTGTCTGCATGGGTTTCCTCAAAGGTGCTCTGGTTTCCTCCCATACTCCAAACACATGCTGTTCAGGTTCACCCATAGTGTGTGAGTGACAGAGAGTGTGTGTGTTCCACTGATGTATGGATGAGGGAGCCATTGTAAGTAGTGTATCTCGCAGTGTAAGTCACCGCGGTGAATGAGGTGTGTGGACTGGTAACACTACATGGAGTTCATTGGAAGTCACTTTGGCGAAAAGTGTCTGATAAATAAATTTACCACTTTATACAGCTAGTTAATTTTACTGGAGCAATTTGGCATAAGTACCTTGCTCAAGGTTCCTACAGCTGGAGGTGGGATTCAAACCTGCAACCTTTTGCATCAGCAGCAGCAGCTCTTAACCACCACGCTACCGGCTGTCCCTATCTTGCTCTCACACCAGTGGAGGAGGTGCTCTGGTTTCCTCCCACAGTCCAAAGACATGCTGTTCAGGTTCCCCATAGTGTGTGAGTGACAGAGAGAGAGAGAGTGTGTGTGTGTTCCACCGATGTATGGATGAGTGACCCAGTGTAAGTAGTGTATCAAACAGTGTAAGTCACCGTGGTGAATAAGGTGTGTGGGCTAGTAAGACTAGAAAGAGTTCTTCAGAGAGAAGTGTCTGCTAAATAAATGAATGTAAATATAACAGTATCTGTAAATAATGCCATTCAGTCAAGTCAGATTCCTTGTGAGACCACCAAACCCTACAGTGGATGAGCGATTATGGATGGATGGGTTAGGTGGAAAATTCCCACAGAAGGAATGTGATGGTAACAATCAGTATGAGGCACCCCCAAGATTTCCAGCTATTTTTCAGTTGTCATTTGCAACAATTCTTCCTGTTCATTAAAAATTAATACTTCATTTTCTCATACCAATCCTTTATATCAGTCAACATCTATGTTTCATGCTTTTAAGTCTGACTTGTCATTATGGGGGATGGAAAAAAACTGAAAAAGAATTAATTATTGCTTCTTGGATCTGACTAACCTGCAGCAGAGCAGGGAAAATAAGCACTTTTGCCACATTGACAAAATAATGTTACTATTTTCTGTGGGAAACATGGCACCAGTAAATGTTATTTTATATAAAATTGACTTTTATGGATCATATTCAGTCCTGTAGTGTTGCAGTTCAGTAGGGTTGGCATTTGTTGTACATTTACAAGGGGGGGGGGGTGCACTCCTTATGTTCAAGCAATTCTAAGGTGTTTCCCAAATTAATCAATTTAGCCCATTAGTTTTCAACCACATACACATGAAGCATAGCAGAAAGAAGTGTTATACCTTCAATTGTTAAGGAATTAAAAAATAATTCGGACCATAATTACTTTCACATTAACACTATCCAAATAATAACAGTGGGAAATAACAAAAAAGACAGTGGTATTTTTATTTGTCAATTAATATCACAAAAATATTAGCTACACAAAAATACAACCATAATTACATTATTGTACAGTCCACTTAATTATTACTATTATTACTGCTATTTATTTCAACCATTCTTTGTTAATACTCAGCAAAATACAGGCTCTTTGAGAACACAGAACTGGCAGTGTGAAACTCACTGGGTCTGAGAGGAGATGGGGAATGAAAAACATCCATACTGTTCCGGGATTTTGATTAAGACAAAGTTGTTTCACACATAAACCCCAGTAAACATTCCATGTGCAGCTTCATGTTTTAAATAAAAAAAATTTAAACATTACATATATATATACTGTGTGTGTGTATATATATATACACACACATATACATACAGACACCCCCTCTACATACGTAAATTTGACTTGCATAAATCCAGATTTACGTAAAAAATTCCCGGCATACACACTATTTACGGATAGTGTTTACGCAAAACGTCTGAAATATGTTAAGCTCAAGTTGGCGTAACCAGACAAGGCAGGAAGCTGCATCTTCCCAGTTCCTGCCAGTTTTGAGCCGTAAACGCATCTCCTCTCATTAGCGTAGTGCTTTTTCCCTATATTTTTTACCCATTTCCTTATTCACAGAGCCTGGTGGTAAACGTGCACTTGAAGGAAAACGAGAAGCGTCTCGCAAGCGTACAGCAATCGATTCGGAGATGAAATTGAAAATAATAAGGAAGTATGAAGGTGGTAAAGATTATGGTCTATAGACGGGAACCATGTTGAGCCGTATCGACTATAAATACGATAGTGAAGGATGCTGAACGTATAAAGAAGCGGTGAAAGGAACAGCTAGCATGAAAACAACAATAACGAAAAAACGTCAAGGTGCAATAACTGAAATGGAACAATAATAAATTACGCAACAACAGCACCCTCGTGTGTGCCAACATACCACTAGATATAAAGTAAACGCGCACGTACAATAGCGTATACGTACCGTATGCAGTCAATTTTTTTAATTAAATTATGCTTTACAGAAATGTAAAAATTTATTTAATTGAATAGGCCTATGTCTTACTGCAGTATTTAACATTTCTGACAATTATATTGTGTAATTTTTTCTAACCATGTTTGCAACAAATGCAAAGGAAATGAGAAGGCTTGGCTCTGTAACAGAGGGGGAGGGAATCTGACATACGTACATTTCGAATTACGTAAGTGGTTGAAGAACGGTCTATTTGCGTAAGTCGAGGGGTGTCTCTATGAGTGTGTGTGTGTGTGTGTGTGTATATATATATATATGTGTGTGTGTGTGTGTATTTACACACACACACACACACATATATATATAGTGCCTGTTCTCTGTAGCTCTTCAATTTTTAGACCCTTGGACGCTCTTAGACTCTGCACATGCATTCAGTATTCGGGTTGCAACACCGTACATTCGGAAATCCTACTAGCACTGCCCCTCGTTTTTAACATGATGCTGGTAACATTCATTAATTTACATTTTCAAACCGAACAACAAAATGAAATCAGTGGTTATTGTGCATCGATCAGTTACGGTCAGCTGGCCGCCCGTTATGACTTTTACACCGCAGTGCCCTCAGTAACAGAAATTGGATACCAATCACGGAAGTGGATTGCTCGCCGCCAAAGCCCTGCTCGGCTCTAGCAGCAATATTTATTCCTTTTGGCCAAGAAACAAAACTGTGTGCTTTTTTGCCAATATTATGTTATTAAGTACAGCTACTGTAGAACTGAAATATGAACGTTCACATTATGCACAGTATGAGCAGATTAATTTAGTGATACGTCAAAGAGAAGTTTCATAGCTGCTAAGATATGAATTCTGAAATACATATTTCTTTGTATCCCCCCAAGATCCCCGAAACATAATTTATCTGGGGAATGAGAAACAATGAAACTAACAGGACCACACAAAAATGTGTTTAAAATGATAAACGCCTTCATCCAACCTATCTTAAGGGACCAAATGTTTGAGACTCATCATAATGTCCAGAATAGGAAAAGTGCTCTTCAGGTCATGAAAACATCATCATCAATGGTTACGTGAAAGAGAAAGAAATGACCAGAGAACAGATTTGAAAGGCTGAATTAAAAAAATAAAAAAATAAAAAAAAGTGAGTTGAAATAAAGGTAAAACTTGTGTTCCTTAGCACTTTCTCACTTCAATTATAATTTTAAATTTAAATGGAATTCCATTCCATTGGAACAGTTTAGGGAACCCAGGGATGCACGTTATTTTCTCACATTATTTATGATACTCACAGGGCCCAAAATGCAATGCGCACACAACAACACTCAAGCAAACAATTTCAGATGGGGAATTACCTTTGCATCATAAAATTAGGCAAAGGCTATTTTTACTGTTCTGAACAGACGATACACCGTTGAGGTAATTTACACTTCTCCTGCAGATTTTTAACCATGCAGTTCATATCAAAACAAAAAACAGTCCTTTTATACACACACACACACACACACACACACACACACACACACACATATATATATATATAAAAAAAAGACTAAAGTGGTTGTTCTCACCGTGGGCATATGTGTACGCTAACCTCAATCTATCATGGTAAAAATATCTTGTGGAAGCAAACTGATTGAAAACGTTTCCTTTGGGAGGTAGAAGTGATCATGGTCAAGAGGCCGGGGGCTCAGAATGTCATAAAAATGATTACATTCACTGTACTGTCATTTATTTACATCAAAACGAGGCATGACGTCAATGAAATAACCAAATGGCTCCAGAATGAATCCCTTCTCACAAGTACCGATGTCTCAGAATGAATGTAAAAAGAAAGCATTATAATCTTGCTTAAAATATAACAAAGCCATCAATTTTAGGCAAATTTTTAATTTTCACTGTGATAGCTTATCTGTGATTCCCATATTGAGGAAGTTACTTATCCTAAATTGCTCCCGTAGAAATTACCCAGCTGTGTACATGGGTAAATAATTGTAAGTTGCTTAATATTGGGGTGGCACACTGGTACAGCGAGTAGCGCTGCTGGTGGTGTGAGGGGACATGGGTTTGATCCCCACTCAATGTGTGTGGAGTTTACATGTTCTCCCCATGTCTGTGTGGGTTACCTCCAGGTGCTCTGGTTTCCTCCCACACTCCAAACACATGCTGTTCAGGTTCACCCATAGTGTGTGTGTGTGTGTGTGTGTGTGTGTGTGTGTTCGTTCCAGTGACGTATGGATGATCGACCCCGTGTAAGTAGTGTATCGAGCAGTGTAAGTCACCCTAGTGAATAAGGTGTTTGGGCTCATAACACTGCATAGAGTTCAGTGGAAGTCGCTTTGGAGGAAAGCATCTGACAAATAAATGTAGATTTATAGCAAGCAATAAATACTGTCAGGGAAAATTCTCTTGACTGTACATAATTAAAACCAATGAAGACAACCAGCGATAGAAGAATGCAAATTACTACCTTGTGTTTTTTCCAAAATACCATAAAGACAAATGATTAATCAATTGATCAAGTGTTCGATATGTGTCCAGTATGTGTCTCGATGTGCTCTTTGTGCCGAGTGCGAACGAAGACCCTCAGATCCTGCCAGACCGCAGCGCTCCAAGGACAAATCCCACTTGTGTTACACTTTTGTTGTCTTTTCTGTTTGGTTTTCTTGCATTAAAGATTGAATTAATACATAATCAGCGAGTATCAGGTATGTATGTTTTGTGATCATTAATTCAATGGGACGTAACAGCTATGAAACGCTCATGAGCACAGGTAGATGTGTGTTCACACGGTATTACAGTATTAAGGTGGCTAGAATCATTACTGAAGGGAAACTGCCGCATAAAATTGTGTTATGATGTAATGTGTGTCACTTCGGGGGTTCAAGAATTCATAAACTTTTTGCCATTGGTGTTAATGATAATTCCGTCTTTGAGTTTTCAGAGTTCACGTTACGAAGGGTCTTCAGCAATGCATTGCCATCATACAGTAAGACACCATTTTTGGCAAAACTTGATCAACCGAGTATGACGACAACGATGCGCCTTCTAAATGTCGTCATATTCACATTTTTTTGTTTTTAAAGGGGCTCTAAAGCGCTACAAATGTATTACTACACCTTGGACCTGTAACACATTTCTGACTGGATACATTACCTTCCCCCCCCCCCCCCCCGAAATTAAGGCAACAGACTGCAGAAATGCTGAGTTCATCATACATATTTTTTTAAAATTCCAAGCAGAATTTAAGTCATCTGTCAGTCTGAAGTATTTTTTTCTTCCTGCCCAGCTATTTGTAGAGAATGAACAAAAAGAAAATCATCTTCTGTGACTATAAACAGTTTTTTGCTTCTTCCATATCATCGGGGGGGGGAGGGGAGGGGGAAAAAAAAAAAAAAAAAAAGAAAAGATTTTGTCATTTATTTAGCAGTTACCTTAATATATTCTAGTGCCATACCAACCTCAACAGGTCAAGTTTGTTTAAAAAAAAAAAAAAAAAAGGGGGGGGGGGGGGGAATTCAAACAAATAATTTACATAAATCCTTTCTGGCACTCCTCACTATTTTAATGGCTAGCTTAGATAAGCACTGGCATCGTAACGTGAAATCTTACATCCAAAATACTATTTGCTGCCCCGTGTGTGTGTGTGTGTGTGTGTGTGTATTCTGTCTCTGTAAATGAAAAACGGAGGGGGCATACACAAGGATTCAGAATTTGACCCCTCCAGCCCGCTTTCCGCTGTCTCCCTGTCACTGCCAACACGATGCAAAGAGAGACCTTTGTTAAGGGGGTAGTTGCAGGAATTCAACAGCAGTTCTTCACAAAGTCTTGGCCTGATCCATTGCGGATCACCCTTTCCTCTCCGTTCCGGTCCCACCCGGAGCTCGCAGCCGACCTCGGGCTTCCCGCGGTCTCTGGAGCGCGGGGGGGACTTTGGCTCCGCTCGTCTTTCGGCTCCCGGGCCGGCAGCACCGGTCCCTGCCCTCATAGGGGGCGGAGGGTACTTCCGATTTGCCCTGTTTTCCAGGTGCCCGGCCCATCGCCTCTACCTGTTGCTGACCAGTTCCTCTCTCAGCCAGCTGGGCAGAGGCTGGCCCATCTTGTATAGCAGCTTGGAAAGCTCAATGTTGTGCTCTCTGTAGTACTCCTTGAGGAAGGACCGGGACTGCAGGGAAGCACATGGGAAGCGTCAACGTTACTCTTAATAGAGTGGGGTCAAAAATCAAAAACTCATCGACAAACACACGAGGCTACAAAACGAAGCCTATTTGCTGTACACCACACCGCTCTCACGTTACCCTGCTTACACGCTTTCCAGGATGGGAAGAAAATGGGCACATGAAGGATTCCCCTGCGTTTCTCCTGCAGAGTTCAAGGACCAGGTTACCCTGAGTAGAACACGTGCGGAGCCCCTTCGCTTCGGAATCTGGTTCCACCCACGTCTGCCGTACGAGTTGAAACTCATTGACTACGTGACTAATTAACTTTGACATTGGTGCCAAAAAGCATCAAGGTCACGTCAAAAGAGTTGACTGAAATGTGTGGCTGGTTTTTCACAATGCTTCAGTCACACCAGGGAGATGGAAAGTGGAGATCAGGGGACTCTTGCTCGCTTCTGAAAAGCAAATCATGCTGAGGAGATGAGGTCAGCTTTTCCATGGGAGCCCTTCATGAGCCTGGAGCTCAGCCTCATCACATCAAGATCTGGATTTTATTTACCGAGGTTTGACAGAGGTGAAAATTTGGGATTTTAAGGGCAAAAATGTAATCTTGTGACTAAGACAGAGTTCAGTGAAAATTAAATGTCAGGAAAAGTTCATTACGATTTTCTTCATTCCCCACTGAAATACTCCGTGCACTAGTACAAAACCCAATCCTTAAGGATAACAATAATAATATTGCAGTAACTCAGAAGTAACTCAAATTAAATTTCATAATGAGTCTAAAGCATGGTTTGATAGGTGTTGGTTAGTTCTTGGAAAAATAAACATTAATTCAGGATATATACACTCTATAGGGGATGATACATGATATAAGGAACTCTAAGGCAATTAATTCAAGTAGTTTAGGGGAGTCGATATTTGCATAAAATTAATGAATAAAAAAGCACTTACAGAAAACACACTTCTAGAAACGACAAATACTTGATAAGTTATATGAAGTATCAAATACATATCAGTGCCTATGTTAGTCTATGTACGTGCCATTATAAATTATAAAAAGGTACACGTAACATGATTGAATGATAAATTGGCGTTACTAATCGAGCCGATACACAGCGCTGTTTGGAAGTATGTGAACCCCACAGGGAAGCTCATTATTCTTGTAGAAAATATTAAACTTATTTTATCAAACTCTTAAATCTTAATTAAAATTACCAAGCAATTAAGGAGCTGCTGGTAGCACAGTGGTTAGAAGTGCTGCCTTTGGACCCAAGGATTGTAGGTCCAAATCCCACCTCCATCTGTTGTACCCTTCAGTAAGGCACTTACCCCAACTTACTCTAGTAAGGTTACCCAGCTGTATAAATGGGTAACTTACTGTAGGTAGCATGAGATTGTAAGTGTGCAGAAAAGTGTTAAATTAATAAATGAGTATGATTTACACCCCTGACTCTACTTACCTACTTGATTTAATCAAAACAACTTGGGCTTCACTTTTTACACCTGCACTACCTGTGTGTTTCTACTACACACAAGAGTTCCTCTAAAGTAACATATGGATTTGGTCATTACACACCTATTGTGTCACATGAGAAAGACTGATTCCCGTTAAATAACCATTTCGTGGTAAAATTAGGGGACACAAGGGCTTCACATACTTTGAAGCAGCTCTGTATGAGCCAAGCCTGAGGTTTTCTGCAGTATCGCTGGGGAATAAAGATCTGCGGAAATTCTAACCCTGGTTGTTCAGCTGCAAACTGTAAAAGTGTAATGAGGAGTATTTCAAAAATAGAATGGGTTTCATAGCCATGGTTTCCTCCAAAAAATTTATCTAAACCAGGTTTATAAGCATCTACACCTGTGTGTGTGTGTGTGTGTGTGTGTGTGTGTGTGTGTGTGTGTGTGTGAGAGAGAGAGAGAGAAAGCTGGGGGAAAGAAAAGAGAGAGAAAAAGAGGGATCCCTTGTGGGGATATTTAGAGGAAAAAGGATAATAACCTGAAAAACTGACCTTGTGAAATTTCCCCAGAAGATAAAACACTGTTTTAAGTTACTGATTTTTTAATGGAAGTTGGGTCTCTTGGAAGTCAGCTGTTATATGTTCGTTCTGTTCTGCTGGGCTTTATTAAGAAAAATGTTAAGTATGAGTAGGAATAAAGACCCACAGTGGTCAGCAATAAAAGGCGTGTGTGTGTGTGTGTGTGTGTGTGTGTGTGTGTGTGTGTGTGTAAGAGAGCGAGAGAGAGCAATTAGAAATTAATATCTTAGATAAATAAAATAAAAAAAAAATTTAAAAAAAAGATCTTACATCTGAGTCCATGTCTGGGTACTTCCTGCCTTTACTTTTTCCCAGGCACTTTGTCTTCCCTCCGTCCAGCAGCTGACACCAGAAGCCCTTCTTGGGATCAAAACTGGAAAGCAGCAACAAAACGGAAGAGAATTTTTCACAGATCAAATGTCGGGAGGCTCTTCCATTAACGCAGAGAAAACCCACCTTGCGCACGGAGCACAGCTTTGCAATTCACGAAGTGCAGCGGAGACTCTGACGCGGTGGTGACGTGGAGTATTAAGGAGAAGCGAGCGGCGCTCTAGATACTCACGCCAGGATCTTGTGGTAATTTACTATGTTTGCGAGCCCAAGGAACTTCTGCACTTTATCCATCACGGATGCAGGCTCGCTTCTGAGTAGCTGGCCGTCCAAAACCAGGACCTGCAAGGTGATTATCGACCCGTTACGGATCGAAGCAAAAGGTTCGGCGAGCCTTGGCTACGCTCTAATACGTACAGACGCACAGCTAGAACCGCAAGGAAACATCCGGAAAGACATTCCACCTGACTGGAGTGGTAGCGGCTGAGCCAGCGCTCCAGGTGCGTGGCGTAAAGGCCCGGAACGAGACAGCGGTTCTGGAGGACGCGCACTTTGGCAGGGGCGCGTCTGTCCGCCGTGATGATGTCATGGAAGGTGTACTTCAAGGCCACCGCGTCGCCGTGGGCTCTCTGGTGCTGGAGAGTCAGCAGACAGAGTTTGACAAGATGACAAGACATTCGCACACAAGCGTGTCCCCAGTGGAGAGACGGCGCTGAAGTCCACCCTGGGAGCTGCGTGACTCACACATTCGCTCCGCTCGTGCGACAGCAAGATAGGGACAGCCGGTAGCGTGGTGGTTAGAGCTGCTGCTGCTGAAGCAAAAGGTTGCAGGTTTGAATCCCACCTCCAGCTGCAGGACCCTTGAGCAAGGTACTTACCCCAAATTGCTCCAGTTAAATTAACCAGCTGTATAAAGTGGTAAATTTATTTATCAGACACTCTTCTTCAAAGTGACTTCCAAGGGATACTATGTAGTGTTATCAACCAACACACCTTATTCACCGCAGTGACTTACACTGCTAGATACACTACTTACACCGGGTCACTCATCCATACATCAGTGCAACACACACACTCTCTCTCTGTCAGTCACACACTATGGGTGAACCTGCACAGCATATCTTTGGAGTGTGGGTGGAAACCAGAGCACCCGGAGGGATCCCACACAGACCCGGGGAGAACATGCAAACTCCACACAGACCGAGCAGGGATCGAACCCACGTCCTCTCGCACCACCCAGGCGCTGTGAGACAGCAGTGAATTACCTGGTACCAGGAGTAGGCCCGGTCTGCAGGGCTGATGAGGATGGTGATGATTTTGGCTTTGGGCAGGAGGGCTGCAGCCCGATACGCAGCCACCTCTGAATCAAAGTAGTTTGCACTCTTTTCAAAGTAGAAGTCTGAGCTGGTGTTCGAGGGCAGGGGAAAGAACTCCATGTACCTGCACAAAGTGGCAGTGCACATATTTAAAATAAATATACTTAAAAAACACAGCACAAATCTACCAAAGGATTCAGGTACAAGTGAAGAAACAATTTCATCTCCACTGAACGACACATGTACATGTAATAATTTATCATACACTTTTCTCCAAAGCGACGAACATCTCATAGAAAATACTATGTGTTCGTTACATGAGCAGGAAGAGACACTTGGATGCAGACGTGTGATTCTTAAGTGCAGTTCGTTTGCTTCTTTCCACCATATGAACCAACGTTCATCACACGAGTAGCTGCATAAAACTTTATTACAATATCCACGATTCCTGATCACCTTCCTAGTAATATTTTTTTGAGATATATAAACATTTACATTACATTACAGGAGTAGCTGTGTAAAGGTTTATCCGGGCATCATCTTAAAGTTACGGTGCATGAACATTTACACCTTACATGAACTTAAGAGGTCATGGGCGATCAACGCTCAACACTGTACTGATATACTGTACGCTTGGACTGTTTGCATTACCGCCGTGATCTGATTTTAAAGCCAACGAAATGCTGATGGCACAAAGTAAAGCAACAAAAAATGCAGCGTGAAGCTAGAAATCACTGTGTTCACTAGAGTAACAAATAAAAAAATGGATTCATGATCATAGAGCCTCTCGTCTACTCCTTCTGCAAGACTTTTGTCGGGAAACTACTTTAAAATAAAATAAAATAAAATAAAAAAAAAAAAACAAGGGTAACACTGTGTCCGTAAAGTAGTCTGCTCATCCGCTTAGAGAAATTACATTTGAAAAGCTTCGGAACAAGTGCCAAAAACAAACAGAAACGGCCCCATTACTGCGAGATGCTGATGATGGATGAACAGCTCGCCACTCGTGACACGGGCACGGCGTAATGACTGATAATCACGGGCCACTCAAATTTAATTCCGCTCCGCAAAAGCTTAAATGGAATTCCTAATGGCAACAAGCCCACGGTGCTGAGTAAACCACATCGGAGAAAAGACTCTGACCTTTTTTACTTTGCTTTTCAGTAACTCGGAAATGATTAATACACTGAGGGAGGGAGGGGAAAAAGAGCCTCCGAAGTGGAATGACTCAAACCCTGCCGCGTGCAGCAGCCAGGACCCTCAGGTGTCACAATTAGAAAACGAAAATGTTGCCCCTTTGCCACGAAGCGCAGGAGTTATTGTAACATTTCTGAGGACGGGATGAAAATTTTAATAAAAACTGTGCTGTATGGCACTTCGTAGGCTATTATCACCCAACAGTTAGAGCCTGAGAGACGCTACAAAGCATGTTTTTGTCAATTAAAGGCGGCAGCTATTTGAAATATGGAATATTAAATGGAGCGTTTCAGTTAAACGTTATGTCTCCTGAAAATAAATGCGTTTTATGTTGTTCTTGTGTAAATTGTTTAAATACCACCTAAAAAGAAACAAAATTAGAGAACGGAACTGAGCCGCACTAGCGGAAATTGCCTGGAGCCGTCCGCTTTTTTATTTTACAGCTTCTAATTAATTGCATAGCAAAGGGCAGATGAGGAGGGTCTTAGAGAATACAAATTTTGCGATATCACATTTCTCCGTCCTTCGGAAACAGGATCTCATTACTTCAACGCAATTTTCCAAAAAGATTAACAATGCATTTTAAAACTGGTACAACCTGGTCCTAGAGGGTTTTTTTTTTTTTTTTTTTTTTTTTTAATTTATAGACTTTATCATGCAGAAAATGCCGGATGTCCTCCTACACCGGTTAAAACAGTGTGACTTACTACCCAAATAATTACACGCAAAATAAAAGCTCAAGTCCATCAAGAAACAGAGCTGCCAGTACTGATGAGAAGAGCGTACCAGTCAATTCCTTTGTGGTAGTTGTGGCCATTGAAGAATTGGATCTCCTCAAAGGTTTCTCGACTGGGGTAGTTGCTGGTCATGTCAGGATGCATCCCCAGAAAGAGATAGAGAGCAGTTGTACCTGTGGACAAAAGAGGGACACGGAGACAGTTACTGTGTCAAACTGCGCAGGTAAAAAAAGTTATTGTACATTGAGTTCTGGCTCTTGCCCCACACACACAAACACACACACCGTACTGCAGCGATGGAAAAAACCTACTATATTTGAATAAATTAGTACAATGATGACGCATATATACACACACACAGATGGTCCCCAAGTTACGACGGTTCGACTTTCGATTTTTCGACTTTACGATGGTGCGATAGCGATACGCCTTCAGTAGAAACTGTACTTTGAATTTTGACTTTTTTTCCCGGACAAGCGATATGGGCAGCGGCAGCGATTTGCATCTCCCAGTCTGTCACGCAGAGGTGTGTATTAGATGTGTTAAATTCATTTTTGACTTCCGATATTTTCGACTTACGACGGGTTTCACGGAAAGCAACCCCTTCGTGAGTCGGGGACCATCTGTATGTATGACACGTTCACTCATTGCCCAACTGAACCCAATCCACTGGTCACTGACAAAAGCTTATTGACACATTGACAACACAAAATGAGAAGCTTGGTGCAACAATGTAAAGATATAAAAGGGATCGGCAGGAAACCCTGTGCTGCACACAAGGGATGACCTCAAACCAGCCAGTGTGCCTGACCTGTCTTCTGAGGTCCAATGATCAGCAGCTTTGGGAATCGATCACACGTCTTCTCTTTGGACCAGATGTCTTTGTGTCTTTTGTCCTCGCAGGGATCCTGTAGGAAAGAGCTGCCAGGGTTAGAGATGGAAGCCATCAGTTTTCTATGGCAACAACAAGAACGGGGAACCCTGAAGAGCTTTTATAGTCACAGCTGCGCACCCTTTCTACTCTGGAAATGAGACTAGGTTTGAATCTCTCTATGGAAAGGAGTCAGGAGCTGTAACAGTACATTACTACTATGAAGAGCATTTCACATGTTCAGGTGTTTGCCGAGCTTGACATCCAGACTGCAAAGGTTTCATCACCAGTCGAGGTGACATCATCATGACATCATATGACATCATGACGATGTCACCTCGACTGGTGATGAAACGTTTGCAGTCCGAAGGCCAAGTGAACGGCGAACACCTGAACATCTGAATAGACAACCCGAGCTACGAACACCAACAACCTTCTCTACCATTTCTAAATGAAGATCATTTACACTGTTTTACCAGTGAACAGGCGTTTAAGGTGCCATGTGCCAGTTTTTTCAGTTTGACTTTGTTTTGAGAACACCTGTGTACATGGAAGCTGACGGGGTTTATATAGTTTGCTCCTTGAACAAATTCCACTGTAGCTCATTCATCCCCCGAGAGAAGAATTACATAACTGAAGGGACAATACAGCGTATTTCTCTACAAGTTTCTAACAGGGATGCACTCAGGTCAAACCACATCAAGAAAGTATCAGTCACAAAAACAACTCCCACTGTTCCCTGAAAAACTGCATCAGGGCTTAGATGAAATTACTATGCAGTTCCCTAAGTGCTGCTAATTATCTCACGTTACATAACGAAAAAAAGCAAAACACGATGCATGTTCTGTACCAGCAGATGGGAAGAAGTTTAAGGCTGTGGTTGCCAAGGTATGCATATGTTTATTCTGATATCTGCATCCTTAGTTACTCATTTTTACCACTTATTAGGAAAATATAACAGATCAAAGGCATGATCAAAGGCATAATGTCACTTTTATCAGCTTAAGGACATTATTAACATAATCATACCATAAACACTTAAAGTATGATCACATTTTGCAAGTGATTCCTTTATGGATATCATTCTCAATCTGAGGTTGCACACATTTATGTGTGCAACAATGAAACACTGTCCCGGTACTGGGTGGCACAGCGAATAGCGCTACCTCTGGGTGCCCTGGTTTCCTCCCACAGTCCAAAGACATGCTGTTCAGGTTCACCCCCAGTGTGTGAGTGACAGAGAGAGAGTGTGTGTGTGTGTTCCACTGATGTATGGATGAGTGACCCAGTCTAAGTAGTGTATCTAGCAGTGTAAGTTACCGTGGTGAATAAGGTGTGTGGGCTCATAACACTACATGGAGTTCATCGGAAGTCGCTTTGGAGAAAAATGTCAAATAGATGTAATGTAATGCCCCCCTTTGGGGCCACTCACCTGCCAAACAGGGTCCCGTTCCTGTGGGAATATCTGGAAGTAACGCTGGGCCAGCTGCAGTGGAGGCAGAGTCTGCAGCTTTAGATTGGTCCAAGTCCGCAAGAACTTGACCAGGTTCTTGAAGGTATAGAGACCCAAGCGGTCGTTGCCATAATTGGACAGGTGGGTCATGAAGATGCTGATCTGCAAGGCACACAAAATGAGCCTGAGTGTCGGTAAACAAACAGGGAGATATAAGTACATGCAACAGACAAAATAAAAGTCCTTTGGAATCAGGTAAACATTTACTGCACCCTGATATTACCCTCACTCACTGAGTCCACTCCATAAATGATGATGTTTTAAACTTAACGTGGTTTTCTATTCAAAATAAGTCCGTTTCTTTTAATGCCGAGTATGCCTTCCAAGAACGACTCATAAGTGTGATTTCAGATCTGGTGCATATGCTCACGGGGTTTAGCAGGATAGTGAGGAAGAGCTCGCCACCACTGATCAACTTGTCCAGCTCCCTGGGGCCTCCCGGGTACTCCTTATGGAATATGGTGTGAGTGAACAGACCGCAAGTCTGTCTGGGCAGCACCTGCAAGAGACGACATCGGCACTGGAAAACCTCGAGAGCGGGAGAGGGGCAAAGGGACTCGCGAGTAGCAGCGAACGCAGAGCCGCTGCATCTCGCATGATGATATGAGACATACATTAAGGCTTCGCTTCACTGCTCTCAGAGGAACCTCAATGTTTAGTCACTGCACCAGCACTGATGAAGAGGCTCCTAGACGAATCCCTTGGAGACCCAACACGGGTCCAAATAGGCAAGTAAAAGCCCCGCTTACTTACACTGATACCATTGTGGATGAAACCTCGTCGAAAGCGCGCAGGCTTCAGGTGAGGGTACTCCTCCGTGCTGGTCACCTTGATGCCCCACACCTTCTTCCAGGCCTCATATAGCTGCACGTGGACAGGATAGACGCCCGAGTGGTGGGGTGCCACCGCGTAGCCCATGTTAGTGGGGATCCCATGCTCCTGAACTCAGAGAAGAGGAAGAATTCAGTGCATTTCATTCACACTCATCTGACGCTTTTCTACAAAGTGACTTACAATGTTAAGCTGCTTAATTTTTTTTTACTGGAGCAATTTAGGGTAAGTACATGGCTCTAGGGTAGAGCATCTGGAGATGGGGATTGAACCTGCGACTCTGGATCTGAAGGCAGTAACGCTAACCGCTACACTACCAGCTGCCCCCGTTTCACTAGAAAAACATAAGCTCTGGCTAATCAACAAAAATAATAATGGTAATATTACCAGCAGGTACACGAGGTCACATTACCCACAGGAACAGATGTACACATTAAGAAAAACTGGAATGCAGCGTTTGCTTTCGACAAAAAAAAAAAAAAAACACCCTCGGTGTGCACGGTGTCGAAAAACCACAGCGGTGCCCCCCTGTGGAAGCACGCGCTCACCGTGGCGAACTTCTTGTTGAGCAGCATCTGCTCGGCCAACACGCTCTGGTTGTGGAAGAGGTGGGGCTGCATGTGGTTCCACATGTGGGGGAACCACCAGAACTCGGAAGCGCAGGACAGGAGCAGGTCGTCACCCAAGTCCTCCTCGTCTGTGCCTGGGCGCGGTGACGGGGATGGGGATGGGGATGGGGGCGGGGGAAACAGCAAGGTCAAAATCTGACAGACGCAAGAATGCATATGTATAAATACATAATAATAATATATGACGGAGTGGCTCTTGGGTGCGTATCCTAGGTTTGTGACTGCCGAGCAGCTTTCCCCTCATTTAAACTATGCAAAATGGTTTGATTTTAACCGCAGGGACTTCAGATGAGTGTGAAATCAGGAATATAAAAGTGCTCGGGACACATGGCTGCCGAACGCATTTCCAATTCATGAACACATTGAAAATAACACTATCCCAAGCTTCATGCCACCGAATCAAGATGTAAACAGATCAGAAACACCGAGCATAATAATCCGTACTGCAGACACTCCTCTGTTAGGTAGAGCGGTGATTTGCATTCCCTGTAACAGGAACGGGGGGGTGCGCTTCTAACCGAGGGGCACCTCAACCGTTACCCGCCTCACTCACCCGCATGGAAAAATTTCCCCGAGTATCCCAGGTTGAAGGTGAAGTTGGGCACGGAAGTGCGGAGGTCGTTCTGGGTCTCCAGCAGGGCCTTTGCGGGAGGAAAGGAAACGTCAGTGACGTCGCGGTGGCCGCCGCCTACGGACGTCCAGAAGGTTCTGCCGACGAACCGTGGAAAGCAGGGCTGCGGAGTCGGAGTCGTGGAGTCGGAAGCAATTATTGGGTTACTGGAGTAAAAGTACCGACTCCGACTAAAGGTACCGCATATGCCGGCGTATAAGGCGACCCCCAAAAATCAGAGGTGTGATATAGGTTTAGGCCCGTATTCCCCGGACAGCCGACACGCGAAATAACGTGCCACTTTTGAGCAGCGCCGTGGAGTCGGAAGCAATTATTGGCTTACTGGAGTCGGAGTCGAAGGTTTTATGCACCAACTCTACAGCCCTGGCGGAAAGCAAACCTTTCGCGCCCCCGTACGGGGATAGCTGGTAGCGTAGCGGTTGGAGCCGTTGCCTTCGGACCCGAAGGGCACAGGTTCGATCCCCGCCTCCAGCTGTAGTACCCCTGAGCAAGGTACTTACCCTAAAAGTGCTCCAATAACATTACCCAGCCGTATGAATGGATAAATAATTGTAGGTAGACTAACACTGTAAGCTGCTTTGGAGAAAAGCATCAGCTAAATGAATAAATATAAGTCTCCATTCTGCCCTCTTGCAGAACATTGCCGGTTCATCGCAGCTACACGGTTTTTTTAATACTGAATTTGGTCCGGTTTTATTTTTATCCCCCGTAAGCTCGACAGGTTGGCTTCTCTTCTCAAACCGCGATCCAAATTTAACGGCAGCCGACTGCTGCACGGCGTCCCCCCCCCCCCCCCCCTTCCCATCCTCCTGGAATATTTGCATCAGGTTGCTCAAAAATCAAACGAGGTGCCAGAAAAAGGGGAGGCGGGGGGGGGAGTTTTGCGAGACTGAAATATTCATGCTCTCGGCTGACACAGAAATTCCTTTGAGTAGCGTGCAGCTCGCACAAAGTTAAAACACTTTGGCGAGTTTGAGACCCTGCTGATTTGAAGGCGTCAGAAGCAATCGGAGCTGAAAAAGCTGAAGGGCTGCACCGCCAACCGCTGGGGACAGCCGCCGATCAATAGGCGGCCCTACAGGAGAGGCCTTCCTTCCACCGCCCTTTCTTCAGCGGCGGATGAAAAGAGCCCCGGTCCGTGTCGCAGCTCCATTCCGCAAAGCCGGCCTGGTGCCAGGGCGCCCGCGTAAAGCGAGGTGTTGGGATAAGAGAGGCGCTGGAAAATTATTCTCGTCTGCCTGGCAGAGGGATGCGCAGACAGGAATTACCACGGTAAAACTAACACGAAGCGAAGCGTTGAAGGACGCGACTCGGAACCCAACCGCGACTGGACTGGGTTCCGGGCTGCATTCCGCCTCGGTGCACAAGCTTTTTCGCCCAACATTGACAATATTCTGCTGTGAAAATAGGCCAAAGTCGGAGTTGATTTTTTTTTTTAAATTTGCATTTATATTTGCTGATTTAGCAGATGCTTTTCTCCAAAGCGACGTACAATGATTATTAAGTAATATTTTGGTGGACACCTTTGACCAGGATCACGACACTCATCTCCCTGCAACGGTTCACCCATTTATACAGCTACTGTATGTAAAAATACTCACCTTCTCACACATACACACACCAGGGGCAATTCACCTTGAAAGTGTGTTTGTGCTGTGGGAGGAAACCAGAGCACCTGCAGGAAACCCATGAGAACACGGGGAGAACATGCAAACGCCACAAAAGGAGAGTCAGATTTCAACACACATCCAACCCCACGGCCCGGAGCTAAGAGGTGCCAGCAGTACCCGCAAACGAACAAAAGATTTACTTGCACCCATTCGTCCGACGCTTTTCTCCAGAGCGACGTCCAGTATTGTTACTGACGATTATTTATCCATTTACACAGCTGGGTAACTTTACTGGAGCAATTTTATAGGGCAAGTGCTGAGCTCAAGGGCACTACAGCTGGATGTGGGACTCAAACTTGTGACCTTTGGGTCCGAAGGAAGCATCTTTAAACGCTACATCAGCAGCCCACCTTGAAAAACCCCTCGCTGCCGATACCGAACGGCGCCACTCTGAGCACGCAGCGCTCCGGTCGCATTTAAGAGAATCACCTTGACATCTGACACCTTCATACGGGTGCCCTCCTTGCCCACGAATATGTCATCGATGTCGACCAGCATGTAGCGGTCGAGGGACAGCGACAGGCTTTTTCCTGTGAGGAAAGACACGGCGTCCACAAAGACCAGCTTGTGGAGCCAGAAGCTGAGGTTGTGGCCAAAGAGGACTCGCTGGATGCCGTCATGGAGGCCGAGGTCCTGTACCACGGTGGCGTGCGAGGCTGCTCCCCCGCCGACCGCGGCCACGCTCTCCGCCGATCTCGTCTTGGCCAGCAGCACCGGCTCGTAGGTGGAGTGGTTGGACTGGAAGACGGTCCAGTCGTCCCCGGGCAACGGGCCTCGCTCCGCCCCCCGGGCTCGGGTGATGTCGAGCAGCGGCGATTTGGGGTTCACGGCGCAGTCCTTCAAGCCCAAGTTCGAGTGCAGGAAGAGGGGAAAGCCTTTCAGCTGGGCACTCAGCAGGCTGTTCTCATTGGCCTGCGGCGAGGAAGAGACGACCGGACAATGAGCGGCCGCGCAAAACCCCGGCGGCAAAGTTGCGCATCTACAATCGAAACTTGCCGATTCCATTTTCACCAATCCGGGAAGAAATATTTCAGAGTTCAAGACCGTCTGACCGAAGAGCTAAAACGAGGAACCGGAGGCGGTCCCCGGATAACGAACGAGTTCCGTTCCTAAGTCTGTCTTTAAGTCGCATTTGTTCGTAAATCGGAACAGCTGGGCACGGTGGGTATCTAATGTCAGTTGGTCAAATGTTTGTCTTAGTATATACTATAGTACATAGTGTAACTTTCTATACGTAAACAACGCTGAAGAAACGCTTCCCGGATACACTCAAACATCTTTAGTATAACGATACAGTAATACTTATAATAAACGTAACTACAGCATTTATAATAGGGGGGTGCGGTGGCGCGGCAGGTTTGGCCTGCGTCCGCTCTCTGGTGGGTCTTGGGTTCGAGTCCCGCTTGGGGTGCCTCGCGACGGACTGGGGTCCCATCCCGGGTGTGTCCCCTCCCCCTCCGGCCTTGCTCCACGTGCTATCGGGTTAGGCTCCGCTTCGCCGCGACCCCGCTTGGGACGAGCAGCTTCAGTTAATGTGTGTGTGTGTGTGTATGTGTGTCTGTATTTATAATAAAGGAGGAGGGGAGAGAGAGAGAGAGAGAGAATGTGTGTGTGAGAATAAAAACATTAAAAGACACTTTAATGTTTGCTTTTCCAATGTTCTTTGGCATTTCACCGTTTTCTGATCGCTTTATTATTTCCACTTTACTTTTAACTGCGATCGTTTTCCTTTCTTCGATGACTCACCATCACATTTACGCTTCGGTGCCATGGTTTGGAGGGTAAAAACAAAGGAATTAAAGCCAAATACAGTAACGCACGAGACGCTGTTAACAGCGTCGTCGTCTGACTGAAAAGAAGGAAGTCTGCCTCCCGCCTCGTGATCACGGGCCGACGAAGCGCCGTAGATGTTTCGATGCACGTTGCAAAGTAGCGCCGTTTGTTATTATGAACCACTGCATGTAACTCGAATTTTTAATATAGCAGTCTTCACGGAAGGTGGTTCGTAACTACGGGTCGTACGTAAGTCGAACGTTTGTAACCCGGGGACTGCCTGTAGTTGTTATCCTGAACTCTCGAATGCGCTAATGTGAGAATAATCACAATAACCGTTGACCGCTGCCCTTCAGCATGCGGATTTGGCTACTTCATACGCAGTTAACACGATGTTTGTGAAGCGATGATACGTCGAGGTGTCCACGGTCCCTAATTGAAAGCGCTCTTCCCGCGATCGTCCGCGGCACGTATCGGCGCGGCCGGATCAATAAGCGTTAAACTAGACACGGCACCAGGCGCTAGAGCCCCGGTATCCCTCCGACTCCGTCTTTGCTCAGACTCTTTCGGGAGCTGCGGATCGAAACGCCGAGCAAAGAAACAAGGAAGAAAAAAGAGGGCAAAGCACAGAAAATTGAGGTCACCTTGTGTTTTTATCACAGCACAGCTTGAGACTCCGCGCATGAGGGCGGCTTCCCTATCGAATAAAAATAACCATGGCTACACTTCCAATTCACGCTACCTTCATTCCCAGTGAACTGGTAGCAAAGCTTCGACTATATCGCTTGGATGATTACAGACTGGAAACTTGGATGTTCGTTTCCACAGGAACATATGTAACTTCGCAAGAAGATTCTGGAAATTGAATTTGTTTCGATGCCGTTTTCTCTACCCCCCCCGGGGAGTATTTCAAACAGCTACCACATATATTTACGTTTGTGAAGCAGACGCTTTTCTCAAGAGCGACTTCCAATGAACTCTACGTAGTGTTACCAGCCCACATACCTTATTCACCATGGTGACTTACACTGCTAGATACACCACTTACAATGCGTCACCCATCCATACATCAGTGGAACGCACACACACACACTAGGGTTGAACCTGAACAGTGTCTCCTTGGAGTGTGGGAGGAAACCAGAGCACCCAGAGGAAACGCACGCAGACACGGGGAGAACATGCGAACTCCACGCACACCGAGCGGGGGTCAAACCCACGTCCTCTCGCATCGCCCAGGTGCTGTGAGACAGCAGTGCTCCTCGCTGTGCCACCGTACTTGCTGGCACCTACAAACAGTTCAGGCTTGGCAGGGACTCTCAAGTGGACGACTGACATCTATCTTCCCTCGTCAACATGGGGGATCGCTATAAAGAGGCTTGAAAGATACTGACATGTTATTAGCCCCAAGCCTGATGATAAAGAGGTCCAGACGATGGTGTTTTTCATATGGCCGCAGCAGTTGTGCAGGAAATTAAATGCACGTTGAGGGATTGCGCGGAGAAGCACTAAATAACAGGAAGACAAGTGGGGCTTCGGCGAATTTAACCAGGCTGCATGTAAATGAAGCGAAAGCGCTCACTTTCAAGCGCATAAAACTCTGCGAGCATTTTGTTTCCGTACTCTACCGATTTCGGCACCGACGCGGTCGTTGCGCGGCAATTTTGACGCCGATGCACGTTCGGGCACGACCGCAGGACGGGTAATTATTCGACCCACGCAATCAAATAAAAAGAGGCACGGCACAACGCAGCAGGGATGCGAACAGCCTTCGTGTTTTCAGCCGGGTGCCTCCGGGTCCACAATAAGCTGGTTTACAAAAAAAAAAGAAAAAAACGCCAAGACCGGCCCCAAAGTCAATGGGGCATGAGAGCAATTAAGGGAGAGATAGCAGCCAGATTCTTGCCATGTTAATAAAGAGATGAGGAGAGCGGCCACAAGGCGCGGAGCGGAAGCGGCCCAAACGCACAAGGTGCGGCGTAAGGGTTCCCGTCCAAACGGCCCTTACGAAAGGAGTCGCTCCCAACGGAACCCGACAAAATAAAATGGGATTATTTCATCACGAGCTTCGAGCCGGAGGAATTCCCTCCAGGTTCCGTCGGTTGTGGGCCGCGCTGGCGGTAACCGGCGCTTTCCTTTTCTTTCTTTCTTTCGCTCTCTCTCCGCGCTCCGAGCGTGATTAAAAACACAAAACATTTTTTTTTTTTTTTTCGCCGAGTAAAGGGAGGCCTGGAAAAGCGGGGCCTGCTCAACAGATTAGAGGGCTCTTCTCTTTGTTCTCATCCCAGGCTGGGAGACGGCAGAGCTGGTGAAAAGACGGCCCTGGGAACGCGCGAGACCCCGTGGGCTACTTTCTGCAAAAGGACAAATTCCACTGGTGTCAGGGACCCGAGCGTTAACCGCCTTCAGCTCGCCGTGCTCTCACCGAACCTCGCTTACAACGTCTGCTGCTAATTGCCGTTAACCCAGCGGGACGCAGTTGACCACTGGTGTCCAAAATAGCACTACCCAGATTTTTCTGCAAATTTCAGAAAAGTGGAATAAGCAAATTCCCCAGAAAGCTGCGATTCTCTGAGAATAATGATGTTTGAATCATAATTCTAGCCCAAAGAAAAAGGGGGGAGGGGGGAGATCATGGTCTTCTGTAGACCTTGATTTTATATGAAGAAACTTATTGTGTCTCCTAACGCTGCCTAGAAAGTTCATCCACTGTCCCTGCAGAGGAAAAATACAGACTTCCTGCAGAAAGTAATTTGTCCTCAAGTATGACAGACTCTTAAAGCAGTTTGTGTAAAGAAAATCAACCTGCTTCACATTTATTTATTTATCAGACACTTTTCTCCAAATCGACTTCCAATGAACTCTATGTAGTGTCATCAGCCCACACACCTTATTGACCGTGGTGACTTACACTGCTAGATACACTACTTACACGGGGTCAATCATCCATACATCAGTGGAACACACATACCATGGGTGAACCTGAACAGCAGGTCTTAGGAGTGTGGGAGGAAACCAGAGCACCCAGAGGAAACCCACACAGGAAAAACATGGAAACTGCATACAGACTGAGCGGGGACCGAACCCACGTCCTCTCGCACCAACCAGGCCGCCGTGCCGCCTGCATGTTGTGCTTAAATGCTTTAAGCACTAACTGCACTTATGTTTTAGCTACTATAGTACCACGAGAATAAAACGGTCAGCAATCATTCAAAGCTCAATGTATCATAGTCACATTCTCAATCTATTCCATCAATCCATCATCAATAACTGTTTTTGTAATGTTGGATTGCAGTGGTTCAGATACACCCCCCCCCACCCCACACACACACACACACACACACACACACACACACACACACACACACGTGCACACACATTATACACAGTACATGCAATTTGGAGCCACCAATTAATCTGAAAAACATCTCTATGGTCTGTGGGAGGAAACCACTGTACCTACAGAGGAAACCCATGCAAACTCCACACACACTGGGTTGCTTTCAAACGCACAGCCCTGGAGCTGTGATGGACCAGTGCTGCCCACTGCACCAGCATGCTATTCTCAGCCTTTTCCCAATAAATGAACTGTGTCCAGTAAAAGAACCCTTTTCATGCCTTTATACAATTGTGGTGTCACACTTGCAAACTTAATCTTTGGAGACTTGATTTCCCAGAGCATTTCTTAGAGATGTGTAAATGGTTTCTTTGAATGTTTCTGAATGCACAATAGTGGATTTGAAGTTTTTTTTTTTTTTTTTTTGGCTCAAATCAACCTTGTACTTTTGCCCAAACGTGAAGCAGCAGTCCCTACTTTTAGCCCTGCAAATACCTAAAAAAAAAAGCAAAAGGAATATTTCATTGGGTCCAGTTTAAAAGGGGTCATTCAGGGGAAAGCAGAGGTTCGCAAACACAAAATACTGTTTTATTAGATCCTATTACGTTAATTCAATACGATTCCGTACTAATCGGGGGGGGGGTGCGGTGGCGCAGCAAGCTTTTCCGGGTCCCGCTCTTCGGTGGGTCTGGGGTTCGAGTCCCGCTTGGGGTGCCTTGCGAAGGACCGGCATCCCGCCCTGGGTCTCCCCTCCCGCTCCGGCCTCGCGCCCCGCGTTACCGAGTTAGGCTCCGGCTCGCCGCGACCCCGCTCGGGACAAGTGGTTTCAGACAGCGAGCGTGTGTACTAGTCCCCGTGGACCCGAACCAAGAAAAATAACGACGCCTGCGACGCAAAGTTTCGTCCGAGCGCCGCTCACCTTGAAGAAGCCGACGATGCCGACCCCGTACTCCACGCAGTACTTGTCCAGCAACTCCCGGTTCCAGGCGTCCAGATTGACGTACTTGAGGAGGTTCTCGTAGATGACCAGTTTAAAACGGCCACGGTCCTTGTCGGTGAGGGTGGGCATGTCACCCTTCCCGGGGGATATCTCAGTGCGGTACTTGAAGCGGCTCGACTCAAGGATGGCTACGATCTCCTGCCCTAGTTGGGAGTAGAGGCTCTCCACGAACACCAGCACCACGGGGTCTGTGCGCGAACTGTCCGAGGGGAGCACCGTTCTTGGAAGAGGCTGTCGCGAAGGGTCGGAGCGGAGGCCGTCGCAGTCGACCGCACCTTCCGATCCCGCCCCTCCGGCGGGCTCCAAATCCCGCTTGACGGCGTACAGGAAGTAAGCAGAGATGAACACGCTGGCCATGCAGAAGATGAAAAGCAAGAGGAGGCTGGTCTGCAGGGTGAGCTGGCGGAAGAGCCGCCGCACGAGCCCGCAGACCAGCATGGTCCGCCGCCCCCAGACGCCAGCCCAGAGTGGACCGAACGGGCGACAGCACCTCCACTTAATCTACCAGGTTCGCGCAAGAACGGCAATGTAGCAATGGCTGTAAATTTAAAAAAAAAAAAAAAAAAAAAAGAAAAAAAATCAGGTAATGTGAGCAAAGCTTATAAGTCTTTTTTTCCACACTGAGGAATCTTCATGTCACCATTGCAGAGGGTTGATGGGGGAATCTTAAACAGGGTGGTATGACTTTCTGCGCCAAAAAGGGCCACACCTCGGCGACCTGGCCGCCTCCGCCCCAAAGCAGTCCGCTAAAACCTTCTCGTGCGAGATTCTACGTTGCCAGGGAAACGGATGGCATCGACACAGCGGCGACTTCCAGCGGCCGGAGGGGTCGCGCGTCGGATGTTCTCCTCTCGAAGCTCATGTCTGCTCGGCGTGTCCCGGTGATCTGGAGAAAAAATACAGAAGTGCAAATGTGAAGACAAAACTCCGACAGCCTCGGCGCCCCCCCCCTTCCATGCCCTCCCCCGCGACATCCGAGCGAAAGCGGAGCGCTAGTCAACCGCGTTCCCTCACGTTGCACGGAGCTCCAAATTAGAAAGCCTGCAAGAAAGTGTGGCGAAGAGACACCTCAAGAGAGATCTGCAGCTGAATACCGAGAAGGCGACACACAATTACTCTAGTAAGTTTTCCATTCCAATTTACTGCTGTTGTAATGAGTTTGAAAAAAGATCCACAACAGTATAAGAATGTACAAGCAAAATTCTCCACATGCATTAGAGCTTTCCTAACGTTATCCGTCTCCAAGCGCGCAGCCAGAGCCGCACGCTCTCTAAAGGGAGCCAACGGTGGGGTATGGACTCGGGGCCGAGGGATGCACCGCTTTCGCACGCCGCTCCTCGCTTTGAAGTGGTAAAACGTTTACCCTACGGCCACCCTCTACCCACGACCCGCTCCCCCAGCGCAGTTTTTTGTTATGAATTTAATTTATTTTGATGAGTCGCTTAGTTTCCTCCCCTTTCCATCATCCCTCTACGTTGTCTTCCACGTACGCCTTTGTAGAAACGGGCGAAAGGCAGAAACGTCTACGTTCCTCTTTGCAAAAATGTGTCCGTATTCCACGCGAGGACACGCGGTACCGTTGCGTTTCTTCTTGCCGGCGTAACCATACCGACTTCCACGAGCGGAGCGTCCCCGAAACCGCTGTGTAGGTTTTACGCACTTCTACATTTTCAAAAGGCAGTGCTTTGATAACCGAATCACACACATTTCATTAATATTGATATACGCAAGCGTTAAAATGGCCATACTGTCATCTTCGGCTGCCTATAACGTGGCTTTTCTCTCGACGAAAGCAATCGGACAGCTGATAAAACGGTACAGAAAAGCCTCACTATACAAGTCGTCCAAGACCTCCCTCGACAACAGTGCAATTCGCAACTGGTTACTTTTAATTTTGTTTAAATATTATTTCATATGAGGCATATTAGGCAAGGAGGAAAGCAGCAATACAAAGAAATGATATAAACCCCAAGCAGTCATTATAAATGAAATCTGCATAAATTAAACTCATAAAAGGAAAGGTTGGATGGGGGGGCAGCGGCCAGGGGGCAAACATTTTACCACTTCAAAGCAGGAGAGAGGACCCAAATCCTGGTAGTCGCCCAAAACTCTCCGGTCCGCAGCCTCGGCGCTGTTCTTGTCCCTCGTCTCCAAGCGTGCCGAGCGAAGAGCGAACGCTCGGGGCGAGATGCGAGGCCGAACCGCGCGACGGAACCTCTGCCCTTCGCCTCTTCTCCGATTCGGTCGCCCTTCGACGGCACGGAGAAAAACGAGAAAATCGGGTGAAGGTAGCGAGATTCACTTCGCTCCACGAAACGCCAAATGAAGCAAGAAAGAGGAAATTCGAGAAAAAAAGGCAAGGAGATCCGCCTTTCCGTACCGCTGGGAAAACCCTTTGAAGCTTTTGTTTTACAGACTTAATATCGTCCTTGCGCAGTAAACCACGAGGCGCTGTACACAAATCCTTACATGTGGTTTTTCCGTTTCATACGCGAATGAAAACACCGAATTAGTAGCCGTCAGCGCCGCAGATGTCTTATCCGAGGGAACAAAGACTTAACAGAGCCTTAAAAGTTACACAAGACTGTGCTGCGGTTCATTTTCCCCAAAGCACCTTCTGCTAGAGGTTTGCAGCTTGCAACTGCAACTGCAACTGCTTTCACTTTTACGGGCACTAAGGTTAATGGACGTAGCAGGAGAACTACTGTGTGAGGATAATGTATGAAACCAGAGCGAACCGCAGGTAGAAAAAGCGGTTCGAGCTGCTGACTTGCACTCAAAGGTCCAAGGTTTGACTCCCGCCTCCTGCTGCACTACCCCTGAGGACGGTACTTACCCTGATTCGCTGCAGTAAAAAATACCCTGTTGTACAAATCGCTAAACAGCTGTCAGTAATCACTTTGAAAAAATAAATAAATGCAGCGTAAAGATTTCAGGCCAAAAGCAGCACTTTGGACACTGTGAAGCATCTCATTGCATACTGGCCATATGGAACTGTGGAAGAGTGAAATACTTATATCGGGGCGGAGTAAAAGAGGGAAAATGCCATTAGGATGTATTACATTTACATGTATTCATTTATCATAGACGCTTTTCTCCAAAGCGACGTACATCTCATAGAAAATACTATGCGTTCATTACACGAGCAGGAAGAGACTCTTCGATGCAAATGTGTGATTCTTCAGTGCAGTTCGTTTGTTTGTTTCTTTCCACCATATGAACCGACGTTCATCACACCAGTAGCTGCATAAAACTTTATCTCAATATCGACGATTCCTGATCATCTTCCTAGTCATTTTTTGAGATATATATAATAAACATTAACATTTGAATTATTTTTATATTTACATTTTTCTGCAGTGTATTTTATTATTATTTAAGGGGGTGCAGTGGCGCAGTGGGTTTAGCCGGGTCCCTCTCTCCGGCGGGCCTAGAGTTTGAGTCCCGCTTGGGGTGCCTTGCGATGGACTGGCGTCCCGCCCTGGTTGTATCCTCTCCCCTTCCAGCCCTGCGTTGCCGGGTTAGTCTCCGGCTCGCCGCGACCCCGCTCGGGACAAGCGGCTTCAGTCACCGTGCGTGTGTATTATTATTGATAATTCACACAAAACAATATTCACAATTATTTTTTGTATTTTTTTTTTTACTATAATTACAATTATTAATGAGGAGGACTAACAGGATCTAATGCTGTACTTACAGTACATGGATAAATAAGTGAGGTCCACTATTCCAAAGCAGAATCCTAAAGAGCTGAATGTGAAAACTCATAAAACACAGTCCAGCACGCCCTTTAGTGGACGTCTCCATTTCTCTGAGACGCACTACGACAGCAGAGCAGGTTATTACAGGCCAATGCAGCAGCCCTTAGTTTATTCTAAAGGGAGATGGATCGGTCCATAATGGCCTTCTTTCATTGCAGGAAAGACATACAGGGGTGAGAATTGTAATTAAAATATTTATGCTACGCCCAGCATCATCCCCTACGGTCGATCGTAAATGTAACGCCCCTCTATACTCACACCCCCGCCGCAGCCGTTTCCTAGCCCGACGTGGAAAACTCACAATTAAAACCGAGAATGAAAAGCGAGCGAAAAAGCTCCACGATGAATGACGGGCTACGCTAAATTATTGCCCTGTTGACTTTATTCCTTCCTGAAGAAGTCCGATGAATCGAGAGTAATTTGATGCACATGAGAAACCGGGTCTGGGTTTATGTGCTTTTGCCAATGCCTCTGCTGCGAAGCAGCCTGGCTTTCACAGATGCCCGTTATCATGCTGGTTGTCAGGCAGCGCCTTCTCCATCTGGGACGCTGAGCACTAAACACAGAGGGTGCCATCTGCAAATGTCCAGTGTGACTCCGTCACGGTGAAACCTTTCGACAGCGAGACCTCAGCCTAAGACCAGATATGAAAAACCACAAAGCCTTAGAACTATATTAAAATGAAAAAGAAAAAAAAAAAATCGTTAAGCTGACACTTTTCCCCAAAGCGACTGACAGTGTTAACATACAATTATTTACCCATTTATAGAGCTGGGTAATTTTACTGGAGCAATTTAGGGTAAGTACCTTGCTCAAAGGTACTACAGCTGGAGGTGGGATTCAAACCTGTGACCTTTTGGTCCACAGGCAGCAGCTCTAACCACTATTATACAAGCAGTCCAGTAATACTGGGAATTTTTTTTACTGCAAAATCTTATTTTGTGCATTTTGTTACTCTTCAAAACGACAAGAGAACATTTTCCTACACGCAAAATGAACAACTGCCTGCGTTCCTAGCGACCGCAAGTCGGGCACTTGAAGGGAACAACCGCGGCGGAGACCGTTCTCTCGCACGACCCGATTCGTCACGGCGCGGGAGCTGTGTCGGATCAGAGAAGCACATTCTTACGCGGTCGTGACGGCTTTGAGCGCCCGGCTACCGTCTCCGGAACAAAGGAGCTCCACGGAACGCAGAGATACGGCGTGGCGGCGGGAGGCGGGATGAGGAGGGAAGACGGGTGCTCGAAACCCTTAGCGGAGGAAAGTATTCATTCAAACTTACACCCTTTCTTCTCCTACAGCTGCATCTCTTACAAAAATACCTTTAAAGACATTTGTGCGAGCATCACAAAAATAGTTTCTTTTTTTTGGGGGGGGATGAGTGATTCACACTTCTGCTGAAGTTCTCACTATTTAACTTATTATTGGTGTTAATTATTTCTTACTTATTTATGTGAGGAATTTAGGGGGCAGACATGCTGTTCAGGTTCACCCCTAGTGTGTGAGTGACAGAGTGTGTGTGTGTGTGTGTGTGTGTGTGTGTGTGTGTGTGTGTGTGTGTGTGTCCCACTGATGTATGGATGAATGACCCAGTGTAAGTAGTGTATCTAGCAGTGTAAGTCTTTGGGTGCTCTGGTTTCCTCCCACACTACAAAGACATGCTCTTCAGGTTCCTCCATAGTGTGTGAGTGACAGAGAGTGACCCAGTGTAAGTAGTGTATCTAGCAGTGTAAGTCACCGCGGTGAATAAGGTGTGTGGGCTCATAACACTACATAGAGTTCATTGGGAGTCGCTTTGGAGAAAAGCATCTGCTAAATATATGTAACGCTTAGAGCGGCTGTGTTTGGACCCAAAGGTCACAGGTTTGATTCCCACCTCCAGCTTTAATACCCTTGAGCAATGTACTAACCCTAAAAATTGTTCCAGTTAAAAATAAAAACAAAACAAAAATAGCCATCTGTATAAATGGGTAAATAAGTGTAAGCAGCTTAAGACTGCAAGTTGCTTTGGAGAACAGCATCAGCTAAAAAAAAGTAATGTAAATGTTTGCATAATTACAGAGAAATGTTTTATCTACCTTAAGAGTTTTACAGAAATTCAGCGCATACTGGTACATACATCCATCCATCCATCCATCGTCAACCACCGCTTGTCCAGAGCAGCCGGAGCCCAACTTGTCAACACAGGGTGCAAGGCTAAGGGGACACACACACACACACACACACACACACACACACACACACACACACACACACACACACACACACACCCCGGATGGAACACCTGCCTGTCATAAGGCACCCCAAGAAGGGCTCGAACCCCAGACCCAACACACGGCGGGCACCAGCTAAAGCCACCGTGCCGCCGCCACGCCCCCCCCGGTACATACAACAAAAGGAAAAGAATTACGCTGAAATACCAATAACATCCAGTTCAGAGGGAGTAATTACATTTAGTCTCATCGCTGCATAATTACAGCAATGATGCGCAGCCCTTCTGTCCACACTGAGAGCGGTGCTGTTCAGCAGAGCACAAAGACACAGAATGACCCCACCGGGGGATGAGCTGCAGCCTCTCCGGCTGGCGGCGCAAGCGTTCGGACCGCAGATTCGCAGGGCTCCCCGACCAATCCGGGGAGATCGGGGAAGTTAAACCCTTAATCTGTAATCCAGTTTATCCGGAATGGACCAAATGGGCAAACGAGTAGCGGCGGGCAGCGCCGAACGGACGAGCCACCGGACCTGCGGCCTGGTCTCATTTCCAGTCGGGAAGCAAGGAGATCTCCGGAACGCACACGCGGAGATGTTGACATTAAGAATTCAAGAGGAAGAAGTGTGCTAGACAGCTCAACGCTTGTTCTGCAGAAGGATATTTTTTACAGGGCTCTTACAAACATGACTTGCATGTAGGAGGAGAAGTCTCCCTGTCAGCCTGCTCTACTCTCTTCATACAACCACAGAGTCTAGTGATGGTGGGAATTTACATATTAGGATTCCAGTTTACCCAAGAGTACATACAAGGTTCTGCAGCAAATCCTTCTAGCGTTTGGTACAATTCTATATCTTAGACTTGTTTAGGATGTCGCGGTTGCGCAGCGGGCGGCGCTGGTACCTCGTAACTTCGAGGCCGGGGGGGGTTTAGATGTGGCTTCAAATCCGGTTCGGCCTGTGTGGAGTTTACATGTCCTTACCCTGTTCATGTGGGTTTCCTCACACAAAGTATGTTTTGGTTCCATTTGTTGACTCTAAATCGCTTGTAGTGCGCGTGCGAATGTGCGGGTGGCTGTGTGGGTTGCAATTACCCAGTGTTGCACAGGGGTCTCATCTAGGGTGTACCTCGCCTCGCGCCCTACGTGCTTCACTTCGACACCCCTTCCATCCCCTCGGAATTGCCATCCCACCAGCCGGGGAGAAGGCGGCGGAGGGAGAGGAAACAGAAGCGGGGATGCGAGCCCAGGCCACGCAAGGCTAACCCGTACAGACCAGCCCTTCCGAGCCTGTTCCTCGCCACCTCCAGGTCTATTACCAACGAGACGGAGGAGATCAGAAGCGGATCGGATGAGGGGCTCCGGGAAGAGCAGAGGAGGAGGAGGAATGTGTGTCTATGTGAACAACAGTTGGTGCAGTAGGCTCTACGTTCCCCCACAAGCCGAGGCGACATTACCATTAGAAAAGCCACATGAAAGGACTTCAAAGTTTCAATCTAATTCTTATTTGTTTCATTATTTATTTATTTACTTATTTTAAGCATCCTTTCTTTCCGCTGCTGTTCCGAGGGCTGCCGCACAAAATTTTGTTGCATTGCATCGCATACAATGACAATAAAGTCTCTCATCTCATCTCAAATGTTCTGACAAAGGCTCTGGAACACCGACAGCCTACACTGGACAAGCGGCCGATAGCGAAGGAATGAAAAGAAGGCCTAAAGTACTATAAAGAAGCGCAAAATATAACGCAATAAAATGTATTTCTTCAACTCTTTTCATTCCTGCTCTCTACAGTAAAGGGAGTTTCTAGCATTCTGGCGCTACAATAAATCGTGCCACATATAAATACTGTCGAAAACCAAAGCAAAAAGATCAAAATTCCTCTTCTTTTGGCAGCACTCATTTCTCTGGTGGTTATGGCTGCTGCACATCACACTGTGGCATGCTGTCGGTGGGCATGCTGTGTGATTTCACACTCGCTCTCTATTCGGCTTCCATCGGCGTTCCAGAAAAATCTGCGCGAAACCTTGCGGAGGACGAATAAGCACAGCCGGCACGCTGCGTCCTGTTGATGCTCCCCCTGCTCTCCTAACAGTAAAGGAGGCAGATAACGGGTGCGGTACATACAATCGGGCATAAAATGGGCCCCGTCCAATCAGAGGAAGATGTGCCAGCACTGATTATCTAACACAAATTAATCAAGTATCATCTGCGTGCTAATCTCCCGCTTCCTAGGGACCCTACTGGCTCAATCTCCCGGGACAACCTGCTCAATCCCCTCGCCACCACTACGCTACAGCAGTAATCACAGACATCGTGAAGGCTGAAGGAACCCGGTCCCGTTCCCGCCATCCCTAGCTGGAGCGGTCGGGGTTAATACCTGAACAGGTACACGCCCATCAATTCCCATCGGGTCAGTTTCCCCACTGTCGCCTAACCTGTACCGCGGCCCAGAGGGAACGAGCCTTCCACGAGACCATACGGCCCAGGATGCGGAGGGACGATCCGTTTGCCCTAACATTAAAGCTCTGGGCGGGACGCTCCGGTGTCCTCAAGTAAATGATCAACCGGTCGGAGGGCAACCATACGCACCTGTGCAATCGTATCGAGCTGCACACCTCTCGTCCCCTACCTTCATTCGCGCTTTGCGCCGCACGCCCGTATTTGGCATGGTCTTATTCATCTCCTTTTCACAGGAAGCCACATCCATCAGCAAGCTCTGACCGTGCGGTCGACAGCAACGGCACAGACACGCATAAATTCCACGTCCGTTTTGCGATGTTCTACTCTAGCTCCAGAACCTGGATAATCCTCTAATCGGCATGTAAAACGCCACCGGTTAAGCAGCATAGCTAATAATTACACCCGTTTCCTTCTCATCAATGGAATTCCAGCATGCAAAAAAATAATAGTCAGATGAGATTATTTATAGTTGATCTTGAAGCTTGACAAACATCTTCTGTACTTTCCCCAGTAAGGGTGCATGTGACATGTGCATCTTATTCATAGTAACTAGCACTATCAAAGACACTATTGTAAATAAATTACTGCGCATACATTGCATCATTCATTTGGACAAGGCCCATAAAAGCACTCTGTTCACCGTCCCGTCCATCCAAAATGCAAACCCTCACGGACGTGCGCGACAGGAGCGCATCTCCTTCATCCAGAGGACTCGTAAAAAGCGGCGTGCCCGACGTCCGCTGCGGGGACGCCGTCCCCTCCGGCTACGACACGCAGCCTGCATGTGGCCCCAGGGTAGGCAGGCCGCCAAGGAGCAGCGCTCATCCTATTCGGACGAAACACGGCGATGGAGAAAAAATAAATAAAGAGGAATTCTATTTCTCATAGGACCGTTTGACCTCTTAATCTGAAGCCTAGTCAAACATACAGTGCAGATTTACAAGAGGCTTTTTTTTCTTTTTTTTTTTTTAAAGCTTTTTTCCAAACAATCGTTTTTAGCCCTTCTGATCAGATTAGGAATATTATGATTTAGTTACTGCGCTGTTTACGGATCACGTTCGTGGATTAGGGCCACGGTCAAGCGTTCACCTCCAACGGGATCAAAACAAGAAGTTCACGTTCGATCTGCCCCCGTCGCTCAGTCACCGCCTGCATCCTCATGCTGCTAATGGAAAAAGTGGAGGCAAAAATCCACATGCGAACAGAAACAAATAAGTGCAACATGTGGTCCCTAATCCCTTTTTTCATTTGCGCACATTATGCCCACCACAGGATCTATTGAGCACTGGATTAGAGAGTAGCAGTTGTACATAAACTTGACCTGAGCAATAAGCCAGGTCACTGTAAGCTCTTTTACAGATTTGGGAACTGTGCAAACAACCCTTATGCTATTAGAGCCACAGGAAACAGATAAAGAACTGAACTTCATCTGTAGTTAAACTTTTTAGATTTAACCATTTTATATCTCGTGGTACTGCTCACGCACATGAACCGACGAGTGAAAATGGGAGCCGTAGAGAGGAAGGAAGAGCTGGTAGAGCGTAGCGGTTAAAACTACTGTCTTCGGATCCAAAGGCTGCAGGTTTGATCCCCACTGCTGGCTGTAGTACCCTTGAGCAATATACTTACCCCAAATGGCTGCAGTAAAATTACTCAAGTGTACAAATGGGTAAATAATTGTAAACTTAACATGCAAGTTGCTTTAAAGGAAAGTGTCAGCTAAATAAATAAATGTAAATGTAGCCCGCAGTACAGGAAAGGAAGCTGCTTCTACTCAGCGGACGCAAAAAAAAAGTGGTAAAGCATCCCACCAGGCTCAGACGAGACACGGGAAGGCAACACACTTGAAATTTCTCTGTGCCACCTTTATTAACTAGAGTTGAACTGCTCCGCCCAAGGACATTGGTAGATCACAGTCACTTTAAGCATCCTCATGTTCTGAGTTCTCTGGCTGTCTACTGCTATTATTGTTACTGTTATTGCATTGCTCACTGTCACTGTTTTGTGCATATTTCTATTGTCCATAGTCTGTGGAGAAGCATTCAAAAAGAATTTCATGATACTTGTACACGGTACTTGTACCTATGACAATAAACTTGAAACTATTCGTCTCAGATTCACGCCTAAATCAGGAGAAACACCAACAGCCTAAGGTTTCGAGATGCGGCTGGGATACCGTAGAGACTATTAGCAGTTATCTCGCACCACGATCCCCATCTTTTCCCCTCAAGTGTTTATTTTGCTTGCATGAATTTCACAGTTCAGTGTGAAAGCATCCAATGGTTCAGTGCATTACTGCAAATACACACACACACACACACACACACACACACACACACACACACACACAGCTGCTGAAACCACTCATCCCAAGCGGGGGTCGCGGCAAGCCGGAGCTTACCCTGGCAACACAGGGCGCAGGGCTGGATGGGGAGGGGACGCACCCAGGACGGGACGCCAGTCGGTCACAAGGCACCTCTACTGGGACACGAACCCCAGACCCTCCAGAGAGCAGGACCCAGCCAAACCCGCTGCGCCACCGCGCCCCCCCGTTACTGCAAATATTCACACACAAATACACCCATGGAAAGTAAATGTGACAATACAATGTACATAATAAAGCCCTTCCATTGTAGTGTACGGTAACACTTCGCTGTTCCGCACAACTGTGGAGACTGACTGCTGGACTCCAAGTCACCATTTCCAACAGTGAGTCTTTCACTAAGAAAAACATTTCTCATAACCTCAGAATTTCAGAGTGTTTCACTGGGTGAAATCTTCTTCAAGGGCACCGTAGCAGGGAACGGGCCTTGAATTGACAAGTCCCTAACTACTGGTTGCGTGCTCGTGTGTGCTTTTGTCTCTGAATTGCGACACGATAGGCCTGAGTATCAACATTCAGGAGCCTTTAGCCGCCTTTTAAATACAGTCATGTGCCGCTCGATGGCGTTTCGCTTAATGACTGACCGTGTAAACGACGGCGGTGCCATAAGACTATAATGGAGCTGAAAAATTCTTATCGACTAGCGGCGTCGTAGCCGTCGTAACGCCATAGCGAAACGTGTTCCTCACATGTTCGTGGTGGTGCTGCTGCAAAAAAACCCACTGCGCTGCCAGTCGTATAAAAGTACAGCATATACAATTATGTACTGTACATAATACTTGATGATGATAATAAACACCTGTTACTGCTTTATGTATTTACCGTATTATTATTTTACAGTGCACTCTACTTACAAAAAAACTTTACTGTAAAACAGTATAGTGTGTTACGGCGGCAGCAGCATCATAAATTTTGTGTTTACCATGTCTCTTGACTGCATTGAGGCTACGCCATCTAGGTTTGTATAAATACACCCTATGATCGAGGCTATACCATCTAGGAGTGTATATGTACACCCTATGATCGAGGCTATACCATCTAGGAGTCTATAAGTACACTCTATGATCGAGGCTACAACATCTAACTGTGCTGTGTGTAAGTACACTCTATGATGTTTACACAACGACAAAATGGCCTAACGACGCATTTCTCAGAACGTATCCCCGTCGGTAAGTGACGCATGTCTGTGGTCCTGGAGAACGTGGGAGTTGACGCAACCTGTGATCCACGTGCCAATGCTCACACGGGGAACCCGGGCTGCCAAACGCACAAGATAATACTGAGGGAGGCGGCACCGCGCGATTCACCTTCCAAATCGATGCATCCCGTGACTCATCACGCACCAGTACGTCAGAGAGGGCGGCTGTAGAGTCCAGGCCTTTCCGTTGTGCCGAACGCACTGACGCAGGTTCGGTGGAGCTTCAAACATCGTATCTGCAGGACCAGTTCTGCCAGGTCTGGCTACAAAAGCAATTACAAGCTTGCTGAAGAACAGCCGGTGGCACATTTACCTGCACGGTTCGCATAATTACTTCAAGTTGCGGTTCTCCGCCGCTCTGCCGAGAACGGCAATCTGGCTTTAATTAGAACACATTTCATGTGGGAGATGAGGTTGACAAAACTTCACATGAACAAGGTGGGGTTGAGTGGGAGGGAGAAAGCAACGCAAGAACAAATGTAACACGAGAGGCACGACAATACCCTCTCGAAATGTCACCTCGCTCCGGGGGTGACGCCGAAGCGGAGGAATAGCGTTCCAGAAGCGAACGCTGCCATTTCTTTGTAAAAGTAAACATTTGCCATTAAATGCAAAATGTCATCCGTTTCTGATGGCGAGGCTGTTGCCCTATCCCTTAATCTCTGCTTGCAGGGTGTTCGTCCGAGCTCTTTCTGGAAAGACCGGCCCCGGTAATCAGTTATAAATCCATTACAATCTTTGTGTAGCCATGTGTGACTTCATTACATTTACGAGTTTCACGCAACACGACACAGTATTTGCAGCGAGGGCGAACTTTGTCAACAGCCCACTGATCCCTGCTGTGGGCTGTAATGGTCGTCAAAAGCGGCGTTTTCGGTGCCGAAGCTCCGCATTCCGGCCCTGGCGCCGCAGCAAAACTCTTCATTACGTTTGCGTGAGCTGTCGATTGAACGAACCTGATCATTCAAACGCTGTTCCGCTAAGAGTAGAGCTCAAATACTTTTTTAATCGTCCGAACGGAGAAAACAATCAGCGGAGAACAGCGCAATATTTACTTGATCTTTTCAGTGCTGTGGAGTCGGAAGCAATTACCGGGTTACTGGAGCCGGAGTTGGGGTCGGCAAAAATGTGTGGGTTACTGGAGAAGAAGTCGGTGAAAATGTACCGACTTCGACTAAACGTACCGTATATACAGGCGTATAAATCAATCTGGCATATAAATCGACCCCTAAAAATTAGAGGTGTGATACAGGTTTCGGCCGATATTCGCCGGATGAGTCGACCCCAAAATAACGTGCAAATCTTGGGCAGTGCTGTGGAGTCGGAGTCGGAAGCAAGTATTGGGTTACTGGAGTCGGAGTCGAAGGTTTTGTGTCCCGACTCCACAGCCCTGGATCTTTTCGCAAAGTTAAGCAGAACGAACTGCATTTTTATTAATAAGTCTTTTAGTTTAAATGCTTAAAGGCTAAGAACATTTAAGTAAATATCTTTGCAGCTCTTCAAACAATAGGCACTGTATGTTATTTGCAGAGAATTAAAACGTATTTAATAATCTTTTCACTACTACAAGTATTTGTCCAATGACACGAATGAGATTTGTCCTTAAAAAAAATTAAGTCTTTGTTTGAAGCTGTATTTGTAATATTAGTACAGTTGCGAAATACTCAACCAAAAGGTCAATAATGCATCATTAATTCAGACACTGGCTGCAACAAAAAAAAAAAAAAAAAAAAAAAACTATTCAGGGATTCATCTAACATGAGCACTACAGTAAAACCTTGAAAGTGATGCTTCTGTGAGGCCTTCTACACAACCCATTCACTACCAATAAACGGTGCTCCTCAAAACCGAGTGCTTCAGAAATACGTAACCTTGTGCGTGAATGGAAAAGTGTGCTTCGGAAAAATAAGTAGGCATATTGGGAAGCTTCAAATGCAGGGATGGGGAAACAAGGACAGTGTGACCATATAATGACCAATGGCAGCACACTGCCCTTTCAAAAAAAATAAAATAAACAAACAAATAAATAAATAAATAAATAAATAAATAAATAAATAAAATAAAATAAGGACCCTTCCCAAATGAACCACAGACTACATGAAGCACGTTTCTGGTTCATATCTGCTGCCTCAAGCAAACCTCTTGGCAATATAATTGCAAATGAGTGGCCCTATTGTCTGAACCTCTATTGCTGATAACCTTTCATGTTCGCTGACCCGCATGTCAATGAACCATTACAAAGATTGTTGTAGCTTCATTTTTAGCACGTGGGCAGTGACCCGACAATAAACTCGAAACCAATTGGAGAAAGATGGAGTCTTTTGTCAGGTTTACCTACTAAGTGGTCAATTAAAACAAAGCATTAGCAGAAGAAGAATGCTTGATATTTAACATTTCATACTCAAACTTTAGCGGACAGCCAATTCTAGTGTGAATAACCAAAGTACAAGAGCAGGAGGTTCAGCAACACAGATAGAGTTTGTCCTTATGATGGGGGGGGGATTTTCTGTTCAATTGTCTAAAATAAAAAGGGCAAGTATGGCAAGTGGCTGAGAATAAGAGTGTCTACCGAGCAAATACAAAGTGGAATAGGATGCTTGTAAGCCTTTCAAATTATCAGCACTGAAGAGCCTTTCAAGCAGACTACTTTGCAGCAACATTGTGCCACACACTCCAATAGAACCCAGGGAAATGAAAAAGTGAAAGACTTCAGCGGCCATGCAAATAACATTCTGAAACCGCTGGGAGAAAATTCTCACATGTGTATCACTATTAACTTGCAAACGCATAGAACGAAACCATACAGATACACGTCAAATGCTGACATACAAAAAAAAAAAAAAGGATCAAGACCACTTTTAAACTTATTAGATTTTCAACATTGTGCATGCTGTATATATTAGACAGGATTCCATTGCAAAATGAGCTTCATTTGAACTTAAAGACCTGTTGGTCAAGAAAACTTCTATAAAAAGAGCTCTACCATTAATGTAAAGCGGAAAATTAAATAATTCACCCATAAAACATACAAAATTATTGCCTTATCTTTTAAAATAGGGAGAAAATCTAATTAAAAACCAAAGTCCAGAATACCAGAACGGCTCCAGACACCTTTAAATCCAGGGTTAAGACAGACATGTCGAAAACAGGTTTTCATTTTCATTTTTTAACACTTTAAACATTTTTTGCTTTAGGGCTCTTCATTACTGTAGATGAGTGCAAGTAGGAATATGGATATCTGACAAAAGAGTTGCACAGCAGAATTGTCCCAGGGTGGGGGGGTGCTTGCTTTGTAAGGTGACCAATGTTACCAAGGCTCACATCTGGAATTTAAATTATTCTTCTAAGGCATTTACTATAATTGAGAGCTGATAGGAGGAAACGTAGTGAAAGGAAGCAAAAGTAATTATAGTAATGTTGTTACTAATGTTTAATACTCATAACATCTAATGAAAATAATTAATAAAGTAATAGCTTTGTTAGCATAAAAGGAATATTCAAGGTACTTTCAGCATCCAGCACATCGGCAACACATGAACTCGTCCTTTATGCTGTTCAAATAAATCCCACGGCCTCCGAAGTTTTGAATTAACAGTTTTTTCCACGCAGTCTCTACAAAGTCTCTTTTTCTGGTAAACCAGTGTTTGCAGGAGAAACGTAATATTTCCCTGGTGTAAGTCAATGTGTCTTCCATGTGTTTTAAGAATTCCTTCTTTGTGCTTTGGTGGAAAAAACATACCTAAAATTCCTCTATAAAGGGTTTTTAATAATTCACAAAACAATCTTACGTGTCCCTGGGAGTAGGACAAAGAAGAAAAAAAAAGCTGACTTTTTTTTTTTTTTTCTCTCTCCGAGAAACTGTTTCTACAAACCTCTGTTACATTTCTTACTTAGTGCTAATGTCAAGATACTCGAGTAAATCCATTCAGGAGAATGTACTCCCTCATGTATCGCTGAACATCACAAGAAATCTTCAACAGAGGTAACCATTATTAGGAAAGTTCAACAAATGGAGCTCAGCTGAGCGTAGGGAGGAAAAACCACGCACTGCACACATGCCCTTTTAAGAGCTTTACATTTTAACTTCGAAGACAATCACTGTTAGCATTTGAGATTTAAGTTTTTGTTTCCTACGATGTTGAAGACATAAGCCTTACAGGCCAGTCAACCAGCAAACACATGAAACATAAAAATATCAGTACAGCCCTGATGTACTGTGCTGAACATCCTTCACCCTTTAAGGTTTTTTTTTTTAAATTCTGTATCTTCCTTACATAATGCGTGATGGAAGCTTACCCCCATTTTACCCATTATTACCACAAATGCTTGTTAACATATTTTCATTTGATTCAGTTTCAATCCACTCTCATGCTGGGGGATGTGGGACTTTTTCCTCTTTGGTATTTATCAGTATTTAAAGGTCAGCATCAAAGATTTTTTTAAACGTGATATTTAAATACAAACGGCTGAAAAGCAATAAAATCCAGAAGATGCGCTAAAACATGAAAGTGGAAATTGGAGAAAAATAAGAAATGACCACCGCGTGTAACCTAAGCTGCACAGATCACATTCAGGGGCAATATGTGCAAACGTGCAATAGGTACATTTTTAAGGAAACGTCTCTTACAAGCTTTCATGTTAATGTTTCCACCATTTCTCTTCTGTTTATGCTGCAAGAATAAATGTTTAAAGTTCTATAGACTTCCAGTTTAGTGTGTTGCCTCTCGAACGCTGTGTGGGCTTTGAACTCTTCTGAACGCAGATCATAATTTTCCACTAAGAGAGCTATTTATCATTTAAATGTACATGTATTAATTTGGCAGGCACTTTCCTCTGAAGCAATCTACATCTGAGTAAACAAAAGTGCATTTCACCAACACATGGAAAGATACACACACACACACTATTTTTTCCTGTTTATTCAGGGGATTTTGCACCGAAATCCCACGTTACTACAATAAACAATTCCAAGCTGTACTCTAGTGAAGCTTGAACACATAAAGCTGTACAAAGAAAAAAAGTTCCCATACCTTTCCATGACTACCCTAAAAACTACTTTGTGCGGGACAGCTGGTAGTGTAGTGGTTAGGGTTGCAGCCTTTAGATCCAAAGGTTGCAGATTCAGTTCTCTACTATGGCTGTGGTACCCTTGAGCAAGGTACTTACCCTAAATTGCTCCAGTAAAATTATCTGGGTGTATAAATAGGTAAATAATCAGAAACCTCTAACTGTAATAAATGTGACCTTAGCATTGTAAGTCGCTTCGGAGAAAAGAGTCAGCTAAACAAATAAATGCAGGTATATTCGGTGGCACAGGGAATAGCGCTGCTGTCTCACAGCGTCGGGGCGGTGTGAGAGGACATGGGTTTGAGACCCGCTCGCTATGTGTGGAGTTTGCATGCTCTCCCCGTGTCTATGTGGGTTTCCTCCCACAGTCCAAAGACATGCTGTTCAGGTTCACCCATAGTGTGCGAGAGAGAGTGTGTGTGTGTTCCACTGATGTATGGACGAGTGAGCCAGTGTAAGTAGTGTATCTAGCAGTGTAACTCACCGCGGTGAATACGGTGTGGGCTCATAACACTACATAGAGTTTATTGGAAGTTGCTTCAGAGAAAAGGGTCTGATAAATAAATGTAAAAAGGCACCTGGTTTTGTGGAAGTGTCTGTTTTTGGGGTTTTCTATACATAGAGGGCCATTTCAGAAAGAGCTGTAGAACAGCTGTGTGGGCGAGTGGGTATACACACACACACACACACACACACACACACACAAACAAACAAGCCATCATTCTTCCTTGAAGACCTGACAGCCCACCTGGGTTCTGTCTGGGCTGTCATGGCTGTCACTGGTTTTCGTGGGGTGGTCTCTCTGTTTATGTTTTCAGAACGCCCTGGGGGGATTTTAAATGTGAATCCACAGTCGCCAGTAGTGGGATTCTGGGAGTGATGAGAAGATGAGATATGCAGCCTGTTATCTTTTTTTCAACGTTATCATCTAAACATCCTGTCACTCCCCGTCAGGGAAGGAGAAGCCTGCGTGGGCCACCGGGGACACGGCACCGCTCTTCTCTAACCCGTCCATGGAGCACGGAGGCGAGTTCGTGAACGAGGGGTTCTGTGTGCGGGTCTGTGCGCGGGCCTGTGGGTGTCCCTCACCACTGGAAAAGTGTGCTGTCACCACCAACTAAACACGTAACAGGTTTCCTCATCTGTTCCACTTTGGTCAAGTAGCCAAGTGGCTTTATTTTCATTTCAACCATATACAGCCGGTACAGTACAGGTGGTCCCCGATTTACGATGCGGTTACATTCCAAGAAACTCATCGTAACTCAAAAATATCCCAAGTCAAGAATGTATTTAATACACCTAATACACACCTCTGCGTGACAGACTGGGAGATGCGGATCGCTGCCGCTGCCCAGCATCGCGAGAGAGCAAAATTCAAAATGCGGTTTCTACCGAACGTCGATCACCGGTTAACCATCGTAAAGTCGAAAAAAATCGTTAAGTCGGGGAGCACCTGTATACAGTGAAACGAAACAACGTTCCTCCAGCATCATGGCGCTACATAAAACAACAAATTTACCGACACAGGACTACATAAAGTGCACGTGTGCAGGACAGCACAGTAATGAACAAAAGAAACACAGTAAAAAAACAGAAGACGTAGAAAAAGTCCAGGGAGAGCTGGTAGCGTAGCGATTGGAGCTACTGCCTTTGAATCCAAAGGTTGTTGGTTTGATGCCCACCTCCGGCTGCAGTACCCTTGACCTAAAATCGCTCCAGTAAAAGTACCCAACTGTACAAATGGGTGGGTTAATAGTTGTAACCTTTTTGAATAAATGTAAAAATATATCGAACCACAACGTACAGTGCTGCTTGAAAGTAGGTGAACCCAACAAGGATGGTTATTATTCTTGCATAAAACATTAAGATAAATGTTTAAAACCTAAATCTTGAATCTTAAAATAAGCATAAAATGAATAAATGATGATTAACACACCTGATTTTAGTTACTTGATTTAATCAACGTAACTTTGGATTCACTTATTTCTGCACGACTTGTGTGTTTCTACCACACACACGATTTCCTCTAAGGCAACATATGGAATTGGTCATTACACACCTATCATGTCACACGAGAAACACTGATTCTCATTAAACAACCATTTCGCGGTAAAACTAAGGGACACAAAGGCTTCACATACTTCCATGCAGTAGTGTACATAGTAAAAACACCAAAGTTAAAAAGAATAATTAGGTTGAATTTTCAGTACTATAATTAATTTTACCAGTTCAGGGTTAAAATAACTCAAGGCTTGACAGCACTGTATAACACAGCATACTTGTTGTAAAGTTTTCCTTCCAGTTAACAGGTAACACAACTGCAGTTGTACTCATTATTAATCATTTAGACATTTTCCCATACATTTTTGATCAGATTGTCCCATCTTTGTGTAACAGTGGGGAAAAACGCAGAACCCATCACCTAAATGCATTCATTGAACTTGGACAGTCAAACTCCCCCATAACACAGTGATCAACAAAGGGAATTCTGACACCGATCAGGTCTTTTTGTAAATGTGCATAAAATCTATCGAACATACAAGTGACTCAGGAAGATTTCGTTATCGGGGAAAAGGGACTCGGAGTATTTGAAAGGAAGTTGCGGCACCACTGGTCAAGAAAGGAATTAAATAAAAGGAAAGGGACACGGCATGCCTTGCTCTTCAATTAATAATTCAATTCTTCCTTTTAAATAATACATTAAGGTATATGATTTGCCCTCCTCAGCAGCAAGAAGATAAAGAGCAGAAAACGTCTCATTGACCATCACGCCACCCTCTCACTGGTACTGCATCTCAAGTGTCAACAAACAAAACGTTTTGGAGAAGGGTTCGCTGTCGAGATGATCACGTCCATTTCCCATTCACTCTCCTCCAAAGGGCCTACGTTGTCAGAGAGCGCATCCCATAAAAACTAGTGTACATTTGTTTCTCTGGCTTTATTGTATTTAAGGTGCGGCACGGTGGCACAGTTAGTAGCGCTGCTATCCTACAGCACCTGGGGGGTGCCAGAGGACATGGATTCGATCCCCACTCAGTCTGTGTGGAGTTTGTATGTTCTCCCCGCGTCTGTGTGGGTTTCCTCTGGGCGCTCTGGTTTCCTCCCACACTACAAAGACATGCTCTTCAGGTTCCCCCATAGTGTGTGAGTGAGAGAGAGAGAGTGTGTGTGTGTTCCACTGATGCATGGATGAGTGGCCCATTGTAAGCAGTGTATCTAGCGGTGTAAGTCACCGCGGTGAATAAGGTGCATGGGCTCATAACACTACATAGAGTTCATTGGAATTCGCTCTTGAGAAAAGCATCTGATAAATGGGGGTGCACACGAGATTCAACTCATCTGGACATACTTCTAACCTCAAGGACAAATCTGTGCTCAACCAGTCAGCTGTTGTTCAAGTGCCTCTTAACATTTGTTTTATTAGAAGATTCTCCGACTCAGAGCCACAGCCAAAAACGTATGCATGTTTATTTTGTGTATCAGCCCGGACGGCATGACTCCATGAGTCCAGGCGCTCGTATCTCGTTAATCAGCAAAGCTTCATTTTTTGAAGCATGAGATATCTAATTACAATACTCTTTGCCAAGACACAGCAGCGGTATGTGAAATGTCTTCTAAAAAAAAAAATTTAAATAATTTTAAAAATTCAGAGATTCCTTCTGCCGTGGCTGTGAACCAGGTCTCCAGGGAACTCTATCAGGGGATCAATCCCTCTTTGTCACTTAAGATACAAGCCAAACCACACAGCGCTCTTCTCCCTGGTGCATAAGGAGGCCGCGCTTCAACAGCGCAGCGCCAACAGGCAACGCAAATTATATTAGTGCTGTCGTAAAGAATCCAGCAAAGGAATCGCCAGAACGACTGGAGAAACACTGATTTCTGTGGCATGATGCATTCGCTTTCAAGGGCATTTCCATAATTGGTTTTGTCTCACGAACAAGCCCTGTCTAGAGGTTTATTCAGCATTCGCCTTATAGCTGGGCACTGAACAGTGGCATATGTTTAGGAATCATATCCTGAAGGTGTGAAGCGCTGAGGATGTGTGAAGGGGAATCACTGACGTACCAGCTCTCCGCTGGGCGCGGCTGAATGACATCGTAATACCACGGTGCTGCTGGGAATACGATGATATTGCATGAGTGGGAGGCCGTTACTTAGTAGCATCCTCATACTAATACCCCCTGATGTGAGATGCAGATGTTGGCATTCTGCACGTCATTACTATATAATTACCACATTAACTCAGATTCTAAAAAAAAATAAATGTGTATCGATTTGCTGGTGTGTACGTAGACAAAATCAGCACTTAAATACAATTACATACCGGGTAATACAGCTGTTCAGATGCTTCTTTTTCCTCTCGACCTTTTCACGTAGATGACGATTCTCTTCCACATCTCTAAAAAGCTACTGCATACCAAGTTCTAGAGACAAAATGTACGTTGTAAAGAACTCCACAACCAATGTATGGGGCAGCTGGTAGTGTAGTGGTTAGAGCTGCTGCCTTTGGACCCAAAAGGTTGTAGGTTTGAATCCCACCTCCAGCTGCAGTACCCTTGAGCAAGGCACTTACTCAAAAAACAGCTCCAGTAAAAATGACCCAGCTGCATAAATGGGTAAATAATTGTAAGCTGCTTTGCAGGGAAGCATCAGCTAAATGAGTAAATGTCATGTCAATCTACCAACAACTTTTTTCCCCCTTTACGCCCTTATTCACTAATCTAAATAAAGGCCTTAATTTTTGATCCAAAACTCCACCGGTAACCACACAAGCAATAAAGACAAGGCACGAAAAACGTACATCAAGAACAAACTTCATCCAGAAAATGCATCACCTCCAAATAAAATACCCTTAATGCATCCCAACTGCCACTTTCCATGTTGCCACCAATTTCAGGGTTCCCAGTTTCTTATGAGAAAACCATTTCACCTCCTCACTTCAAACACCGATACACACGCGTCGCATCGTCTCTTCACTGGGTCAGGGCGTCCAAAAACAGACTTGAGAAGAAATGAACCGAACGAGCGTGGAAACCGAGCCGTTCCCACAGTTCATAAACTATGAGCATCAAGCAGACTGTTTGGATCCAGATCAATTAATCATTTATTCAGAGCCACCCTCAATGCTTTGCTTTACAGAGGCCCCAACCGTTTTGAAGTATTATGCCTTAATAAACTTGCCAAATTTCTCATTTATTTTCAGATGGAAACTGAAGGCTGTCTGTGCTGGGTTTTATCTCAACCAAGCAGGTATATATACACACACACACACACACACACACACACACACACACACACACACACACACACACACACACAAATAAAAATAGCTTTTTTCCAAAATAAATGGGTATCATTTTATGCATAATTATAAACTTCAGAGCAGCTGTTTCAAAGGCTGTTTTCTACTGCTGTACATAACTGCCAAGTTGAAAAGCATGCCAAGGGAGGAACAAGATCTGAGCAAGAAATTCCTCTAGAAAATTGTTTGTATAAACTCCCTAAATGGATCACACAAAGTCTGCCTCTTTAGACTAGTGTCCAAACCTATAACGACAATAAAACAAACAACATTAACACTCTGAAGGGAAAGAAAAGAAACAAATCAGAGTGGTCTTTCCACCCCTTCCTAAATGCCAGCTAGAAGCAGGGAATAATCATCAATCATCTAGTAGCCATCTGAGAAGGTGAGAACCTCGGCACGGTAGTGCGTGCGAACGCGATGCTCTTCCCTGCATTTTATGGAATTACCGCGTGAGCCGATACGCTCGAGGGGTGCAGCGGTGCAGCGGGTTTGGCCGCGTCCTGCTCTCTCGTGGGTCTGAGGTTCGAGTCCCGCTTGGGGTGCCTTGCGATGGACTGGCCCTCCCCTCCAGCCCTGCGCCCCGTGTTGCCGGGTTCGGCTCCGGTTCGCCGCGACCCCACTCGGGACTCGCCGTTTCGGCCGGCGTGTGTGTTGATACAGCCGCAAACGCCTTCAGAGACAGCCGCATGCCCAAGAACAGAGGGAAAAAATATTACAGTGCACAATATTTCAGAGTAAAGCTTAATATATCCAACCATCATAAGCCAGACTGTCGAGTGCCACTCAATCTGCTTCTCCACCGGATACATGGAGAACTGCAATGTTTAACTCTGCTTGTTCAAATATAACCTGGCTTTCTTCAAGTAATGAACATGTTAATTTGACATCGTTTTGCATCCCTACATCAATGCAAGATGATTCAAAGATTCAGCCAAGTGATTCAAAAATCAGAATCGGAAACCGGAATCCGATTTGGTCGGTCAAGTATGCACGCACATAGGGTGGCGAGGCGTGACGGGTTTGACCGGTGCCTCGCTCTGTGGTGGGTCTAGGGTTCGATTCCTTCTCGGGGTGCGCGGTAGCTCCACGTTTCTTCCTGCGCTCGCCTCCCCCGACATGCAGAGGAAGGACCTGGCAACCCACCTCTGTTCCTCCCTCGACTTGCCTTGAAACCCACGCAAGTGGTCGCTATGGGTCCGGTTCGACTCGGCACCTGGCATGCATGCATCTACACACATACAGGGAATTTAGCTTCGGTTCCCAATGGCTCATAGCGTAGAGTAGAAAGGAAAGGACAGGAAAAAAAAAAAAAAAAAAAACCATACAACAAGAGGAAAGATGCATTGACAATATAAAACGTAGTATAATAATGAGGGATGGAACAAGTAAGAGAGACAAAGTACTGCAGTACTGGATTGTATCAAGGTTAAAGGTGCACAAACCTGAGCTTCAGAGACACAAAAGCAAGTATTAAGGCTTCCATTGTCTTGAGTGGCCAATTTGTTGTCAAATCACAACCCGAAGCCCCAGTCCGGTCGCACGTGTTATGGTACAGTGCAGAATATAAACGATATTCATGTATGATGTATGCCTTTGTAATTCCAACTCTAATCGTAAAGTTATAATAAACACAAATAAAGCTACATTTCAGAAAGTTGTCTCGGTAGCATGGCTAAACCTCAAGATCCCTCAAGGGTGGTCAAAATTGGTATTCACTTTCTCTCTCCATCTCTGTATTTATATCTGTCTGTCTGTCTCTCTCTCTTTTTCTCCAGTCATGTTCAAGCTCAAGGGGGGGAGGAAAAAAAAAAAAACAAAAAATTAAATACACTTTTGGAAATCCTGTTCAAAATGCTCAAGGGTCACATTAATGCAATGGAGTAAGTGAAAGATAATAAATAAAAAAGAAAACAGAAAAACAAATGTTTCAGGACATCTGAATGGCTCCTTGAGTCAAAAGCGAAAGACCGAGGCGCGACAAAGTGCTCAGAGTCACATGGGGAAATGACCACATGACAGCGTGATCTTCCGCCAGCACATGTATGGAGTGCGACTGCACCCACAAATACAAACATCATTCATCTGCCCTTAGGGCGAATCAACAGAAATCGTAACCTGGAGCAGGAAGCGTCGCACAATGAATTATCTCATTTTAAATTATCGAGCAACAGAGAGACCAGACAGCAAAGGCCTGGCTCACACACAAACCGGTCATTACCTATAGAATATTGAAAGAGAACAGTTGCATAAAGAGAAAGCTGGTAAAATGAAAATGTTTACTTAGCAGACACTTTCCTCCAAAGCGACTTCCAGTGAACTCTATGTAGTGTTATGAGCCCACACACCTTATTCACCATGGTGACTTACCCTGCTAGATACACTGCTCACAATGGGTCACTCATCCATACATCAGTGGAACACAATCTCTGTGTCACTCACACACTATGGGGGAACCTGAACAGCATGTCTTTGGACTGTGGGAGGAAACCAGAGCACCAGGAGGAATCCCACACAGACTCGGGAAGAACACGCAAACTCCACACAGACTGGGTGGAGATCGAACCCATGTCCTCTCGCGCCACCCAGGTGCTGGGAGACAGCAGCGCTACTCGCTGTGCCACCAGTCCACAAACACTCTGAATTCCTGGTTCATTAGCAAGAGGAAAAAAAAAAAATCAAAGCAAACAAACTGGCCACGGACACAAATTAATAACTACAGGGAAGAGTAACAATGCAACCCTCCCGTATGGCATGTCTCCATGAAACAAATTAGATTCTCTCCAGGGTCTTCTATAAAAGGTGAGTCACTGCAGGGATTCTGCCTTATTCTGAAAAGGATTCCTGTGGAACCTTTCCCTTCTGTTGCGACTCTCTGCAATGCTCCCCGTCGACAAGGACTATGACCTTCTCCCGTCGCGGAGACGCACTCCAGCCGGAAACCCGGCACCCGTGCAACAAGCAGAGGCCTGGGGGCAACGCATTGCAGGAAGGCGGGCGGAGGCAGGCGGAGACTGACGGACCTGTTCGGCAGACCTTTTGTTTCATCAAATAGGAAGGAGGAGGAGGAGGCCAGGCATGCTGACATCCACGGCTGACTGGAAAGGGAAGGAAACCTGGCATGGTCCCAGACCGCCGCACACACAAAGGTGCACTTACTGTTGGCAGCGTTTTATGCACTATGGCAACTCATTCACAGAGCTCTATGGCTAAGTAAAAGTGCGTTTCGTGGGCAGACATCAGCTGCATCTCCTGGAATTCACCGTCCCGATTCTAGAAAAACGTCCAGCAAATCTTCGTTTTCGGAGATGCAGAAGTGAATATGACCATCTTTGGCTGGATATTGTTTGCGCACCCCCCCATGTTTATGTGGCGTGTATTCTGGATAGAACAGATTCCTCCTACAAGTTACCCAGTAAAACGAAACCTTTTTGAGAAGATGTACCTGGATACATGACACGAGTTAATTCAATATATTCTATAGCTCTACTGAACAAATACCACCTCTGCTTGAACTGGTTACTACTGTTTTCCACAGTAAAGATCTGCGCAGTGTGCAAGCGTGGGGCTGTAGGCACAATAGCCGGTGACTTTCTGCTAGAAACTTCTGAGCCATTCGGTGTCCGGAGCCTTTTTCAAAAGGCACCACCCCAAGTCCGCATCCGTCTGTCCACCGAAGCACCCAAAGCTTTGGCGCCGGCCCAAAGCCGAAGACCCCTCGGCTTAGCCTCTCTTGCTCCCGGGGATCACGGACTCCCGACCGGGCCGACGGCATTGGCGGAGGTGCTGCTCGCGACAGCAGCGCAGCCCAAAATCTCAGGATTGCGGCAGCAGCCTCCCAAATGCTGCCCATCTGTCAGGAGACGAAGATACCCAGGAGCCAAATTCACTTCAGCAGAGATTAGTTAGCCAGGCACAACCGAGCCATCCTAATTAAATCAAACTGCTGCAGGAAAGCTCTTGTCAAAAAAGGACGGCCTATTCTCCAAGCACGAAAAAAAAAAACGCAAAACATGATACCAGGCCTAGAAAGCCTTGATGCACAAAGAAAATTGTCAGCGCTGCTCTGGGACTGAGAAGACAAGTCATAAACTTCGGAGAAGAACCAACTCCCCACATCATAACGTAAACTCCAGAAATCCTCGGCGCTCTTCATACGCTGAATATGTACAGAGATCTATCGCTAATGAAACACGTCGACTGCCCGCACAAGATGGAATCTCAAATGCCACCGAGTCCTTAATGAAAATAAATGCCAAAATGAGCCTTAAAAATTATATAAATAGGCTACAAAGCCATTAAAGACAATATCTGTATTATTCCAAAAAAAATTAACTTAGTGTTTTTCTTAGGGGGCATGGTGGTGCAGCGGGTTTGGCCGGGTCCTGCTCTCCGGTGGGCCTGGGGTGCGAGTCCTGCTTTGGGTGCCTTGCGATGGAGTGGCGTCCCGTCCTGGGTGTGTCCCCTTCCCATCCAGCCCTGAACCCTGTGTTGCTGGGTTAGGCTCCGGTTCACCGCGACCCCGCTCGGGACAAGCGGTTTCAGACAGTGTGTGTGTGTGTGTGTTTATTTCATCCATCGTTAAACACCATGGATTATCAGGTCAAAGGAATAAAATTCATTTTGGTAGCAAGCAGTTTCCCTATTGCTTTCGAGGTCAGAAATGCTCTGGAAAAGTCATCCTCCCTTGGGAGAGCAGATGTGACAGTTAGATATCAAATATATACGAAATCAGACAACTGGGTAAACAATGTTCTCCACCTGCTCGTTGCGCTACAGATGGCGGAAGGCTGGGTAATGATTAATTTCTCCCTAGAACAAGTATTCTATTCCTAACAAGGTACAAAATAATAGCTAAGAGCACATACTGCAGGTATCGTGATCAGAATAGCATAAAGCCACTGAATCCCATTTAAGAAGGCAAGACATTTAAAGATTTTTTGGGTTAATCTTCCAGTCTTATAACAAGGCCCCTTAGCAGGTGCTCTATACACACACACACACACAGTCTGAAACCACCTGTCCCAAGCGGGGTCGTGGTGAACCAGAGCCTAACCCGGCAACACAGGACGCAAGGATGAAGGGAGAGGGGACACACCCCGGACGGGACGCCACTCCACTGCAAGGCACCCTAGGCAGGGCTCAAGCCCAGATCCGCTACGCAGCGAGACTCGGCCAAACCCGCTGCGCCACCCTTGTGTTCTATATACCTGAGGCCAATTCATTGACATGTACATTAACACGGGTGACTGACAGACTACAGAGAACAAAAACTACTGTGATGTGAAATTTTACTACGAATAAACAGCTCTCCTTAATTTAGATGACGGGTGGGAAAAGGCATCACTGTCTGAGATCAACCGATATACGCCGGTCCAAAAGCCAACCGGCTCTCATCTATCGTTAGGACGCAACGGGTGAGTCATATCGAGCGGCGATGCAGAAGTTCGCAAGATCACGACTGCATTTTTCAGGGCATGCTCCGCTAAACACATTCCGCTGAAAAAAAACCCACTGGGACACACTGTATTCAAAGCCTGTGGGATTCACTCTGTCCTCGGTGTGCAGCGGAGCAGTAGCTTGGAGCGAGTGGGTTGGGGGCCAACGGCAGAGAGAAAGAGAGGTGTCTGAAGTATGCGGGAGCAATAAAAGCCCCGGTCATAAGACCAGGCACGTCCTCGGGTCCAAGACGCAAACAGGAAAACCAAACAAGGCTCTAACATGGGCCAAGGAGAACATGAGATCTGCACTGCAAATACGGTGCTCTACACCTCACCGCAATGCTTATAAAACCCAAAGCAGCGGTAAAAACACGGTATCCCCACCATCATCACATTCAAATTCAAACAGAGTGACAGAGACGGCAAGAGTCAGACCACCAGAGAGGGGACGCTTTAGTGCGCTGAGCTATAGAAGAATCCAAAAATGAGACGTGAATGAAGATTACACACTGATCTCTCATTCAATTTCAAACTTAATGGATGGTGAATGCGTGCAGCATGATCTTAATGAACCTCACTAATGTAGATTTAATAACATAACTTTCTGAAACATATGGCTGAGCTGTACTAAAAACCTTAATCCCTTGCAATAAAATACGTAGACAGATTACAAAGTAAAAGCAGCTGTTTCTAATATTGCTCTGCGCCACTGCATAGACAATAATATCGTTATTAGGGCAAAAAAAAAAAATTGTAGAAGTTTAAAAGAATGCATAATGCCAACACTAAGTGCATCACTGGTCTGTCTGCAAAATCAAAAATGTAACTGTTCAACAAACCTGGATACCTGTATCTTTTTTTTTTTTTTTTTTTTAAATTGTGGTGGTGAAAAGTTGCACTGGAAAATACATTAAAAACAGTCGGTACAGCTGGTAGCAGCTTGTCAGGGGAACAGGGAGCAGCTGGTAGATAGTGGTTAGAACTGCTGCCTTTGGCTCTAAAGGTTGTAGGTTTGATCCCCACTTCTGGCTGTAGTACCGTTGAGCAAGGTACTTACCCTGAATTGCTCCGGTAAAACTACCCAGCTGTATAAATGGGGGAATAATTGTAAGCTTGTGATAATTGTAACCTTAACGTTGTAAGTCGCTTTGGAGAAGCGCATCAGCTAAATGAATCAATGTAAATTACATCACCTGCAGCACACACTAGACGCTGAAGGTAAAAACATACGGCAATCACATAACTGAGCAGTATCGACCGACTTGCTTAGAATTTAAAAATCACAGCAAAACGCTGCCCAACACTTCCCACACGGGAACAGGCGAACATGACATTCCCGATACCACGATTGTACCAGAAACACACTGATCTTATTTCGCGGCGTTTAAGGGAAATCGAAACCCGAGGGCTCGCTGTCCTCAGCGGCGAAAAGATACTCCTCCTTTGACTTTGGACTCAAAACGGTGAAGTATCTCGCAAAGGCACCTTCCCAGATCCCCAGACTCAGGAGCCTGCAGCCTGAACAGGCTGCTAAGTAAAGCAGCGCTGCCCTAATTTCATATGGAAAACATTAGAAATGAGCAGCGTGTCAAAGGACACAGAGCAGGCAAGTGAGCTGACAGCTGGTGACATTCACACTGTACAAGTCTGCGGTGACATGGGGAATTCGGCTGCGAAGCCAATCTGGTGGATTTTAACACGACTTGCGCCCCGAAGACCTACCCAAGGTTGCCGTTATTCTGAAGTGTGCCAGCTTGGTGCCGAGCGCATTGTACGAGACCCCGCGAACGTGGGAATGGTTTCTTTCCATCGGTGGCAAAACTACCAAACGGGTCACCCGGGAAAACGGGCAACGGGTAAAGCAGCGAAACTGCGGTCATACCACCAGTCCTCCTTTAACGCAATCCTTGCACTGAATTTGTTCACTCATATGGCAGGGCTGGATAAACACCAACTAGTCAGATGGCAAAACATACGTCTGAAAGCTTTTCTGCAGAAAAGCACTTCAATAAATTACACTGGGGGAAGGGGGGGTATCTTTGGGGAAAATCCCATAATAACCACCAAAGGATTTAAAGACATTCACATGCATAGACCCCCCCGCCACTGAAGAAGTAGGAACCGCCGCAGTCAGCAAAGAGCTACGGAAGAACTTTTGTACAATTCTGACCATACCGGAGCGAGAACTCTGTTTCTGTATTGGCTGCTGTATGCAACTCGATTTCCCCCCAGGGATCAATAATCAATCTATCTATCTCCATCTGGAACTGATAATAAGCAATATGTAACAGTTAATCAATTTCTTATATGTGATCTGATATAAAATAAAAAATAACTCAAATTATCGTTATATCACCACATTAAAATCAATATGCATTAAATTCCACATGGATCATCAATAGATTTCTACTAGATCTGATATGCGGTGTTTAAAACTTATAAGACAACTGCAGTTCAACCTGTCTTTCGACAATTGAGAAAGAACTAAAAGTGAAAAAAGGAGGGAAAGAGGAAATGTTTGTTTTACTGGAGCTCACATAAGGCTGGCAGAGTCTCTCCATGCTTGTCACTCCTGTTCACTCAAACATCACTCAGAATGAACACAGACAAGGGCACCTCTCCTCCTCGCCAGCACTCAAATGTTTCACAACCAACACACTCAGCTCCTTCTTCTCCCTCATCCCGCCCTGTCTAAACAAGCTAATAAGAGCTCGATCGAGATGTAAAAATATGAATTAATAAAATTTTTTAAAAAAACCTGAGCAGTTCTCAGCTCTGCCTATTTGGCAGGATGAAGGATGACGACGACATATCCCCACGCAACAGAATTTTACAGAATGATCCCTTATTAAAAAAATGTGATCATTTCAAATCACTGCTCTGACAGAAGCTCCTATAAAAGAGAGGCAGCTGAACTAAGTACTACGATAATTTCAGCATTTCAGCTGAATATTTTGACAGTTCCAGTTAACTAACTGGTTAGAGTTGCTGCCTTGCACTCGAAGGACCCGGGTTCGAATCCCCCCTCCTGTTATAGTACCCTCGAGCAAGGTGCTTACTCTAAATTGCTCCAGTGAAAATTATCAAGCTTTATAAACAGGTAAATAACTTAAGCATCTTAACATCGTAATTCAGTTTGCAGAAAAGTGTCAGATAAATAAGTAAATATTAATGTAAGCAATGGCAGTGACAAATAAATCACCATTATTCTGAACAATTATGATCTTCTAAAAACTTGCACTTCAATGTTACTGCATTTAAAAAAAAAAAAAAAAAAAAAAAAATCTATATACATTTTTAACATGACACAAAAAAACCTCTGAGTCAGATGGCACTTGAAGCCCAGTAAGGGGGACTATCTGTGGTTTAATTTGCATAAGTGCTGGTGACTAAAGCACACCCCCCCACCCCCTCAACCCCCAGCGGGGAAAAACCTATGCCTGGTAGCATAACGAATCAAATCAAGAACGATGACAAGACTCATGGATCAGAAAGTTTTTTTCGGGTCCAGTCTCTTACTAAGGCAAAGGTCTGACACACCAAGTCCATTCTTAGCCACGTGCCACTGGTACAGAAAACTAACAATCCCCGTAACCTGGAACTAGAAGCCTTGCTGATTTCCCACTGTTAATGAAACTCCGTGTGCAGCAAGTGCTTCCCAATCACATGATACCAGACCTCTAAGGACAACAACATACTAGAAGTATCTGTCAAATGTACAACAACATTATGTAATCAAAAGCATCCTACACTGTCAGATGCAACTCTTATTATATCATCCCACAGAGCAATAGTAAACGCGGGACAGAGAGGGAGGAAAAACAGAGAAATAAAGGAAATCAGTCCCTATTTATCTTCTCTTGGACTGAAGGAATAGCAGAATACGAGTTAAGGAAATTCTGATTTAAAGCCTAGATATAAGTCATCCAGGACTACTGATTAGATTTGGAGTGAAGCACTTCACTTTTTGACCAAACAACAACTGATGGTTTACATCTGCTTTACAGTAGCAATAATTTTTCAGTTTAATATTTAATTACAAAAATTCTGCACTTTTTTCGAAGGAGCAAAAACCCCAAATGTGACATACAGTATGAGATAAAGTACATAAATTTGGGCAATAGAATGTAATATAATCCAACGGACAAGAGATTTTTGGAACTGATAATAAATGATACGTAACAGCCAACCAATTTCTGATGTGATTTAATATTGATAAAAAATGTAAAGTAACACTATCATCAATCACATCGCATTAAAGTCAATATGAATTAAATTCCTCATGGACCATTAATACATTTCTACAAGATCTGATATGAAATATTTGCAATTTATAAGACAATTCCAATTCAGTTCCACATATACTATAGTCCAATGTTAAAGGAAAATGTGCAAAGTGGCGCAATGCCATACTGATAAATATACCGGTGCTTTTGTGCCCTGCGCTGTCATCAATTCCCCTCAAATGGCATTTAAAGGAACCTTTCAATGGGCTCTCCACATGCAGTGGTCTTATTATATTACTCAAGAGGAAGGGAATTAACATAACAACCACTGTCTGCAAGATACAAAGTACACACCGGCTGCAACTGCAGTTTCGACAAGTTTCAAGGAAAAACTGAGCAGCTAAATATGGAAATACATGGAAACGGGGGATAATACTTTGCTTTCATTACCCGAAATTACCCAGTACCCAAACAGTCTGCAAATCATTTTAAAGAATTCCTGCAATCTTGTTTCAGAAGTGGCAGCTGCATGATAAGAAAGCCCCTCAGCACATCCGCACCCACAACTAAATAAAGGTTATATTTATATCTTTTAATCTGCACCCTAATTAACACTGCCTGCAACAGGCTTTAAAAGCCGTGCTGCAGCTGCTGCTAACATATTACTGCATTTATATTACTGCTGTGATGTCCAGTGGCACAACTTATACATGCACTGTGCATGAGTGTGATACAGCTTGAAAACAGCATCATTCATTACCATAAAGAAAAGTGTGATACTACAGAATATGACAAAATACATGTTGTACTTGCTTTTGGACATGAGCTAGGACACACACTGAGCCTAGAAGATTCTTGATTCTGGCTCCGTTGTGGTGGAACGACCTCCCCCTCTCACTCAGAACTGCTGAATCTCTGTCCACATTTTAAAAGGGTCTGAAAACTCACCTCTTTCAGACTCACTTCGCCCATCATCTCTTAAGTTCATGTAAGGTGTAAGTGTCCATGCATTCTAACTTTTAAAATGATGCCCGGATAAACCTTTACAACTACTCCTGTAACGTATATGTTTATATGCATCTCAAAAAAAAAAAAAAAAAATAACCAGAAAGGTGATCAGGAACAATCGATATTGAGATAAAGTTTTATGCAGCTACTCGTGTGATGAATGTTGGTTCATATGGTGGAAAGAAACAAACTAACTGCACTTAAGAATCACACGTCTGCATCTAAGTGTCTCTTCCTGCTAATGTAATGAACACATTGTATTTTCTATGAGATGTACATCACCCTGGAGAAAATCGTCTGACAAATAAATACATGTAAATGTAGATAGCATAAACCAAATTTTTACAGGTGTTTATTCCTAAGGGAAGCATTGCAGCTGTAATCTCAGTAGAAACAAATGAATGGAGTGCTGATACATCCCACAAAATGCTTAGCCTACAAACACTTCTTCTCCCCAGAGATTGATCTTTGGTATCTCCTACACCGAGCCCCTTACCACAGCACTGCTCACCCAGTAAAATGGTGCAAAAGGATTGATTCCACAAGTGCTCCAGGGTAAACGACGATAAACCTTGAGCAAATACAGAGCGACTCCATCCCACCACTTTTCTCAGTGTCCAGAACTGGCCTCTTAATCATCTCGCTTCAGCCTCTCCTTGCCTGCGCTGAAACAAGTACATGGAGAGCTTTACACACCCCAAATGGGTGGCATGAATACAGCTGATCGAGTGAGTAAGTTCATGTTCCTTCTATAAAGAAGGTCTTTATATGCACCATCTTCTTGGTGTCATTCTACAGTAAAACATAAAAAAATAAAAAACAAATGTCAGAAATGGTTAGACAACAGTGTTCAGAGAACAGCAATCTTATTGGCAATTACAAGTCCCAGGAAGGATTATTTTATTGCACAGCTGCAGAAATCCAATAACTACATAGATTACTGAGATTTAATCAACCGTCTCTTTTTAAAGCAGTGCAATAATTTATGTCTAAATCCATGACAGGAAACACTGTATTTTCTAAGCCCCGAATCACAGGCCATGAATGCAAGAAGAGAAAGAGCACCTAAAAAACAGAGAAACACAACAAAATGTGGGCAGGACATTTAGAGAATCAGTATTTCTTTGCACATTACAATCATCAATGCAGTTCATCCATGCTGCTCTTATTGTGTATAACTTCAGGTCTGTATTTCTTTACATGAGAAGAGCAAAGAAATAGTTGGGAAAGTACTAAACACAGGAAACTTGACAGGCAGGCACTAGACTTCTTCTTTGCAACAGGAAAAAATTAAAATTGTAACAATAACGCAAAGCCTTCAGGGGAAATACAAGGAATCAGATCATGACCCGACCATGCACTGCATCCCCTAAAACATGTGAACACACCTCATCATGATCATCGTCGCAATAATTTATTCTCCTCCTCCTCCTCCTCATCATCATCATCATCCGTGTTTCGGGCTATGCCACCAGCTGAACGGTGTGTGGATGCAACTTTCTTTCCCCACGTGTGTGTGTTTGCCCGCAGGTCCGAGCCTGGACACACACACACAGCACTGCTGCAGCCAGAGAAACCCCGGCCGGGGTGGTATTATTATTATAATTATCCAACACTAGAGTCCTTCTCCACTCCACTGTGAAACTAACACCAGTCGCCCGTGTCTCCAGCGGGAAACAGTGTGTGTCCTACCTGGGCTCGGGCTCCTGCTCCTGCTCCTCCTGCTGCGCTCCTCCGGGCTCCAACTTCCATTTGTTCGCAACAGTGTAACAAAGTGAACGCGCGCGGCGGCGCTCCCGGGAACTGTGTGCGCGTTACATACGCGTTACACTGACTGTGAGACACTGCTGGGAGAGCGTGTCCGTCCGTCCCTCTCTCACCCTGTGTGTGTGTGAGTGGGTGAGAGAGAGAGAGAGCGCGAATGTATCTGTGTGCGTGAATTCGAGGAAACGTTGCTCACACTCGCCTCGACTCCATGTTAAGATTTGCTCGGCTGCTCGAGCCCGAAGACGCCCCGTTCGAACCACGCACGGCACTCAGCGGAAATCGGCACGAGTTCCGTTCCAGGCTCCGCGGCGCTACTTTTGCCTCATTTTTAATTCTTCCTCTTCTTCTTCTTCTTCTTTCTCTCCCTGACGCCCTCGGTACGCGAGCCCCAAAAGGCCGGGCTCTGCCTCCCCGGCGACGGCGCTCGGGGGTGCGCGCAGCGCGCCGTGAATCCCGCCCGCCCGGCCGGCCGGCGTGTCACACAGCGGCGCGGCTCTCGCCGTTTCTCTGGAGCGACACACACACTCACACTGTCTCTGTCACACTCGACTCGCTCGCACGCACGCACGCACGCACAAACACACCACGTCACCTACTCACCCGCTGCACCACTAGTAGTAGTGCAGTGCACCCGCACGGCGACCGGACGGACCGCCGGACGACGTGCGCGACCTCGGCCGGGCTTCTGCGACGTTGTCACGGGCGCGCGGCGGCGCTGCTCCGCGCGGCTGCCGGATCGAGGCGTCCCGGCTGTCTGACACAGATCGCTCTGGTCTGCGGGGGAATGTGAGGAGGCAGCCAAGACCGTAGACTGGAGGAGCAAGCAAGACCGCCGATTGTCCAAGACCCGCGAGTCGCAGCCTGCTCCTCCGGCACAATCACGACCCCTGTCTGCCTGCAGCTCGGTGGGGGTGGAACGCACAGGGATAAGGGAAGGGGCTTAGTTTGCCTGTCCCATCCCTCTTCTCCCTCTGTTTTACCATACCGTAACCTCGGTGAATCACAGCCATTCTCTTCACATTCGGTGGGCAATTTTATTATTGTTCTCTCATATTTGCGCCACATAATCCAGTTCCAGTTTTCAGCCATACCCACTATTTTGTCAAGAAACGTTCTTGTGCAGTTCCTAAAGTTTGCCTTTTCCCCCTAAATGCTATTCATTGATCAAGTCTGACAGATTCTGTTAATTCAGCTTAGGTCATTAGTAAATCTCTCATTATTAGGGCATTATAAATAAATGTCCAAGGCAAATCAGTCTGAGATAATCCACATTGTTTTGAGCAATTTTAGGGAATTTTAAGGCCTCCGCAGCAGAGGCTCACTGAACCACTCGACTAGTTTTCTGCAATATTACTTCTACTGTGTTTTTACAGCCTATCAAGTACCTGATGTACACTCCTCAGTTAAAAGCACAGCATATTCTGTTTAAAAAGGTTATCTTGTGTGAACAATGAACAATATTGCTGGAGCAATCACTCTTCTCCCCTAAGAGCGCTTTTTATTCTGTTGTCTATGCAAGAGAAAGGCAGCAACCGCATTTTGAAACGATCCGAGGTGGACTAGTACCATACAGAGCATGGTAAACATTTTTTATGTCTAAGATCAAAAAAAAGAAAAAAAAAATCAGAATGCAGCAGTTTTACATAGAAATGCTTTAAGGATTCTCACATTTCAGAAATCAAGTGACAGGTATTTTTCATTCTTCAAAGAATATTACCTTAACTTTCCAAGTAAGGGTGTATCACGAGAAATGAGGGGGTGTTTTGTGGTGCTTAAGGTGCAACAGGGGGGTGCGGTGGCGCAGCAGGCTTGACTGGGTCCTGCTCTCCTGTGGGTCTGGGGTTCAAGTCCTGCTTGGGGTGCCTTGTGATGGACTGGCATCTCATCCTGGGTGTGTCCCCTCTGGGTGTTTGCCTTCAAGTCTTTGCACCCCAAAAGTGGCTGGGTCTTCGCTCTCCATGACACTGAATTTTTCTAGAAATGGTAAAGAAGATTGATGGTGCTCATAGCTCGGGTTGTTGATCCAGATGTCCATGTGTTTGCCAAGCTTGGCATTCAGACTGCAAACGTTTCATCATCAGTTGAGGTGACATCAGTGCTGAATGTGTGTTTTTGGTTTGAAATTTTTGCTTCTCACCTATTGTACTTTTGCACTTGGTCAACTCAAGTGTGGAGTTTATTCACAAAACCAACACCTCTGTGAGACCCTGTCAAAAAATTTTCTCACACCAATGGATTCTGAGACCCAATAAGTATTTCAGCGGCAAATGAAATATCCCTTGGGTCTCAGGAGCTCAGATTACTTCAGCTCATAAAGTTCGTGGGCCTGATTCTACAAATATTTGCAAAAGACCTGGCTCTCCTGCAGCCAGTCTGCTCCAACCAGCCCTGCAGTTGGCTCAATTTACTGTTGCAGTGCTACAGAGAGCAGAAAGCCATCCAGCCTGCACAGAGCAGCAGAAAGATCTGGGGAAGATTGTATCCTCTTTCACTGCCTGAACAAGAACCAATGGACACTTATGTTACCAAAGCTGTACACACACACACACACACACATTTTCAGAACCGCTTGTCCCATACAGGGTCACGGGGAACCGGAGCCTACCCGGCAACACAGGGCGTAAGGCCGGAGGGGGAGGGGACACACCCGGGACGGGACGCCGGTCCGTCGCAAGGCACCCCAAGCGGGACTCGAACCCCAGACCCACCGGAGAGCAGGACTGTGGTCCAACCCACTGCGCCACCGCACCCCCTCAAAGCTGTACAGATAGGAGTAATACAGTAATCCACATTACCAACATTTTTTTTGAGAATAAGTATCGAGGCCATTTAAGGCTTTGTGTTGATTATCAGAGTTTGAGTGCAATTACTGTGAAAAATTTTTACCCCTTGCCTCTGATACCCTTTGCTTTGCAAAAAATTAGCGAGGCTGAGATTTTCACATTATTCCTTAGAAGAGAACATAATTTGATTTGGATTCCATAGGGGGTGAGTGTAACATTGCTTCAGCACTGCCCTGGGTGTAATGAATATTTTTGGTTATGCCTTTTGGTTTGGCATATGTGTCTTCAGTGTTCCAGAAATTTCTTAATGAAGTACTCAGCAATATGATTAATCAGCTCATTCTAATGTATTTGTATCACATCCTTGCTGTGTTTTGTTCTTATGCAGAATATATCAACAATGTTAGATCAGTGCTACAGCAGCTATCAGAAAACAAACTTTATGTCAATGGGGAGAATTGTGAGTTTCACTGAAAAACTGAAGTTTCTAGGTTTCCTGGAAACAAGGGGGTAGAAGCGAACCAAAAGAAAGTCTGCAAAATTATGTCCTGACTACAACCGACCGCAAATATTCCCAGGTTTTACAAACTTCTGTTGCAAATTCATTTAGGGTTTTAGTACTATAGCTGCCGCCCCAAGTAGTTTGGTACAAGGAGCACCAAGGACATCTCAAGTGGACTCCTGAAGCCCTCAGTGCCTTTGAGGACCTGAAGAAGTGGTTCACAAGAGTTCTCATCTTGGAACACCTGGATTCCTCATTGCCTTTTCTAGGTCTGAATAAATATTGACTAGTAAAGTTGACTGTGGAATCACGATTGACATGTATGAGTTTGGATTACACTGGAAAATTTTAATATTTACATAAGTACTCATGGCTGGATATAAAGTAAAATATTACAATATGGGGGGCGTGCAGTGGCGCAGTGGGTTGGACCACAGTCCTGCTCTCCGGTGGGCCTGGGGTTCGAGTCCCGCTTGGGGTGCCTTGCGATGGACTGGCGTCCCGTCCTGGGTGTGTCCGCTCCCCCTCCGGCCTTACGCCCTGTGTTGCCGGGTAGGCTCCGGTTCCCCGCGACCCCGTATGGGACAAGCTGTTCAGAAAATGTGTGTGTGTGTGTGTGTGTGTATTACAATATGTAATTCTTTTCACTAATTTAAACCTACAGTTTTAGTCACTTTCTGTTTTGAGGCATAAGTATTAGTGCATGAGCAGTTCTTGATGCTTTGCAACAGTAAGGGGTTACAGATTTTGACCTTTTCTTTATAATTTCCCTCCTGAAGAGAGAAAGCACTTGTCAACATTAAATCTGTATGCAGTCATGCTGGTACTGCACATTTATAGTCCCTCTCCATCATCATCCACATCAGACACACACCGTGATCTACAATTATATTCAATTAAAATTTCCCTTATGTCAGATTATGAATGTTAGATAAACTGTAATAGAAAGTCAAAATGTGTTATCCCCAGTACCCCACCCATATTAACACTGTTGGTTTGTGCTAACAGGCACCAGAGGGACCACATTATGACCTAGATATGACTAAACCTCTATTTTTAATGATCACTTTCCCCACAGTACAGAAAATGAAGCCAAATTGTGTGCGAAGAATAAGCTTTGAACATAATGACATCCTTATCCCTCAGTAAATCCCATTCAATGTGAATACTAATTATATCAAAATTAAACACTTCTTAAAAGTGTAAATAAATGGGCAAGATTATAAGAAGGCCACAGTGACCAATTACAGCCAGATGAGGTGTATGGGGAGATTCAAGCTGTGGCAAATTTTGATCAAATATTGATGTCATTGCTGAGTCCGTATGTATCACCGAGCCGTTAAAACTGCCATTCAACCAAAACTGCCGCTTCTAACTTGTGGCTCCAAATGAGTGTTTACACTCTGTGCAGATTCACATGACACATTTTACTGTAACTTTCTTAGGGAAAAAAAAAACATCAAAGGTCAGTAAAGACCTTAATATTAACATTAATGCACATTTATAACAAATATAAACAGCAAAATATTTCAACATTGATTCTTTGCACTGTTACCCTGTGCAGAATGTAGGGAACAGTTGCATTTTTCTAATGTAATGTCAGCATCTGTTAATGAAACACAACATATTTAAAATACAGTTTTTTTTCCAAAGATTAATTTCAATATTCCACTACTCACATCATGAAATTCCCTTTCTTCCTGGATCTTCTGCGGTGTTAAGTTATACTTCTTAAAGTCAGCAACTGTATTGAGACGCTAAATAGATATCATTGAACAAAGGAAGCTTTTTAGTTATAGATTTAACCTCACAATGGCATCCCCACATTTAAAGCCACGAGAAACGAGCTCATGAGACAATCCTGGGGCAACTGTCCCAGGCTATAAATGATTGTTATTTTCCATCAACTCAAACAGGCTGTCGTCTGCATTCTGCAAGGAGCACTGGGAGCACTACCTGAAATTTGTATTTTTCATAAAAAGTAATATATAGTATACTAGGCTATTATTCTGAGTGTAAAGTAACATTATATTGCCCATTATATTACTTTGGAACATAAAACACAAGGTATAATTCTAATGTAATATTTAACAAAAATACTGCACTGGCATGAGATTCAAACACACTTTTCCTTTGTTCATTGGATAAAACCATCAAGCACAAGTCTGTAAAATGAAATGCTTTCAAACAAATTGTCATTTCTAAAAGCATAATAGAATAAAGAGACATTTAACAAAAAGTATTTATCTGTAGCAGTCTCCCATCTGGAAACTAGAGTTCATTGAAAGAGTTGAACCTGAATTATGTGGCTGTAACACCTTATAGTTTACCATACAAAAGGCAAACATCACAGAATTCTGTGAGAAAAAATGATAGAAAGTAACATTTGAAATTTGGAGAACTGCTATTACGTTGTTATCTAGAAACAAAGTGAATTGTACCCAATAAAAAAAAAACCCCATTTGTTTCACATTTTTCTCTATAGTGACTTACAGTGTTAAGGTTACAATAATTTACCCATTTTTACAGCTGGGAAATTTTACTGGAGCAGTTTACGGTAAGTACCTTGCTCAAAGGTACAAGAGTTGGAGGTGAACCTCCAGTCTTTGTGTCCCAAGGCAGCAGCTCTAACCACTATCAACTGCCCCATACTCCTAGTACTTCTCCAAGACAGCCATGTCTTCCAAGAACTTACCATCCTCCATGCCCTCACCCACATACCAGCAAACAAATGCTCGCTTGGCATAAAGAAGGTCAAATTTTTTGTGGTCCAGGTCTCTACAATGACTGTGGGGTTGCTTAACTCCATGCAAGGGCTGAACACCAAATTGATTTGGAATTTGGTGAGGTCTAAGTTTAGTGCCCAGAAGCACAAAGAGGCAGCGATAGAGGAGAACATCTGTGAATTCAGACAGTTGAGGTTTGTGTGGGATGGGTAATCTGAAACCAGTACCCCTTCCAAAGTTATGGAAGATCAGGAAACCTTGGAGCCCATTGCATTGATCAGATTGAGGTTAACAGTGAGGAATATCTTTAAGAGGTATGAAGATACTTTTTATGGGGTTTGAAATAAGTAATTTGCTGGTCAAGTCACATTACATCATTTACATCCTGAAGCTGTTTTAGGGTGATGTGATTTTTCACAACAGTCCTTCAAACCAGCTACAGTCCAGCTCAGGAATTGCTGCTAAAACAGACCTCAGAAATTATGCAGATTTGAACCAGGCCTGCATAGACAGTGAACTACAGAACTGTGATGGAATAGTATTTACTCATCATATGAAAAAAAAGACACAGCAAGTACTTTAATGTGTTTGTCTCCACTGCAATATTTCTTTGCATGACTAGTTCTGTGGACAGGTTTGAGCATTCCTTGCATTTCTGTGGTTCTATTGTTTGAAAACCACATCAGATATATCATTTGAGATCAAGAGTTTCAAGAACTATTCCTTACTATTTTTATATCTTAATTTTTAAAAGACCACGGATATGAAATAAAATAATGAATTGGTAAAACAAAACATTAGAACAGGTCCCTCTATGCTACACTTTTCTTTACCATAAAATAATATCCATCCATCCATCCATCTTCCTCCGCTTTTATCCGGGGCCGGGTCGCGGGGGCAGCAGTCCGAGCAGAGTACTCCAGACCTCCCTCTCCCCGCACACCTCCTCCAGTTCCTCTGGGGGAACCCCAAGGCGTTCCCAGGCCAGCCGGGAGACATAGTCTCTCCAACGTGTCCTGGGTCTGCCCCGAGGCCTCCTCCCAGTGGGACAAGCCCGGAGCACCTCCCCAGGGAGGCGTCCAGGAGGCATCCGGAACAGATGCCCGAGCCACCTCAACTGGCTCCTCTCGATGCGGAGGAGCAGCGGCTCTACTCCGAGCTCCTCCCGGGTGACTGAGCTCCTCACCCTAGCCCTAAGGGTGCGCCCAGCCACTCTGCGGAGGAAACTCATTTCTGCCGCTTGTATCCGCGATCTCATTCTTTCGGTCATGATCCAGAGTTCATGACCATAGGTGAGGGTAGGAACGTAGATCGACCGGTAAATTGAGAGCTTCGCCTTACGACTCAGCTCCCTCTTCACCACAACAGACCGGTACAATGACCGCATTACTGCAGACGCCGCACCGATCCGTCTGTCGACCTGCCGCTCCATTTTTCCCTCACTCGTGAACAAGACCCCAAGATACTTAAACTCCTCCACTTGAGGGAGCAACTCCCCCCTAACCCGGAGGGAGCAATCCACCTTTTTCCGACTGAGAACCATGGCCTCGGATTTGGAGGTGCTGATTCTCATCCCCGCCGCTTCGCACTCGGCTGCAAACCTCCCCAGTGCACGCTGCAAGTCTTGACTTGATGAAGCCAACAGGACCACATCGTCCGCAAAAAGCAGAGACGAGATCTCGCGGCCACCAAAACAGACACCCTCCGTTCCCTGACTGCGCCTAGAAATTCTGTCCATAAAAATAATGAACAGAATCGGTGACAAAGGGCAGCCCTGGCGGAGTCCAACATGCACCAGGAACAGGTCTGACTTACTGCCGGCAATGCGAACCAAGCTCCTGCTCCGGTCATACAGGGAACGAACAGCCCGTAGCAGCGAGCCCCGAACCCCATAATCCCGAAGTACCTCCCATAGGATGCCACGAGGGACACGGTCGAATGCCTTCTCCAGGTCCACAAAACACATGTGGACTGGTTGGGCAAACTTCCCACGAACCCTCCAGCACCCTAGTGAGGGTATAGAGCTGGTCCAGTGTTCCACAGCCAGGGCGAAAACCGCATTGCTCCTCCTGAATCCGAGGTTCGACTATCGGGCGGATTCTCCTTTCCAGTACCCTGGCATAGACTTTCCCAGGGAGGCTAAGGAGTGTGATCCCCCTGTAGTTGGAACACAATCTCCGGTCCCCCTTCTTAAAAAGAGGGACCACCACCCCGGTCTGCCAGTCCAGAGGCACCGTTCCCGAACTCCACGCGATGCTGCAGAGGCGTGTCAGCCAAGACAGCCCCACAACATCCAGAGACTTGAGAAACTCGGGGCGGATCTCATCCACCCCCGGAGCCTTGCCACCGAGGAGTTTTTTGACTACCTCAGCAACTTCAGCCAGGGTAATGGACGAGTCCCCCTCCGAGTCCCCAGCCTCAGCTTCCTCTACGGAAGGCGTGTCGGAGGGATTGAGGAGATCCTCAAAGTACTCCTTCCACCGCCCGAGAACATCCTCAGCTGAGGTCAGCAGCGCACCACTTCCACTGTAAACAGTGTTCGTGGAACACCGCTTCCCCCCTCTGAGTCGCCGGACGGTTTGCCAGAATCTCTTTGAGGCCGACCGAAAGTCTTCCTCCATGGCCTCACCGAACTCCTCCCAAGCCCGAGTTTTTGCCGCGGCGACTGCCAGAGCCGCGCTCCGTTTGGCCCGTCGGTACCCGTCAGCTGCTTCAGGAGTCCCATGAGCCAGCCAGGCCCGATAGAACTCCTTCTTCAGCTTGACGGCATCCCTTACTTCCGGTGTCCACCACCGTGTTCGGGGATTGCCGCCGCGACAGGCACCGGAGACCTTATGGCCGCAGCTCCGAACAGCCGCACCGACAATGGAGGAGCGGAACATAGTCCATTCAGACTCAATGTCCCCCACCTCCCTCGGGACCTGGTTGAAGCTCTGTCGGAGGTGGGAGTTGAAGACCTCTCTGACAGGGGCCTCCGCCAAACGTTCCCAACAGACCCTCACTATGCGTTTGGGCCTGCCAGGTCTGTCCAGCTTTTTCCCCCGCCATCGAATCCAACTCACCACCAGGTGGTGATCAGTTGACAGCTCAGCCCCTCTCTTCACCCGAGTGTCCAAGACATATGGCCGAAGGTCAGAAGAAACGACTACAAAGTCGATCATCGACCTCCGACCTAGGGTGTCCTGGTGCCAAGTGCACTGGTGGACACCCTTATGCATGAACATGGTGTTCGTTATGGATAAACCGCGACTAGCACAGAAATCCAATAACAACTCACCGCTCTGGTTCAGATCAGGGAGGCCGTTCCTCCCAATCACGCCCCTCCAGGTATCACTGTCGCTGCCCACGTGGGCGTTAAAGTCCCCCAGTAGAACGACAGAGTCCCCAGTGGGAGCGCTTTCCAGCACGCCCCCCAGGGACTCTAAAAAGGCCGGGTACTCTACACTGCCGCTAGGCGCATAAGCACAAACGACAGTGAGAGACCGTTCCCTGACCCGAAGGCGTAGGGAGATGACCCTCTCATTCACCGGGGTAGACTCCAACACATGGCGGCTGAACTGGGGGGCTATTAATAAGCCCACACCAGCCCGCCGCCTCTCACCTTGGGCAACGCCAGAATAGTGGAGAGTCCACCCTCGGTCGAGTAGAGTGGTTCCAGAACCCAAGCTGTGAGTGGAAGTGAGCCCGACTATATCTAGACGGTATCTCTCAACTTCCCGCACCAGCTCAGGCTCCTTCCCCGCCAGTGAGGTGACATTCCAAGTCCCAAAAACCAGAGTTGGCGCCCGAGGTTTGGGTCGGCCGGGCACTCGGCCCCGACCACCGCCCAAATCACAACGCACCGGCCCCTTATGGTACCATAAGGGGCCATAAAATAATATATATAATAATATTATATATATTATTTTGTTTCATATATAATGTACATGATACACACAAACACACACACGCACGTATGTTTAACACAAACATAATGATAATAATAATGATAATAATACAGCTGGGTACATTACTTAAAAATAAAAGGTATTTCAAGTTATTAAAACATAGGCGAGAGAGCTAATTAGGGTACGTCCTGAATGGGGTGCTGGTCCATCACAGGATAATGTGAGTTTTAATTTATTGTTAATTTCATATTCATACTTGAATTCTGGTTTTACCAAGGGTATACGATAATAAAAATAACTTCTTCATGGGGATCCCTGGAGTGTTATTCTCTGCTCACCTCCGTTCTGACTACAGCCTGATACCTGTGAAATTAATTGTAAGACAAAGAGAAAGATCTGAGAGTAATGAACGCATACAGTAGAAAGTGTGGCTGGATTGCTGCTGCAGTTGTTAGCATGTGTTTGCATTCATAATGAAACCTGACTTTACATTCAGGAAACAGTGATTACAAAGTTAATAATAATGTAAATATCTTGTTCTGCGGTCTTTGTATTATTTTAATCAAACAGCTTTCCATTGAGATAACAGCTGACATACCACAGCTCGCTTGCACTGAGGGTAAGTCTTGTGACGGTTGTTTTTCACAGCTGAGAGTATAAACTATTTTTTTCACAAACTGTTTTTTGCCCCCAGAAATCGCCAACGGGTGAAAAGTAGAAAGGGACTGGAGAGGAGTCAGGGGACATGGCTTTGCAGCACAGTGAGTCCCTGATTGTGACTCCATGTCCTTGGAGGGATATAGATGTTTCTTTCTTTCTTTCTTTCTTTCTTTCTTTCTTTCTTTCTGTCTTTCTTTTACAAAAAATGTATCACACAAAAATGAAGATACAAAAAAACACAACATTGTGATACAGCATCAGCTTCACCTTGGCAGACAATCAATACCACAGTGAAATGAACAGAATCTGGAAACCCCTGTTTTGAGATAAATTTACTATAGTATCCCTGGACTTCACAGTAAGAATACTGAGCATAGTTCTGATATATCTTCTATCATACATAATTAGGAATAAAATAATAATAATAATAATAATAATAATAATAATAATAATAATAATAAATACAGTGTAACACAAATCAAGAATTTTGTAGTCCACATCCATCTTGTACCAAATTCATTTTTTGAAACCGTTGCTGTTTTGAGAACTCACCATACTAAGTGCATTAAAAACTGAATTCTCTTTTTAATTGAGTATTCAGAAACAGGGACAGGAATGAAGATTCATACACCTCACCAAAGATATTTTTGTTAATTTATTTTATAAAAATATAACACTTTCTAAGAATTAAAATGACACATTCTTATAATGTCAGTAAGTAATAATGTACTATTCAGTATTGCCACATGCCATGGAGAAATATTACAATTTTTCCGCTTTAGGCTGTTTAATGTGCAGACCGAATCCCTACAGAAAGGTCCAACCAATCACATGGAGCATTTCTGTGACGTCACGGCGCACGTTTCTTCTCCGTTGTGACGTCGTTGTAGTTTTAATGTATTTATTCATAAACCAAGACCCACACAGAAAACAATGCAAACAACAGTACATGTAAAATGTCCAAAAATATGTGGTAAACATCATCAAGAGTACATACTGCAATACAAAAACGTACGTATATCATTGGCGTATTCTCTGTATCGACAACGAAACGTTTCGGCCAATCAAATGGTGAATTCGATATGACGTCAGCGGCGCGCTGTATTCCTCGCTCCTGGTGCATGCCGGGAGCACCTCTCAGTTGAAGATGGCGACGTCTCTGGGTTCGAACACGTACAATAGACAGAACTGGGAGGATTCGGTACGGTTTGGAACCATGGTTATTTTTAAACATTAGAAAACACTTTTAAATTAATGTATTAATCATGTTAAAGTAAAAAACGGTTAGGGTTGCATGTCTGCTGTAGTGCTGCTGGGAGTGGGAGAGAGCAGCCTAATTATTATAATCATGCCATTATATATTTCGTGGTGGAGCAGTCGACTGAAAAAAATGGAGTCTTGTCATCATGTATAAAAAATTGAATATATTATCTTCTGATCCTTGGCGACTGTTTCCAACTGTGACAAAATTGGCTTATGGCAAAATTGAACTTTAAGTAAGCTTCCCAGCAGCAGTAACCCCTGGTGTTCTGACCACGAGACAGACAGACAGACAGACAGAGGAGTATCATGTCAAGTTTGTACTTTAATTAAAGGCGATTTCTTAATGACACACACTCACACACACACACACAGGCTTAAATTTTTGCCTGCTTGCTGTTTTAAATATAGACACTCCATCTTTAGTATGAAAATGGTCCACTGGAAGTTATGAGTGATTGGTGTTGGTCATTGTCATTTTTCTGTTATGCCATTTGCTGTGTGTGTGTGTGTGTGTGTTAGAGGCTACACAAAAGTGTCACCTGCTTGGCTCAGCCTGACGGCATTTATTTCCACTGTGTGTATTGAAGGTCGTGTACCTTTCCCTGACTGACGGTTGTACCCCTGGGACTCTCTTTTAGTTGAACAGAGCCAGCATGATGGGTCGGTTGTTGTCAAAAATGGTTCTCTTTGCCATTGATGAAATACAGAATCTATGCAGCTAAGTGAACCCAAAAGGGAATGTGATGCTGCGCTTTACACAGTATCTCATATTACCTGGGAACAAACAGTGCTTTTTTGGCAAGGTGTCTCACAATGAGATGCAGCACTGTGGCAGGTGGTGTCTGTCTGTGCGCTGTGTTCGTTTCCATTGTCTTCCACCTTGGCATCGATGTCTGACATTTCTAGGACTTGCGCTGTTGTCGCTGTCGCTCTTTAATGGAGTGATCAGTGCAGGCAGCCATTACTCAAAACCCTCCTTTGCTGGGTCAATTGGGAGCATAATCATTAGGGTTGTCACCTTTTCAAGGTCTCTGGTTCCAGCCCCACTCCCACAGCTGTATTACCTTTAATTAAGGTATTAACCTTGAATTGTTGCAGTAAGAAAACTCTGCAGTATAAAAGGGGAGATCATTGTAAAGTTGCTCATCTGACATTTTTAGATGCCTTGGGCAACATCAGCTTAATAAAGGATAGGCATAATAATACTGGTGTTGCTGATGATTGATTCCCCCCCCCCCCCCCCCCCCATAAATAAAAGGCATTGTAAAGGAGTTATGAAATAGTAGGTGGTAACGTTACCTTTTTACTGCCAGTGTAGTCTTGAAAAAATGCACTATTTTCAACCAACATGATCAGAATGTGTGAGTCTATAGGAAGCTCAACTCACTGGCTTAAGTTTGAATAACCTAGTTTTAAAGTTCTTCTCAGTACTTTACAGGTGAATCACTGCAAGAGATGTTATGACAGTAAAATGTTTGCATGCGGTTTGATTTAGTCGTAAAATGCTCTGATTCACTGAAAGGTGACTACCAGACTGAGTGGGCAGCCAGGTGAGAGGGAACATCAGGTAACGGCAAGGAATCTTAGGCTGAAGTTGCATGAAAGGAAATAGTGTTTCCACAGCCTAAAGTAACACAAAGAAGCATTAAGGTATAGCTTCTTGGAGGAGGTTTTGAGCAGATTTGTCCTACTTTCTTTCAGGATTTTCCCATTCTCTGTCAGACTTGTCTGGGGGAGAATCCATACATCCGCATGGTGAGTGGATATATTTTCTAGCCCAGTGCTAAAATCAAACGTCTTCTCTGGCTTTTTTGGTTTGAGTTCATTTTGCAGTGACTTGTATCTAGAAGAGGGTTTATTTGTCTGACTGTTGTTCTGTACTGTAGCTGTAGAATAACCTTAAATTCACTTGTACTTGTTCTGTTTGTATTAGTCTGTAAGGCTGAAAAAATTTTTAAATCACTGTTTCCTTTTGATAGACCAAAGAGAAGTATGGCAAGGAATGCAAGGTGAGTAAACCCGGTTTATCAGGATCTGTTCCATTTAGTAAGTCCATATTGAAGCTCATAAGTAGGCTACTTTACCTACAGAAGGTACAATCAAAATGAATTGTGCCTTATTCAGTGCTGTCAGAGTGATTCTGTTGTTTTTGTGAAAGCTTTATGGTATGCCGTTTCAGGGATAGCATTGACTCTTAATGCAGCTGATGATTGATCTGGGGAGTGTGAATGATTCTTTCAGGTTTTGAAGGCTATCAGTTTTAAATTTTTGCTTTTCTGAAACAATATTTAACTTAATTTTCTTTTGAGTGACACCTCATATTGCATTTCCTTGCTTTTGTTCCAAGATTTTTTCCACACATGGATCCCCTAGGTTGTTGCCATGGGTTTTATGAGCATGATTCAGGTTTGTTAACCACCTGAACTCCATCTTGGCCAGATCTGTGCAAGGCCGTTCACGGTCTTCCGCTGGTGCCCAGGGGTCCGAATGCGCTTCAAGAAGACAGAGGTGTGTCAGACGTGCAGTAAGATGAAGAACGTTTGCCAGACATGTCTGCTGGACCTAGAATACGGTACGAGCTCCCCTTTTTGATCTGTATTGCTTTTGGGTTAGGAAGACCATGTTAGTGGTTGGGAAGATAATGTGGTCGCTTTGGGTCGCATCACTTTCCATTTTTAGATACTGACTGGAGATCACAGCTGTGAGGTTTTTGTGATTTATGATTAACTGCAGCAAATTTTCTCCCTGACTCATTTTCTCCTTGTCAGTCTGCATGTCTTTGACAGTAAAGTCTTTTTTATGGTGGTCGTAATGTCTGTTTCCCTCATTCCCTGAAGGGTTGCCAATCCAGGTTCGTGACACTGGGCTAACTATCAAAGATGACATGCCCAAGTCAGATGTGAACAAAGAGTACTACACACAGAACATGGAGAGAGAGGTATTTATTTTTTTTTTTTAATCATGATTAACATTTAATCTCATAGATCCATGGAGAGGGCCCTGTGTCCTTTACCGAGGGAAGCTTAGTGTTGGACTGTGCGGTTGAATTAGCAGCTGGTACAGCATTACTTCCTTTATCCCATCTGGCTGCACTTCATTAGCTCTTGTCCAAATGGGCTGTCATGTCAGCTAGAAGGAAATGTCACCTGTTTGTTTAAACCAGCCATACCCTTCCCCCTTTAGAAAATCATCAGTGGCAGTTTACATTGCACCCATTACTGGGATGGCAACTTTGTGTGGTCTGCTAAAAATAACTTTAAAGTTTTTCCAGGTCCTCACTGCTGTTTGCCATGATGTCATCTCTTTGTTCACTTTCATCAGACTTTAAAAGTTGGTGTTTAATTTTTTTTTCCTGATACAGTTTATATTGTCTGTTAGAGTGCTGTTACCAAAACATTTGACTGTGTGGAAATTATTTCAGCTTATTTTCTTTGGATTTTAGCTAAATTGTCTTCTGAGGAACCCTGAGCTTAAAAACAAGTGTGTTATGTCTTCGGTACTGTTCTCCTGCAGATCCAGAATTCAGACGGGACTCGACTTGTGGGCCAACTGGGCAAGGGGCCTGGCTACAGTGATATGCTGCTCAAGTTGGCTCGCACCACGCCCTACTACAAGAGGAACCGGCCACACATCTGCTCCTTCTGGGTGAAGGGCGAGTGCAAGAGGGGTGAGGAGTGTCCTTACAGGTAAATTGTCTCAGATTGGAGACTCTGCGGCTGCTTAGGGTTTTTATTGCCACTCTACTGTGAGTGTCGGGTACAGCTTCTGAAAGCAAGGAGTACTGCACAAGTGTTTGGCCACAGTAGTCTGAGTTTAAAATGTGTACTTTTTAAACAATTCCAGTAAGACTGTTCGTTGCCACGTTTCTGCAGTTCTTGATTGCGTTGCCATTTACCCCACACTTTCAAGTACCTGCAAGTGTTTACGTTTAACACCTAACAAAATATAAATTTGAATTGCAAATCAAAATTGGCAATCAGTCTTTTCAAGGGCTTGTAGAACTATTTAATTAATTAATTTATTTAGTGTGTTTTTTCTGGAACTGCTGGGTGTGCCATACAGCATCCGTAGCTACAGTAGCTTAGTATTTATGGCAATGCACACCCCTTAGTATTGATGTCGATGATGTCACTGAACTCCACAGGCATGAGAAACCCACAGACCCAGATGATCCGCTGGCAGATCAGAACATCAAAGACCGTTTCTATGGCATTAATGACCCTGTGGCAGAAAAGCTGTTAAAACGGGCCTCCACCATGCCCCGGCTGGACCCACCCGAGGACAAGAGTATTACCACATTATACGTGGGTGGGCTTGGAGATTGCATCACAGAACTGGAACTCAGGTTAGTGACTGGTTTACACTGAGTGTTTGCTTGAGATATTCTGTAAAAAAAAAAAAAAAAACGTAACTGTGGTAGTTCAAGTAATGCTTTCTTGCGTTGGTGTCTGACATCATCCCACAGGAACCACTTTTACCAGTTTGGAGAGATCCGAACCATGACCGTTGTGCAGAGGCAGCAGTGTGCTTTCGTTCAATTTGCCACACGACAGGCAGCAGAGCTGGCTGCAGAGAAATCCTTCAACAAGCTCATCATCAACGGTCGTCGGCTAACAGTCAAGTGGGGCAGGTGAGTGAGGCAGTAGATGCAAACCTCTGCCCCTGCAACTTGATACACTTGGGTCATGCAACAGGGCCTTTGTCAGTCCTCTGTCACTTGTACAGTCCTATGCTGTGTTGGTTTCTCTTTGATGGATAATGCAAATTGTACTTTTATCAGTGTTAACAGGTCGTATGTCTGGCAATATACAAATGTGGTCACATCACAGCAGGCTTTGGTCCTGTTGTCCATCTGTTTTAAAGCCTCATTTGAATTACGCCATTGTTCCTAATAAGATTTGGAGCTGAGAGTGACAACAATGACATGGAGGGAGGAAAGACATTTTTGTGTCCATTCAGTCTTCATTGGTTTTGTTTGTTTCTTGACACAAATGTAGAGTCTGACTTTGTCTAGTCTTTCTTTTTTTTTTTTTTCTTTTCTTTCCTAGTGTCCATTGCTTCAAACAGAATACAGAAGTGCTGTGTAGCAGTAAGGGGGGGAAAAAAACTATCTGGCTTTCATATGTCACCTTGCTTTTCCTCCTGGGAATTATCTTGAACAGCGTTGGAGCAATCGACCATTTTTTAAAATGACTTAGCATTAATGATGGTAAAATTTTTTTTCTATGCAGGTCACAGGCTGCATGGGGCAGGGACAAAGATGGGGTAAATGAAGTGGGGATGAAGCTGGAACCAGTGCCTGGCCTGCCAGGGGGTGAGTACTTCGAGTAGCTTTGCAGTGTCAGAATGCAACCCTCAGTGACACAAAAATGGTCAGAAAGTTGGAAGGAGAGAAGGATTTTGCTTAGAGCCCGGGCATGCTCCTTCCCTGCAGCTCTGCCTCCTCCTCCTGCTTCAGAGGAAGACACCCCAGCCAACTACTTCAACTTAGATCCCAGCACATCTCCTGCAGTTATGAACATGCCAGTTCTGCCGCCACCAGGGATCGTTCCTCCTCCTCCTCCTCCTCCAGGTAGTACATCTCGCCCACCATTGGTAAAAACACCGGTGCCAGCTGTAGAGTTCCTTTCAGTAACAGCCTCATTTTTCATAAGATAAACATTTAGAAAGATTCTTTGAACTTCAGTCAAGCTCCTGGTTTTAAATTTACATTTTTAGTTTTGTTTCTTGTCCAGGTTTTGGACCGCCTGTGTTCCACTCTGTGGGTAACCCACCTCCTCCGCCCATGTCTATGAGGCCTCCGGGACAAATTCACTATCCCTCCCAGGATCCTCAGCGCATGGGGGCCCATGCCAGCCGTCATGATGGATCCTAGTTACGTGGTTTCTTTGTCAGTTTTTGTCACTTTTTTACTCCATGAAGCGAAGTAATTGGTGACTTATTATTTGACTTTTATCTCATGTGAAATGTGAAGTAAATTTAATTGAAACTGTAGTTTTCTACAAACAAGGTCATTTATAGCATACGATTTTCCTAACTGTTGAGAGGAGAATAAAAAATACAGAAATATGCTTGAAAGTTTATAATTTATAACTTGGATAAGACACAAGAGAATGTTGACATTACTCTGGTTAGCCTGTTGTTTCAGGTGATGAGGAGGAATTCCACTATGATCTGTGGAAAGTTTGACTGCTCCTTTTAGCTCATTTATGCTTAAGGTTTATTGCTATGCTTGATCTAACATTTATGGAATGTACCACAGACTTTTCTAAATTGACTATATCATTGCGTGTCCACACGGTCTTACAGATTTTCTGTACATACATTATCCTCGCAGACGGATACAGGGAACTACACTGGCTCCTCTTATAAACATTTTTTACACATTTTCAAAGAATTTTTTCCAGTTTTTTCAATTGTATTTTATTCATCATTCTATTTCCTCTTTCTAAAAACTTCTGTTGAGTAGTGAAAATGAACAGCATTTCTGCATCCGGCCAGTAGTTGAAAGTCAAATGCACTCAGAAAGCGGTGTGGGACCACTTCAATTCATTTGTCTTCCACAGTGTTTATAGCTTGAGTCTAATGTTCCAGTGTTAATGATCAGTAATAAAATGAGAAACTTTGCACATTTATTGGATGAAATGGTCAAAAGTCTGCACTGAACAGAAGTGTGAGGAGAGACGCTTCTTATTTTATTCTTTTCAATTAGTTTTATTGTAACAAAATTAAGCCTTAAATAGTTTTGTTTATTATACCAATATCCAAGATTTTGAGAGAACTTAACCTGTAAATAAAGGAAAGGTTTTTTTCAGGATTTTACTGATTGTATGGATATGAGTAGCTTTTGGGATGAATTTACTTGCAAGCAGGATTAAATGGGAAGTGGCAGCAATAAAGTGTTTTTATTTTCAATAGTTTGAAATTAATCAAAAATATTGGTGTTATGCTACGATACAGTGGCCTTTTGTCCAGGCTGTACTCAGCCCCATGCCCTGTGCTTCCGGTATAAACTCTAGACCTCTGCCCCTGCCCTAGCTGAGTAGTGATGGATGGATGGATGGATGAATGAATGAATGAATGAATGATTGGAAATATTACAGGTATTTTTCTTTATAGTTTGATCTTACAAAACCTAACTAGCAAATAAGTTGTGATCTCTATTATGCTGCTTTTACTGGTTGGGGCTTAGTGGCTTTAAAGAGGCAAACATTCACACTACAAACAGACTTCTGGTCTCAAACTGTTTTCGTGACTCAAAGCTTTAGCTAAGAGTATATTTTAAGTTTTAAACAGTGATAAAGGCCAACAGGGTTTCAATGTTATTGCAGTATATTTAAAGCAGTTATTCTGTTTCCACTAAAAGTTAAAAGCCCGTTTCATTGTTGTTTTCAGATATTTATTTATTTTTTTTTTTTACCCATTCGTGAGTAAATGGGCTCTTTACCTTACAAGCAAAACTGGGACTGGAAGTCAGTTCATGAATCAATTTGCGCGTAACCCCAAAGTCCCATTTAACGCTAAGTCACAAAGTGTAACAGTATCCCATGTCCCATTTATTTATGTTTTAGGTGCTGTAAAATTCTCGGATAAAGCTGTATTACATTTACATTTATTCAGTTATCAGAGGCTTTTCTCCAAAAGTAGCTCATTCCTCAGAGTAAACAAAACACGTTTCACAAAAGAGCCTTTGATGCAGATGTAGGATTCTGGAAACACCGTCATTGTGTCAAATACCACCATTTCTGTCAGCAAACATCACACATCTTCATTGAGAAAAGCGCACGACTTTTGCACAATTTGTTCCATGAATGTGCGGCAGTCTTTATTGATCACGGACACCAACAAATGCCAGACGTGGAAGTGGTTTGAATGAACTGATTTTGACTCTGTGCTAATGATAGGAAACTGACACAAGATAGAAATTTTAGAAGATGAAATGAGATTAAAACTAACTTGGGGGGAAAAGCGTATCTTCAGAAACTTGCTACTCAAATATTTCTTGCATGAATAGCCAGTGTACCATAACAGCAGGGTCTTTTACAACAATATATCCAGAGGGAAACAATTAGGCGAAAACTCTTTCACATTTATTGCAGAAGATGTGCTGATTAAATTGCACATTGTGTTGATATTTGGGGAAAACATGCTTTTTCCTCATAGGTCTTGAATATCATTGAAGAAGAAACAAGTGGAATAACCACCTCCGTACTCTTCGGAAAAGAGTAGAAACTAGCAGACAAAAGTTAGATGTGACTTTTTACTTATAACACAATGTAACAAAATTTTTATGTTGATTTTTTTTTTTTTTTTTTTTTTCCATTTTCCATTCAGTTTTGTTGGATTAAACACAGCTTTGGCGTTAGTTTGCACTATATGTCAGTTTTTTAAAAAATATTTTGCACTGTTGAAATTAGCACATTTTGGCGAATTTTGGCACCACGCTCCAAGCACCGAATATTCCAGGACCTTTTAGGATCTGATGCTTTCTAGAATGTTCTGGTGCCTTCTAGAATCTTCCAATGGCTGCAAGAGTCCGTGTCTGAAACTGACACTGGAAGAATTACTGGATTTTTGTCATCGGTTAACTTTAACAAATCATTATCAACGCAAAAATGGACATATCTAAGAACTTTGAAAAATTTTGCTGTGTTGCATAATAAATGTCTTTCCGAGATCACCTATAAAACCTCCCTAACGAAACGAGCCGCTCTGATATAACGTAAAGGTTAAACTTTCAAAAGCACCGGGGTCCTGAACTGGGATGAGGTGCTGCCGCTTTCCCATCTCGGCCTTTACTGTAAAGGTTTCGCACGAGTTGCTTTTCCGTTCAGTTCGGTGGCGAAGACAGAGCAGCGGTAACGCGTGTCCTCGTCATTCAGAGAGACTCTGCAGCTCCTCGCAGGTCGCTGGCTTCGGGGATGGCGGCGTGCCATCCCTGGGGAGCTCGGTTGAAGTTGGGTCTCTTCGAAATGCGCTCCCAGGTCAGGCTGGGCTCCGTGAGCGCCTGCCCCAGCTCGAACCCGGGCAGCGGCAGCACCCGTGTGCTTCCTGCACTTCCTCCAAATGGAATCGGTGCTCTGGGGAGCAAAGTGTTTCAGTTACTGCCACACGCCTACATCGAGATGAGCCCATTAACCATGAACTCATATACCCGAACTTGCTAATCTTTTCATTTACATTTATACATTTAGCTGACACTTTTCTACAAAGTGACCTAAGATTATTTCCCCATTTAATACAGCTGGGTAATCTTACTAGAGCAATTCAGGGTAAGTACCTTGCTCAGGGGTACTACAGCTGGAGGTGGCATTTAAACCCGTAACCCTTGGATCCAAAGGCAGCGACTCTAACCACTACATCACATCAGCTGCCGCAGTTTATATTAAGACATTCTAGTTCTCCTTATTATATAATTATTTCCGTTATACTTTTCTATTACCTCACAGCTTACTCCTAGTTTTCTATTGTATTCGTGTCGTTTGGAGGAAATGAGCAGGTACCACACTTACCTCAACAGCAGGGGGCAGTACTTTGCCGGCCTTCTGTGAGGTGGGTGCGGTTCCCCGTGGTTTGGGGAATGAACTGCCGCGTGTTTTGTGACAACCATGTCAGCTTGTTTGTGTCATGTAACAGCACCGCCTGTTGGCTACAGAAGTCGTCTTGGATGATTTAGGTGACACTTTTATTGTTGGACTGCAGAAGTGCTTTGGGCTGATTTTTTTTTTTTTTTTTTTTTTTTGGGGGGGGGGGGGGGGGCTATAGCTGTTTGGTGGCCCTTGAATTTTACTGTTATTCATTTATCTGATGCTTTTCTCCAAAGTTACATTGTTAATCTACCTACAATTACTTACCCATCTTTACATCTGGGTAATGTTACTAGAGCAATTTTAGGGTAAGGACCTTGCTTAGGGCTACTACAGCCAGAGGTGGGGATCAAACCCATGACCTTTGGGTCTAATGGCAGCAGTTGGAATCGCACCGCTACCAGTTGTTCCATTTTTGTCCCATGAATTTTTTGTTTGACTCCCACCCCCCATAGTTGTAGCTGTTCCATCTCACGGTTTCGTTGCTTGTATCGCAATCGAAACAGAAGCGGAGGCTGCGAACCAAATCAAAGCAAACCTTTCAAACGTGATGAGATCAAATATGTGGCACGGCCAGCTTTTGGCGAGCCGTTCAGCCGTTTGTAAATTCAAGCCTTCGGCGCTCCAGACCGGTGCGACAGTCCATTCCCTCTCGGAAGCTGCGCTGAGCTTACCGATGTTACCCGTAGTTAACTTGTTAAAGAGCCTGCAAAATATCTTTTCTGCTTCACACTGTGTTTGTACCACAACACGTCAACACCGCAAAAGAACAAAATTAATATTTAAGTAACTCGCTAGTAAAATGGAGAGAAACGGGTGTGTATCAGCAATTATAAATCAGCGTACGTATATCAGTACAGTAATTATCAGTCGTTTTAGCTCCGAATAAGGCGACAATGACATAGTAATGAAATAAGCGTGAAAATTAATCGTTTTTTCAGTAAGACGTAAAGTATGAAGTACTGCAGCAATAGATTAGAACATGCTTTGAACACGAACACAGGTATTATCCCAAGTGTGGTCAGATAGTTATAGAAATGATGCGTGTTACATTGTTACTGTAAGCGAAGCTCCACGTCTATATCTGCGCTCAACACACCATCGGGGAAAACCGTCGCTGCGGTCCGAGGACGCAGATCTGGGTCCGAGACGTTAGAGCCGAGTCTTTGCTGAAGGAAGGCCAAACCTATCGAACGTCACGGGACACATTCATGGAAGCAACGTCACACGCTGTCGCCTCTCACACCATCAAGAGCGACACAGGAAAGGCTGTTCTTAATTCTTATGTGCAGATGTTCAGCTGTCCAACATACATTCAGCATTGTCCTCTGCTCGAGAAGATGACATTTGAAGGGCGCCGTGCTCTTTGGAACCCAGAAATGTGATCTCGCGTGTGCACAATCTGTCTTGGGAGCTGAAAGACTTGTGGAGTGCGTGGGTGTCTTCTTTCTGACCTTTGGTTTATATAGACGGCCAGTTTTTGCAAGCGCAAGGAAGCATGTGCCAGGCCCAGGATCAGGTTCCACAAAGATGGAAGGCAGAAACCTTCACGTGACACCCGGCACATCAGGGACCATATTTCTGATGATCCAGGCAGATTCTCACACCTAAAAACCAGTTTAAAACCAGTCCTTGTCATGAAAGTGTCATAAGTACTAAAAATTGTATTAATGGTTTCCTGTTCTGGGTCCCCAGATTGCAGTGACATGAGGGTTGATGGAGAAGTCCTGCTCTCTAATGACATCTCCTCTAGCACACCTGGTTTACCATGATTTAAACTGTGTAATGCATCCAGCCAAAGCACAGTCCAGGAGTGCAGTTGATTAGAGGGAAAAAGAAGCACACCCTGCTGCCAGCGCAGGCCATAAGGGCTGTCTCGTGTTCTACAGAAGATCCATAATGTTTCGTCACTTAATATGCAGCAGTTCTGCACAAGGTCCAGCGATCGCTGCAATTTTCTGAAGGACGCACCACAGTGAAAGTCTAAAAGCTCGAGACCACCCGTGCGCCATCGGCACTGTACCCGTCGTTCGGTAGCGCTACGGGATGACAGCAGCCACGACCCCTTTCCAGCAGCTGACGCCCCTCACCTGTTGAAGCACCTGTAGTTGGCCGGCGTTAGTTTCTCAGGTGGCTCTGGGAGCTGAGCGTTGATGGTCAGCAGCTTCTCGCTGGCGCTTGGCTCCTTCCGCCAGGGTGAGCAATAGGACTTGGGGATCACAGTGACGTTGAACTTCTCGTGAGGGATCTCCTTCAGTGGCCCTGAGTATCCTGAGCAAAGGGGTAAAGAGGAACTCCTTCCACGGCAGGTGATGCCAACAAGCCGTATACGTGGTCAGATGTAACGCTGACATCTGCTGCGCCATCTAAGTGTAATGCCTCTGCTTTTTTCGTCACGCCTCGGTGTAAGTCTTACATCTAGTAGGTGCTGCGAGTAAAGTAAAATGCAGAACTACATTTACACTAATGAGAATGGAAATAAAGGCAAAGGTGCATCTTGTGTTTAAACTGGATAATGAACTTTGACGCATTGCAGGAGTCTGTAAAATATGGGAAAAAAGATTTTTTTGCATAACTGAGAAATATTTCAAATGTATGGCAGCTTCACTACAGACTAAATGTCGTCTTTTGTCGCAGTGTCTCACATTAAGTGTGTATCGGTAGTTAAGGGAGCCTTAATTAACAAATATATAGTTGGAATTTCTTTTTTTTTTTTTTTTTCTGTTGTAAATAACCAGACACTTTCATTTTGACATTTCGGGGCAACATTTATGTAATTTCCCAATTAGGGAAGCAGAGGGACATTGACCTCAAACAGCTTGCTGACTCTTAGCACCAAAATGTCTTGCAAAGGCCTTGGAAACAAAGTTTTGCGTGTGTTCGCACAATCGCGAGCTGCTCTCACAGGACACACTAACAGACTGCGGGAAAGTTCTTGAACTTTCCAAGAACAGTCATCCCATGAGATGCGCCCATTCGGCTCATCGTGATACCCCTCCTTCAACCTGCAAGACAATTCTTCACATTTAGGAGGACCGAGTTTGGACCCTGTGCGCCTGCCGACAGCTGAGCACCGCAATTTACACTTACATTTACATCAGTTCCATGTTGAAGGGCTCATCCCATGTCAGCTTGTTCAATGAGTGCAAATTCACTTTAATTGTTTTCCTTCATTTCTTTGCCTTTACTGCTGTTTTCTTCTTTGCATTAAATGTTAATACATAAACAATGAAGCTCATATTTATGTGTGTTTGTGAGTGTTTAAGTGTACAGTATTTAGGAACTTGGGAAGAGCTGAATGAGTGCAGTTGCACAGATATTATTATTATTATTATTATAGATAATAATAATATATATTAATATTAACATAGTATTATTATTAAATTAAATATTTGTATTTAATTATCATTAAATTATTTCTTATTAAATTAATATTATTTACATAACAACAACTACTACTATTATTATTATTATTATTATTATTATTATTATTATTAATAAAATGAAAATTGTATAGTAATCAATGAAGGGAAACTGTTAAGTGTGTTGCGGTAACTAATGCTAAGTATTGAACTCATGGTGTTTGTTTCAATAGGATTTGATCATATTTGGTCATATTTTTTGCACAAATAGGTGTCACTTTTGGGAGCTCAGGAAAACATACAGACTTTACCGTTGACACTAACCCTACCAACCCTAACTACGTCTTCGAGGTCTGACAGTCTTGTATTTCGTAGGGTTTCTCAAGAAAGGTGGGGAGCACCACAGAGACTCTGCTGGCGGTTCAGCACCGAAGAGGTGGAACCATAAGACGCTCCTGTGGTCATTCGGCAACTGACCAGCAGAGACACTGTATATTTGTGGTTACTTTTTGGGCGCTCATGCAAGGTGCTCGGCCCTCGACTACCTGGAGCGAGGACGGAAGGGCTTCCTTTCTTGGCCACTGTGCTCTTCAAAGCTGACACCAGACCTTTTTTCCCAGGCTGACCAGCAAATATCTCTGTGTCCAAGCTCTCCATCCCATCGTGGTCCTGTGAGTCCTGTGGGCCCTGAGCCTGGTCCTGTCCTGCCCCCTAAACACAGGAGATACATCCAGGAATTTCAACAACTATGGGGAAAATAAGCTTAGACATTATCTGTACATAATCCCGCCCAAGTGTAAGTCATTAAATGGAGAGGAGACCTTCTGGCCTGCATGGCTGGATGCATTTTCTATGTTTTCCAAGGTGTACTTCTCCACCCTCTTGAGCCTCTCCTGGAACATGCGGGAACCCCTGTTTTTCAGGAGCTTCAGTTCCTCCATCATGATGTCCTGTGGGATACTGATCTTCTTCCCCAGGTCCAGTTGCCCTGAGAATAAAGAAACACTTCTAACCTGGGAGGTGTGAGCAAAACCAATAGGGGCAGCACCTTCACATCACTCAAGTATCTGCACTCAACTGAAAGAACATCTTGGTGGTTGCAGTATTTATGCTGTGTTGCACAGCCCATCAAGTGAATGTGTTGAAATTGTGTCTAATGACAGTGTTGTGACAACTTGACAAGGATTGGGGACCACAAAAATATCCTCAGTAGGACATAATGGACTTTTACACAAGTAATTGGAGAACACACTGAGCTTGTTTGAGCGCTGGGGGACTTGTCCCCTACCCCTCATGCACATGTATAATATACCAAGTAAGGACTTTAAAAAACTGAAACGCAATGAAACGAATCCTTAAATTGAAATTCGCTTTGTAATTATTAAACTCAAGAGGTAAAATTGCATTTGCGGATCTCGTTCTTGACTTGAGGTCACATTCGTACGGCTTTGGCTGCTTCTCACTTGTGAGTCACCTTCTAAAAGAGAAATATTGCCTCCCTGAGTTGTCACGTTGGTGTGTCCATGTGCTCTTTCAGTTTCTTGCAGGCATTTGCCACATGAGAAGATGAAGCCTGGTATTTATTTGATATATACGGTATGTATAATCCAAAATAGCCTTAAAGAGGTTGTGAAAAGTGTTTAGTTCTTCATAGGCCTCTGCTGTACAGCTAACTGGTTAAAAATAGACCATTTATTTATTTTGGCCGACCGTGGTGGTGTGTTTATCTGTCTGTATCAGGAGTCCTGACTGGAATGATTTAAACGTAAAAAAAAAAAGAAAAAAAAATTAGCCAGCTGTATAAATGGGTAAACAAATGTAAGTCGCTTAACATCATGTCGCCTTTGAGAAAAGCGAAACTAAATGAATAAATGTTAATGTAAATGTGTCTTTTATTTTCTGCACATGGATTCATTTGGCTGATATTCTGAACCTCAGATTAGAGAAAGTCTGCAAACACTAGATATGCAGAATTTTTTTTGCATGCTTATTTAACAGCCCACTTTAAAAAAGATCTGGGAATCACTGAGGGTTCTGAGGGTCACTCAGAACTGCTGAATCTCTGTCCACATTTAAAAAGGGTCTGAAAACTCACCTCTTCCAGACTCACTTTACCCATCATCTCTTAAGTTCATGTAAAGTGTAAACGTTCATGCTCTATAACTTTGATGTTGCTGGATAAACCTTTACAGCTACTTCTGTAATGTAACGTAAATATTTATATGTATCACAAAAAAAAAAAAATTACTAGAAAGCTGATCAGGAATTGTGGATATTCGGATAAAATTTTTAACAGCTACTCATGTGATGAACATTGGTTCATATGGTGCAAAGAAACAAACAAACTGCACTTAAGAATCACACGTTTGCATCTAAGTGTCTCTTCCTGCTCATGTAATGAACACATTGTAGTTTCTATGAGATGTTCGTCGCTTTGGAGAAAAGCGTCTGCTAAATTAATACATGTAAGTGTAAATGTGTTTTTGGAGAAACTGCTCCAAATGGTCCAGTGGTCCAATAGACAATTCGGCACCACCACAGAATACAATGTATGACTTGAGGGTGCAGCCACAAAAAAGGTTGAGAACCAGAATAAAAGAATACAGTACATTTACATTTACTCATTTAGCAGATGCTTTTGTCCAAAGTGACGTACATCTCAGCAAAAGTACAATTTGTGCATTACATGAAGAGAAAGAAACACGGCTGCATAAATACATAAATGCCCCTTACCTCCGTCCACCTCCTGGCTCAGCTCCATCACTTGCTGTCTCCTTCGCATGGCCACGTCTCCATATGAGGCTTCAGTCATCTTCTTGTCCCGCAGTCAAACCTGAACTAGTGAAGTGATCATTAATATTAACTCTGTGCTCTACACAAAGACAGGAAAAGTTCCACTATTAATTTCAATGCAAATCATACATTTCCGCAGAGAAATAAACTTGTTTAAACAAGGTGTCTGTCTGTCTGTCTGAAACCGCTCGTCCCAAGGGGGGTCACAGGGAGCCAGAGCCTAACCTGGCAACACAGGGCATAAGGTGGGAGGGGATACACCCAGGACAGGACGCCACTTCGTCACAAGGCACCTCAAGCGGTACTCAACCCGCAGACCCACCGGAAAGCAGGAGCCAGTCCAACCCACTGCGCCACCGCGCCCCCAGGCTTGTTCAGACAAGATATTCGGAAGACAATTCATCAGCAGCTCTGCCAATATCATATCAAAAAACTGAAAGTTGGAATAAGTTTTATTTTAGCTGAACTCTTAAGCTGGAGCTATGTTTGAGGTCACATTTCTATTAGCCAAAAATATTTTATGATCTTAAATTAGCTGCTAGCTTTAGTGCCTTCAGTGGTAGATAAAAATGTTGCTGTAATTTACATTCTTATTTATTTACTTAGCAGACACTTTTCTCCACACACCTTATTCACCACAGTGACTTTGCTAGATACTCTACTTACGCTGGGTCACTCATCCATACATCGATGGAACTCACACTCTCTCTCTGTCACTCACACACTATAGGTGAACCTGACCAGCATGTTTTTGGACTGTGGGAGGAAACCAGAGCACCGAGAGGAAACCCACGCAGACACAGGAAGAACATGGAAGCCCCACGCAGACAGAGCGGGGATCGAACCCACATCCTCTCGTACCACCCAGGTGCTGTGAGACAGCAGCACTACTCAAACTCACAGAATAATTCACTTCTATAACATAGTGACTACAATGAAGATGGACTTAAAGCTAAATTTTATTAATCTTACATTGTTCAAAAATAGTTACAGGAGGTTCGGTGATCCAATATTTAACTCAAGTGAGGAGGGGGGGGGGTCACCTCACCATTTCTAATATTACTAAGACAACCAGTTCCAGTGAGTTATAATATAAAAGTCTCTTTGGATATACAGAGTAAATACAATTAATGGTTATTATCATTTCTCCCAGAGCTACTCAGTTTTAACTTAATACATGTTCAGAAACTTAAGAAAAAATAAATTGTTTCGAAAATTCCAACCCGCATTAACATCAACCCACATATTCACAGTTGATTTCACTAGTTCCTCCCGGCGCTATTCTTTAACGCTGTGCCTCCCGCTTTTAAAAAGCCAGCTATTCTACGCAGCGCGGCAGCTCCCGACTCTTGCTCGACCCCTTCCGTTGAACTGTTAAGGGTGGCTTACCTGTCTGTCACAATGATGGTGGTGTGCAGAAGGGCCAGGTTTTCCCGTCCGGCTCGACTACGTTTCCTCGCCCCAGCTGCCGCCCCTGGGCCAGCAGTCATGAACAGATTTAGCTTTTACTCCCCGCTGGTTAGATCACAGGCCTAATTTAGACACGATCGGGACGCTGCTGTGCAGCAGGGCGATGAGCTGGGATTTGCACCCTGTTCCTGCACATCCCTGATAATAAAAATATGAGCTGTGTACTCTGCGCTTGAGGCTCCCTGAGATCAGCTGAATAAACCCAATGCATTCAAGTGCAGGACACGTTTCCGCAGTACATCTTCCGCACACAACAAGGTAAAAGTGAAAGCCTCACACGTTTCGCAACATCAGGATGAAGACCTTTGGTTGGAACCATAACTGGTGCGCCGTCATCGGGGTTTAAATCTTGTTCCTCTCGAGCCTACGAGGTGAGCGCATTCGGATTAATCGCGATTTTCTCGAGTTGAAAGGAAACAGATCTCGGGACTTTCTTTGTTGCATTTTTCAGCAGCTTCCTTCAGGAATTTGGGATCCATCAAACATTCATGTGTCCTCGTCCTTTCATTAGCGGTACTGTATGTGCGCGTGGACAAATTCTCCAACTGATTGTGTCTCAGCTCTTAAACAGCCCAGTCATCTCATTTCCATGGCGTTTCTATTCAATACTCTTTACAACGGCATTTGGCCACCTTGGCTCTCCAGCGTGATAATGAGGAACATCACGCTGTTCAAGATGGCACGAGCAGCCGAGATCACGCAAGAGAGCAACAATAACAACGGCTGTAAGCGCTAAACATTTGTGTTTCCGTTACTATCTCCTCCTTTCGCTGCAGGGAAATAATCGACAACGGAAGCACCTTTTCGGGGAAAACACAGCAAGGGTGTGTTTAAAACACAGCTTGACAGATCATGAAGTGCCAAGTAACCCTCAGATACACGCTGCCCCGGATTTATAGCCGAGCACAGATTCCTTTGTCATCATTTGCATGGTTTCCTCAAGTCCTGCGCTACGTGTCCAACGTATTTCACACTAGTGTGTGAGCGCTCACTTATGGAACCGCTGCAGAACTGCAAATACAATGTGGTGGCTGAACAAGATCAAGATTTGCTGGGGACCATGAATTTGGGAATTCATGAGAGTGTGTGAGTGGTCCAGGGGGTGCGGTGGCACAGTGGGTTGGACCACGGTCCTGCTCTCCGGTGGGTCTGGGGTTTGAGTCCCGCTTGGGGTGCCTTGCGACGGACTGGCATCCTGTCCTGGGTGTGTCCCCTTCCCCTCTGGCCTTATGCCCTGTGTTACCAGATAGGCTCTGGTTCCCTGCAACCCCATATGGGACAAGTGGTTCTGAAAATGTGTGTGTGTGTGTGTGTGTGTGTGTGTGTGTGTGTGTGTGTGTGTGTGTGTGTGTGTGTGTGTGTGTGTGTGAGAGTGGTCCCTCTGGTGCCATGTCTATGTACTTGGCAGGCATGCAGAGAAAAGACAAATTGTCACAACAGACCTTGTGAATGGCAAGGAGATGGTTTTCCTGAATTGCTTCCCTGATAAGAGAGGACAGATGTCAAAGTGGTGTCATCTGATAATTGTTGATCGTGTTGCCATGGATACCAGAGAGTGACCACAGAACATTGAAGTATTGAAGCAGGATGTGACCTCAGGTGTCCATCTAAATCTAGACAAAGCTAAATCCTGCTGAAAAGGTCCAGTAGGGTCATCCATTGTAGCACGTGGCCTTCTGGGTCCTCTCTGCTTCAGCTCTGCTCTTCCTCTAAATACTGACGGCAGAAGAATCACAACACGCAGAAGTGCGGAAAACATTTATTTATTGACGCTAGCAAGTTTTCTGATTTATACAGTACAAGTTAATTAAAATATGGATGACATGCATAATGAAACGGAGAAGCACAAATAAATGCAGAAATACAAAAATTCAAAAGTGTGCTATTGAGTGGCAGATTTCCCAGGTCCGCAAGGATTCCATTAGAATCACGGTGGGTGAGAAGCGCACAGAGGTACCTTCTGCCAGTATGGCATTCTGATGTGAACACCAGCACTAGCTGTAAGTCTGAAGGAAAAAGAAAAGCAGCAGGTCTTCATTCTGAGGGCAAGTGCTGCCACTGGGGCAGGATGTTGACCTGGCCGCATCACTGAGGTGTTACAAGTTGGATTAGACCTAGAAAAACCTGATGTTTCTGGGCTGAGCACAGAAGTCATCTGAAGTGGCTTGGATAGAAGAGAAGCTGAAATGACCTCGAGGACCTGGTGGGAAATATGCAGGACATGTTGGAGATCTTCAAGGAGAGGGAAGCATGATTCAGATGGAACATCCTCTGCAAAGAGACAGGTAAACCGGGGCAGCTGGTAGAGTAGTGGTTGGACCTGCTGCTTTTGGATCCGAAGGCTCCAGGTTCAAGTCCCAACTCGAGTAAGGTCCTTACCTTCAACTTGTTCTTACTCTTCCATTTTTACAGCACAGGATCACCGAGTGTTGCGTTCCATTTGGCACACACTCCCCTCTCCTTGAAGACCTCTGACATGTACTGCATACTTTCCACCAGGTCACCAAGTTTCTTCCACCTTCTCTTTTCTCTTCAGATGTCCTCAGTCTTCAGTCCTAAAAAGTTTGATTCCCACCTCTGGCTGTTGAACCCTTGAGTAAGGTACTCACCCTAAATTGCTCCAATAGAACTACCCACCTGTATGAACTTGTAAGTAGCTATTGTTAGCTGCTTTGGAGAAAAGAATCAGCTAAATGAATAAATATAAACTGCTGTCTTTGCAGTATGTTTGGTTCTCTGAATATATAGATCATGGTTTACTTTTTCTATGGATTTTGAGCCAGATGATCAAGAATCCTAGGTATGAGCAACACAGAGCTGTGGAGGATGCAGAGCAGGTTCCCTGTCAGAGGTTCCTGGTTACATGTCCTACCCTGCCAGCAGCTTGTGGTCATGACTACAACCAAAGAGGTGGGATCATATACTGATATACTGCCATCATAAATCATATTCACAAGTCTATAGAGACAGTAATAACAAACATTTCGCTTTTGGGCTGGGAAAGTTTTCCGTTTCTATTGATTAGGGTGGAGTTGAAGACCAATGAACAGAAACCAAATTAGTGAAGAAACACAATGTTTTAATGTTGAGATCAAACATAATTACTTTATACAGAACTTTGGGCTGATAAATCCACGTAACTACATGGCTATAACATTCTTCCCTTATTTTCTCGTTCTTATGGCTCTCAAACACAGCCAAGCACACAAGTCATTTTTGTGAATTACAGAACGCCTTGTTAGCAGAAGTCAGTATAGTGTATCAGCACTCTGGTTCTTTGGGTAGATGACTACAAATACAGTTGTATCAATGTATTTACAATAGAATAATAAAACAATGTGTGTGTATGTGGGGGGGTTCCTGGAAAGTTATACTCAAAAGAATAGTGAAAGATAAATATTGGAGGGAATTATTTCTTCTTATTTACAATGTTATTGCTTATCCAGTTCATGCCATCCTGTTGAAGAAAAAAAAAGGTTATTCAGCAAAATAAACAGATTTAATTTATTCCCCTGTAGGAGAGAAGCGTACCCTACATTTTCTTCAAAAGAGCATAACATTCCTTTACATTTTAAACTGTGATTTTGCACTACATTTTTTAATAATATTATGTTATATATTGTATAATGGAATTTAATATATATAATATATAATATTTTTAAAATAATATTTATCATGAAGTATGATAAAAACATATTCAAATACGATAATTTACAGCACGTATATTTTATAACAGTTCATTCTTAAAATTTCATGTATTGGGCTTAAAAAATGAGTACTCCATGTCAAGTAAGGTGGTTACCTGTAGATGTGGAACAAAAAGCTAGATGCAGACGATTAGGATGTTACCGAATAGTTCAGAAATGTCTGTATGAGTCTGGCATAGATTGTGTTTTTGTTATGTTACGTCTGCTATGAAAGCAGCTAATTATCATTTTGAATAAAGCTCCTTTGAAAGAGCGTATGAACAAATTTCTGTACGTAACCGTCATTAATGATAGTGCTATTGTAATTCATGTCCAGTTTGCAGTGGTTTACAGACATGAAGGCGTAATCCGAGACCCACCTGCACGCCCTCCCCCGACAGCGCAGAGCAGGCCTGGATCTGCCACTGTCGGTCCCGATACGTGTGCAGGTTGAGTCCCTCGGCGATCTCGCTGGCGGGAGACGCCGTGGCCAGGTCCTGTTTGTTGGCGAAGATGAGGAGCGGCACACCCTTCAGGTTCTCCTCGTCTGTCAGCTCTGAGAGCTCCTGCAGATAAGGAGCGGGAGAAATTATTCAAACGTGCTTTCTGATGATTCTGGAACCCACTGAGGCACACATTCAAATGCAAAACTTATGAAAATTGACTTAAAAGTCTTTTTTTTTTTTTAATCTGGACTACCCAGGAGAGCTGGGGGGAGCTGGGGGGAGGTGGTCACACACTGGCACTTGGACCCCCAGATGTCTTCTTTCTCCTTTGACTTTCAGTTGGGAGTTTTGTGTTCCTTCCCTCTGTGGCCAGTTGGCTTATTTACAGCTTTAATAATTACATAATTATCGTACTAATTGTCATAATGAAACGGGACGGAAGGACCCAAGTGCGGGGTCGTTCGTCTGGATTCGGAGTATAGGCAAGTTGTTCTCGATATCGGGGACAGGAGGAGGGTCGGCCGATCGGCGGTCGGGGTCAGAGCGGGAATCCATGGGCGAGGTCAGGAGACGAAGCGAAGAGTCGGTCGAATGGCGATCGGAGTCGAAACGAAGATCCGTGGACGTGATCGAGAAACAAAGCGAAGGATCAACAACCGGAGAACGTGAACTGAGAACTGGAGATGAGCGAGGAGTCACAAGGAAGGGCGGTCGTCTCTGACGAGATTCCGCAAAGGTATGGGAGCTGAGGAGGGTCTTTTAAAGGGTGAGCGGTTAATCTGGTGCTGGAGCAGAGTCAGGTGTCGTCATTGGAGATGTGGGCACGGGCGTGACGCTAATTTAATGTACAGCCAAACTTTTATTTGTACTATGACTGGTCTTTTCTTCAGTGCTCTTTAAAAATACACGCAGCTGATTTGAATTGAATCTATTTACGTCATGTGCATTTTGCAAATAGAAGTCGTATGTAGGATATTGTTATACTTGATATGAACTTTGAGAATCAAACTGGTCCAGAACTTATGAGACATGGAGCTGCCTGGCAGTGTTGCGGATATCTTTAGTAAGAATGGTATTGGTACATTTTGTTATTATTATTTCTGAGAATAAGGAACAGTGAAAAGATGAGAGAAGAAGCATACCATGGCATGAATAAAGATGCACTCACCAGTCCCGTTTCCTCAAATCGCTTCTTGTCGGCACTGTCAATCACATAGATCTAGGAAGAAGTATTTGAAAGAAATGTACATTACTGTCAATGCAAGTAATACATGTTTTCGGTCATATTTGTGCACGGCTTTAACCCTCTCTGAATGAATTATTCAAAGACACGTTAACAGTTTTCCATTTACATTGTTTTGGAGTAAAGATGGGAGAGCACACTCAGGCTTACTCAATTTTTTATTTTTTTTTTTTTGGGATGACCCCTTTCTTTTTGTAAATTTGAACCCTAGCTCGGTATTTAAATAAATTTATTTAGCGCCTTATTTTTTATTTTACTCTACGTTTAGCGCATCTTTACTTTTTCTAACATTTAAAATGTGCTGAAACACCTGCAAAAACTCTTGCAGAAGCAGTAGATGCTTGATCAAAAGTTAGGAAGTAGTCGCAAAAATCAGGATCCACCTTTGAGCCAAGAGTCTATGTATTGAACCACTTAGTCCTCCCCCCTCCGCTCGTTCTTCATATTCATGATTGATTGCTGATATTATACTCTTCACCATCATTTTCGGGGGAATCAAATGCATTCCGATCAACTTCTTACCAGTAAGTCCGTGTTCTCTAAATATTTCTTCCAGAACGGACGAATCTTCCTTTGGCCTCCGATGTCCCACACATTCAGTTTCATGCCATGGGAGGCAACACTTTTAATGTTGAAGCCCTGAAAGACAATTCAAGAAATCGGCTTTGGTCGCAATGACATACGTCTCAGTTAAGGTGAAGGACTACAGCTGTTACTCAGGCAGTTAAATTAAAACCACTTCCAGTGACCAGCGGGGGGCACAGCGAGTAGCGCTGCTGTCTCAAAACACCTGGGTGATGCGAGAGGATGTAGGGTCAATCCCCACTCAGTCTATGTGGAGTTTGCATGTTCTCCCTGTGTCTGCATGGGTTTACTCTGGGTGCTCTGGTTTCCTCCCACAGTCCAAAGACATGATGTTCAGGTTCCCCCTTAGTGTGTGAGTGACAGAGAGTGTGTGTGTGTGTGTGTGTGTGTGTGTGTGTGTGTGTGTGTGTGTGTGTGTGTGTGTGTTCCACTGATGTATGGATGAGTGACCCATTGTGAGTAGTGTATCTAGCAGTGTAAGTCACCGCGGTGAATAAGGTGTGTGGACTGATAACGCTACATGGAGTTCATTGGAAGTCGCTTTGGTGAAAAACATCTTATAAATAAATAAATAAATGTACCAGGATTGTCATGTCTTTGGTGGGATTGTGAAACAGGTCAGAATCCTGACCTGCAAGTGAGGTTCAATGTCGCAAAGGCTTCCCTATTTTTAGTGGCTTTGTAAGTAGCCTCCTGCTTCTCTTACTTTCTTCTTAAGTAATCCTCAACCCAGGGATTAGAACCATGGTCCCTTTCTCTATAATTAACATGTGGATTCACAGTTAGCAACAATGTGCTGAGGGTTACGTGTTTTACCGCGGTTCTTGAATAACACTACATGAGGGGTGAAATGGTGAAAATAGCACTCATTAGTGAAACTCTAAATACTAATACACACACGCACACCATCCGAAACTGCTTGTCCCACACAGGGTCGCGGGAGCCTGACCCGGCAACACAGGGCGTGGGGCTGGAGGAGGAGGGGACACGCTCAGGACGGGATGCCGGTCCATCGCAAGGCACCCCAAGTGGGACTCAAACCCCAGACCCACCGGAGAGCAGGAGCCGGTCCAACCCACTGCACCACGGCACCCCCCTACTAATACTCAGCCACCATAAATCAACACAAAAAATGTGTTCTTAGGAATCTGTGTGATTACGCTATTAGAGCTGGTAATTAAATATGAAAAATTGCAAAAAACTGCATGACTGTATCAGTTTGATATCATGAAGCTGAAATTGCTCAAATACTGCTTACAAATTTGCTGAAATTGTAGCACTTCTCTCTTAAAATGTATCCATGTATTAAAGGATGTCTGCTGACACAGGTTCTACTGAGTTCTATCACAGCCTGACCTCAGACGACCAAGGTCCGGGTGACCGAGTCTCTTCACCGTCAAGACCGTTGTCATTCAGTCTTTTCTGAGAAATTCAAGTCCTGACTGCATCCATTCACCATGTTTGTCTATCCATAGACAGACAGGTATCTTTTCTGCACCCGTCCCTGTTGTCCGCGTGGGAATGGTATTATTCTAGTGAAAAAAATTTCTAAAACCCGTTCATCACATCCAGCAGAGGACAAATCACGTACACTATGTCTGCATATATCATAAGTTCACATTTTGTGTTTATGCCCATGAGAGCAATTCAAATACAAATACATTTAATAATTTATGCTGAAATATGTATTTGCTCCTCTTTCACAACATTAAATATTGGTGATATAATAGCTTTCTCACAGACCTATACTCTGAATTAAAAAGTTGTGATTTATGTGGAACTGCTTAATGTAAATTATTGTCAGGGACAGGCAGTGCCGATAAAATGACAGATTTGGGTTTGCTTATTCATGTGAATAAACTCCGGCTATAACTGTCCACAGGAATCAGGAAACAAAGAGCAGAAACAAGCCTCCGCTTCGACCACACAGCACCACTGCTACATCCACACACAGCACGTTTTTTGCTTTCTTCATCCTAACACAAGAGAACACGTGTGTCAACTACCACCTCAGAAGCTGATTTAGAAACTTCAGTAAGGCCTGTAAACCCTGTGGAGGCCTGTGAGGTTTCTATGTTCTCCCCGTATCTGTGTGGGTTTCCTCTGGGTGCTCTGGTTTCCTCCCACACTCCTAAGACCTGCTTTTCAGGTTCACCCATGGTGTGTGTGTTCCACTGATGTATGGATGATTGACCCCGTGTAAGCAGTGTATCTAGCAGTGTAAGTCACCGTGGTGAATAAGGTGTGTGGGCTGATAACACTACATGGAGTTCATTGGAAGTCGCTTTGGAGAAAAGCATCTGATAAATAAATAAATGTAACCCAATTAAGAAACATGGCATCCTTATGACACAAACATGTATATTACATTTATTTAGCTGATGCTTTTCTCCAAAGCAACTTGGAATGTTAAGGTTGCAGTTTAAAATTATTTACCCATTTATACAGCTGGGTAATTTTACCAGCACAATTTATGGTAAGTACCTTGCTCAAGGGTACTACAGCCAGAGGTGGGGATCAAGCCTGTAACCTTCAGGTAAGAAGACAGCAGCTTCAATCACTACACTACCTGCTTTCCCTTTTAAAGAGATTAAACACAAAAACATTCATTCAACTAGCAGGTTTTTTTTTTTCCAATTTATTCATTATGTATTTTTCTCCCAAAGCAGCATACAGTTATTAACTTCTATTTAGCTCACATAACATAACTTACAATGATAAATATACTGTAGTAAACTAGTTAATGTACCAATTTGTACAGCAACTCAGTGTAATATGCAGTTCAGTCACACACACACACAGACTAATTCAGAGTCATCACTTCACTTAACATATGTCTTTGGAGAGTGGCGGAAACTGAAGCACCCACACGAAACCCCCACAAACACGGGGAAAACAAGCAAACTCCACGCAGAGTTGGGTTCGAAATTCAGTTTTTTCTCACCTAGTGGCACAGAATTTTCTCAAGACACTAATGAAAATACTGAGTTCCTTAGAACAGACAGCATTTCCATAAACGCTGAATATTATTATTATTATTATTATTATTTTTTCCGTATTCAGAAATGACAGTTGCCTTCCAGAATTTTCCACCAGTGGTGCATGATTGGGTTTGTTCTAAACATTAAACCGGCACATTTGTACACATTGAAAGGCTGTCACCTGTGTTGGTGTGATGGTGTTCACATCCTCAGAGGCCAGCTTCTTGAGGAGGGTGGTTTTCCCAGCGTTGTCCAGACCTAGTAGGACTATCCTCAGCTCCTGCTCCGTGGTGCCCTTCAGCTTCTGAATCACTGAGAATAAACCCTGACAGCGAGATACCAGTGGAACGTTATTCATTTGCGACAACAGAATTATATAAGAAGCAACAAAGCTAAATAATAATAATAATAATAATACAATTGACATGTGAAAATGAAATCTTTAATATTGTATTTCATCTATCATGCAAACTGGTAACATTACAAATTTGTTTTTGACTAATTGATTTCTAATTCCGGAAAGGATTGTCAATAGCAGGAGTCAGTATTTATTAAACTCAGAATCTGAATACATGTGCATAAAGCATGTAAACTATGAAATATATCAAACAAGAACTTACAAATTATTGCTGAAAGAACTGAGCTGAATGTGTTTCTGGCAAAGATGATAAAATTTTTTAATGATTTTTTTTAATGATTTTTTTTATTTGCTATAAGGTCTTGTCTAAAAAATTACATAATGACACAAAATACAGCATTTGTGTTGAAACAAACATAACAAATCAGAGAAAATCTGAACGATCTGATGAAATAATAAAAAAATCAGACAAAACAATGCAGTGATGAAGAGCTGATGAAATAATAGCGTACAATAGCAGTCTCATATTTTAGTGAGGAAGTTTTTTTAGCACTGATATCTGTGTTTGGGCTTAATCTAAAATTAACATTAATGCAATGATATGATTTCCAGTTCATTCACATCCTATACAGTTCAATTAATTTTTCTGAACAGTATTGTACCAAGACTGACTATAGGTTGTGAGATCTAACCTCATTCATTGTTCATGAAGCAGACCACAAACAACATGAAATTTTCATATAGAAAAATGGTTGAATAACTATAAATTAGTACAAGTCCTCTTCAAGATGACTGACAGTTTATGAAGTTATTTTCTATGAAGTCATACTACGTCATGTCAGTCATATGAAGGCCTTGACAATAAATCACTGGAGTGGACCTTCAATACTGATTGTCCATGTATTTTTGAATTTTCTTATGAGCAGAATAGTGCCATAAAAATAAAACCATGCAACCATTTATAAGAACACCTGAATCTAACAACGCTAAAAAAATTTATTTCGCTAAACAAGTGAAACACGAAACAAACTAACTGTATTTAAGAATCACACGTCTGCATCTAAGTGTCTCTTTCTCCTAATGTAATGAACACATTGTATTTTCAATGAGATGTACATCGCTTTGGAGAAAAGTGTCTGTCTGATAAATGAATACATGTAAATGTGTTGTAAAATACATGTAAATAAATAAATATAAAAAAACTGAAACACACAGCAGAACATGGCAGCGTACCTTTTGGACCTCTCCCATCGTGAGCAGTGGTCTTCGCTGACAGGACGAGAAGCACAGCTACATTCTACAGTAAAGAGCCCCAGGTGAGCGGTCCGGGTGAGCCCAAAGTCCGGCGCAGACGCCCCGCTCCTCAGCCCTCCAAAACAATGGCGTCCACTGTGGTGAAAACAGCGGTGTGGGCTGCTGCTTAAACTCCTTGGCAAGTCTTGGGTCGGAGATGTTGGGGAGGAGGTCTGGTGCAGGATTAAGGGGCCACAATTAGCCGTCGCCTTCCTTCTTCATCATCTCCCCTGGCATTAAAGACTTACTTGGATTATCCATCTGCCACCTGCTGCAGATGAAACCACAAAAGACCTTATGACAGTCCAGATAGTCAAAAAGAACAGGGGTCCCCTCTGTCCTCCTCCCCCCCGTCCCTCCTTCGTCAACTCTTTAAGCACGGTCTAACCAAAGGAGCTTTGCCAGGTGTGAGACCCCAGTCTGTGCATGTGGTCTCCATAGTAATTGTAATGTTTAAGTTCTTGCATTGACCCTGGTGCCTTCAACAGCGCACATGGATATGCACATTTGATATGGACAAGTGAGGAAAAACTGCACTAAAGCATAATATCCTAGTTTTGACCTGTATTTCAGCTCACGACAGGCCCGTATGTGACCGATCTGGACACATGACCCGCATGGGATTAAAGAGCCCAGATCATTGCTCAGCTGAATGGAGGGAGTGTGTAATTAGGTTACCGTGTGCTGCGCTGTTACACAACGGGGGCCATTCACCTGTGCTGAATGTTTCTGCAGAGAGTGTGTGTGTGTGTGTGTGTGTGTGTGTGTGTGTGTGTGTGTGTGTGTGTGTGTGTGTGTGTGTGCGCGAAGACTCATCAGATCTTGAGTCTGCGACTTATCATACCGTTGTGCTGGAGACAAGAGCAGATGCATGATCTGAAACGGTAAATGAAGGTTTCGCTGAAATTTTCTTTTTGTCTGGGACAGAAATGTGTTTTTTAAAAAAATTAAGAGATTTGGACACACAGTTAAAAATAAAAAAAATAAAAAAACATCTGAAAGGAAAATGCTTATTTCTGTGATTTCCACTTGCCCTCACTGGAACGCTGCACTTGAATGCGAAACAGTTTAAGGTAATAAATCTAATCCTTCCCCTTGAGATGAAGGGTTGTGGTTTTTTTTTTATTATTTCAATATAAACCTTAACCCTTATTCTTGTCATGTCACAGTTGTTTTTTTTTTTTTTTTTTTACCTCAAGTTTTGGCAGCTACTTGCTTATACAAGGTATTGTAGCTCCATACTTGAATTACTCATCTCAGCAGTCAGGACTGAAATTGTCCCTGAAAATCATAGTGTGCAACTGGTCAGGGTTACATGAGTTTTCATTGACAGAACAGATTGTACCTTCAGTATTCTTAATCCTCTCACCTCTGTTCATTTGTTTATTTCAAGCTTTTTACTCTCAATGAATCACAGCCAATGACTCTGATTCTTTGGATTCATGTCAAATACTCACACTTACTGGGCATGGCTGGCAGAAACATGATTTATCTGACATAAAAAGTGATACCAAGCATCTTGCAAACTCATACATCAGCTCTTTCACCAACCAAAGAAAACCTGACCATTTTGGGTTACCTTGGTCTCCTCAGCACAGATGGCGAGTGTGGCAAATTAGGGATTTGAACCCAGATCCCAGTAACAGAGCCCCCACCCTCTTTCAGTACTGTTTGTCAAAAGCGGATTGTCAGCTCAATGCTTTTTTCATCTGATTTTATAAAACACAGTGAGACTTTTGAATAAGCAATGGGACACTGATAAGGTCAGAAAAAACCGTGTTTTCCATGTGACTGAAAAAATATATTGTATATATTTTTAAAAGAATATTTTAAGAATGGGGGGTGTGGTGGTGCAGTGGCTCAGTGGCTCAGACCACAGTCCTGCTCTCCAGTGGGTCTGAACCGCTTGTCCCATACGGGGTCACGGGGAACCAGAGCCTACCCGGTAACACAGGGCGTAAGGCCGGAGGGGGAGGGGACACACCCAGAACAGGACGCCAGTCCATCGCAAGGCACCCCAAGCGGGACTCGAACCCCAGACCCACTGGAGAGCAAGACTGTGGTCCAACCCACTGCGCCACCGCACCCCCTCTAGGTGAAAGTATTAATTAACTATTTTGACCAGTACAGTAGGGTTCCATTAGAACACTTCAATATTTTATGACACTCTACACATTAAATAATAGCTGTGAAATAAGACAAAAATCATGTAATGTCAGCAACACACAATACCACAGCACACCTCATCTTTCCCAGGATTTCATTCAAAAAACTGAAGCTTTTTGTGCATTTCTCCCTTATGTGACAAGTACACACACACACACACACACACACACACACACTTTCAGAACCGCTTGTTCTATGCGGGGTCGCGGGGAACCGGAGCCTACCCAGCAACACAGGGCGTAAGGCCGGAGGGGGAGGGGACACACCCAGGAGGGGATGCCAGTCCGTCACAAGGCACCCCAAGCGGGACTCTAACCCCCAACCCACCGGACAGCAGGACTGTGGTCCAACCCACTGCACCACCGCACCCCCCTGATGTGACAAGTAATTATTAACAATTAAATTCTGTAAATTAAGTAATTATCATTAGTGGAATGATCACATGCATGGAAAACCTCTAAAATATGTGCAAATAATAATGCAGACTTTCAAAAATTGTTGGAGCTCTTTCTATTTCCCCGAGGACGCTTGGGCGGCTGGACCCAAGTGCAGGATCGGTCGTCAGGAACCAAGGGATCAGGCAAGTTCTTGTTGACGGGGACGGGCGAAGAGTCGGTCGATCGGCGGTCAAAGCGAGAGCGAGGATCCAAGGACGTGGTCAGGGGACGAAGCGAAGGGTCCTAAGATGGGGGAAGGGAGACAAGAAGCAAGGGATGAGGAAGAACTAGACATAGCGCAGGAGGGACGGTTGTCTCGGCGAGATTCCGCAACTGTACGGGAGCTGAGGAGGGTCTTTCAAAGGCGAGCGCTCATTCAGGTGCTTCATTGGTGTCAGGTGCTGTTGATTGTGGTGCGGGCGTGGACGTGACATAGATAGGGTAGATAGATAATAGATTAAAATAATGCTGTTGTTCTACAGAGAGTGGCGACCAGTGAGGAGAATACCAGGGGGTTTTACCATTTTGTTCCAGGTGAATTTTACGGTTACAACACTGTTGACACCAGCCCATCGTTGAGTCACTCGGCCGGGGGTGTCGGGTTTCCCCGGTGGCCTCAATGGCAAATTTCTCTTCCGATCATGGACTCGTAACTCTGTGGTTATTGCTCTGAAAGAAAAAAAAGCAGAAGACTTGCGTGTAAGACTGTTTAAAATCAAATTTCACAACAGCATCATGAGAAAAAATGCATCCAACCAGAGCAAAGAAAAAAGGCAAATTAAAAAGTCTCGTCTTGTAAATAAAGGATGGATCTCCATCCATCGACAAAAATGCAACGTTAAGGCATTGAAAGCAATCGATCATGTTTCGCTCTTATTAAATATTCCAAGTCTGTCAAAGCAATGAAAGGGTTTGGAGAGGTTTCGCCGAGGCGAACGGAAGATGATTTGCGTGGCCAAACTCGCCACACTTCCCTTTGCGGCAGGTTGCTATGGCAAGACTTCCTGTTCGGGCAGGAAGCGAAGGCAGGCGCTCAGTCGGGAGACTCAGAAACAAAGATTTATCTTAGCGTTTCTAGTTTGTTCGGCCCTGCCGACGAGCCGTGTAGGATTTTGGATCTAGGCTGATGTTATGTCCAAGAACTTGAAAAAAACAGGAGTTCCCAGCAGTCAGAAGGTGAGTTTTAGCAGTTCTGGCACCGCAGTCAAACTCACGGGTCACTTTGAGGCCTAAAAACAGTTCTTTGGTAGATGGAATGAGGAGCAAATCAAACGTTGTCTTTACAGACCAAACCGCCTGAAATAATACAAAAGGATGCAAGAGGCAGATGTAAAGGGATATCACAGCATTTCTAACCTTTAACCAAAATTCTGTAAGTTTGTTCAGCAATGTGTCCATTGTATGAAACCTTCATATGAGGAACTTTCGCTTTCTAAACTGAGCATAGTAGCGTGCTTTTTTTGAATCAGGCTTAGAGAGTAACAAGTATTGGAATAAATTTAAATCGTAACAAATTCGAATTTATAATTCTCAGGAAAAATTGTAATAACCAATGTAATTTTTTGCAGCTTTTAAAGGAATTTATGTGTACTCTACGGTTTACTCCTCTGTTTCATACAGTTACTTCTAACTTTTAGAGAGGAACCGTAACAAATTATTTGTTCTATGAAATGTAATTTTATTGACTATATCATGTAATATGTCATTTTCGCAGCGTGTCCCTAAAGACGACTGATATGAACAGTGTAAATATGGGTTACTCATAGACGAAAGTACTGTCGCGCAGCCCTGTCTGAATAAATGGGCTGAATGGTCACAGTTACTCATTTATGTGACCCTTTTCTCTGCAGCAACTTAAAACGTTAAGCTGCCAGCAACTACTTACTTACCCATTTGTATGCCGGGAATTTTTACCAAGGCAATTTAGGGTAAATACATTGCTTGAGGGTACTACAGATAGAGATGGGATGTGAACCGGCAACCTTCAGGGCCAAAGGTAGCAGATCTAGCCATTATGCCGTCAGCTGCCCCAAGATGCACTCAGAAAAAAAATTAAAATTCCATTATTTTTCTAAACGTACAGCAGCTGTCTGTTAAAGTTCACATTCATGTAGCTATTTTAGTTTTATTTCCTGCTCATTTTCCCTTTTTCTCTTTTCGTTCTAGCAGAGCCCGGCAGTGTCAGATGGGGGTAAGGAAGACATGTCGTGATGATGCAGTTATTAGCAGAGATCATGAGGAGCCTTGAAAATCCTGGATGACAACGGGGAAATCCCTGTTCTAGAATATTTATCTACATTTATTTACCAGATGCTTTTCTCCCAAGCAACTTCCAATGAACTCTATGTAGCATTACCAGCTCACACACCTTATTCACCGCGGTAACTTTTGTACACTGCTAGATACACTAATTACAATGGGTCACTCATCCATACATCAGTGGAACACACACACTCTCTCTGTCACGCACACACTATGGGGGAACCTGAACAGCATATTTTTGGGAGGAAACCAGAGCACCCGGAGGAAACCCACGCAGACATAAGGAGAACATGCAAAATCCACACACTGAGCAGGGATCAAACCCACATCCTCTCGCACCACCCAGACGCTGTGAGACAGCAGCGCTACAGCAGAAGAAGTGTACTGGCACCTGTTCGTAGGTGTTCTGGGGTCTGAGTATTGTACTAAAATGTCATTCTCTCTACGTGAAGAGCTGAACATGGCCCAGCAGCAGGGGCGAGGCAGGGGCTACAGCCCAAACTGGGGATCAAGTTCACCGAGGGAGTCGAGTGACCGGGGCAGGGTGGCCAGCTGGGCCGTCAGCTTTGAGAAACTCCTCGAGGACCCCACCGGGGTGTTCTATTTCACAGTGAGTAGCCTCTGACCTCCCACCAAGGCCCAGAAATAAGCAAGGGCAGGAAAGCGATAAGCAAGAATGTCCAAATACCATTTAGTTGCACACTATTTCCAAAAATTTCAGTGTTAATTCATTTTATGGAGAAAGCACTGCCAAGGGCTTTTTCAAGGGCAAACCTTCAGATTGTTTCTGAACTATAATCCATATTTAATTAGTTTGAATTGCTCATAAGTGCCTGTTTTCCCTACTAAATTATGTCAAGTAGATCATTATGAACACATCGTTTTGATGAAAACTGCATTACTTTTTATTGAATTTTAATTTTAGTTATCTTGAACAGTTGTCTGAGTCTGAAATTGACTGAGTGAAAATAAAGTGTAATAGCTGTACACAAATGAACCCATCAAGCCAACAGAATATATTTCTGAAATGACTTTTTAACAGCCTGCAGCATATAACCGCTAATGTATATTCTAAGTAGTATTGTATCCAGCTAGAAACCAGTCAAAACTAATGCATTATGATGTGGGCTCAGATGGTAAGAGGACAAACCTGGGAGACGTGATGTGTTTCAGGTTTTCCTCAAGTCAGAGGTGAGCGCAGAAAACATCCTGTTCTGGCAGGCATGCGAAAAGTTCCGGAAGATTCCAAACAGCCAAAAAGAAGAGGTACGTTAAACATGATGATGATGACAACCTCATGTATCAGAAAAGAAGTTTCTATTGTTGTTACAGAAAGAATAAGCAATTAACACATTATCTTACTTAAGAAGATTAAGCTCATCACCGGTTCTGTGCAAGACCTCATTCAATAATATTTTTGTCAAAACTGGGTTGTTAAAGTAGCATATCATCAGGCCATAAAAGTTTTGCTGGGCTGGTCCGTCATTTGTTGTACAGATGAGTCGAGAGGCCCGTTCCATCTACGACACCTACCTTTCGAACTGCGCTTCTCACGCTATCAATATCGACGAAAAAGCTCGAATTCTGGAAAGCGACCTGGAATCTCCCAGTCCGGGCATGTTCCAGCCAGCTCAACAACAGGTACTACGCCAAGGACACCGAAACGAAAGGTTTCATCATTTAAAACACACTGGAAAAGATACGCACATCTTTCCATCACCCCACACGTGCACACGTACGGGTGCGAGTTGAGTCGTACTTCCTCTACTCCGCTAGATCTTCAAGTTGATGAAGTTTGACAGCTACGCACGTTTCGTTCGCTCGCAACTCTACCGCAACTGCATGCTGGCCGACATGGAAGGCGGGCCGCTGCCGCAGATTGGTCACGTGACCAGGATCCCAGGGCCGGGCAGGAGTGGACCAACTGACAGCTCTTCTCTTGACGACAAGAGGGTATGGTGTCAGTACACATTTCAAATCATGTGAAAAACGGTTGCTATGAGGCCAAAGTGCTACTAGAATCCTTGCGCTCACTTTAGGTTGACAGAGAACCTCTCAGGACTAGAAGGAGCAAACTTAAAGTTCTCAAGCTCACTTCCTCAGCCAGCTTTACCTACAACAGGCAGTTCCCACTTACAAACAAGTTCCGTTCATAAGTCTGTCTTTAAGTCCGATTTGTACGTAAGTCGGAACGGTTCGTGTTCCGGTTCGTGTCTGACGTCAGTTTCTCAAATGTTTGTCTTAGCATATTGCACATAGCGTACCTTTCTATGCATAAAAAACATTAAAGAAACACTTCTGGATACACTAAAACATCTTTAGTATAACAATACAGTAATACTAATAATAATAATAAGTCCTGATAGTAATGGTAATAATAATAACAATAATAATAATAAATGTAACTATAGCAGGGGGTGTGGTGGCGCAGTGGGTTGGACTGCAGTCCTACTCTCCGGTGGGTCTGGGGTTCGAGTCCCGCTTGGGGTGCCTTGTGATGGACTGGCGTCCCGTCCTGGGTGTGTCCCCTCCCCCTCTGGCCTTACGCCCTGTGTTGCCGGGTAGGCTCCGGTTCCCCGTGACCCTGTATGGGACGAGCGGTTCTGAGAATGTGTGTGTGTAACTATAGCATTTTTAATACAGAGAGAGAGGAGGAGGAGAAGAGAGAATGTGTGTGTGTGTGTGTAGGTTTAAAAAGCATTAAAGACACTTTATTGTTCGCTTTTCCAATGTTTGTTGGTCTTTCACCTTTTTCCGATCGCTTCATTATTTCCACTTTAGTTTAAATCGTGATCGTTTTCCTTTTCTTGGATGTATCACCATCACCTGCATCACATTTACTCTTTGGTGCCATGGTTAGGAGGGTAAAAACAAAAGAATTAAAGCCAAATACAGTAACACACAAGACACTTAAAAGCAATGTGCTCCGACTGAAAAGAACCAAGTCTGCGTCCTACCTCGAGATCAGGGGCCGACGAACCGCCGTAGATGTTTTGATGAGCGTCGCAAAGTAGCACCATTTGTTATTACAAATCATTGTATGTAACCAGAATTTTTAATACAGTAGGCTTTACGGGGGGGGGGTTCATAACTACGGGTTGTACGTAAATCGGACTGCCTGTACACCGTAATGCGAAGGGCTGGTATATGATGCCATGTGGCAGTTTATCTCTCATCATCATGAATCTTTTCCATTCATTTCCTGCATAAGTTCTTTTATTGTCTCATATAGCACTGGGTCTCTGCAGCCATAAATAGATGAGGTCCCACTGGTGAAGGACAGATGGATGACAAAGTTGAAATGATTTAGTCTTTATGTGATGAGCCCATTTCTGTGTGCTTGATGGGAGTGTTAGCTTCTGCTCTGTTCTCTTCTTATTTTCAAACGGGTCTGTTTCTGCAGAAGAAGAAAGCGAAGCCTGGGAAATCTCTGCCGTTTGATGACGAGGACAGCATGCAGAGGAGGAAAGGCGCGGCGGAGAGGAGGCCATGGGACAAGCAGCGCGACAAGAGGGGATCGTGGGGTGGTAGGATTCCGTGGAGTGGGGTGAACACCTAGGGATGACGTCAGAGCTAAAAATGAAACCTTAAGGGCCATAGACCTGTAATTTTCTGTTTCTCACGCATGTGCCGGGGGTCCACATTTTCACCGGTGCTGCTTTCCTTCTGCAGCTGACTTCTACGATCATTACGCAGCCTTGTGCTCAGAGTCACAGGGTGTGGTGAGGCCGTTGACCGCCATGGAGAGGGTCTCTCACCAAGGCCAATCAGAGGTGAGTAGGCCCTAGAGTATGGGTCGCGTTAACCTGACCTGTGTGGTTCAGACCCACGTCGCTACCAGTCTGTTGACCCAAAGGTTCATAAGCACCGCAGACATGTTCCTGTATGGGCTCATCCCATGATCTAAACATGTCATGCTGGTTAACCCTCAAGTAGAACAACTATTCAAGCATATGTGGCATGTAGTTCGTACTTTGAGACTATAGCTTCATTGTTCCCCTCACTCATCATTCTAGACCTGCTCTGGGGAGCACTCCTCTATTTAAAGCCTCTGTTTCTCTTCCTTCCTCTCAGCTCGAGCGGTTAAGGCCCCGCAATCGAGAGAGTGCTGCATCCGGAGGGTTCGCGCCAAAAGAAGGGTACTGCTGCGTGTTCTTCCCCGATGGAACAGCTTCCCTGGCGATGACACAGCCCGGAGTGTCTGTGAGGGATATGCTGACAGGGCTGTGTCGGAAGAGACAAATTCCCCTGCGTGATGTCATCATCTACCTCCGGGGCGAGGACAAGGTGCAGTTTACATTTATTTATTTATTTAGCAGATGCTTCTCTCCAAAGAACTCTATCTAGTGTTACTAGCCCACACACCTTATTCACCGCAGTGACTTACACTGCTAGAGACACTACTTACAATGGTCACTCATCCACACATCAGTGGAACGCATACACTCTCTTTGTCACTTACATACTATGGGTGAACCTGAACAGCATGTCTTTGGAGTGTGGGAGGAAACCAGAGCACCCGGAGGAAACCCACACAGACATGGGGAGAACATGCAAAATCCACGCAAACTGAGCGGGGATCAAACCCACGTCCTCTTGCTCCACCCAAGTGCTGTGAGACAGCAGCGTTACTCGCTGTGTCGCCGTCCTGCGTTTTACCACCCAACAGCTCTTAGATACAAGTACACAACCAGTTCCTCCTTCTATAATGGACACAGCAAAGCTTCGTTCTTCTGCATGGGCTCATGGGGTCTCATAGCCTCCTTCATTTTCTTTAGAGACATCTTTCACTGGACCAGGACAGTTCTGTGCTCAAGGAGCAGCAGGTCATTCTTGAGTTTCAAGTGGCTTTTCTGTGAGTACGAGAAACTGATGATTTTTCTGGCTTGCATCATTGCCCATTTTCAGCTACTGTGTTTACCGGCGTATAGCTCGCACTTTTTTACCCAAAATTCAAATTAAAAAATTGGGGTGCAAGAGATATGCAGGAATTTTAGGAAACTAAAGTTTTTCTGGAAAAAGTAAATTGACGTTTATAATTAAATCCCCAGTATTGACTATAATTTTATAATTGCTCACGTTATTTATAAAATGAAAGCATTCAAATTTTAAATCAATGTTATTTATGCAATCGGCCATCATGCAATATATGTGAATCTTTAGCGGTACAATGCTTTTGTAATGAAATTAAAACAAACAGTTTCATTATTTCTTGTCCTTTTATCATTTTGGAACCATAAGATCACCATGACTGAAAAAATATAGAATGTGAAACTTTTTAATTTCTTCTTTCGTAAAGTGAAATTAGGGGTGCGAGAAATACATGAGGGCAAGTTTCATTCGAATAAATACGGTAAATCTGAAAATGTCTCGTTTTTATACATTTTTGTTTTTATTTTTTCAGTTTGGAGATAGCGTTCACCGGGAAGATTACCGGCGTTGTGGTGAAAAGCAGCAAGACTCTTGAGGAGGCGCTGAGACCCGTTCTCGAGAAGCACAGCCTGCAACCTCAGGACGTTGTTGTCACCATAGTGGGTGTAACCGGACACATGAATTTTTGGTCTTGACAGTCGGCTCCTTGAAATGCTTCCGTTTTTTTTAGTAACTCTGTTTATTTTAATTTAATTAGTCTAGTTGCAATTTGGCGACCAAGATGGTATTCAAACTAAGTACCCTAGATGTTTAGAGGAATGCGTCCTTTATCTTGCACTTACATTACTATTAACATCAGACTGAGCCTTTCAGGCCATACAAGTCTGTAAACTTATTGACTCGGGTTAAAAAAAGCTGCCTTCATGGTTATCCTGCAATATCTCAATAACACAACTTTTGCAAGCAGATCTACAGCAAGAAAAGTCAACATTCTTGTATAAAATATTAAACTTTTAAATCTAAATCTCAAATCAGAAACTTATAAAATGAGTCAACGATTATGATTTGCACGCCTGGTTCGACTTACCTACTTGGTTTAACCAATGAAACTTGGGCTTCGTTCTTTTTGCCACGTGATCCGTGTCTCTGCCACACGCACGATTTCCTCTGAAGCAACATATGGAACCGGTCATTAAACACCAATTATGTCACACGAGATCGACTGTCACTCATTAAATAACCATTTTGCGGTAAAACTAAGGGACAGAAGGGCTTCACATACTTTGATGCAGCTCTTCATATTACATTTTGATGATCCATGATCTCGCAAACATTACTCCCCCATTTCAGTTCTTCTGGTCATATACTTCAGAAGAGCAGAAGTTTCGCAAATGATGTCAAAATCAGAACAGATTCTGTCATAATGGCTTTATGTACCTGTAGGCAGTGACGAGGAGGAAGAAGGCAAATTCTTCAAATCGGTGGCAAGATGAGTTCGTATGGCACCTGAACTCTACCTTTATTTCTTCGGATTTCGTCTCACTTCTGAACACTTCTTTCCTTCTCTTGTCTCTGCTTCAGAGTGGGGAAAAGGAGCAGCTGAACATGACCATGGAGGTCTCCTCTCTGGCAAACAAGCAGCTGCAGCTGGAGCGAGTCGAAGGTGCGCGCATGGCAAAAATGATTACTTAGAAATTACTCTTGTTGCTCTTTTTTAATTTTTAATTGACATATCAAATACACTGACATAAATGCTTTGCTGTCTCCTTCCGTTCAACTCTGTTAAAGTAACACTGCTTGCTAAACCTGTCTTGATGGACAGTAATTCATTGTTAGAAGGATGCTGCAACGTAGTGTATGTGGTCGGGGATCCTCGGGTACCGAGTTATAACATTTCTTTGAAATCAGTCTTATTTGGGTATAAAAGTTCGAGCAGTTAGGTTTTGGGGTGTAAAAGCTGTAAATATATTTGTTCTATATTCCTGCGAACACAAGCATCCACTGGGATCCCATTTATATTTATCTGAGGCTTTTCTCCAAAGCAGCTTACAATGTTAAGGTACTGGGTGCCCCCATATCATATAAATTAATATATCAGTGTTTCCCACATGTGACAACACGGTTTTTTCCCTTTTCCGGATGGGGAAGCTCCGTATTTTTGCTCGGACGAGAAGGAACAATAGGACTGAAAGCAGCAAACAAAATGAATATTCCTGCCCAAACTGTGGGATATTACAAATGAGGGTAGACAAAGCGGAAAAAAGAGGCAGGAACATATGAGGCGTCTCAGCTCGTATGAGAATGAACCGCACTGCTGTGTCTTCACGCGTCTTCAGCTGCTTCTCTGTCCTTCGCTTCAGTTTTACGTTTTCGTTCTCAAAATTGATGAATATGCGAGACGTTTCTGGCGCCGCATTACCTTTTTGCACATCATTTGCTCGAGGGGGTCGGAGCACAAAACGGCGTGCGCTACTAAAGCGATGAGGAAAGTCCTGATTCCGGCTGAAGTCGTGTCACCACACATTTGTGTTATTCCCACGTGGGCTGTGTGAGACTGAGTCGTTTTACACTGCTTTGGTCAAATTCCTTTCACATAGATTTCACTCCAAAACAGGCCTATCCTGCGTTACATGACAACTGTCTTTCTCTCCACTCTCGCTTTTTTAAAAAACAAGTTCGCGCTTTTCGAGCGGCAGCCAGGCAGCATTTTGCTGCCGGACAAGTTCCTAAACTTTCCCACCACCGTAATTCAGCAAAACACATCTTACGTTTACATCTATATTTATGAATTTAGCAGACGCTTTTCCCCAAAGCGACAAACATCTCATGGAAAATAAAATTAGAGACACTTAGATGCAGACGTGTGATTCTTAAGTGCAGTTAGTTTGTTTCTTTCCACCATATGAACCGATGTTCATCACACCAGTAGCTGCATAAAACTTTATCTCAATATCAACGGTTCCTGATCACCTTCCTGATATTTTTTTTTTTTGAGATGCATATAAACATTTACGTTACAGGAGTAGTTGTAAAGGTTTATCCGGGCATCATTTTAAAGTTATAATGCATGGACACTTACGCCTTACCTGAACTTAAGAGATGATGGGCGAAGTGAGTCTGGAAGAGGTGAGTTTTCAGACCCTTTTTAAATGCGGACAGAGATTCAGCAGTTCTGAGTGACAGGGGGAGGTCGTTCCACCAAAACGGAGCCAGAACCAAGAACAAGATGTGAATCAATTTCACATCTAATGTTTTGGTCAGATTGGGGTGCGGGGGCACAGCGAGTTTGGCAGGGGCCCGAGTCCTGAGTCTGGGGTTCGAGTCCTGCTTGCGGTGCCTTGCGATGGACACGCGTCCCGTTCTGGGTGTGTCCCCTCCAGCCTTGCAGCCTGTGTTGCCAGGTTAGGCTGCGGTTTCAGCCACACTGTGTGTGTGTGTGTGTGTGTGTGTGTGTGTGTGTGTGTGTGTGTGTGTTTAGGTCAGAACTTCAGAAAGGGACTTTGTTTTCTTGACCCCGAAAAATAAAATGCCCTTTAACATCCATGTTACTTTCTGACACGGCGGTGTGAGACATTTACACTGTTTTCGATTTCATTGCCAGGTAACAGTCTGAACAGCAGGCCAAATGTCACTTCCTCAGCTGCCGTCCCAGAGGTGAGCACCACACTTTGTTCTCTAAAGTTCAGCAGAACTCAGCAGCGGTGAAGGCCAACAGCTAGACATTGGTTTGCCTTTTTATATTATTATTATTATTATTATTATTACTACTTCTACTTTCTACGATTCTCCTTTATATGTATAGGTTGTGTGTACTTTCATACTGTACAGAGGCCGCCAGCAGGCCCCAGAGACACAGTGGCCGCCCCACCCCTGCAGTCAGAGAGGCTCCGACACAACAACAGGCGTAGAAATCCAGGGGTCCGGAGGACTTACGACATGGATGGTGGGTTTAGGGACGGGATGTTCAACGTTTTCTTCAGTCGTGCTGAAATGTCAGTTCGCTTTACATCACCGTTTCCTTAGGTTAGGGTGTATTTCTCTTGTACATAGAAAAATGTCACTTAACACTAATTATTAATTTGTTCTCATCATTTATGAGGATGTGTCAGTGGTTCAGTTCAGGTCAAGGTAGAGCGACGCATATTCATATTCATATTCATATTCATAACCTGCCAACTGAAAGCAGCCTCAGCAACTCATCTGCAAACATTGTGGATACCAGCATAACTAAGTGCGGTTTTTCGTAGACATTAAAACGAGTGTAAAAAATAAAAGTAACGCAATGTAACAAATTTTCTCAAAGTTCTTACTTATGTCAATTTTTGCGTTGATTGTTGTAGTTTGTTGTTAAAGTTTACTGATTACAAAAATAACACTCGTTGTTCTAGAGTGGGGGCATGGTGGCACAGTGGGTTGGACCAGGTCCTGCTCTCCAGTGGGTCTGAGGTTTGAGTCCCGCTTGGGGTGCCTTGTGACGGACTGGCGTCCCGTCCTGGGTGTGTCCCCTCCCCCTCCGGCCCTACGCCCTGCGTTGCCGGGTTAGGCTCCGGGACCCCGTATGGGATAAGCGGCTCAGAAAATGTGTGTGTGTGTGTGTGTGTGTGTTCTAGAGTGTCTAAAGCTCTAGTGTCTTTGTTCTGCAGAATCTTTTAGCCATTGGAAGATTCTAGAAGGCAGCAGAACATTGCAGAAAGTACCAAAACATTCTGGAAAGCATCAGATCCTAAAAGCTACTGGAAAATGTGGTGCTTTGAACCCGGTGCCAAAATTTGCTCATTTCAAGAACATGGAATATTTTTCTTAAAACTGACGTATGAATTAACGCCAAAAGTATGTTTAATCTAACAAAACTGAAGGAAAACGGAAAAACGGAGATCGACATAATAAAAATTTCCTTACACTGCGTAATCAGTGTAACATCAGGGTAAAACTCCCCGCTATTTCCATATTTCTGTAATGCGGTGGATGAATGTTTGTCTCTCCCTAAGGACTCATGGAGCTGCTGACCAGAGCGCAGTTCTGCAGCGCCGACGACCAGCGGGGACTCCTGTGCAAGGAGCACCTGGAGATGCCCCCGTTCCTGCAGCTCCCCTTGGAGGAGTGTGACGAGCAGGAGGAGGCGCCGGAGGAGGCGCTGGAGGAGGAGAAGGACCGCAGGGCCTCGTCGTCCCTTCCGTACCCCGAGGCTGGGGTCGCGAACCCCAGATCGCCCTCCTTTGAGCCCGAGAGTCGCTTCCTTTGCCCGGACTCCGCCAGGGAAACGGTCGTTTGATCGCCTCGCACCTCGGCCCCAAAAACTGTTCCGTCCCTTCATCGTGTTTCCTCCTATCGTCCAAGCTCTCTTTACGCCGGTGACCCGGGCTTTTGAGGAACAGATCTGCCAGAAATGTACATTTTCAGCAATGGAAAAAAAGAGTCAAAAATCGGAATTAACGTGTCTGTTCTCTTGCTCTAGTAATAAACCCGCCCTATTAAATGCTCATTTTATAGGACCGTACAAGTGTTTTTATGAATGCAAATTGAAACTCGTGTAAGAACTGTGGTTTTGGCACTTTTGTTATCCGCTATCGTGATAATATACTTTATCTGCTCAGATTATGAAACATGCTTTCTACCTCCAATGTCATTGACTGGTACTGAATTCGTCATTAAATCAGCACTTTACGTACCATCATGTGTGAATACCCGACGTTCCTTCTCTCAGAGTGCTTACCTTACCATAGAGAGCGTGGTAACTAGTAAGTACCTGCACTGGATACACGTGTGCAGCACAGTCAAATGTACACCATCATAAAACTAAGCTTAGATAGATGACCCTGTTAATGTTGCTATTAATATGCATTTCTGTAGACAGGAGTGTTTTAAAAAAGGCCCTGCAATATTTTAGGGGTTTTTTTAATGCATTTGTTTGTCCCTAATGGTGACCTACAATTCATATTGCATTATGAAATACAGAATGTTGGAGAAAAACATCATGTGTTGCTAGATAAATGGAGGGAATCGTCTCTAATATGGTAGACAGCTAAGGCTGAAAGACATACAAGGAAAAGTCAATAAAATTGTGGGACACGGGACAGCGGAAAGCCTTCTGCTCCCTCTTTAAGTAGTGAAAAAATATACGAAATTATATATTATTTTTTTCTGATTGTCAAACACCAGTTTCCTGTGTTAGACGGAAAGAGGCAATTTATTTTTATTCCTTTAGCTGATGCTTTTGTTCAGTGCAACTTATAATGTTAAGGTACTTACAAGTGTTTACCCTTTCGTACAGCAGAGTAATTTCACTGGAATAATATCAGGGTAAATACATTGCTCAAGTGTACTAGAGCTGGAGGTGGGATTCAAAGCAACAGCCTTTAGGTCTAAAAGCAGGAGCCGTAACCACTACCCTACCTGCGGCCTCTCGTTGAGAGTGGAGTCCAGCCTCATTCACACTGACAAACACACACAGAGCAAGACAAACGCAAACCCACCCGCACACACTTTCGCACGCGGACACACACTCAGTGGGACGCATGCACGCCGGTGCGAACACGCACACGTTTGCACTCAGGCGGACACACGCGGAGCTGCGAAGGGCAGTGGGACCACTGCGACCGGACCACCGGGGACTCCGCTGTCCTGCAGTGGGTCCACTGGGCTGATGGAAGGAGCAGGACCGCTGAGATTGCGGGCTGGGAGAGTGCGGCGCTGTCGTCTGCTGATGGAGGAGAGTGAGAGCGCCTGGGGGCGGGGGTTGGGTATGTGGGGGGTGAACAAGGCTGACAAGGACCCAGTTGGAAGGATCCTCCTTTTCCTCTTTTCCTCCTGGCCAGCATGCACCACACGTCAGCTTTACTCGCTGGTGTGTAAAGAGTTTCCTGCAAGGTAAGGCAGCTGTGCATGATTTCATTGCTAATAATTATATTATTATTATTATTATTATTATTATTCACTAAGAAATGGAGCCGTGCAGCCTTTACTCTTTCTCTCTGAATTTTATTATATTTTATATTTCAAAGGTACGAGCACCCAACATGACACCATACGCTACACTAAAAATCTTTCATTGTAACACAACAGGTTGTGTCTTACATTTTTCTTCACTGTACAAATTTACAAGTGTTGCCTTGTAGTGCCAGAAAATACATGTAAAGTTAAAACTGTAATCGTTGGGCTAAAATATTGATCTTGTGCAGAGATTGTGTACAATTTGAGTGGGTAAATGCACAGAGAAGCACCAACACACACACACACACACACGCACACACAGATATACAGGTTTGCATGTATTCTCATGTTAATTTTCTGGACAAGAGCTAATGAAGACCCTCAATTAACAATATTTTCCATGAAATCTGCATTTTATCCCACTTCATTTAAAAATAAAAAAATCAAAATCAGACGATTAAAGAATGAGAAAAATACATTTACTGTCCCTTTGATGTTTCCAATCACGGCTCATGTAAAACATTATATCTGGTAAATTTAAATTCCTCGTCGGTTTCTGAAATATTAGCTGTGAGCAGACTTCAAGGACAATAAAAGGGGATTTTTTTTTTTTTTTTTTATATTCTCGTTGCGGATCAGAGAACTACTTAGAAGGAGAACACAGCAATCGGGGGGGGGGGACAACAAACGGAACTGTCCTTGTTGACGTAATTATGTGTAATAAGTGCATTAACGCTCCAGTGGTGGGGGCAGGTCTCACACATTTAATAAGCGCTGCTTTTCCTAGTTTGAGATCATGTATAAATACAGGAAGGCAACAAAAGTGTGTTACGTGGGGCTCCTAGGGCTCCTAAGTGTGTGGCCTCCAGGAGTGTGCCCTGATGTTCAAGGTTCCTGACCCGTCAATCATACAGATTCTATTCTCCTCCACGGACCAGTTGTGTCCATCACCGTCTGTCCAGTTTCTCTGTACCAGGTGTGGTTTCACATCCCACAAACACCACTTGCTGAGCAGCTTTTACTGGTAACTAGTGTAATAATAACTAGTATCTCCGTATTTGTATTGCTCAGCGTGGAAGACATTTATTGTCAGTTAAAGTACGGACAGCCCCCGGGTTACGAACGTCCAACTTACATTCAACCCTTAGTTATGAACCACCTGCCATAAAGCGTATTATATTAAAAAAATTTGAGTTACATACAATGGTTCATAATAACAATCGGCGCTACTTTGCAACGAGCATCAAAACATCTACAGGGGTTCGTCGGCTCGTGATCCCGAGGGAGGACACAGGCTTCCATCTTTTCAGTCAGACCATGTTGTTAACAGTGTCTCAAGTGTTACTGTATTTGGCTTTCATTTTTTTGTTTTCACCCTCCTAACAATGGCACCAAAGTGTAAATGTGATGCAAGTGATGGTGATACATCAAAGAAAAGGAAAACGATCACGACCGAAACTAAAGCGGAAATAATAAAGCGATCGGAAAAAGGTGAAACGCCAACAAACATCAGAAAAGCGTTGGGCTACAGTTGGTCAACGATCGGGGCAATTTTAAAGGACAAAGTGAAAATAATGAAGCATGTAAAAAGCTCTGTTCCGAAGTCTGTCTGTCTCTCTATTATAACTGCAGTAGTTACATTTTTTATTATTATTATTATTAAGTAATATATGCACAAATTCAACTTAAAGACAGACTTAGGAATGGAATTTGTTTGTAATCCAAGAACTATCTGTATTTATTTACGGTATTGATTTAGGGCTCTGTGTGTGTGTGTGTGTGTGTGTGTGTGTGTGTTAGAACACATGTGATAAGTAAAGAAATACAGCAGATGGACACACTGTCAGTATTTCTACAAAATACACCAATTATAAAGTATTTTGAGAAGAACTGCAATCCACGAAACTTGAAGTTAATTCCCCAAGAATTTAAGAAAAGTAGCCCTGCAGCTGCAGAGCAATTTCTTTCTTTTTTAACATTTTGGCGCAATAATGTTTTTATTTGTCTCAGGGTTGTGTCCTTATGCGTCGTCTTTTCATCGGGGACATTTTTTTTTGCTGTGAAAGGATCTTGATATGATTCAAAGTGTCGCCACGGCTTTGCTTGACTCGACTCACGTGGAGGAATTGAGACTGTTCCTGACGGTCGAGGGCTTTCATTTAGTCCATCCGACAGGAGGAGCTTCCCAGGATCGTGCAGTTTGCGGTCTCCGGTACGAGCAGTTGTAAAAAATTTAGGAGCAGAAACAACTTTCCACCTGATGTCACCTCCAAAGAATATTTACCCATCAAACTGTATTTCTTCATTCCGGGTTTATCACAGTTTGAACACGTAGGAAAGCGACTCGACTATTTTCAACGTTCAGATGTTTCCATAGTTCTGGACGGTGAGGCTCGAGGATCAGTGGTGAAGTGATGCTGTTTCCTCACAAAGCCAGGTGGGCAGGTGCACTCGGAGGGATGCATTTCCAGCACAGCGAATCAGCTCTCCTGACACCTTGAGCTCCCTGATGGTCGGATGCTCCCCGTTGCCATGGCGACAGCATCCTCTGACAGCTCCTCGGAGCATAACCAAGGAGTATTTATCTGATGGGACTTATGATGATTTTAAAACTCCTCAACGCACCGGTCGCTCGCACCGATCATTGCCTGCCGTAGGTGGGTGTAAAGGAACACACTGATGGGATACACAAGATGGCAGAAGTAACTGTGATGTCACAGATTCGAGCCCCTTAAATCTCCTCATGCCACTGTCACGGTGAGAGTGCATCTGTGAAAAACAGGGCTCAGTGTAAGAGCAACGCGACCAGCAGCGCTTCACACACAATAATGTTGTCCTTGTTCACACCCACAATAACACACACGAGCACCAGCACGGTAGCAGAGCAAGTAGCATGGCTGTCTCACGGTGCCTGGGTGGTGCCAGAGGATGTGGGTTCGATCACCCCTCAGTCGGTGTGGAGTTTGCATGTTCTCCCCATGTCTGTGTAGGTTTCCTCCAGGTGCTCTGGTTTCCTCTCACACTCCAAAGACATGCTGTTCAGGTTCACCCATAGTGTGTGAGTGACAGAGAGAGTGTGTGTGTTCCACTGATGTATGGATGAGCGACCCAGTGTAAGTAGTGTATCTAGCAGTGTAAGTCACCGCGGTGAATTAGGTGTGTGGGCTGATGACGCTACACAGGGTTCATTTGAATTTGCTTTGGAAAAAAGCATCTGATAAATAAATGTAAACACACCCAGAACTTGTCCTTTCATGAGCCTGGAAATCATGCTGTGGCAAAATGAATCACTGCCTGAACAGCAGCAATTCTGTAAAAGAAATTGCTTTTCTTGGGTCATCATCATGACGCAGCCAACAGCACCTCAGAGCTGGAACGGCGTCGCCATAAACTGCAGCAATGCCGTAAAACAAGCACTTTCCTCGTGCACTATCTGGTTGAAAATGCAAATTGTAATTTTATCCAACGGAACTGAAATTTATTCAAAAAGTCACATTATTAACAAAAAACTGTAACTGTGCAAGAGGGGGTGTGGTGGCGCGGTGGCACAGTGGGTTGAACCACAGTCCTGCTCTCCGGTGGGTCTGAGGTTCGAGTCCCGCTTGGGGTGCCTTGTGATGGACTGGCGTCCCGTCCTGGGTGTGTCCCCTCCCCCTCTGGCCTTACGCCCTGTGTTACCGGGTAGGCTCCGGTTCCCCGTAAGGGACAAGCGGTTCTGAAAATGTGTGTGTGTGTGTGTAACTGCGCAATTGTTTTGCGGTATGAGGGAAGTCGCTCTACTCTCGCCCGAACCAAGAAGTGTGGCCCTTTTAACAGATTCTATCTCATAATCAGCAAATGCAACATGATTAAATGCAAGCAGTAATCGGTGAATTTTAAAATAGGAGAACATGAATCGTTGAAGGGTCCAGGAGAAATGACGATTGTGCTGTCAGTCTCTCACAGCTGTATTTCAGAGCGTCGAGCCGTAACACGAGGCCCCGAGTTACAGAACGTCTTTCGGTACCGAAATAACACGCCGTCATTATTAGGCCGAGTTTCCGCAAGAGGATCCAGCTTGAGACGCAACAAGAATCTTTTCTCCTCTTTCACCACTTTCCATATTTAGTTTAAATCCCACGGTTTCATACAAAAGTTCGCCGTTGTTTTTCTCTGGGTTCCAGGGCTCCTGTGTCCCAGGAGATAATACACCCTGAGCGCAAAATATCTAAATTTAAACTTCTTGTGCCTTTTAAGTACAGCGCCAAATTCTTACTGTGTTTACTGTGGTAATAGAGCCATCTAGTGGAAAAATAACCTATAAATACTAATATGCGCTGGTGACTACGTACACCTTACAGGTGAACATTGCTAGATGGGAATTATTAACCATTTAACGGTTCAAACAACTTTTTCTAAAGTCATTTACAGAGTTAGTTAATCCACTCTTGTGTTAGGGCTGAATGGTAGCAGAGTGGTTAGCTGTGCTACTTTCAGCTCTGAAGATCGTAAGTTCAATTCCCATTCTTGAGCAAGGCACTTACCCTAAATTACTCCAGTAGAATGTACAAATTGGTAAGTAATTAAAACCTGAACACTGTTAGTCACTTTGTATAAAAGCATCAGCTAAATGAATAAGTACAAGGAATTACTCTGCTAAAATCACCTACATTTATTCACTTAGCAGATGCTTTTCTCCAAAGCAACTTACAATGGATACTATGTAGTGTTACTAACCCACACACCTTATTCACCGCGGTGATTCACACTGCTAGATACACTACTTACACTGGGTCACTCATCCATACATCAGTGGAACACACACACGCTCTCTCTGTCACTCACACACACACACCTGAACAGCACATCTTTGGAGTGTGGGAGGAAACCAGAGTACCCAGAGGAAACCCACACAGACACAGGGAGAACATGAAAACTCCACACAGACTGAGTGGGGATCAAACCCATGTCCTCTTGCACCACCCAGGCGCTCTGAGACAGCAGCGTAACCTGCTTGTGTAATGGGGGAAGTACTTTTAAGTAGCTCAACATTATAAGACGATTTGGAGAAAAGCGTCAACGAGATGAGTAAATGCAAATCTACTTTACTGTGATAGACACATTTATACAGTACTTATAGAGCAGGACTTCCTTACTGCATCAGCGGAGGGAAAGTATCTTGATCAACGTCAATTCGGTGTGAGCAGCACTCCCACCGGACACCTCCGATTACAACCCAAGATCCTTAACTACTCCTCTGTTCACCGCCACACCTGCATGTGAGTGAGCGTAAGTGTTGTGACACCATTTACCTTTGTTCTTTTCTTTTTTTCAGATAATCCACAGATCCAATAGAGGGAAAAAAAAAAAAAACACTTTTGCACGGTGGGACGACCTTATTAGACGTTGGCGATATGGACAATAAGGTGAGTGCAGTGAGCAGATCGTTGCGTTACACGCTCCGAGAGCCGTCGACGTGTTTTCTCGCCCTGAGGTGTGACATTGCTTCCTCTTTAGTGCTCCTCGTCGCCACCGCAGAGACACAAGAACAGGTCCAAGTCTGCGTCTGAGATCCAGCAAGTGAAAAAGGTCATTATAGCCACTCAATAAATGAGTAATTCCCTTTAATTCACTTACCATAGTTACACCTGCATTTCCTTGAGCACACACACAGAGTGGACCAGTGCAAGGCAACAGTGTAACACTGCCAAGGTACAGTCAAAGCAATGCTTATTTTTACTTGTGTCTCGTACCCTAGGCCTTTCACACACCACAAAAATCCCTGCCAGGAAAAACGGATCTGGATAAACTCAAGGTATGTATTTCATAACTTCGTCAGATCTTCCATGTTATTGTCTTCTCTTTTTGAGTAATGACCCCTCCGGCACACTCTCTCTGGGACACTTACATTTACATGTATTCTCTTACAGAAAATACGATGTGTTCATTACAGATGATGCGCGAAGCAAGTCTGGAAGAGATGAGTTTTCAGACTCTTTTTAAATATGGACAGGGATTCAGCAGTTCTGAGTGACAGAGGGAGGTCGTTCCACCACAACGGAGCCAGAACCTCTGTGCTTTACCTTTCGTACGTGGGACCACCAAGCGGGCAGATGTGGAAGAGCGTAGCAGTCTGGTTGGGGTGTAGCGGTTGATCAAGTCCTGTAGATATCTGGGAGCAGTTCTGTTAGTGCATCTGTAGGCTGTAACCAGGGTTTTAAAATTTGATCCGGAAAGCTATAGGAAGCCATTGAAGAGAAATGAGTAGAGGAGATACATGGGAACGCTTCGGCAAGTCAAATACAACTCAGGCAGCAGCAGTGTTCTGGCCAGATACTTTGAATTTTACTTACATTTGTTCCACGTACATCTCAGAGGACAATTCAAAGAGAGCTTCACATCAACAGAGGGAGACATTTGGCTGCAGACACGTAACTCTAGAGTACGGTCCGTTTGTGACATACCGCGGTATAAACCAGTACACATCACACGAGCAGCAGCATAAAGTATTTTCTCGCTTCCCTGCTCTGAGTGTCTTAGTGAAAATGTGTCCTGGGGTTGACGCTTCTGCTCTGGATTTGAGGCTAATTTCCTTCTGTCGATCTGCTCTCCAGGAGGCTCCGGAGGGCACTGGGACGCCTTCGTCGTCATCAGAGGAGCTGAAGTGATGCAGGGAGGAAACTCTGGTGCTGAGAGTTCTGCAGGTGGAGAAGGATCCAAAGAGTTGAACATCCGGCAAGAGACATCGGGCAGAGAAGACAAAAGAAAAGAGTGCAGCAGATTACAAACTTCACTCGAATCGAATTGTACCCTTTGCCTTGAGTGCAGGATATGGATCGATGAGAACATGAATTGATTTTAGTTTGAAATCATAAGAATCTACAAAAATCCACAGCACATACAGGATTGTTTCCCAGCTATACAAGTCATTAAACTGATATTTTGTCTGAGGATTTGCTCAAGATAACTGAACAATATAGGCTGTGTTATGTCCCTTACAGCACATAGCAGAAGACATATGATGTATTTACAGTATGGTAACAGTACAGGAGGATTTTGGCTCTTTCTTACACAAAAAGGCAACTTTCATAAAGTGCCCTCTGCATTTCAACTGAAACATGCATAATTTTCTCTTACAAAAATATTAAAGATTTCAGTGATGAAAACATATAAATACAACAATAAATACATGTTATGGTTTGCATTTTCATTTAAGCAAGACATTAAGACAAATTGAAGAGACATTCATTTAAAGGCCATGGTGGCCTTTATTGGGTGGAAGGGTGGCACAGCAAATAGTGCTGCTGTTTCAGAGCATAGGGTGGTACAAGAGGACATGGGTTTGATCCCTGCTCAGTCTGCGTGGAGTTTGCATGTTCTCCCCGTGCCTGCGTGGGTTTCCTCTGGGTGCTCTGGTTTCCTCCCACACTCCAAAGATATGCTGTTTTGGTTCACCCATAGTGTGTGAGTGACACAGAGAGAGTGTATTCCACTGATGTATGGATGAGTGACCCAGTAAGTAGCGTATTTAGCAGTGTAAGTCACCGCGGTGAATAAGGTGTGTGGGCTGGTAACACTACATAGAGTTCATTGGAAGTTGATTTGGAGAAAAGTGTCTGATACATAAGTAAATAAATGTAAGACTGTATTCTTGAAATTACTGCAGGAAACAGTCACTGGACCTCTTGTGAAATGAACTACTGCACATCTTATACCGTGGTTCCCAGGTCATTTACGTCTTCCTTTATATATGTCTTAATAATAAAAACGTCATCGTAAAATGGGTAAAAAGACTGCCGTTATGTGAGTCGAGCAGCACAGCAGAGAAATGTTTAAAACTTTTTTAATGTTTCCTGGAGACCTTTGTTGGAGTCATCCACAAGAGGAGATGAAGAGGGGATGAGAGGCGAGGGAATCTTAAAGGGTCTTACAGTCGGTCTGTCAAAGGCCATTGCTGGTCCCATGGTCATCGCCTTAGAACATCTGAATAATCTCATTTATTGACAAATGCTTCAGTTTTAAAGGGGTTGACACAAGGTCTTACAGATATAAATGTTGAGTGACTTCAAAAAAATTACCCGAGACTGAAGAAGATCAAGCAGCTACTCAAAAATCAGCATTTTCCCCCTTTAGAGTACAGCAGAACATCTCATTAGCGAAGCATCATCAGGGCCTCATCACAGGAAGCCACAGTAAAGCGGTGCAGGAAAAAACATTCTCTTTTCATGACCTAATTGTCTCCAGGTTTAGTTCAGTTGAAGATTAAAGTGAAGGTGATTTTTATCTGAAGTGTTTTGCTCAAGGAAACAACCACGGATCATGGGTTTCAACGACAGCTGTCACTGCCTTTGGATGGAAGTGCTTGGTAAGCAACCCTATGACATGTGTGATGATGGTAATAATTTTTATTTATAGCAACAATAGAAGGTCTCTCTAAGTTAACAGGTTAAATGGTCCAGCTAATGAACAGGACGCTCTGGGTTCAAAACCCAGCAGTGTCTCGCCTAACAAACTCTGCCTTTGATCCAGTAGCCAAGTTCATGTCAAATAACTGGAGGTGTGAAGCACTCCTCTGTGATTGTCTTGGGTTCGATGATTTTGAGAAAAACCTGTTGACCTGTAAAACCTGGAAGTCACTTCGGAGGAAAGTGTTAGCTAAAATCATCCATGTAACTAGTAATAATTTCCACAATATCCATAATTCTATTTCACAATTAATAATAGTCCACAAGGGGGTGCGGTGGCGCAGTGGGTTGGACCACAGTCCTGCTGTCCGGTGGGTCTGGGGTTCGAGTCCTGCTTGGGGTACCTTGCGATGGACTGGCGTCCCATCCTGGGTGTGTCCCCTTCCCCCTCCGGCCTTACGCCCTGTGTTACCGGGTAGGCTCCGGTTCCCCGTGACCCCCTATGGGACAAGCGGTTCTGAAAATGTATGTATGTATGTAATAGTCCACAATGTATGTCATAGAATTCCAGTTAGATGTGATGTGTCTCCCTCATGTGGTTGCAAGTGGTAATATAATTTACCAAAACCATCATGGGCTATTAAATATGTTTTACTGTCTGCAGTATATTATGTAAATCATCATATAAATTATTATTATTATTATTATTATTATTGTGGCTTTATACTGTATGTATAGTGCTAAGGGAAACTAGCTACAGTTATGGAATCAATAATTTACTTGCTGATTCACTAATACACACAGAGCAGTGAACACCATACTAAAATATCAACTTTGGACCCGTAGCCAGACTTTCTGCTGGTCCCGTTATGGGTCAAGATACCTTGTTGTGGCCTGTGTGCACCTGGTATGAGGAACAGGCAGAATTAATGGACTGCAGTGATTTGCAAGTGTGGTTCCTCATTTGTATGATATGATGTAGCATTTCTTTTGTAATGCGTTTGCAGGGTTCGTTTGTTGACAATACACTGAGTTTGCCTGAGATTGGAAGAAGCAGCTCCTGGGACATAAATAAATTGACAAAGTATTAAAATTAATTGTTTTCTTTGCATTTATCCAAAGCAATTTGTGGAGAGTGGCCCATGTATACAACAGGGATTGTCCTGGAGAAATTCGAGTTAAGTGTTTCGATTAAAGGTTCCACGCAAATAGAAATGAATGAAGTTTTAACAACAACCTTGAGAGAACGAGTCCTTAACGACTGAACTACCTGTACGACCTCCAGCAGGTGTGTGACAGGACTTAACACCAGCAGAAAATCCATGTAAGTGCAAAAGTTTCTACTGAAAAGTTAAAGACCTTCTCAGTTCAACCCATATCATACAGAGCTGCTTCAAAGTATGTGAAGCCATTGTGTCCCTTAATTTTACCACGAAATAGTTATTTAATGGGAATCAGTCTTCCTCATGTGACATAATAGTTGTGTAATGACCAATTACATATGTTACTTTAGAGGAACTCTTGTGTGTAGTAGAAACACACAGGTAGTGCAGGTATAAAAAGTGAAGCCCAAGTTGTTTTGATTAAATCAAGTAGGTAAGTAGAGTCAGGGGTGTAAATCATACTCATTTATTAATTTAACACTTTTCTGCACACTTACAATCTCATGCTACCTACAGTAAGTTACCCATTTATACAGCTGGGTAACCTTACTAGAGTAAGTTGGGGTAAGTGCCTTACTGAAGGGTACAACAGATGGAGGTGGGATTTGGACCTACAATCCTTGGGTCCAAAGGCAGCACCTCTAACCACTGTGCTACCAGCAGCTCCTTAATTGCTTGGTAATTTTAATTAAGATTTAAGAGTTTGATAAAATAAGTTTAATATTTTATACAAGAACAATGACCATCCCTGTGGGGTTCACATACTTCCAAGAAGCACTGAATTTACATTTATTTATTCGCCTAAAGCTTTTCATCAAGAGCAGCTTACAATGATTTACTCATTTATACAGCTAGGTAATTTTTACTGGAACAATTCAGACTAAGTACAGTACTGTACTGTGCTCAAGGGTACTAAAGCAGGAGGACTGATTCAAACCTGGGTCTTATGAGTGCAAGATGGAAACACTATCTACAGTACCTGTTACCCTGTCATACATGTGCTGTATGGCGGAATGATGCTTCACAGCATCTTAATAGGTGGCACAGTGAGTAGTACTGCTGTCCTACATCGTGTGGGTGGTGTGAGAGGATGTGGGTTCAATCCCTGTTCAGTCCTTGTGGAGTTTGCATGTAGAAAGTTACAGGATAACAATCAACAGATGACTTTCATTGATGAAATATTGTGCTGCAGATAACTGCTAGAAAGCATTTCCAGGATTAAAACTACAAACAGAGTTAATTGCACATGTTGACTCTCCAGAAAAAAAGCACAAAAAAGATGCTTTAAAGTGGCTGTAGGCATAATAACAGTTGTCATGCTTTGTGTATGATGTGACAGCACTGATAATCTCACTGCCCACAGCCTTGAAGAAATGCTCCTTCTTTGATGATCCAGTTATCATTTACTGCAGAAACTGGCACAGAATCCTTAGCTGGAGCCAGACAGGGTTGGTGCAAGTTTTAACGCCCACAGGAGGATGTCTGGGAGCAAGACTTTGAAAAGCTCCATCACCGGGAGGTTTCAGAAGAAACTATAAGGAGTTCTGATGAGCGTCTGGAGCATATTATAAAGTTATTCTGCAAGTCACCATAGCATATATTAAGAAGTGGATCATAAACTGCAAGCTGTAGTAGTTCAGGACATGGGGTTTCACTCCCACTGTAAGGGTTTTTGGTTTAGGCCCCATGCCTAGTTACCTCAATTATATTATATATGTCCCCTTCTCCTCCGGCCTTACGCCCTGTGTTGCCGGGTAGGCTGCGGTTCCCCTTGACCCCATATGGGACAAGCGGTTCAGAAAATGTGTGTGTGTGTGTACATATATATATATATATTAACTCTGCCCATGCCGGTCCCAAGCCCACATGCAAATGGAGGAGGGTTGGGCATGGGGTTAGCAGCTCCACCCTGTAAAAACCAGGGGGCACGGTGGGACAGCAGATAGCACCACTGTCTCACAGTGCCTGGATGGTGCCAGAGGACATGGGTTTGATTCCTGCCCAGTCTGTGTGGAGTTTACATGTTCTCATCATGTCTGTGTGGGTTTCCTCTGGGTGCTCTGGTTTCCTCCCACAGTCCAAAGACATGCTGTTCAGGTTCCCCCATAGTGTGTGAGTGAGAGAAAGTGTGTGTTCCACTGATGTATGGATGAGTGACCCAGTGTAAGTAGTGTATCTAGCAGTGTAAGCCACCGCGGTGAATAAGGGGTGTGGGCTCATAACACGAGAGAGTTCATTGGAAGTCACTTTTGAACAAACTGGATGAAAGTGTCCAATAACAGTGACAATCCTGCCTGGTCCTATAAAGTTGAGTTTATACAATCTCTACTTAAAAAAGCAGGTGTGGAGATTTACTGTCATAATAGTTACTTTTCTAAAGCAATAAAAAGCTCTGGTAGAATTAAAAACAAAGACACCTCAAAAGAACTGGACCGAAATGTAAGCATTTCTCATTCGGACCCTTGTTTGCTGTATCGGTGAAAGTCAATCCCTTGGCACTAGACCAGTAGGACCAAAAATATGAAATATTACACCATGAGAGTTCACAAAGGGAGGGAATGGGTTCAGTCAGCACAGATGGTGAATGAGGAGAGAGAGAGAGTGTGTGTGTAGAACTTAGGTGAAGATTCTTTAAGGCATCATCAGATTCAGTATCAAGACTCGTTTATATTTAATAATATTATCTTTAGAATAACATTATATTATATTTTCTAATATATTATTCATTTTTACTATATAATAAAACCAGACCTTGGCTGGAGCGGAATTCAATGTAAAACTGATATGTTTTACAAAATAGAAAATATGTTTTCCTGCAAACACAAAACAGAAACACGCGTTGCTTCATCGGCGCTTCCTTAAAGTATGTTTATTTCGCGGGAAGCGTATTTATTGCGCCCACATTATACAAACGCGGGTCAATTAAGGGAATAATTTACGGGAGAGCGAGTGGACGCAGCTCAGCTCTCGCTTCCTCTGCGCTTCCTCGTCGGCCGGACGGACGGACGGACGCAACTCGGAAAAACATCCATTGCGCTCCAGTTCAATAGTTTACATCTCGTTTGATACTCGATCGCGTGCGAGCGAAAACAGTGCGTGGGCGGCGCGTGAGCGCGCGGGCCAATGGCGTGCGTCCATCTGCACGCCAGCCAATCAACGCCAGCGCCATTACCGTAAACCCGAAGGCTCGGGTCCGCCATGACGCTTGTTTGCGCTCATCTCCGTGTCAAGGCAGTAGCGGATATACACCGAACCAGAAACAAAGAAAACACTTTTTCTTGTAAAGTGGTATGCGTTTTCAGGTAAAATAATAATAATAAGAAAAATAAATAAATATGAAAAAGCACGAAGCTAACGCTATTTTAAACGTGGGTCTGTTAAAGTTCGTTAGGACGTATTTAAATTTGTGGTGTTCCTGTGGAGGAGTTACGCTTGCTAGTGCTAACTATAACAATAATTACTAGGGTGCTTGTGTTGGACTCTTGAGCATTTCCAGCTTTTCGGAAATCGAGCGCGATTTACTTACTTAAAAAAAATACACCAGAAGTTATCCTGCTAGAACCGAGTTCTGGATTCTAATCAAAATACACACACACACACACACACACACAGCGCGTCGGTTTGTTATAAGCTAAAATAATATATATTATTATTAAGCAACATCATAGGCTATCTGATTGTTTTATGTAACGCGCTTCTCGTTTGAAATACCAGCTTTCGCTGTTAACTTAACCGTTTTGTTTAAATTCCCCCAATATTTTCTGCAGTAGCAGTGTTCAGAATTACTTACCTCGATGATTAAATTAAAGTCTTTGCCACCTACTAGTGTGATTAACTGTTTTGTTATTAGAAACGATTTTCCGGCTGAGCTGAGCAGGTAGCAGAACTGCACATGTTACTTCTCTGCTAGCTGGTTGGTTATTTGTTGAGCTATCAAAAAGGGGGAAACATCTCACTATGGCTTGCAGAGTGATCAGTGTTACATAACGTGGTCAAAACTTGCATCAAATGAGGCTAACTAGTCACCTAGCATATGGTAAGAGCTTAGCTTCTGTTAGCAATCTTAGCTAGTAGTAGTGTTGTGTTGAAAGGAGTTTTCTCTGAGTCTGAGCCCCTTCTGTGTAGATTACACCCGGATTGCATTGTGATGTCGCTGAGAACTGAACTGTGCTTTTATTTGATTTGGAACTGGAAGTATTTATCATTGTGTGTGTGGTGGTTTTTTTTTTTTTTTTTTTGGTTATCTCTTCTTAGCTGACTTGCTTGGTGGTAGCTTGTCGCTTTCAGTTCTGGCGCTCCGAACGAGCGAGCCTGTCCGTGTCCATAACTTGAATTGGGGATAGTTTTTATTATTTTTATTCTTATTAATGAATACTAAGATACGTTTTCTGACTCCATATTTCGCAACGTGAGTGGCAGGACAGTGTGACCAAGACAGTGGCGTTTGGGGCCTGTTCCTCAAGCCGTTTAGCTAGCTAGCATAGTTAGCTGTATCGCGGCTAGCTCGCAGAACTTGTAGGCGGGACTTGTCGCTCGATTTGACTGACAGGGAAACGGTCCAATGACGGTGAACGTGTCGGTCGCGTGGTCCTCCGTCTCTGTCCCCCCCCCCCCAGTGTTTGTGAGAAGCTCAGCTGCGTTCCACGAGGGGCTCCTCGGAAGTATTTATTTATCCCTTTTTTTTATTTTTAAAAACCACGTTTATATATCTTTATTAAAACATACAATGTTGAACTTCAAACAACTGTGTTCTTGGGAAAACAAATTATTTAGACCGTTTGTCCATTCGCCTTTTATGTGATGATGTTGGCTCGTGCGTCGTGGTGTAATTAATATACCTGTCAGTTCATTAAAATAAAGTAAATGATACACCTATTTGCTACAAAGTTTTATGTAATTTCTGATCACACGTTTTAAAGAAAGCAATTGTTTGCAAGCTGACTTACAAGTTTGCTCTCTCTTCAGTTGTAAGGACTGTGAGACCCCTAGAAGTTCCTGTTTGCACAGAAGCTCCATTATTTACCCGGATCTTTGGGTAGATACATGATTAAATATATGAATGTATTTGTACGATAATATGATTGAAGTAAAAGGCTTTAGTCTTGGGCTTGGGAAGTGGCAAATGTGTGGAATGACCCAGAGTAATTAAATCCTAACAGGTGGTTGAATTTGGAGTGAAGTCATCAAATGGAAGCAGGATTTTTTTGGAATGATGAGGCTCTGCTACATTGTTAGACTTCATTGTGAAAGCTGCATAAGGTGTAATACCTGAAAGAATAAATTGTTGATTCTTTTGTCTTGGATTTGATTAGCATTGCGGTGATATATGTAAATTTTCCTTCCACAATTAGCGGAGGTTTAGGCACATGTTCTTTTTTTTTTTTTTGTGTAGAACCCAAAGATAGAGAATTGTTCTTTAATATTTAATTCTTCCTCTTTGAATATTAGTCCTAATAACCAAAAGGAGACCTGTTCACTGCAGCTTTGATTCTTTTCTCCTGCTTTTTGTCATACGGACTGTAAAGGGTGTGCTGCTCTTTGAGATGAATGAAACCTGACTCCTCACATTTGGTATTGCGGTATAGGGGAGGTTTATGTGGTTTTAATGTGTGTTTTCCATTATCTTTTAGTGTTAACAGGAATGCCTAAGGAAAAATATGATCCGCCAGACCCCAGGCGGATGTACACAATTATGTCAAGTGAGGAGGCAGCCAATGGGAAAAAGTCATATTGGGCTGAACTTGAAATCAGTGGTAAGGACACTAATGGTTTATTCTCTCTTTTGGTGTTAGCATGGTGATAATTTCAGATGGCTAAATGTTCATTTTGAGATTGCTAATGGTGCGAGTGTAAAGGACAACATTAGGAGGACTTCTCGGTTTATTTCGGAGTCCATTTTACAAAGTGAGGCATGAATTTTTTTTACAGCCTAACACCTACTGTGTTTTATTTGTAAAAATGCTTAGCAAAGTTACTGCCATATAGACAGGACCAGCCTGTCAGCTTAGCCCACATGCATACTGTTAAATTTTGCCGGATTGTTACGCAGACCTTACACTTCATTTGCAGAAATATGCTTTGAGAAATGGCCAGAAATGTCAGTTTTCTCTTGTATCTAAGGTGTGTGTGTGATGTTTCTGTTCTCTCAACACATAGGCAAAGTGCGAAGTCTCAGTTCTGCGTTGTGGTCACTCACCCACCTCACAGCTCTGCACATCAGTGACAACTCTCTGTCGCGCATTCCGCCCGACATTGCCAAACTTCACAACCTTGTGTACCTGGACCTGTCATCCAATAAGATCAGGAGCCTGCCAGCTGAGCTCGGCAACATGGTGTCTCTCAGGTGAGTGCTGTTCCCCCTTGCCAGTCTTGGAGGACCTAAGAAATTCACATTGTAGTCTTTAGTGTAGGCTTGAACATGGCATTAGTTTCCTGTGCTTTCTTTTTATTTAATAAAAAAAAAAAAAAAAGGACTTCAGTGTTTCTCATGCAATATGCTTGCAAAATATGCCCCCCCCCCCCCCAATTCTTTCCTCCTGCTTTCTTTTTCAACTGACAAGAAGTTTTTCCGGTTTAGGGTTTTCCTTTAAGCAAATTAGTATCTGTAGTTCAGCTATCTTTTGCATTTGATCATTCCAAGCTCGTTTCACCAAATGTGAAAAATAAATGGGAAGTGGGGTTTTTATTTAGTGGGTGAATCAAAGTTCAGCAGTAGTGCATTTGTTACTTTAATGTTGGTTCTGACTGCAGTTGCATTGTAGAGTCAGCTTTATTTTTAATGAATGTTTTCCTCAGATTGCTCTGCTTGTATACTGTCCTACATTCTACATCTGTACAGTGAATCTGTAGGCAGCCAAAATAGAAAGTAGGAAAACTGCATGTAAATCTGCCTCTTCCTTACTACAATGCTGTATTTCAGCATTTAGTATGAGTTCCAGAACAGTGCTAAAATGTTCATTATAGCCTCCCTCCTCGCATCAGTTATTAGCAGCCTTTCTGCACTAAATGAAATGGAAAAAGATTAACAGGTGCAGTCCAGCTGTTTTTGCTGTGGTTGTGATTTGTTGATGCAGTAGTTTTGCAAAATGTTTGACAAACTTTTCTCCCCTCAGGGAACTACTTTTAAATAACAACCAGTTGCGAGTTCTACCTTTTGAGCTTGGAAAACTGTTTCAGTTACAGACACTGGGGTTGAAAGGTGCGTATTACCCTCAACGTTGCCTAAAAACCCACAGTATTTTTAAGAAATAAATGGCTTATAGCTCTTTAGACCCTGTTAATACTGAGTTTTAGAGTAACTTATAACACTGTTTACTTGTCTCGTGATTGCACAATGGACCTTGTCATGACCTGCTTTGGCTAGATTTTATGCTTCTAACTACTGAGCTCAAAACATGAGAATAAAGCACGCGTGTTACTGTCAAATGGACTTAGAATTCCTTATGGATCTTCTCATTTGCTGCAGGAAACCCACTTACACAAGAAATCTTGAGCCTCTATCAGGAACCTGACGGAACACGTCGGCTACTGAACTACCTGCTGGACAACCTCGCAGGCACCACCAAACGTAGTGAGTCGCTTCATCTCAGAGCAGTGCCTGTTGAATGGTGCTCTTCTCACTAGTTTTATTTCCTGCCCTCTTTGTCTCACTGTCTATTCTCAAGCTAAATGGTCCTCATAGCAGACCAGTTCCTGCTGAATAATTTATCCAGGCCCTCACAGTGCATTATGGGCTGCTTACTCATACTAATAGTACCACGAAATAATGACTGCTCCTTTGACTTATTTTTGGTTTCTTTACATGTATATTAGACAATGATGTTTCGTTTTTTTTTTTTTTTTTTTTTTTGAAGTGTATTTGTTTACTGGGGTTGTTGTCACTGAAATATTGCTGAGTGATGAATAGCTCAGCTGAACCTGAACATCATGACAGTGAATGAGATGAGTCTTGTCTTCCCCATGGCTGTAGTCTCCACAGAGCAGCCTCCACCTAGGTCATGGGTAATGCTGCAGGAGCCCGACAGGACACGACTTGCCGGTAAGCCATCTCACTTCAGCTTTATCGCTTGGGTGGAATGTAAGATATGTCTTTAAGTTTTTTTTTTTTTTTCTCTGAAAAACCAACCATTTGCCCCCACACTGTCTGGCAGCACTCTTCTCAGTCATGTGCTACAATGTGCTCTGCGATAAGTACGCCACACGACAGCTCTATGGCTACTGCCCATCCTGGGCCCTCAACTGGGAGTATAGGAAGAAAGCAATCATGCAGGAGATACTGGGCTGCAATGCTGATATCATCAGCCTGCAGGTGAGGCATGTTAATTCTGACCTGACTGACTTATCTGTTAAATTCTGGTAGTTTTGAACAGAACATAGAACTTAAGGATTGTCCGTCCATCCATCCATCCATCCATCCATCCACCCACCCACCAATTGTCAACAACCCCTTGTCCCAATCATTTTGTGTCTATTTTGGCAAGCTGTATGAATCTTTAATTTTTTTCATTAGTCATGATCTGTGGATAGATCTGTTTAATAAGCACTCTTCAGGTTTTTGAATCTCTTGTGCCATTTAAAAGTAGAAAGTAGTAAAATGTGATCAATGTGTATTGTAAACCAGTTACTACAAAAGTCCCCCCCCCCTTCTCATCTGCATTTCAATTTTTTGAGTCCACAGGAAGTCGAAACTGAGCAGTACTTCAACTATTTCCTGGTAGAATTAAAGGAGCATGGATATGAGGGCTTCTTCAGCCCGAAGTCCAGAGCCAGAACAATGTCTGAGTCGGACCGCAAACACGTGGATGGCTGTGCAATATTTTACAAAACTGAAAAGTGAGTTTGTTTTAAAGTACTCACTCTTCGCTGCCCAGGCTATGGCCTCGTTCACTAACCACTCTGTCCTGTATGTGGTGCAGGTTTAGCCTCGTACAGAAACATACGGTGGAGTTCAACCAGCTGGCCATGGCGAACTCGGAGGGTTCAGAAGCTATGCTAAATCGGGTCATGACCAAGGACAACATTGGCGTGGCTGTGCTGCTGGAGCTACGCAAGGAGATGATGGAGCAGTCTGGTAGGTTTCAAAACTTGTGCACAATGTGAGGCTTCGGTTAGTACTTGTAGGTGTAATCTAGAATTTCCAAAAACTTGAATACAACTGTTTGAATGCCTTTATACTTGAGTCTTGTTTTTAATGAACTGTTTTCCCTGATTGCTAGCTGGAAAATCCCTGCATGGGATGGAGAAGCAGCTCCTGCTGGTGGCAAACGCACACATGCACTGGGACCCGGAGTACTCGGATGTGAAGCTGGTACAGACCATGATGTTCCTATCTGAGATCAAGAACATTGTGGACAAGGCTACACGTAGCTTGAAGTTGTCTTCCATCTCTGGGGAGACTAACGCCATCCCACTTGTGTTGTGCGCTGATCTCAACTCGCTGCCTGACTCTGGTGAGCACTTTCACCTTGTAATCAGCGATATCCACCAGTTCTTAAGACTTCGTGCTCTTTGACATGTTTGTATAGTATCTTTGTCTCATCCTTGCTGTACTAGCATTAGTTCTTGTTTTTTGGTTGAATCATTGTTACGGTCTTATGAAATGCTGGCTTGTTTTGAAATTTTTTTTTTTTTTCTCTCCTCCTAGTTGTAAACTACATTGCTGCGAATTTGATGTACGTTGTAAGATATATATCTTGCGTGTGCAGGTGTGGTGGAGTTCCTGAGTACAGGTGGGGTTGACTGCACCCACAAGGACTTCAAGGAGTTGCGTTATAGTGACAGCCTGACCAACTTCAACTGCAATGGCAAGAACGGCACATCCAGCGGCAGGATCACACATGGCTTCCAGCTAAAGAGCGCCTATGGGAATGGCCTCATGCCTTACACCAACTATACCTTTGATTTCAAGGTAAATTCCCTTGGTCTGTTCATAGAAGCTGCATACTATGTTAGTGAAAAAGTCTGGGTGATAGACTGATCTTCAAAACACCGGTTTGTTTTTGTTGCTAATCATCCAATTTTTGGGCAATTGCTGATTTTTCCGGGGTTTGGAAAGGTAGATCCCATTGAGGAACTGAGTTAAATATATTGGTGATCATTCATGGGGGTCTGTGATCAGCAAAATGAACACAGTGCAGGTTTTTTTTTTTTTTTTTTTTTAAATTTTCAGTTCATAGTAAAAAGCATAACATTTATACAGTAAAGATGTGCAGTATGGAGTAATGCAATTTGACATCAGACCACACAAACTTCACCAGAAGGATGATAGTTTTATTGCTGCTTTGGGCCATTCAGAATGTGATTTGTTTATTTTGATGCAAATGATTTACTTTGGTATGAAGCACAACACTATAAACTGTAGGAGTACTGCTACTAGTGTCTGCGTGTGCACGCGTGCGCAGATGGATCAACAAAAGCTTGTTCGGCTTGGGTAAACTTTGTCATTTACTGTTATGTAAAATATTCATGTTTTGTCCCCCCCCCCTCTTTTTTTGTAGGGTGTTATTGACTACATCTTCTACTCTCAGCCCCTGCTCAATGTTTTGGGAGTCCTGGGCCCCGTGGACCCCACCTGGCTTGAGAACAATGTCAGTGGTTGCCCACATTCCCACATCCCCTCCGATCACTTCTCCCTGTTAGCGCAGCTGGAGCTGGTTCTGCCCTTTTCGCCACCAGTCAATGGGATCCACCTGCCTGGTCGCAGGTAGTCTTCCGAGCCACTGGAGGGAGCTTATTCTCACCAAGCTCTTCTGTACATTTTAGAAAGATACAAAATCTGTATAAAGCAACATAATACGATCAGAGGAGTGATGTATGGCCAACAGGGATTTTTTTTCTTCTTTTGTAATGATTTTTAATAGATTTTAACTGACGCTAAAGTCAATCTTGGTAACACACCATATTTCAGGCACAATATAATATTCTGGACCCTGTTCCTCTCTTACCATCCACATTTTTTTTTTTTTTTTGCTACCACTGCAGTGGACCATGAGGACTGTAGTCCTTTTAATTTGCCCCTCAAAAATACTTGTACATGTTTGTCATACCAAGCTTTCTTAGTCTCTTGTCTAAATGCATGCAGGGATTAAACATGTCATCAGGCATTCTAGGGTTGCACAGGAGATATATATATATATATAATTTTTTTTTTTTTTATAAATAACCTGCGTATTGGGAAGGCAGCTTCTGAGAAAAAGTTGTATAGTCCGAGTTGAACCTTTCAGCAGATTTGTTTCAGATGACTCCTCTAATTTCCCAGCTTTAACTGTGCTTAGTTTAGCCCTGTCTGTGAGCTTGAACATCTCCCTCTTGTGCAGAGTCGGGTTCCAGGATTTACATACGGGGAACGCGTATGAGAGCGGGTCACGGCTCACTTCTTACACTCGACGGTGCTGAACTCAGCTCTCCTGGTGCTAGTCCTGCCCTCTAGTTTTGTTTTCATCTTGTATAGCCAGGCGTAGTAATGTTTTTGTTACACATGTGTGGCTCTTGAAGCCAAACTGTTCAAGTTAAATTGTTTTGAATGTCACTGAACTGAAATGACACCACAGGAATCCTATGGTTTTTTTTTTTTTTTTTTTTTTTACACTATTTTTTTGGAGTCAAATTTAACTTAATATGTTCTAGAAATTAACCCTGGCCTCTGATATGGGGTAACTAAATGAATTTGTAATTTACCATTTTTACATTCTTGCTTTTTAACATTTTTAAACCCCCCCCCCCCACCTGCAAAGTCAGGATGAGTTTAGCCGCTTTTTGTAGTCCACTGTTAAGCATCAGAGATACCGTTTTAAAAAGTTTAAATTAGTCTTTGTTTTGGAATGCCATTATATGGGAACAGGGGGCAGAGTAGTTGTTGCAGCATTGAGAAGATGATTCTCCCCCCCCAATGGTTTCAGCTGTGATGTTTGCCAAGCTCGAAAATGGCTTTAGTTTTGCTGCCGCGTCTCACATTTGGAGTGACTCAAAGAGAATAAAGGGGCCAACTGTCGTCTCAATCTCTGGGCGGTGTTGACACTGCCACAGACACCAGCATGTGTATATACTCTCTCACACACGCATAATCTGTAGCACTGTTTTAGACTTAGCTGCCAGCAGTGACCTTTCTGGCCATAACTTCCATACTTCACTCCAGGGGTTTTTCATACCGAGTGTTTATATAATACAGAAATTTGGACTTAGTTTACATGATTGTATATGAACCACAAAAGACCTGATTTATTGCATTTTTGTACTTGGAATTATGATCCAATCTGGGGAGAAGATTGTATTGTAAATTTGTATCAGTTTTAATGTATTTAAAGATGACCAGCCTTGTACAAAAGAGAAAAAAATTCCAGGTAATCGCTGCTACTGTTTGCACTCCCTTGGGTTATATTTTCGAGATATGTCACAGTGTTTTCTTTGAGAATCATTGCACTCAAAATGCAGATTCTGACCAAAAGCTTCAGAAGCCAGAGTCTGTTCAGTCCTGCAGAAGCCTTTCATTCGGGCAGCTTTCACCAACATGCTTGTCATGCCAGTAGGTTAAACTCAAGGAACTCTGTTCCCATCTCATTGTGGACAGAAGCAGTGGACGCTCCCAGGGTAAAGTGGGGATGAAGCCCATTCTCTGATTGCACGTGGGAGGTGGGGGGGAGGGGGATCCAATGCCTCCACCTTTCTGTCAAATTCATGCCATCTGTGCAAGCTCTGAAAACCTGAACAAGCGCTTTTAAAATAAATTTTTGGTACTTTTTTTTTTTTTGGTATCAGCTGTGGAAGTTTTAAATTGTGGGTTTTCAGTTCGGTTTTGAAGTAATCAGTGTGACTTTTTTGGTTAATCTGCATAACCAGGTAAAACAGGCTGAATCTGTCTAGTGCTTCCTGTCATTAAAGAATACCATCATGCAAAAGTCCTCACGCAGTCATCAGGCGCTATTCTTCCATCCTCCTTTAGTGTCCTTTTGTATCAGTTTAGGTCTCCAAAACTACTGTTTTCCTTAACTCAGGCTATTCTTTAATCTTATGTTGAAGTTTGTGTAGTTTTCAAATCGCTAGACCAGGGCTATATTATTTTTCCTCCCCTGCCTACAGTGCCATCTGTTGCTTATTTCTTAAGCCAAGTGTAAAGATCTGAGTTAATCCATTACTGTAACTTTTTAAAAAATTTTTTAAAAAAAATATTTTTGGGTCTTGCTTATGCTGTGTTCTGTGGGTTAGAAGAATAGTAGACCTTGGTCTAGCTTGTCTAATTGATAATATACCCCAGTAGAGCCCGGTACAATCAGCTGTTAAAGATACATTCAATATTTCCAAGATTTTTAATTAGAAGTGGACTGACAAGCACTTGTTTAGATCATGAGTGCAGCTGCCATCTGGAGTTGAGAATTGCTACTTTTTAAGTTATGTTGTACAAAACTGAATTTTAATAAATTCTACAAAGGAAGAGGAAAAACATGGCGAAATGATAGATCTGAGATCTGTCCTACTTGTCCAACACCTGTTCTTTTTGTCTTTTTATCTTCTGACTTAATTCTGTTGAACAAAGTGTCCAGTTTATTATGTTGAATTGCTGATATTGTTGTAGATTTAAAATAGCTTTTTTTTTGTAAAGTGTGAATAAACTGTATCTCGTATTTTCTTTCCTTGAAATGAATTGTGTTGTTAATGTGTATATCATGATTTAGTGGTTGAATGATTTTGGTTTTTTTTTTTCTTTTTTTTTTTTCTTTGTCCCTCCCTACCCCTCTTTTAAAAACCTGTTTTCCAACATGCACAAACCAAATTCTTTTTAAAATAAATTTTAGCACAAAGAAACCTAGATTTATATGGTTGCTAACCGGAATTCAGGAATCTATTTGGGCAATACCTTTTCTAAAACTGTAGTACATTTGAGAATATTTGTCACCATGTTGGATAAGAACTTGATTATTTTACTAAATACGTGGAATGGCCAATTATACTAGCTTGTTCAGTGTATGTCCAATTGGTAGGCGCTGTAGTAAATGATCCCTTTTGATAAGTGATGTGAAATACTCATGTTTTGGAAAAACGACTTTATAAGCCGAACTAGAATGTGGCTCTGCTTTCGTGCTCCGGTGTTCTTGCTTGGTGCTGGGGTTCGGTTTCTGAATTGGCTCTCGACTATCAAAATGCTCCTGAACCAAGGATTTTATTTTAATTTTTTCCTCCTCCCAGTGGATGATGGAACGACCAAGATGTACTTTGGTCTTAAACTATTAATCAGCTAGTTTTATATTTACTTCATACATATATGCTTGCAGAATCGTATTGAGTAAGTTTCTTACGAATTCACTTTCTGAATATTGGGGCCAATCCATTTTATTTTTTAAATTGTATTTTTCAAATTTTCTTCCTTCTCAGCAACCAATACTCACTTTGCAAAGTTCATCTGTTTTCTATGAGCAGTTTGGTATAAAACTGCTTTGTGAATTGAAGGTTATTCAGTTGTAATGTCCTGACAGTATTGCGGCATTTTTTTAGATCAGCAACAAAATTTGTTTGTAAAACACTGCCATTAAGAAAGTGGGTATCTGAAAAGGCCTGCACCCCCCCCCCCCCCCCCCCCTTTTTTTAAAAAAAAGAAGGAAAAAAAAAAAAACAATTTTTCAAAAACATACCTGCTTTGTCTTTCAGCAGTCAGCTTCATTAGTTTGATAGTACTAGTTGTGTTATGAGGATTGTAGTTGGCCATGTGCACTTGTGTGTGCGCATATATATTATAATCTGTGTCATTTATGTAATGCACTGGACCAACTCTTGTTTACCATTCTTTGAATACCAGCAAAACACTTGCACAAAGTTTAAAGAATGTTAATAGAAATAGGCAGCTGTTTTAAATCAATATTAGGAACTGTAAACAAAGTCCTAATGGTAAACAAGATATTTTTTTCCAATTTATTGTTGTCCCTAAATCTTGGTTACCTTTAGATTGTTTATAACAGGGTCAGCGTGTCCTTTACACCTATGTATTTTTCCTACGTATGGTTGAAAATAAATTCTCTATCTGTTTCAGCCCAGTTGTACTGTACTCAATCCACATGGGCGAGTCTTGGGAAACATTCTTTCAGCTACATACTGCTGCCATAAGAATGGGTGGGGGGTGTGCAGAAATGGAATGTCTACAAACAGACGGACAGCTGATGGTTATAGCTACTGCGTTTGGACCCAAAGGTTGTAGGGTTGAATCCCACCTCGATCTCTAGTACCCTTGAGTAAGATACTTACCTTAAACTGCTCCACTAAAGCCACCCAGCTGTGTAAATAACACCAAGTTCCTCTGGAGAAGAGAATCGGCTAAATGGATGAATTGCCACATACATTGCATGTATTTGTTTAGCAGATGCTTTTCTCCAAAGCGACGAACATCTCATATAAAATACAATGTGTTCATTACATTAGCAGGAAGAGGCACTTAGATGCAGATGTGATTCTTCAGTGCAGTTTTCTTTCCACCGTATGAACCAATTAACATCATACGAGTAGCTGCATAAAACTGCATCAGAATATCGACAATTCCCGATCACCTTCCTAGTAATAATTTTTTTTTGAGATATATAAACATTTATGTTACATTATAGGAGTAGCTGTGCAAAGGTTTAACCAGGCATCATCTTAAAGTTATGGTGCATGAACATTTACACCTTGCATGAACTTTTAAGACCCTTTTTAAATGTGGATAGAGATTCAGTAGTTCTGAGTGAGAGGGGAAGGTCGTTCCATCGCAACGGAGTCCGAACCGAGAATCTCCGTGTTTTACCTTTTGTGCGTGGGACCACCAGGTGGGTATATGTGGAAGAGTGTAGCAGTCTGATTGGGGTGTAGTAGTTGATCAGGTCTTGTAGATAGGCAAATGCATCATTTACTGTGAAGTTTCATGGATTTTTACATTTCGTTTAACACTTTTCTCCAAAGCAACGCACCACGGTCACTGTATAGTATTTAGCTGACACTTGTCCAAAGTGACTTGACTTTTTCCTAGATACATGATTTAAAAATTATTCACCTACCTGTTCAGCAGAGCACTGACACAATGACGCACTGGGCCACAATTAACTTGAAAAGCTTGTCTGGGCTTTGTGAGGAAAGCAGAGACCCTCGACTGTACCCTTCTGTTCGAACTCCTCAATCTTGAGATCTTTAGGTAAAAAAGCTTTACTCAGCACCTTTCTTACTTCTGCACATGTAACTGCATTCATCTGATCTTTGGTTCATTTCGAATTCAATCACATAACACTGATTTCACTGTTGTTTGCATACCTACAAAGTCTTAGGTGATGAACCCATCAGCTACTTAATTCGGTGCTTTATTGATCGTTCACACATACGACTTGACCCCGAGGGTTAGGGACAGTTGGCTGTGGCTCAGTGTATGACGCATGCACACAGGGTCAGAGGTCACGTACTGTTGACTGGATGTTAGAATGGAAAAGGTGTGTGATCTATGTGATTATGAACACGTTAAGATTATAAAAAGGGGCTAGAAGTCGTACTGGTTGAGTGGTTAAAGCTGCTGCCTTTGCATTGAAAGGTTTCAGGTTTGAGTCCCACCTATAGCTGTCATACCCTTGAGTAAAGTACTTATCCTAAATTAATATATTAACAATATCCAGCTGTGTAAATAGTTGCAAGTATCTTAACATTGTTAGTTGCTTTGGAGAAAAGCATCAGCTAAATGAATGTATAAATGAATAAATATGAACTGCTGTGTTCAAAGTATCTATGAACATGTAGATTATGGTTTAATTTTTCTATAGATTTTGAGCCAAATGCTCAAGATTCTAGATATGAGCAACACAGAGCTGTGGAGGATGCAGAGCAGGTTCCCTGTCAGAGGTTCCTGGTTACATGTCCTACTCTGTCAGCAGCTTGAGCTCATGACTACAAGCAAAGAGGTGGGATCATATACTGATATACTGCCATCATAAATCATATTCACAAGTCTATAAACACAGTAATAACAAACATTTTGCTTTTGGGCTGAGAAAGTTATAATAAGTTGTAAGTTGCTTATAGAAGTGTGTCAGCTAGATAAATAAATGTAACTCTTCTCTAGCTGGCAGTGGAGTGGTTAGGGTTTTTGCCCTGAAGGTTGCTGGTTTAAATCCCACTCCTAGTTGTAGTACCGTTGAGCAAGGTACTTACCCTAAACTGCTCCAGTAAAATTACCCAGCTGTATAAATAGGTGAATGAGGGGGTGCAGTGCGCAGTGGGTTGGTCCTGGTCCTGCTCTTCGGTGGGTCTGGGGTTTGAGTCCCCCTCGGGGTGCCCTGTGATGGACTGGCGTCCCGTCCTGGGTGTGTCCCCTCCCCCTCCGGCCTTACGCCCTGTGTGCCGAGTTAGGCTCCGGTTCCCTGTGTCCCGTATGGGGCGAGTGGTTTGGATGGGTAAATACGTGAATAATCAAAGATAACTTAATATTGTTAGTCACTTTGGAGTAAAGTGTAATGAATAAACATTAAAAAAATCAGACTCAACTGTGTGAAGTCGTCAAGTCAGGATGGACCAAACACCGAATTGATGTTGTTCTGCAGGCAAAGTTTGTTATCTGAGCAGGAGAGGCAGCTGAGTGTAGCTACTACTGTCAGTAAAGCTTCTGCTGTCAGAACCAAGGAGGGAGGAAGTGCACTAGGTGGTGCTGTTAGAACAGAACTTCTGAAGTTCCTGCACGCTTGCTGTTGCTCTATGAGATTCAGTTCATCTCAGGCAGCACGGTGACACAGCAAGTAGTGCTGCTGGGTGATGCAAGAGAACGTGGGTTTGATCCCTGTTCAGTCTGTATGGAGTTTGCATGTTCTCCCTGTGTCTGTGTAGGTTTCCTCTGGGTGCTCTGGTTTCCTCCCACACTCCAAAGACATGCTGTTAACCCATAGTGTGTGAGTGACAGAGAGAGTGTGTGTGTTCCACTGATGTATGGATGAGTGACCAAGTGTAAGTAGTGTATCTAGCAGTGTGAATCACCGCGGTGAATAACGTGTGTGGGCTCATAACACTACATGGAGTTCGTTGGAAGTTGCTTTGGACAAAAGTGTCTGAAAAATAAATCCCATCAGTAGGGCTGTTCCAGGATGACAATATATTGTATAAAGACACAAAATGTCATTTACAACACACTTTATAAGCAAGAATATCCTCTGAAATGTAATATAATTTCTTGAATGGTGACATTTTCAGTTCATGTCTTAAATATTTCATACATTTTAATCGGTTAATAATGCAGTTTAATAGTCGATATACCAGATGTACACGCTGCTGCTGCATCACTTTTCATTATGGGCGCAGCTCAGATCCGGGGGGTGAAGTACGACCTGTAACAGCTGTGACTTTTTTATGGCACCTTTCTGCTCACTTTGTCCCTTGAATGGGACAGCTGGGAGTATAATGGTTAAAGTAGCTGCCTTTGGACCTGAAGGTTGCAGGTTTGAATCCTATCTCCAGCTGTAGTAGCCTTGAGCAAGGTACTTACCCTAAATTGCTCCAGCAAAATTACCCAGCTCTATAAATTGGTAGAGAATTGTAGGTATATTAAAAGTGTAAGCTGCTTTGGAGAAACGCATCAGATGAGTTAAGATAAATGCCCACAGCACCGTTGTTCAAGATTCCTGCTCTTTTGCTGCAGCCCTGCTAGGTACACCTGGGTGAAATCGCAGGGCAACCCCCATCCCTCGGTTCTTTAATGAAGTAGAACAGCTGGCTTCCACTTTTTTACTTCCTCTTAACTGACTGCAGTAATATTTCCCTTGAATTATGAAATTGTTTTATGATTCAGTTATTCCCAGTGTCAAGGAAATGATCTAGGACCGTTAGGGACAGTTTACATTCATCCATTTAGCTGATGCTTTTCTCCAAAGTGACTTACAAGGTTAAGTTACAATGATTTACCCTTTTGTACAGGTGAGTAGTTTTACTAGAGTAATTTAGGGTAAGTACCTTGCTCAAGGATAGTACAGCTGGTGGGATTCAAACCTGTGACTTTTGGGTCCGAAAGCAGCAGCTCGAACTACTGCACTATAGGAGTTATGACCCCTCTAGCAGTCTCACTATCGCCCCGATGCACAAAAATTGTGCTTGTCCTGCTGCTACCTTGAATATTTTCCGACTCCTGTAAGTTTTGTTAATTACTTCCCTTCAGTAAACGATCCCACAGTAAATGAAAGTAAAGCCCCATTGTATATTTTTTATATTGCACAGCGTGTAGCACTGGTGCCTCACAGCCCCTGAGCTTTGGGTTCGGACCTGGATTTTAATCTTGCTCAGTCTACGTAGGGTTTCTCTGTTCTCCTTGCGTTTTCGCCACTTTCCTCCAGCTGCTCTGGTTTCCTCCCATACTCCAAAAATGTGTTTCAGCTGTATTTGTGACTACAGATCCCTCCAGTGTGTGTGTATCAGTGGATAATGCGTGCATGTCCACCCTGCAGTAGACTGACATCCTCTCCAGGCTGTACCTTTTTTCATGTCCTGTGCTTCCAGATAGGCTCCCGACCACTAGGACCCTGAGCTGGAGGGGCAGTTACGGGACAATGAAAGAATGAAAAATGAAATTAGGTGACAGCTGGACTGTGCTGGGCCTCTTCTCCATCATCCCACATGGAACAATGAATGTATGTGCTCACATAATCAAAAAACCTTTTGCGCTGCAATACTGGAACTTCGCTTTTGATCTTGTGAATTGTTTGCTAATATTTTCGTCCATGTTTTTCAAGGCTCATAGCAAAACCATCTGGGGTTTTATAAGAATTGGACATTCTCACCATTGCTGGCAACATCTATTTTCATGTCCCTCCTGCCATCCTGTTACTACATCAGTCACCGTTCATACGGTTGTAGCTGAACACAGTTTGTCACATTCACTGCTCCGGGTCTCTCTGTGGGACTCTGTGTTATTATCTTCAGTGTTACGTGTTACCTTGAAAGACCTCTCAAGTGAGAACACCAGTTATTAACACCGATATGAGCTCATGGACAGGGTATAGAGACATGAAGAGCTACTCCACACAATGGAGCTGAGAAATTTTAACCAATCCCCTCATTTTACTGAGCTGCTTTTACATTTATTCATTTCACTGACACTTCTCTCCATTGTTACAAGTGACTTACTTGATATTATTTACCTATTTATACACCCAGGTAATTTTACTAGAGCAATTTAGGGTAAGTACCTTAGTTAAGGGTGGTATAGCAGCAGAAGGGGGGATTCAAACCTGTAACCTCAAGGTCCAAAGGCAGCAGCTTTAATCCTGACACCATCAGCTGCCCTCCTGACCTTTACCTGCTGGACTTTGTCAAAGTTGGATTTTATGTAGAACTTTTCCAAATGTGCAAATGTACTTACAGGCTTATAGAAATCTTACAGCTTCGATATACAGTAATGCTTACTTTGCTTTATTTGCCTAAGATTCATTATATTCTTTTTATTCGGGATTATAACTCAGAGTTTTTTTTTTCCCCACATCCGAGAATAATAATCAATAAAACATCAATAAATAAAAACCATTTTCACTTGTATATGTAATGAAATTTGCCATAGCAGTTTGTATCACATCACATTACATATTTATTCGTTTCCTATTTATTCATTTAGCTGTTGCTTTTCTCCTGAGCAACTCACAGTGTTGCTGCTCAAACCACCAGCTGCTTCATATAGGTTTCATATATGTCCCACTATAATTGTCTTCTGAGAACCGTCTCTTAGTCATGAGAGACTCCTTCAGATCTTCAGGTGGAGTCTTCTTAGTGATCTCATTCCTGTGTTATGCTGGAAGGAGTTTAAATTCCAACCTGCTTGGTTATGTTTTCCAAGCCTGTGGTGAGACTCCCTCCAAGATGTTCTAGGACAGCCCAGATTTTCTTCCCTGTGTCTGTTATTAACAAGAGGCTCATGTTCTATGTTGCTTTAGGGGGTGTTGGGTTACCACTGGAAGCCTGGTGTGCTTTCATGTGGTTGATGGGTTTTTTAAGGTACAAAGACGGCAAACAAAGCCAAGCTTGGATATGTGTCTCCCCACTTTAAATCTCTGGTGGATGTTCACGCAACCTTGTAACGCCACCTTTTCCTTCACCGCCGAAAGGCTTGTTTGTGTTTGGATGTGTGCTCAACATGTCTGTGGATATCAGATGCAGCTATGACCTTTATTGTGTGTGTTGAAGTGCAGCTTTTGCATTTGCCGTTGTTTACGCCACAGTAAGTCCTAATTCTATTCATATGTGAATATTAATGCGGGCTGAAACTGAAATGTAATAATAAAATCAGCAGCAAAATAACTTGTCAGGTTTCGGGGGCCCAAGAAGAGTTAGAAAAACTTTTTCAAAAAGTGCTCAGAAAAGTTAAACGCAGACCGTGGGAGGAGGGTGGGACACCTTTCACCTTGTTATATAGACAAACATCTACTTCTACATCTACTACGCATCTGGATTCACGCAAATCCACTTTACGGAAAAAATTCCCGGCCTACACATTAATTACGGATAGCGCTTTTAAATTACACAAAACATCTGAAATGTGAAGCGTAAGTCGGCGTAACCAGACAAGGCAGGAAGCTCCATCTTCCCTGTTCCCACCAGTTTTGAGCTGTAAACGCATCTCCTCTCGTTAGTGTACTGCTTTTTCCCTAAATTTTTTACCCTTTTCATTATTCACAAAGCCTGGTGGTAAACGTGCACTTGAGGGAAAACGAGAACCGTCTCGCAAGTGTACAGCAATCTGTCATACGGGGTCAAGAGGACCTGGGCAGCAGGACCCAAGTGTGGAGTCGTTCGTCTTTATTCAGGGGATAAGGCAAGTTCTCGGAGTCTGGGACAGGCGAATGGCGGTCGATCGGCGGTCGGAGTCGGAGCGAGGATCCGTGGACGAGGTCAGGGGACGAAGCGAAAGGTCGGTCGGTCTGCGGTCGGCGTTGGAACGAAGATCCGCGGATGTGGTCGGGAAACAAAGCGAAGGGACGGAAACCGGAAGACGAGAACAGAGAACAAGTGTTGAGTGCGCACTGGACGTCACGACCGAGGGAGGGCAGTTGTCTCTGATGAGATTCCGCAAAGGTACGGGAGCTGAGGAGGGTCTTTTAAAGGGTGAGCAGTTAGTCAGGTGCTGTCGGTTGAGTTGCGGGTGTGGACGTGACACAATCAGTTTGGACTCGGAGATGAAATTGAAAATAACAAGGAAGTATGAAGGTGGACAAAGATTATGGTCTATAGACGGGAACCATGTTGAGCCGTATCGACTATAAATACGACAGCGAAGGATGCTGAACGCATAAAAAAGGAGGGGTGAAAGGAACAGCTAGCATGAAAACCACAATAATAAGAAAGAAACGTCAAGGTGCAATAACTGAAATGGAACAATAATAAATTACGCAACAACAGCACCCTCGTGTGTGCCAACATACTACTAGATATAAGGTAAACACGCACGTACAATACCGTATACGTGCCGTACGCAGTCGTCAATTTTTTTAATTAAATTATGCTTTATACAAATGCAAAAATTTATTTAATTGAATAGGCCTATGTCTTATTGCAGTATTTAATATATCTGACATTTACTAGACAATTATATTGTGTAATTTTTTTATACCCATGTTTGCAACAAATACAAAGGAAATGAGAAGGCTTGGCTCTGTAACAGAGGGGGAGGGAATCTGACATACGTACATTTCGAAGTACGTAAGTGGTTGAAGAACGGTCTATCTGCGTAAGTCGAGGGGTGTCTGTATATTAACTATATATTGATATATATTGTTATATAATTAATTCTATTAATTTAAATTCAATTTATAAATTAAAAATATTAAATTCAAAGTTAATAGAATTAATCTAAACTATTAATTCAATTAACTACTTAATAGTTATACAGTTCATCCAGTGTCGTCAGCCCCTTAAACTTAAGTTAGTTACTTTTCTTATAGTTACTTTCTGCGTTCGCAAAACCAAACTTCTGGTTTTCTTCAGCCCTTGAATGTGTTTATGTTAATTTGCTGGGGACATCAGTGCGCAGCACACCAAATAACATCAAGACAAACCCTTTTTTTCATTTTCTTTACCTTTTTTTTATATTACGGCAAGGTCTTCTCTTCGTGTAAAAGCAACGTGTGTTTCAAGGTTGAACCGCTGAATTGCAGCCAGGATAAAAGCGGTGCCATAATGTGGTGTTTCAAAGCATTTTATTCGTGTCTTTAGCGCGCGCAATGCAGCCTTTTCTCTATGATCTCTCCTCTGCATTTGAAGTGTGAGACCGTTTAAATATAACCTGAAAAAAAGAGAAAATATTCAGCCTTCAGGAGCAAACAGGTTAGTTTGGACCGACTGTGTTTTGATGAAAGTTTCAATTGGAGGCGACACTGACCTCTTCGCTTTTAAAATGCTTCGTATCTGCCTGATGCTCCTTCAACCCCTAAAAAAGAATGAAAAATTTTAAAAAGTTCCCCTAAGGTATCCCCGAAGCATTTTTATGGCTCCTGTATGGCCCCCCAGAGAAGCATGGCAACGCTGTCGATGCACTCAGTCCGAAACTGAAAAACACAACTGGAACCAGAGGTCTATGTACTTAACTCCTTTTGTTTGTAAATCCCTATCCAAAGTCACTAAAAGCAGGTAGCCATCGATTTATTATGCGGGATACGTTTTGTGAAACCTTCAGGTAAAAAAAAAAAAAATCAAGAATTAAGTAAGATTTTTATTTATTTAGACGCTTTCCAAAAACTGCTCAGCCTGTGCAGGGCTTCAGTGTTCTGGAGACCAGCGTGGACATCCTGTCCTGCGAGGGTGTGGAACAGGGCACCATGTGGATGGGATGTCAATGTGTTACAGAACTTTTATTAGATTAAATTGGAGTCTGCCTTGAAATTGCTGAAAAACGCCGACTGTTGAGGATTCATCCCATAAACGTTTACCGCTGTGTTTGTCAGCATCTGGCCACTTTCAGGTTGCTTTACCATTGAGATAATTCATAAACGTGCAATAAATGAAATGCACTTTAATTTATTTGCTGGTTTGGTTTGGAGAAAGACTGTGATTTATCTATAATGTATAGGGAATATATTGAAAGACTTAATATTTTATCACCTTCAAACTAAATGCACTGAAATTAATACTGATTTAAACTGAAACTGAAAATACGTTGTCTAATGTACGCAACCTTATGTTCGGTGCTGATTATCAATTGATCGATGCTGTGAAAATTTGTCCCTCGTGCACATTTGTTATCTTGCTCCTGATTGCAAACTCTTACGAACGTTAGATATGAGCTGTAATCACTCTGGAAGTGAGTTCAACGAATCTGTTCCCACATTCCCGCAATAGACAATGTATTTTCTATTATATATACATAGCTTTGGGGGAAAGTGTCTGCTAAATGAGTAATGTAAATTGAGTTCAATCCACTGCAAATTTCTGAAAAGTATAGAAAATAGAATTAAAAACAAATAAACTGAAAAGGTTTGTGTCTATAATTTGACATTTCAGAGGCAACAGAATAATTAGCATAATTCATGCGCAGTTTCTATTACTTACATGTTGTAGCTGGAGTCGAGTTCAATTGAAAAAATTGACAGAAGAGGTTTGGTATGGTCGCTACTGTCGATGAAATGTTACGGTGAACAGAATGTTAAAGAGAAATAAAAACACCACAATCTTGGCAAAAAGAAAAAAAAACAAGGTCTGTGTCTTCGAAACATCTGTAACTCCAACATTTACCATGCAAGTACTTGTAGTATTAGTTGACATGTCTTTCTTCAGGTGGCCGAGCTGCCACAGAGTGGATGACGGAGCTGAAAACTGGTGGTCACCTCCCGCTCATCACACACGTTTCCAGCACTAATAGCTCTTCCCAGGTACAAAAGCTCCTTTCTGTTCACCCCACTGGGGGTTGGTTCATCTACCCAAGTCTGATGGATTAAAGGTAGGAAATACTTGTCCTCTTTTCTCTCATATCACATTTCTTCTCATCCAGATCTTCAAGTGTGCAGTTCATGGAAGAGCTGCTTTACAACACCAGGCAAATATAACCACAGTTGTCTCAGAGATGTGTGGTGGTTAAAGGCAGCAGGAGGTAGTGTTATCAACCCACACACCTTATTCACCATGGTGACTTACACTGGGTCACTCAGCCATGCATCAACAGAACACACACACTCTCTGTCTCTCTCTCTCTGTCACTCACACACTATGGGTGAACCTGAACAACATTTCTTTGTAGTGTGGGAGGAAACCAGAGCACTCAGACACAGGGAAAACATGCAAACTCCACACAGACAGAGCTGGAATTGAACCCTCATCCTCTTGCACCACCCAGCTGCTGGGAGACAGCAGCACTACTCACTGTGCCACCATGCTGCCCTGCCAATTTGGGGTAGGTACCATGGTTATTACAGCCAGAGGTGGGGACCAAACCTCTCATCTTTGGATCCAAAGGCAGTAGCTCTAACCACTATACTACCAGCTGTCCTACATACTTACTCTAATCTGCTCCTCTAAGTATACCAGTATTAGAATGAATTTAGAACTGTACTCATGACGGTATTCCGAACAAGACATCGATCGCCTGCTCCTTAGGACTGAAATGATTTGGTAACAAATCCACTTACCTGATGATACAAAGAAAGGGAGGGGATTACAGATAAACATGTAACCTGCTGCCAGCCCCATTTACATTTATTCATGCTTTTCTCCAAAGCAAATTAAACTTATTTTCCCATTTATACAGGTGGGTAATTTTACCAGAGCAATTCAGGGCAAATACCTTGCGCAACAGCACTATAGCTGAAAGGGGGATCGGAACCTGCACTTCATGTGTCCAAAGGGAGCGCCTCTAATCATTATGGTACCAGTTACCCTCCATGGCCTGGCTGTAACATCCTTAAGCAAGGTATTTACCCTGAACTGCTGAATGAATTGGTCAGATGCAGTGGTTTTTTTTAAAATTGAACAGCCTGTCAGTGCATTTCTGACCGACTCTCCATGGATATCTACCCGGAGGCGAAACTGTTTAATGAGCGCAATGCTCACTCCCCCCTCCTTATCTAATGGGGCGCCAAACACCTACCGCATCTCATCTTATAGTGCAATAGTCCAAGATACACTGCAGCTATAATTACATTTATTCATTTAGCTGACACTTCTCTCCAAAGCATCTTACAGTGTTTAGCTTACAGTTGTTTAGCCATTTATACAGCTGGGTAATTTTTACTGGAGCAATTTAGGGTCAGTACCTTGCTCAAAGGTACTACAGCTGGAGGTGGGAATCAAACCTGCAACCTTTGGATCCAGCAATTCTCAATTCTACCGGCAATTCTCAATTACATACATGTAAAGACAGCCGCTACGTGGAAATTTACCACCTATGTTGACACTTTAAATAAGTGTATAAATTGCGCAAAAATTAAGTGTCTCCACATCCTGCGGCGATGCAGTCAAATATTAATAGCCGTACTATAAATCTGGACACCTTACTGCAGTTCTCAAGAAATAAGCCTGCGTCATAGCTCAGCTCCACCTTCCCAGAAACGACAAGACTTCACGTTGGAATGAAGAGCCCAGTTTCTGTTCTCTAAATTATGATTTACATGCTCACTGTAAGGTCTACTGGAAGGGTGTGGGACAGATATATCTAATGTGTGTATGGTTTTTTATGGAGAGTTATGCATTTTTATTTAATAAAGCCATCCGCCAGCGTCCATCTGGCTCTCCAATTAATCTCTGCCGTTTTTGGATTAGAATTTAACAGCCAGAATTTATAAACGCAACCTGCTCTTGGCTTTTTCACTCCATATTTGTACTCTGTCTCCTCTCGCTCAGCACCCACTTCTCTCTTTCCATGTAAGGTTTCTCAATAAAGATAAAATAACTTTTTTCTTTTAACTTTGAAGAGCTTATTAACAAAACAAGTGTCCCAAGCATTAAAAGTGGAGTGGCATACAAAAATTACTTTGGGAATTTATATATGAAAAAATTCATTTTGAATTCTTTTTTCTTTTTTCTTTTTTTTTTTCCCCCCGTACACCACTGTAATGAAGTTCACGTCCACCTTGTGTTTATGAATAATGCTGGAATGAAAGATGTCTTATTTAAAATAAACACAGGCTAACTCTGCTCAGACAGAGCTGGGACCAGATTCAAAGCCACAGCTCTGAAAGTGAGAAGCAACAGTTTTAAGCTGTAGCAGCTGCGCCATGCAAGCGCTAGAGCAACTTCGTGAAGTACGCGTACAAAGCGGTTACCTTACATTTGTCTCACTCTTTTCTCCGGAGTCACTTACAGTTATTTACCCAGTTTTACAGCGGGGTGATTCTTACAGGAGCAATTTACAGTGAGTACGTGGATCAAGGGTACTATAGCTGGAAGGGGGGTTTCAAACTGACAACCTCTCGGTCAAAAAGCAAGCCGCTCCAACCGCTACACTACACTACCAGCTGCCCCAGTACAGCCTGGAGTTTGCAAAAATGGGATTTTATTTGCTAGTTTTCCAAATGTGCTTATAGGACACTTATAGGCTTAGAGAAATCTTGTAATTTCAGTGCAATGCTTTTTTGGCATATTTGCCTTAAGATTCATTATATTTGGTTGCGGAAAAATACATGTATTTTATACATCCAAAAATATATACATTTATAATATACACATATGTTTAGGATGCAGTGGCACAGCTGGTTTATGGTTCAAGCCCCATTTGGGGTGCCTTTGCAGTGGACTGGCATCCCATCCAGGGTGTATTCCCCCCATAGGTAACACCACTGGAGCTTTTGACAGTAAACACCCTCCCTCCCTGTACTACAGCCAGAGGGGAGATTTGAACTGGTAACCTTGAGGATGAAATGCAATAGTTCTAACCCTCCCAGTACCAGCTTGGCCTTCTTGTCTTTTTGGCAGTGGGAGACTTGTCCTGGAACCACTGGATGCTTGGCCAGGAGAACCTGGATGGGTACACATACACTTTAACACACTGCGGGCAATTTAGCCTCACCAGTTCACCCAAAAGCCACGTCTTTGGTGTTTTTTTTATCTTTGGTTCTTTTCGTGGTTTTTGGACGGAAGAAAAACACCACCAGAAAGAAACGATGCGGTTTTCTTTAATAAGGTAATGCTGCCCGAAAAGGTGCACGGGATGTTTTCCGACCGACTGGAACCGGGTCCCTCTTTGGCTGTCGAGCAGCAAAAATGAACTGAAAAAAGGCAACGTTTTCCGTAATTAAAACCAAAAGATCAGTAAAGTGCCAGGTGTCAGCCTTATAGGGCTGCGAATGTGACACGGCCAACCTATTAAAGCTCCCTGATGTTTAATAACTTTGCGAGCTCCGTGCCTCCAACGGGATGCCGTCTCCAGGACAGCGCAACGCTGCTGGACGATGAAAGAAGGCTGAGCGCTCCTCTTTTCTTCAGACAGGCACCACACTCAGTTAGAGGATCCATACGAGATCCAGAACCGCTTCTAGATCCAGACACAGATGAACGACCAAGAGGCGAAAGTGAAATATTTTGCTGGTTATATCGGTACATTCACCATGGATCCACCTATTGCCCCTCCACTAGGGGAGTGCTGTGGAAGTTGTGTGTTTTTCCAGCTCTAACATCTATTCAGTGGTTTTTCTGACTTGTAACATCAGGCTACTTATAATTACTCATCCATTTATGTAGGTGAACATTTTACCGGTGAAATTCAGAGCAGGCTCCTTTCTCAAGGGCACTGGAGATGAGATTTGACACCACAACCCTGGGGTCTAACAGCAGGAGTTCTAACCCCTACACTGCCAGCTGTCCCATTTTTGTTATCATTCATTGACTTAATACTTGCATCCTCACCCAACACGACACCCCGCTAGAGCACATTTTTTGGCAGACAGTTTATTCTGCTGAATCTGATATATAATCAACAAACTGCTTCCAGATAATTCATTAGCAGATGAAGTGATCCAATGGATTAGAATCAGATTTTTCCTGGCTGGGCTAAAAATATGTAAAACAAAATATGCGTATTAAGTGTGCTTTGTCGACTAGAACATATTAGAAAAGGGACAGCTGGTACCATAGTGGTTAAAGTTACTGCCTTTGTTTCTGAAGGCTGTAGGTTTGATTCCCCACCTCTGGCTGTAGTACCCTGGAGTAAGGTACTTATACTAAGTTACTCTAGTCAAGTTACCCACCTCCATAAATGGGTGAATAATTATAAGCTTGTAATAATTGTAACCTTAACATTGTAAGCTTCTTTGGAGAAAAGCATCAGCTAAGTGAATAAATATAAAAGAGGAAATCTTTCAAGTCAGGAACTGATGTCTATGTTTCAGCGAGAACAAAGTGTTCTCCTTGAGCCTTAACATGGTGAAGCATCATTGCTAATTTCACGTTTCCATAACGCCCTGGTCGGTGACCTTGGATTTCACTTCTAGGACTCGTTGACGGACACCGTTTCAGTGCACAGTTTGAGGTTCACACCTTCCACTTCCCTGCTATCGCCCCCTCTCTCCTCACAAAACTGCAACACATTGCCTTCATGGAAGGGCAAAAAATCGTGGTAAGAACACCAGCATGCAGTAAATGAACTCCATGTTCTTATAAACCTTTGGTCATGTTATAGGTACTTATTTTAAAACAGGCACTGATGATCATTTGTCAGTATGAGCTACATTTGCATGATAACACAATGTATTTTATCATTTTTTTTAATGAATATGCATTAAAATAAATCTGTGTGATATTTTATTTGATATGCGAATATGCAGAGGGAAGAAAGATCAATGTCCACTTTTGGGGGAAATTTAGAAATTGGTGCCCGGTAATTAATGACACCGAACCACATATTAATACCAGAGTAAAACAGAAAAATGATCAATGTCCATGCATTTTGCAGATTTAGCAGCGTAAATATAGGGCAAGGTGAAAGAATGATTAGAGTCCGTAGAGTAAGAACGATGTAATCAGGGTATCGGTGTTTTCAATATGGCGCATGGTGTTGGGTGAAGTTGCTTTGTTGCGATCAGCTGATTAAGTTCAGCTTAGAATTAAAATCTGAAAATTTTAGTAAAGATGGATGACCAAGTTTGACCCAAGCCAAAGACAACAACAACACGGATGAAGAGAATTAAGTTGTACCTCGCGATGGTCTGACTCCCATTTCTAGAGCTTTGCTGTTAAATGGTCACATGAACATTCCTCATTGAGTCTTAAAAAATTAAAATGTATTTTGTTGATATTTACGGACCTTGATTGTTCTTCCCTCTGCATCATCACGTGATGTGATTCGTAATATCACCTTCCTAGTAGCACTGAAAATTTGTTGGTGAACGTCTTAAGAACCCGGAATTTTCCGTTGTAGATTCCAGGAGGGCCCACTTGAAATTTGATATAAATAACACAATGTAACAAAAACTTTATTATGTCGATTTTTTGGCATTTTCCATTCAGTTTTGTTAGATTAATTATCCTTAACCATAGTAGAGTAACCATACTTTTCATGTTAGTTCACGTTTTCACAAAAAAATTCCACATTTTTGAAATTAGGAAATTTTGGCACCAGGTTCCAAGCACCAAATATTCCACTACCTTTTAGGATCTAATGAATGTTTTGGTACTTTCTAGAATGTTCCAGTGCTTTCTAGTACCTTCCAATGGCTGCAAGATTCTGTGACTGAACCTGACACTCCAGAACTGGTGGTATTTTAGTAATAAGCAAACAAATCATAATCAATGAAAAAATCAACAGAACTCAGGACTTTGAAAGATTGTGTAATACAGAACAGTCACCGGGTTTATATGAAGAGTAAACAAGCCTACAGTGTGATATATACTCATTTTTTTACTGTATATACAGCGTATAAAAGCCATAATCATTGCGTCACTTAAAATAAAAGCGGTAATAATGTCACGTAACTTGTTGACCTGCACTGCATATTATGCCGAGAAGAAAGCGCAGCTTTGCAGTGCTACATTTCAGCATTACCTCATTGTTTTCTAGTGCCTCCCGTGTCTCAGATGTACCTTCCCACCACATTAAGACGAGACATGGCCAGAACAGCCGAAATCTAAATATAAACATCTGCGGTAAGAGTCTCATAATTATGTTTCCTGTGTTTACTCATGTTTTCCTTGCAATGTCAGTGTCAAAGGAATAATTAAAGCATGATGCCACGTGTAACCAAAATGCTTCCTTTGTCGATACCTTTACGGAACAAGGCTTCGTGTGGAGATGGGGCAGGGTGTGGAGGCACAAAGAAACTAATTGGTTCCATCTTAGGAGACGCAGCAGCCGAACTTGACCAAGCGGGAGCATGGTGGCGCAGCGGGAAGGGCTCTGGGGCCTCGCCGTTCCTGGGCTTCGAATGCGGTTCGGATCCGGCTCGGTCCATGTGGAGTTTGAATGTTCCCCCCCGTTGTCTGTGTGGGTTGTTTCTGGGAGCTCTGGTTTCCTCCCACAATCCGAATTAACTCCGAATTGACCACGTTGCGTGGTGGCGGCAAATGAATGTGAGATGGTCCTGCTTCAAACTGCTCGGTTGGCAAATGTTGGGAAGAACGGATCTTCTCAGTGGCTTGTCTGTAAATTGCTGTGCGCTCTACGGCGAAGCCTCAGGTTCCCTGCTGCGCTAAGCTGACCATGTGTGCTTCATAGCCCCAGAGAACACAAATTAGCGCACGATCCCTTGGGTGTGCAGTGACTGGGGGGTTCCTCACCCGCGTTGCTCTCAGTGACATCTGTGCTGTCCAGGATGTGGGTGGAACTGTGTCTCTCACCCACGCCTGGAACATCGCTCCATCAAGCATCAAGCCATGAGCGGTGCTGTCCTCACCCCTCCTGAGCAGATGTGGGCATCACCTTTGAGTAAAGACACGAGAACCAGCGACCATCTGTCGTTAAATTTGGAGAAAAAGAGGAAAAATGCAAAAACTGCCGAGTAACATTCTTGCGCCTTTTACGGACAATGTCTTGTTTTTGAATAATCAAACACGAAAAGATGCATCACGTACATTGTGTCGGTTTCACAAATGGATGAGAAAGAAGATTAGAAAATACGTCAGCATTTAGGATTTTTTGTTTCACGTTTTTCTGCTTCCGGAAGATAACATGAATATAGCAAATAACTTCCAGGAGAATGATGATCCAAGTAGCAAGAACACAAAACGTGAATCTGCATATTTGTTTTTGAAAGTATATTAGTGTGAGGTTTTCTCTCATATCCTCCTCAATTCACTGCTTGGACAACAAGTGGTGAAGTCATTAAGGGTACCAACATGTAACACTGGTTCGAATCCCAGCAGCCCTGTTGCTGTGCCCTTGAGAGAAGCCGTTAAGTTGGACTGATGTTCATTTTAAGTGCATTGCAGACGCTCACTTTTTACCATAATGCTTTATTCTATTATACCCTTTCCTGTGTTTCTGTCGTGAGGTTTTACTCTGAGAGTTTCCTTCATTTTTAAATTGTTTAAATTAAATAGTATTTTAAATTTAAACTATTATTTAAATTAAATTAAAAAATTTAAATTAAAAAAATTAAATTTGAATTTAATACATTATTTCATTTTAAACACTTGTGTGGTAAACATCGTTGCATATAGTGAAAGGAAGCCCCAGACCCCCGCTGCGCCACCACACCCCCCCAACCCCCGCGTACCTCAAAAAAAACTTGTAGGAAGATGATTAGGATTCGTCTATGCTAAATTTTATGCAGCTACTCGTGTGATGAACACTGGTGCGTTAGAGGAAAGAAGCATATTAACTGTACTGAAGAATCACATGTCTGCAACTATGTCTCCCTTTCTCCTAATGTAATGAAGACATTGTATTTCTCTGAGATGTACGTCGCTTTGGAGAAAAGTGTCTGATAAATGAATAAATTCAAATGTACATGTAAATACGTAAATATTTATGCTTGTAATTAGCGAATATCTTCAAATTAAAAAGCATATGCACGATGAATATTATTTTCCAAGTGATAAAATGTCTTCAGGTGCTCAAGACTGACCTATAACACACTCTGACTGTACAGTCACTTTTCACTGTGTTCACTCAATCTGTTCTTCCTATTGTCCAGTTTAACACTCAAAAGCAAAAAGATAATCAAGAAAATGTATCACTCAGAGTTCAAAACATTATGAACATAAATAACATATAATAACTGTCAATGAAATGTATTTTAGTCATTCTATCCCACAGTTTTGGTGTATAGGACACAGGTAATATACAGTATCTGCCTGCTTATCACCAGCATAAATTTTACAAATTTATGTTATTATGTTGAAAGAATATAACAAATTTAACACAGTATCTTTTCTTCAGCATTTTACTCTGTTCAGCTGGATTTAACTTCTGCTAATAAAGTTATAATTTGTTTCCAGACATTAGGCCTCTTCAGGCACAGCTGTGTTGGTTTTTATGCTCTTTATTATGTTTGATCTGTTCCTTTCAGATCCTTATGCACACTGCATAGTGTTTTTTTATTTGTATTTTTTAATAATCACATGTGAAACGTGACAATGACAATGAAGTGAACACAAAGACCAGACGTTTAGAGGCTGTAAAAACGTCAACAGCAGTTACAGCAGAAATATACGTAGAGATAATTTCTCACTGGATGGGCACAGACTTTTACCATTTCAGGTCCATGGAGGGGCTCTTCTGTGAAACCCTTGAGCAAAGTGAATTTCTTCAACAAGAAATTTCGATGTACTCACTGTGTTTTCCAAGATACATGGCAAAGGGTAACGCATTAGGTCTTTTCATCCCAAAGGATGTGCATCTAAACACGGGCTCTCAGCGCTGCATCCCAGGAGTCCAATGCGAGGCCAGGAACTGAAGTTATTCCTGGAATTTGTCACCGACGTTCGCAGAAACCCAGCGAAGGGGAACTGAAGGAGCTGTCGTTCTCAGAACCGATGGCTTCCGGACCCCCAGGACACCAGGGGCACCCTGGGGCGCCAAGTGCTGGGTGGGCTGAGACCGAGGACGAGTGCTGGAAGCACTTAGGGGACTGCTGGGCCGGCCTTCTGCTGGAGGTAAAGGAGCAAACCTGTGATGAGAGGAGCAGAAACAGCACTGCACTCGCCACATGAAAGGAGCTCAGCATTATAACTACAATTATTCTGCATAGTACAGCTAAAGACCCAACTGGACCATTTCTGTGTACAGTCCTAAACGCTGCAGTGCGCGGGATAGTGTTGCACACACTCCAGCAAAGGCTTTAAATTGTGACAAAAACACCCTGATTGTTCCCTGCCCTTTTTTTATTTTACTTATTTTCTGTGGCTATATCCAAGATTTTTACATAACCGTACTTTTTCGATAGATAGATAGATAGGGAAATTGCTACTACAGTACTGCAGTACTACAGTATTATAACTGAGTATACTTAGTAAATTGAATTTAAATAAATTGAAGGATACCTCCACTTTTAGGTTTTTATTGAAACTGGAAACAATAAATAAAGAAAGATGAAAGTGGTCAGAATCTGCTGGGTATTGCATATATTTAAAGGTTGAATCTGTCAGCAATTGTGACCCAACGGAAGGTAGTGGAGACAGACAGACGGATTTTATAGATAGATAGATAGATAGATAGATAGATAGATAGATAGATAGATAGATAGATAGGGATTGGGATTGGGATACAGTTAAGGAGAAACATGGAGGGAGTTAACTTAAGCCGGACAACAGAGGGAGGGACAGGGAGATGAAGGGAGAGAATGAGAGAGCCGGAGAGAGTTAAGGGCACAGAAAGAGACCGGGGTGACAAGGAAGGAGAGCTAAGTAGAGAGAGAGGAAGAGGGAGGGAGAGAGACAGAGGGAGGGAGGGAGAGAAGGAAAGAGCCCGGCGGTGAGTTCGCACTCGCATTGCTGAGCGTCTCCGCGCTCTCTCTCTCTCTCTCTCTCTCTCTCTCTCTCTCTCTCGCGCTCCCTCCAACCGCCCCCCCCCCCCCCCCCCCCCCCCCCTCTCTCTCTCTCTCTCTCTCTCTCTCTCTCTCTCCCCCTCTCTGTGTCTCCGCTGCGAAGCAGAGTGTCTCGAGCGCAGCGCGGGCTGCTATGGATGCGCTGCCTCGGCTCGCGCTCCTTCTTGTCGCGCGGCTCCTTCTCCACGCCAATGGCCTTTACATCTCCACTAGTGTAGGTACGTGTTCATTGTTGCTCACTCGCACCTCACACCTCTGGCTGCTGCGTGTGGCGCGCGCTCCGACGAGCCACGCGGGCAACCTCAGCGCTGCTCGTCGTTGTTTCATGCGGAGAAGTCACTGCGCGCGCGCGTGTGTGTGTGTGTGTGTGTGTGTGTGTGTGTCGTGACTCCGGGCGGCGACGCGGCGACGCTGAGCTGCTGTGACCCCGACTTTCAATCATGATTTCTACGTGACACTGATTGTTGCCGAGCGCACCGAAAGTGGCCGCGTGCCGCGTGCCATGTCATCACTTGACTCTTCTCCTCTTGTGTGTGTTCTTCACTGTTCTTCACCAACTTCGCACACACACACATTTCGGATGGGAACACAGTTCAGTTCTTTGGTGCAGCGAACTTGACGGCCACAAATCCGTTATTTATTTAGCTCTAATTCGCTCCCAGCTCGCGGGTGTCGAGTCGCCCTAAGTAACGATAATTGGCGGAAAAATCATGACGCTTCGATCTGCGCGCCCGTAAATGATCAAACATGATGATAAAATCACACTCTTCGCTTTCAGACGCCTCTCGTTCAGGTACCTCAAATAATATGGTAATTCAGCAACACGCCACGCCGAAAAAAAAAACACATCTGTCCATCAATTATTGGAAATGGTAATGAATAATAACATGACTTGGAACGTTAACTGAAAAACTTTTTTTGTCTTTTCTGAGGACGCCTATAAATAATAATGGAGCACTGAAAACTTTTTGATGTAATTGTCGTGTGGAAAGAGCGCGCGCTCAACACTGAAAAGTGATACAATGAAACAAGCGGTAATTGTTGTGAAAGTAAATGTGTGTGTGTGTGTGTCTGTGTGTGTGTGCGTGTGTGTGTGTGAGCGAGCGGTGTGTGTTTCCGCGAGAAGGGAGGAAGGGCAGGAGCGGACGCTCGTTTTCCCATTTTTTGTAGAAGCTGCATTTTAGAAAGTTCATCCAGTTCATTCAGCGTCGGTTGGAACTATTTTTGGAATTTTATCAGTTGTTGTGAATTTTACGCGTACAAATTTGTATCAGTTTAATCCAGTTTTATTCAGCTTCGGTTGTAATTATTTTAGAATTTTGTCGATTTTTCAGCCTCTTTCTTTCCCTTCTCCGTCCGTTATTTTAGATACTAGTAGTGCTGCAATTGTCTGGAAGATCTTTACATACTTGCTTATTCTGCACTGGCAACAGAAAACAAACAAAAACAAACAAAAAAAAAAAAAAAAAAACACACAGGTCACTTGAAAGAGCAAAGAAATAGCTCACATCTGTATTTAAATTTATTTAGAAGACACCCGAGTCCACAAACACAACTGAATAGCCTACTACAGTGCTTAAAGTTTAAGTTTTTAAAACCAGTCCATATAGTGAAAGCAGACCGAAGGAGAGGTCTAGAAAACATTTGACTGCATATAAATGAAAATATACAACTGTAACAACAGTAACTAAAACATACAATATATCATAAAATGTAACAAGTACCGGTTAGTGTTTCTGTCCTAAAGTACAACCTGTACAGTTGCAGTTATACAAATATTATTTTCCGAAAATCCCAAAAAGCGTGTCTGAATGAGTTGGATTCCCAGTGGTACCACATGTGCCGTAGCAGAACCTCAGAATCCTGTCTGCGTGAGATGACTGTTTGTGTGTGTTAAAGTGTCGTCTACCTGTGTGCACGTAGACTCTCTGAGGGAGGTCGTGAAGGAGTACCACCTGGTGACGCCGGTGAGCACGGATGCCGAAGGGCGCTTCCTGTCGCACGGCGTGTCAGCTGACTGGACTCCTGGACCACAGCACGTGCGGTCCAGGAGGGAGGCAGCTGAGCGGGCAGACCATGCAGACCGTGCAGACCGTGCAGACCACGCCGCCCGGCTCAGGGATGTGGCCTTCTACAACGTCACCGTCTTCGGCCGGGAGTTGCACCTGCGTCTGCGGTTGAACTCTCGCCTCGTGGCCCCTGGGGCCAGGGTGGAGTGGTGGGAGGAGAACAGCACACGCTCTGAGCCGTTGCTCGCAGACTGCCTCTACGTAGGTGATGTCACCGACATGCAGGGAACATCTGTTGCCATCAGCAACTGCGATGGCCTGGTGAGTTGTGCGCTCCTTTGCATTCTGAGCTACTCTTTTCCTCTGCTGCACTCGGCTGGCCCTTGGCGCACGCCATACACACAGGATGCCTGGGGCCCTATAAGCCCCACAGCGCTTCCCTTGACATGTCACAGTGCATCTATAGCAGCATTTCGTCAACGGTCCCAGGAGGAATGGAGCCTGCCATGGTATCCAGGTATTATTCTTATTTTCATCTTAGAAGATGCCCTTCTCCTGAAGCAATATAGTTATAAGGCACATAAGTGATTTTTTTTTAAATCTGTTTCTGTAAAACCTTTTTTTTTTTTTCCTAAAGTTCATGCAGAAAGGATTTGCTCGTTTTTAAATCTCTGATGAACGTCAGTAGAGTTTATGATTTAAAATCTCAGCTATGGGTAACAGGCAGCAGATGCAAAGGAACCTGTGGCTGAAATGTTATGTTCGATGTTCAATAATGTTCAAATACTAGGAAGGGGAAGAGCTGATGACAATATGAGGACAATACTTCACCTCAGTTCAGTGACTTGTGTCAATTAATATAACGCTGTAAAAATATATTGTTTTATTCATGTGCTCATGCTTCCCTGGATAATCCATTTAAGAAAATAAATAATACTGTAAAAACTAAAGAAAACAAAATTAGAAAGAAAATTATTGACGGTCGTTTCCATATTAAAAGATGTTGATTTTAATTCTTACGTTCACTGAAAATTTGCATGGAGAGACGCAAATTGAAAACAATTTATCTTGCTCTTTCGTGGAAAGTTAGAGGTGAATGGTGACTTTTTTGCTTAGCTCAAACTTATCACCGCTTAATGTTTCACGCTGTAAGTGAATATTTTACAGCTGCGAATAAGAGTAAGTACCTTGCGCAAGAATCCAACAGCAGGACTTGGACTGGATCGTTTTCCTTCAAGTTTCATGCTGAAAGTTTGTTTGCTCAGCTATTATAATAGCGGAGGCTGTAGAAGACCACTGGAAGTGTCTACTGAGTGAATGGAAATTTATATATAAACGAAACTCTGCTGGCTTTGGGCCATCTTCAGAATCAGTCTTAGGAGAAATGGGCAACGGACGGGTCGATCTACAGGCGCAGCAGTCAGAAAGCCTCATTCATCATTTAAATAATTGGCGTTACACTAACTTTTGAGAACTACTTTAAAAATGCCACCGGCCAGCATTAGGTGGGCTTCGAGCCAGCAGGCACTAGGTCTAAGAGTCAGTTCCTCTCTTTGCTACAATAAATTGTGCAGCTAAACTCTGTGCTACTTTAAAATCAAGGCTTGGCATAGATACAGGATATAACTTAATCTGATGTCTGTCTTGGTAGCAACATCCTGGAAATGTATCAGTCATAACTAATGTTCAGGGATATTTTTCACTGAAAATGTACCATCTTTCAACCCATATGGCTGGCTGGGCAGGGTAGCTGGCTGTGTATCCTCTGCAGAGCAGATACATTTTGAAAGTATTAAGTTTCCTCCTTCACATAACAGTATGGGTATGCAGATAATACTGTGTACTGTACTGTTTATATACCGAATAGTACGGTGTTATGTAACCGCAAACGTCTTATTAAATGTATCTCGCTGACATTGTGCTGAAGGAAAAGTTTTTCTAAGGTGAACAATCCTTCCTCACTAAAAATGAGAATGGGGGACCTGGGCTGGATTTTAAGAAATTTTAATAACCCCCCCCCCCCTTGCTGTTTTTACTGTGGCTGTGCTGGGTTAGGGGGGTGTGGGGGTGTGGCAGGTTTGGCGGGGTCCTGCTCTCTGGCGGGTCTGGGGTTCGAGTCCTGCTTGGGGTGCCTTGTGATGGACTGGTGTCCCATCCTGGATGTGTCCCCTCCCCCCTCCAGCCTTGCGCCCTTTGTTGCCAGGTTAGGCTCCGCTTCGCCGCAGCCCCGCTTGGGACAAGTGGTTTCAGACTGTGTGTGTGCTGGGTTACGCTGTAGCGGGATATTTAATTTGGAATGCTTTTCAAATTCGGTTACAGACGGCAACCTTGCTGGTGTTATTGCGATGCCTTTCATGCACTCTTTGTACGTATTAAAACAAGGGCTTTTTGTAATACTTGCAATTCTGCAAGCAGGAGTTGCATTCTTTTGACATAGCGAGGCAAATTAACTTGCTGTCTTCTTAGTAACATCTGATGAACTGATGGTGCTTTGGAAATGTGCCCATTATACAATGTTATTTTGACAAATTGGAGAATAAATTGAATGCAAAAGAGTTTTTAATCTTTCCTAAATCAGTCAGATGTGGTCAGCAACTGTTTCCTGTTTCCCAGAATTAGTTCACCGATAAAGTGTGTTCTTGTACTCATTCCGTATTAAAACTGGAGATGTCATTTTGTTTGGTGTAAACATGCAAATGGTGGTTGAATGCTGGAGAGGACAAATTAAAGATATGCAGTAAATCGTAAAAAGATTTTCTGAGAAGCTGGATGTGAGGTTTCACTCTTTGCAGTTTACAGCAGTACCTGTGGTTAAGGCTGTGGTTAAAGCACCTATCATTCCCAGAAACGTGGTATTTTCCACTAGAGGAAGACTCTGTAAGCCAGTGCGGTGAGCGGCAGTCCAACATCCACTATGATAAATCATCACTCATATGAGGGCCATCCATAAGAGCAACACAGCTACAAGAACGTTTTATTCTTTTCTACATGTAGCCATATCCTTTTGTTAATTTAAAATCAAGTGTAGCTTCGGCACTTTCTGCAAATACTAAGCAGCAGCGTGAAAACAGCGTCGTTCTCTCTCTTCTTCTTTGTCTTCGATGAATATCGTCACAGGGTAACTCCGACTTTTCCTTTTAGTTGATCAGTCCTGCGCAGGATGAGCGATAAACCAAGCAGGGATCGACTGAGCACGTCTCGTTTATTGTGAACAACTTTCTAAAACTGCGGAAAGTTGCTAAAATGCTCGTGCATAATCCGAAAGAGCGTCAGCAAAAATTTTCCTGCCAATTGCTCTGCTGTCTCTGAAATCGTTCCCTTAAATAACACTCTGATGGAATTTCACATCCCATACTGTCCCGCTATTGAAGCAACACCCTCACATTGCGAAGAAACCAAGAGACAGAGCGATTTTGATGGAGATGCTCCAACTACACTACCCAACTGCAGTTGCGCTAAACTCGTGCAACGTGCCACTTTTAATTTTTCTTCTATTTTTGTTCTGTGGATCAAAATTTGCTATCTAAGGCCAAGAGCCGTTGAACCAAAATTTCAGATAAAAAGAGTTTGTAAATCGAGGGACGTCTGCATGAAAACACCTGTTTTAGTCAGTTTTACTATGAAGAAAGTGGATTTGCTTCATTCAGGCGTAGAGTTTCCCGAATGCTTCTTTCTGGGCTTTATTGCTAACCGTGGATCGCAGAATAAGTCGGTTTGGAATGAGGAAATCATTTTGTCACGGAGCACCTCTACGGGGGAGACATGAGAGTACTGCTGATTTACGGGTGTAGTGGTGTTGGGGAGATTTCTGCCTTTGCTGGAATCTCTCTGCAGCTGAATAACAGTCATTGGCCATAGTTTCCAGAGCTGTCCTTCACTGAAAGATTGAATACCAGAGTTAACTTTTTTCCAGATCATCCCTTCTCTACAGCAGGCAGCACTGCGCTTCATATCACAAGTGTTACCATGTGTGCATTCCACAGACAGCTTCACGGGCTCTGAACTCGAACCGCAGCGCTGTGCTCAGCTAGGATTGCGTCCGCTGTGAAGTCACTCCTTTCAGAATCTGTTCGCCTGGCAGTGTAAATGTGTCAGGTGTCCACGGGGGCATTGCTGCCTTCTCCCAAGCAAGGGAACACCAGGCATCCGTACACATTTTAGAGGGGAGAAAAAAGAAAACCTTCGCGGGAACACAGGGACAGTAAAGAAACATGAAATTGTTACGGGTCCTAAAGATAAATTAGACTCTTATCGAGTCTCCCTCTGCTGTCATAGATTAAGAACCAGAGAAATAGTCTGGCCTGGTTGTTAAAAAATGTGGTATTCTGAAGAAGATCGGTAGTCTTGTCCCGTGTATGGAGACAGGAGAGACAGCGACTTCACTTAACACATGTCCTGGTCGTACAAATCGAAATTATAACTTCCGTCATAGTATGATTCCCAACCTTTGCCATATAGGACACTATATGTCGGTAAATATGACAATAAAGTATCTTATCTTATCTTATTTTATCTTATCTTATCTTATCTTATCTTGTCTTATCTTGTCTTATCTTATGTGCCCTGAAGACTGGTGAATTACTGAAATAAAATTGCTACATCTTGTTATGACAAAAGCTGCCAAAATTAGCTGTTAAAAAGTTTATGAACTCTGTCAATGTTTTTATTACGCAATGCGTTCATAATACTGCTGTAATACAGTATCAGCAATGATGTATTATTAATATTTTTTTTTTTACCTGTTACTGGTATCCAAGGCAGCTTATAGTGTTAAACATGCTACTTGCAGTATCCGCTTTTCAATACTTGACATCATGTCACTCCCTATGCACTTTTGCAACCCCCATCAAGTCACAAATACACATATTTTTAGACTGTGGTAGGAAACCAGAGCACCCAAAGGAAAGTGAGCTGTTCACAAGGGGAACATGCAAACACCGCACAGACTGAGCCAGGCGTGAACCTACATCCACTCTCACGGTAAGGCACCAGCATTTCCTGCTCTGCTGCCATGCTGTCATCAGTTTAAGTACCTATCAGCATCAGCTGAACTGCAAATATTTTGCCGGTGCCAATAAAACACTTTCAGATAAATAAGAGGGAGTATACGGTATTTTTACACGGCCTGTCGCGCTTTGGCGGGCAACTTTTAAAAAATATTTTCATAGTGTGGTTAGCTTCTGTTTCATTTCTCTGTCACTCTTCGACTGACACAGCGCGGGGGTGGCGGCTCTCGGTCACGGCTGGCTGTCGGCCGTTCCCTCCCGTTCCCGCTCTCCACGCTCCGCGCTCTTGACAGAGACCAAACCCAGCTCCTCCTGGCTTTGTGCTTATTGTCATCGACACCCTTGTCAGGATTTGCATCAGAAAGAGTAAATTCTTGCAAGAGCAGAAAGAATGGGGCACCGTTGTCCGTAAATTCGGCTCGGGCGTTTACCTTAAGCGGCTCAAGGAATCCGCCTACGTAACTCGAGGTCACGGCAGCAGGGCCCATCCTGGGAACTGAACGTGCGATAACCATCGTGCCACAAGCTCAGATCGCTGATTTGTGCTTTCTTGCTTGGAAGAATCCCGCGGAGAGCGGCCGCAGCTTTGACCTGGGCGTACAACATAAGGCCTATTAGCGGCCGAACGGCCAAGTGTTACATCACCGTCGGTGCAATACCACGGACCGGGGAATCTGAGACTGGCTCCACATATTCCATGAAAAAGATCGTTCTAGAAGATTGAGTGCGTTTTGCTCTAAATAGTGGTAGGGAGCTCCTGGTTTAGATTCAAGGGGCGGCTGTTTTGTGGAACGCAAGGCGCAGACAAAGCAAACAACTTTACGGTGGAAAGAGTCACCGTGCAAGGCTCCTAGTCGAAGCAGCACGGCGCATGTGCGAGGGCTGGAAGGTTGGCGTAAAGAGGAGTCTTTGCTCTTGGAGCAGACAGTTTACAGCATGTAATACGATACCTCTCTTGGCCGTGTTTTGTTCAGAAGTCTTGGAGACGGAAGGAGAAAAGGGAGTTTGGGGTTTTCTGCTCAGGAGTCCCATAGCCCGTGCATTTCTTGTGGGGCCAGGGGAGGGAGTGCTTTAGAATTATGGTTTCGCTTGCTTTTGTCTGAAGTTGTGCTCGCTTGGCTGGGGCTTTGCGTTTGTAAACAAGCGGGCGAAAAAAGTCGGTTTTTATAAGCGCGTAGCTAAACAAAGACGTCCCATGCGCGGTCGAGCGGGATTTGAACGTTAAAATGCGAAATGTACTTTACAGTCAGTACACTACGTCAGGGGTACCCAAGCTCGGTCCTGCGGAGCCCAGATCCACGGTGTCGTCAGCATCACCTCGACCGATCCGTTTGAGGATGAATTCCGCTCATTAGCGCTCCGCGGGACAGTCTGGGCGACCCTGCACCGTGTGGTGCGCTCGTATCGAGAGGAAAGTAATGTCAGACCGTCCTTCCCGGATGTCCATCATGCCAGGAGCAGTAGGAAGAGTGTGACCGGTCGAGAACAACAGCGAGGTGTTTACCCTGTTTCGGTGGTGAGGTGGGAGACCCACGGACGTGGTTGAGTTGCACGAAGACGAAAAAGCCACAGCAGTTAGAGGCCTAAAAAAAGGATTTGTGGAAGGATGTTGGAAAGGGTGCGCGTTTTTTCCAGCCCTGATTGCTGCTTTCCATTGTTGCTTTTTCGGTCCGAGCCTTTGATTTTATTGCTTTGTTCTGACTGCTGATTTCTGATGTCAGGTATATGAGTCCAAGCCTTGTATTCTTGTCTTTCCACTGAACTTCTGCTGGAGAAAAGTTCAAATGCTTCATTTTTTTTAGGTTACATTTATTTATTTAAATTAATGTAATACACAAGCTTGTGTCATAAGCAGGCCGTGTTTCTTAATTGGGTTACATTTATTTATCAGACACTTTTCTCCAAAGCAATTGCCAATGAACTTTGTGGAGCGTTACCAGCCCACACACCTTATTCACCACGTGACTTACACTGGGTCACTCATCCATACATCAGTGAAACACACTCTCTCTCTGTCACACACTATGGGGGAACCTGAAAAGCATGTCTTTAGACTGTGTGAGGAAACCAGAGCACCCAGAGGAAACCCACACAGACATGGAGAGAGCATGCAAACTCCCCACGGACTGAGTGGGGATCAAACCCATGCCCTCTCACACCACCCAGGTGCTGTGAGAGAGCAGCGCTACTTGCTGTACCACCGTGCCACTCCGGTTTGGCCGTAGTAAGGATGAGTTTTTTTCTGATGTGTGTCAGTAGTTCTTTTGATGGACCTGCACAATCGCTGTGCTCGTCCATTCATTGATCGACGATTCTTCGTTGATTAAATTCATTAAAACAAGTCACAACCGATGGGTTTTGATACTTAACGAATAAAGTCTTAAAGAAAGAAGAAGACCACAGTAAAGGGACAGCAACTGGAGGTACAACTTTAAGAAGTTCTCATGCTGGTCTCATAAATGTAGACTACATTTCCAAAAATGTCGCTGTCGCCAGGCTGACAGTTTCTAGGCTGTCTTGCTCTTTTAACGTTTTCTCTTTGTGTTATTCCATTCTTTTCATTTAGATAATGGTAAAATTGTGAACAAAGGAGCAAATCCTTCAGCACTTTGGTACTTGAGGTACTGCTATGTGGTGGGTCTAGGGTTTGAGTCCCGCCTGGGGTGTCCCGCGATGGACTGGCATCCCTTTCGGGGTGCGTCCCTCCCCCCTCGGCCCCGCACCCCACGCCGCCGGGCATACTCCAGCGCACCGTGACCCCGCTCGGGGGCAAGTAGCTTCAGATAATGTGCGTATGTATGTATCAGTTCAAGGTTCCAATGGCACACTGTAGATGATGTTTGTCACCATGGGCTCCTTATCCGTCACTTTGCTAGTCTGTTAATTTTGGTGCATTTTCAGGAGAGAATGTGTACCCTGGTAAACTGTAGCACTTGTTAGACTGTCTGCCCTTTTGTGAGTTGAGGCAGCATTTGACTGGCTGTTCATACTGTATAAGTGTGTTTCCCTTACGTTATTTACATTAGTTTCAGGGGCGCGGTAGTGCAGTGGGTTTGACTGGGTCCTGCTCTCTGGTGGGTGTGGGGTTCGAGTCCTGCTTGGGGTGCCTTGTGATGGACTGGTGTCCCTTCCTGGTGTGTCCCCTCCCCCTCCAGCCTTACACGCTGCGTTGCCGGGTTAGGCTCTGGCTTGCCGTGACCCCGCATGGGACGAACGGTTTCAGACAATGTGTGTGTGTGTTGTGTATTTATTTACACTAGTGTACCCACTGTATGTGTGGTGTTAACGTGTACATCGCCTTGGGGGAAAATTTCTATGAAAAAATGTTTTTGCTCAATATTGATATTAAAACCATCCCAAAACATAGTCAAATTGAGTTGGTGATCAGTGGACTGATTTAAGTTGCTTAAAGTTATAGGAACAATAATAGAACATGTGTAATTTTTAAAAAAAAACTTATCTAAAAGGGAGAGTTTAAGTTTTACGGTACTTTGACAGGCAAGCGTATTGGTCTCAAACGAACGCTGTTGAAATAGCTGAAATAAAACTATTCAAGATGTCTGAGGAAAGTAGGGAGCCTTGAAATGGTCTTAAACGAGAAAGTGATGTATTACTTTCTCATTGAAAGTGCTGCTGGAGAGAATCAAAGCTAATCAGAAACAAGGTTCAGCCCTCGGTTCTATTTGACCAGGGCCCAGAATTTTCCCATGTGTGTCCGTTCATCCGTCCAACTGAGCCGTGAAGGAACCGCTGGACACTTGCTGAAAGATGGTTTGTTTTTTTGCAGAAGCACCCGTCACAGTATCGACAGACAGCGCGGTAGACAGTGTACATCTTACCACCGTCTGTGTGTACGGTGACAGTAACAGTCATGTTTCCATAGATGCGTTAAAAAAGGGACCCTTCCAGTGTGGTGGTTAGAGGCGCTTCCTTTAGACCCAACGGTTGCAGGTTTAAATCCCCCCCTCCGGCTCTATTACCGTTGAGCAAGGTACTTACCCTGAATTGCTCCGGTAAAATTACCCAGCTTTATAAATGGGTCAATAATTGTAAATATGTCGACATTGTAACTCGCTTCGGAGAAAAGCATCACCTGAAATGAGTAATCACAGCTTTTCCAAACAGAGAAGTCCTGATCATTTTACAAACACAATGAACGTTTCTCATATCCAGTTCTTGGTACACACCACCTTACCCTCATCCTTTCTACAAAGAATTGTGCTCAAAATGGATAAGGGTTTTTAAGATTTTCTTATTTCTTTTCCTATACCTAACTTTCTTCTATGCAGCTCCTTTATTACTCTACACTGTTTTTGTAGTACTGTTTCTTAATGTACACATTATTGCTTTATAATTTTCCTTAATTGGACCTTTACCTTTTATCTGAGCACTTGGTTGTTATGAGGGATTATCTGCTTTGTATATTGTGTGTTTTTTCTTCTATAACCCCTATTCACCCCCCCCCAAAAAAAAAATCAATAGTTGATGAAGAGGCACTGGACACACACTTACATTGACATGTATTCATTTATCAGACGCTTTTTCTCCAAAGCGATAAACATCTCAAACATCGACAAACATCTCCGGCATCATCTTAAGGTTATGGTGCATGAACATTTACACCTTACATGAACTTAAGAGATCAAGGGAGAAGTGAGTCTCGAAGAGGTGAGTTTGAAGACCCTTTTTAAATGTGGACAGAGATTCAGCAGTTCTTAGTGAGAGGGGGAGGTCGTTCCACCTCAACGGTATCAGAATCGAGAACCTTCATGCTGTAACGACTAGACTATGTTGCACTTGTAATACAAGATGGTTTGTCAGAAGACGGTTGTTGGCGCCGGATGAAGCCGAACTTATTGTTGATCGCCGCCGGCGACAGAGCTGCCTTCAAACAGGGACGACTTCTGCGGCGAGAACGATCCAATGCTCGTGTCTTTCAAGTGGAACGTAGAGCCACGTTCGCTGGCATGGCCGGCCTGAAAGCATTTCTGACACTCTCTCAAGCAACTCAAGTGGAAGCGAGGAGAAGAAGAAGAGAAGCCCAGACTGTGAGAGAGCCTCTGGTCACCGAGTCCCGCTGTGCTGGTTTCTTGATGACTTTTGTAGCCGCACTTGGACAAATTTTTGTTGTTCTGCTGCTTCACTCAGACTTTTTTACGAAATGACTAATAATTTGCAATGTAACAAAAGTTTTATTATGCCATTTTTTTCCATTTTCCATTTCGTTTTGTTATATCAAACACACTTTTAGCGTTAGTTCGTACCATATGTCAGTTTTCACAAAAATATTCCATTCTTGAAATTTGCATATTTTGGCAGCGGGTTCCAAGCACCAAATATTCCAGTACCTTTTTGGATCTGATGCTTTCTAGAATGTTCTGCCGTCTTCTAGAATCTTACAATGGCTACAAGATTCGGTGGCTAAAACTGACATTCTAGAAGAACGAGTGCATTTTTGTAATGAGTAAACTTTAATTTTAATCTACGCAAAAATCGATATAAAGGAAGAATTTTAAAAATTCGAAAACAAAAAACTAATTTGTTCAATTTGCCAGGGACAGCTGAGAGCATAGTGATTACAGTTGCTGCCTTTGGACCCAAAGGTCACAGGTCTGAGCTCCAGCTGTAGTACCCTTGAGCAGGGTACTTACCCTCAACTGCTCTAGTAATATTACTGAGCTCTATAAATGGGTAACGAATTGTAAACACCTTAACATTATAAGTCACTTTCAAGAAAATCACCAGATAAAGCAGGGCCCTTTCCAGGGCTTTGACCAGCCACCTTGAGACTACAACAATATGTTCTTAAGAAATTTTCATCTTCCACAATGAGCAGAACGCATGTGTTGAGTGTTGGGTAAACCGAATAAGTCGGAAAAGTTCCAAATTAGCAAAATACCCTGAAAACAAATTAGTTTTTTTTTTTTTTTTTTTTTACCATAATTTCAAATTTGTGTTCCAGACGTCTGTAAAATGAATGCAATATGCAGAAACGGAAAACCCGAAAAATGCCAAAAGGTTTTTTTTTCAGTGACTCTTTTCGGGATATTTTTGACCGTGTCTCATTCTGTTGTTTATGCAACAGTCACGCCTCACTAGCTGAAGCCACGGCAATTTTTGACTCAGAGCTCAGCGCTGGGAGACGATAGCCGGCTGGCATCAGTGCTCTGCAGGGGACGCGGTGATGGACGCTGTCCTCTGCTTGAGAGCCTCCCAGGGACCCGCCGTGTGTCCGCAAGCTGCCGGCTGCCTACGGGGAGAGGCGTGATGCTCCTGCGGTCACACCTAGCCCTCCTGCGCACCGTGCTGTGACCGTTGCGGCACAAAAGGTGCCCCTCGGCTGACAAATGCAAGTCAGAGGAACACGCTCCCCGCGCTGATGCTTCTTGGCAGGTATAGAGGGGTTGTTGTGGGCAAAAAAAAAGAAAAAAACAAGGGACAAGTAAAATTTGAGAGAACACAAGAGAGAGAAGGAAAAGTGTTGTGGGGGGAATTCAAACGTCACCATCCAGGTTCACTATCTCTGGGGTCAAAGGAAAAGAGTGTTTGCTCCTTGCTTCCGAGGCAGCTTGAACACGCAGACTCGGTGGAGTCAGCTGCCAGCTCTACGCACGGTGTGAAAACTCCAGTGGTCCCCCTATTTGAAAATCAGAAGGCAGCACCGAAAAACCCCTCTGTATTTTCTACCATCTGTCTGTGTTCCTTTATTTATTTATTTTTTTATTTATTTATTTATTTATTTCCATTACTATACTGCTATTGCAGTTCTTTTCATCGCCAACCCTTGTCCCAGTTCCTGTTTGCCTGTGTAACTGCAAGGATGGGCTCTGCTGTTGTGCCTTTGAGGACAGTATACCTGAGATGGATGCCATAATAAGGGAACGACATGTGGAAATTTATATAAACGTCAAAGGGGGTCAGCTTGAGGTAGCTGGCGCTGTACTGGTTAGCGGTGCTGCCTTTAGACCCAAAGGTTGTAGGCTCAAATCCCCCTTCGCAATTCGACGCTTTTCTCCCAGGTGACGAACGTCTTGGAGAACAATATAAAGAGTGCATCACATCAGCCGAAGGAGCGATGTGGATGCAGACCCGTGATTCCAGAGTACAGTCCATTTGTCACATACCACGGTATAAACCAGTACAGATCACACGAGTACCTGGCTAAAGGTTTATCTGTTATTCAACAATTTCTAATCACAGGATACTTAAACATTAACATTGGCACGTTTATCTTGCACTTCTACCTGTAGTACAATTTAGCAAGATTCTTAATCTAAAGTGCTTCAGTAGAATGAGCGAGATGTATAAATGGGTAAATAATTGTAAGTACCCTAACATTGTAAGTCACTTTGAATAAAAGTGTCACATAAATGAATAAATGTAAAGTCAACTGTTGGCTAAGCAGTGAAAATGACAGAAGATGGACTTTATTTCATTGCTGAGGTGTGTGTGTGTGTGTGTGTGCGTGTGTGTGTGTGCGCGCGCACGCGTCTCTGGTGGAACATCTCTCTTCATTTGCTGTCTGTGCTCAGTGATGCTCCACCTGAATGGCAGTCCTGCAGTCGACCGTTTTGAAGTGTTTCTCAGTCTGCTTCCGGGAATTGGTTTCCCTGCCCATCCACCGATGAGTGGGAGATATGAAGAAAAACAGAGGGGGACGGGGGGACGGGGGGGCTCTTTCTCCGGAAAGGTCCCCAAAGTCCAGTAGTGACTGAAAAACAAATTAAGCATCAGATCATTTTATGTTATATTAGTTACTCTCTATTTCTTAGTTTCAGTTGCCATGGTGCTAGTTGTCAGGTCGACTCTGGTGGAGTTTGTCGCAGCAAATTATTGTTTGAAAAGCATGAAACATAAAGCAAAAGTATACTTACTTTGAAAGGCATGCTATATATTCACTTTTGTTTTACTGATTTTCTACATGGCAATGTAAAAAAGTCAGATTTACATCATGTTGAAATTCTCTGATTTTAATTTTCTCATTATTTTTTCATTATTTATTCATTTTTGATGATACTTTCCTTCAAAAGACTTATTAGGTTTGCATTCTAAGCTTCTTGCGATTATTTACCGATTTGTACAGCTGGGTAATTTTTACCGGAGCAATCCAGGGTAAGTACCTTGCCCAAGACTACGGCAGTATTTTAAACCTGGGTCTTTCGAATAGATGGCAGCAACTCTGCACCGCACTACCTGCTTAAATGCAGTACTTATAATTATTTAATACGATACAATTTACTAAAAAGTTACGCGTGTTGTTGTACGTGTGTTTTGGTCCTGCAATAATTGGTTGAATCTGTAGCACAAAGGAGCTCATAGGCTTTCCGGTGAGACCGGGAAGATTTACACTGCTGTGTACGGCTACTATTGTTGAAGAAGTAAAAGGGAAAAAAAAATCCAAATTTAAACTAAATCCACAAATGTGCTGTCTGGGGCCCCGATGTCTCACCAATCTGCCTCTCCTTCCAGTGCTTTTATGGAAAGAGACATTAAGGGGCCTGTTGACTAAGCTTAAAATGCTGCCGCGTAAGAGGAAGGAGACACACTAGAACACTGAAGCGAGCGGGGTGTGTGGAAAGAGCAGCTCGGTTTCGTCCGACTCCCACGGCGGGATTTCCAGGGCTCACATGCCACACGCCTCTCACCAGCCCGTGCAGTAGAGTAAACACCGCGTTTTGCCTTCATTTCTTCATTTCATTCATTCTTCATTTCTTTACTCTCCCTCTTAAATATGCCGCACCACTCTCCTTCCAGGCTCTTGACCGCGCTCAGCATGGTAAGGAGGGGAAATAATACCCTTGGTAGGGTCTCCACCCCGAGGTTCTTTACCAGGCATCTTGACTCTGTGTCCTTTGCTTTCAGCCACTGCACTGGCAGAGCGACCGCAGGACTGCTCCAGAGGGTGCCGTACAGTTATTGATTGATTCACTGCTTGATCGATTGATTCGCTGATTGGAACTTGATAGAAATACCATTCTTGAAATAAAAATGCTCTGAAACACCTCTTACACTTTCTGCTGGTATAAATGTCAGTTAAAGCTCCTGCCTGGCACTTTGATCAACCGACTGGCATCTGTGCAGCGATCCTGAAATGGCTTTCAGGCCATGTGCTTTAGCATTTCTTCCAAGAAGAGCCACCAAACTGTAATAAATATTTTATTCTTGACAGCGGTGACCTTTCCTGTAGAAACTGGACGTTGCAGTAGATGCAGCATCTGACACCTTCCGTGTTCTTGAATGATAAGGTGTTCAGTGCTTACTTGACCGGCTTATTCTCTCCATATTATCGTCTCAAGGACAAGCTTGCTATTAGCTGACGAAGCAAAGCCTTAAAAGTGAATAACAAAACCGATTTATGCTGCAGTAGAGTCTTTGTGACGTAAATGAAAGCAATGCTAACGCTGAAATGTTTTAAATATGCATTTTAAAGGAATTCATTGTGCACGATTGAACGTTTCCAGTCACAATATCCTGGTAACATATGTTCAGAGGAGAAAGTGGCTCTTATTGAAGGGTTATTACATTTGTGGAGGTGACAGTGTGAGAACGCTATGTGAACTCTGTGCCAGGTTGTGTTTCAGTCAGGTCTCAGTTGGAATAATTCAGTGTCAGTGTGAGATGTCAGTGCAGGTGTCTGTTAAGCAGTCATAGTAAGTATTAGTAGTAGTAATAAGTATGAAAAGTGGTAATAGTTACAGCCAGTAGTGTAGTAGTTGGAGTTACTGCCTTTTGATCCAAAGTTTGCTGCTTTGATCCTCACCTCTGGCTGTAAATGCTATAGCCTCGATCATAAAGTGTTCTTACACAAACCTAGATGGTATAGCCTCGATCACAGAGTGTATACACACCTAGATGGTATAGCCTCGATCACGGAGTGTACTTATACAATCCTAGATGGTATAACTTCGATCATAGAGTGTACTTATACACACCTAGACGGTATAGCCTCGATCATATAGTGTACTTATATAAACCTAGATGGTATAGCCTTGATCACAGAGTGTATACACACCTAGATGGTATAGCCTCGATCATAGAGTGTTCTTACACAAACCTAGATGGTATAGCCTCAATGCAGTCAAGAGATGCGGTAAACATGACATTTATGACGCTGCTGCTGGCGTAACACAGCATACTGTTGTACAGTAAACTTTTTTGATGAGTAGAAAAAATACACTGTAAAATAGGGATAAAATACATAAACCAGTAACATAGGTGTTTATTATCATTATCAAGTATTATGTACTGTACATAACTGTATGTTCTATACTTTTATACGACTGGCAGCGCAGTAGGTTTGTTTACAGCAGCACCGCAAACACACGAGGAACATGTTGCGCTACAGTGTTGTTAAGAATTTTTCAGCTCCATTATAATCTTACGGGACCGCCGTCGTATATGATGTCAGTCGTTAAGTGAAACATTGTTAAGCGACGCATGTTTGTAGTAATAAGTAATAAGGTCTGGCGATCATCTACTCAACTGATGGTAACTACCCTTTGAAAGGAATTCTTGTCCCTTAGCTCCAGCTCAACACCATGAAAAACTGGCCTGTTTTCAGTAACTACTGCATTATCTTTCCATCCTTTATTTTATGTACGTGATATTACATGTCATACTTAGAATAATGCCTTAATACAAATATTCTAAATATGAAAGTGGTGGTCTTGTGTTATGATTTATCACTAATGAATCAAAAGCGTTCTGTATAATTCAACCACCGATACTTTTTGGGACCGATACAAGGAGGTCAGTTTCTCATCCAGAAAGATTTCTTTGTGTCCTGACATGCCGAGCATTGCTTGAGCATTATTGAGGGACAATTGCAGTATGACAGTAGCATCCTGTGCCTGGGGCCTGTCTTCAGGAAAAGTTTTTATTTATGGAAATGGCTCCTGGGATACCTTTTACGCGCTACGCTTCCTTTGACATTTGTCTGTGAACATTTGTCTGTGCTGTCAGGAGGTGAGGATTTGACCTTGAAAAGGCTGGAAGTCTGTTGAAAACTGTGTAAATACAGAGTAAAACAATTAAATATGTTACCTTACTAATTTATGAATTCAACTCTAGTAGAGTCAGGATTTTTACTTTTCCTATATTTGTTACTACATGAAACATTCAGTATTGTCTTGCTCCTGCACCATGATTTTCTTGATTTTCACAACAGCTATAAATTGGTTGGACAACTGGGAAACTATTAATAAGGTCCTCTTCCAGTGTAAATTAACATTTAGTAACTTGAAATTCTAAATAGTGTAGCTATGTATCAGATGGAGACAGGGGTGTAACAAAAATAAAAAACAGGTACAAAGTTGAGCGGTTTATCAGAGAAAAGGAAATAAAAATTGGGGACTGGGCCCTTTAAGCAAAAATACTCTTACAAAACCAGCAATGCAAACCCAAAATACAGACGGTCCCCGACTTATGGGGTTACGTTCCGATAAACCCATCATAAGTCGAAAATGCAGTTAATACACCTAACCTACCGAACATTATAGCCTGGCCTAGCCGACCTTAAACGTGCTCAGAACACTTACCATAGCCTACAGCTGGGCAAATTTAAGCAGGAGACACACATGGGCATTTAGTAGACATGATGGGATGCGAAAGCACAAAATAAAAAAACGCTTTCAACACAGTATCGATTGTTTACATTTGCGGTCGTTTACACTCGTTGGCGTGATCGCTACAGAGACTGCGAGCGTTGATGTGCGGATGCTGAGGCTTGTTGTCATCGCCCAGCATCGAGAGAGAGTATCGTAATACATATCGTGAGCGCTGGAACAGATCGAAATTTGAAATTCAAAGTAGGAATACTGAATGCATATCGCTGTCGTACCATCGTCACTCCGAAAAATCTTAAGTCGAACCATCGTAAGTAGAAGAGCATCTGTAAGCCAGTTAACTCATATCTCGTCTTCTCCAAATAAGCGACTCTGACTGACTCAATGCTCAGGCAAACTGCTGTATATAAGAGTCTTAAGTGTCCTCTTAACTACAGATAGCTGGCCGTTATTTATGGTAATTAACATCGGGGGCGCTGGCGAAATTTCCGTCAAGATCAGCCCCTCCGTTACTAATGAATCAAAATAAGGAAGTCAGTGCAGTGTTTGCCAGATGGGCTGCAAGGTGGCTCAGCGGGTAGTACTGCTGCCTTCTGGTAGCTTTGCTGTTGGACCACAGGTTTGAATCCCGTTCACCTTGTAGGGTTTTAATTTCCTCCCCATATTGAGTGGGATTCCTCCCGGTGCACCAGTTTCTTCTAACACTCCAAAGACATGTGTTCGGCATGAACTGGTGACCCTAGATTTCCCATAGTGTGTGTGTCCGGCTTTGCTGTGATGGTCTGGTACCCTGCTTACCCTTTTACCCCGTGTTTCTGAGATAATTTCTAGACCTCTGTCACTCTCATTTGGTTAATGATAGAGTGAATATATCCTCTTGTATTCGTCTGTGCCGATTTAAGTCACTTTTCCAAATCTATGATTTCCAGTTCAAAATAACAACTGTCTTCACCATGGCATATCGTTCCTGCATGGAGCCCGCTGCGGTGGCTCACACAGGAAAGCTATAATAAGGTTCTTTATTCCAATATTCTAGTATTTATCTTAAAACACAACACCTACCCGCAACAGTTAATTTACACAGTTATTTACCATACAGATCAAAACTTCCATGCAGTCTTCTAAGTAATTATGGTTTGGTTCATGGTGCCTTACATTCTCAACCTTCATTAGTCCTTGTTTGCTAGTTTCACTTGTTTATTATATACTTTGTGGGATGCACTCTAACACATCCTCAGTGGTGTAACCTGGGTTCATGGGGTGTTTCTGGTCTTTCAATATACAGTCTCGTCTGGTTGACTCATTGAAGGTTCCTCAAACCCCAGATTGCCCTACCTTGAACCCACGTCTCCGATCTCCCGATCCACAGCCATATAGATGCCCTTTCAGGCACATCTTTACTATTCTTCTTCCTTTGACTGCCAGCGATACTCAACACACTGCGGCCCTGCACAGCTGTCTTCCTTCAAAGCTTCGTGCTTTGATGGGCGTACACCTTGGCCTCAAACCTTTAGAGTGTCGCTGTTCCTCAGCTCCTCGTTCTTCATCTTCTTCCTTTTACTCCCCCTCCCCTCCTTCCATTCTTCATATGGAACTGTAAGTCCAACAAAATAACCGGTCTGTTAGTTTCAGAGAGCAGCACGTTTCTGGTCTTAGTAATGTCTCTGATGCTGAAAATCTCAGTTGCCTTCCTCGGTTGACCATCAACTGCCGGTTTCGCGCCCTTGCCAGAAGCCCAGAACTGGTTCTGGGTGGCGGTTCTACTCTTTCGCCCTTCTCGACAAAAAGATACTGCCTGCTTCGTCAGCCAGGAGGTCCCACTGTGTGCCAATCCCCTGCTGATGGACTCTGCCACAGTCTTGAGCATCTGGTCACGATGCCAACGATAACGGCCCTCATTTAGCTTTCTTGTGCAACTGTGGAGGATGTGCTCCAATGTGTCTCTCTTTTTGGACATAGTGAGGATGATAGAGAGTCAACTTTGACCCAACTGTACAGGCTAGATGGGTTGGGAACCCCATCATAGACTGCCTGGTGGAAGGACTTTACCTAAAGAGGCTCTGCTCTCCAAAGTGCTTTCCAAAAGACTTTTTTGTTCCAGTACATGTTGCCACCTTGTCCGTGCTGCCAGCTCCTGCATCCCCGCCATCCTTTTCATCGGTCCTTCCTCAATCGCAGAACTTCATCTCCACCCGAAACAACTTGTCCTTCTTGTTTTCCTGAACCTTGTTACCTTGTTATGATCACCACGGTTGTGTTGTTCCAAACTTCCCTAGATCACAGCAGAATTCTTCCAGAAAAATGTCTGCACATGACTTTCATAAACTGGCTCTGCAGACTCTTAAAGGGCCAGCGCCATAAAAACGCTCATGATTTTTCAGACGTCTTTCAACGCCTGGCTGCATAGAAGCTAATTCTTGTTAATGCTAGCATTCTTATTAATGGACTGTTAAATTCCTCATGTCTTGTTTATTATGTATTATTTTTTCAAATTTCAAAAATGATTTCTACAGAGAAAGAAAAGCCATATGAAAACACTTCTATATAAAATACCATTAAATCCACAATTTAAATCCACGCCCAGATGTGTTTACCAGCCCTTCTAAAAATGTCAGTTGGTTTCTACAGTTCTCTGTCCGCAAAGACTTAAGATGTATATGATGTCGTTAACTGACAGACTGAAACTATGTAATTGAATTCTTTATACATTTTATATTCTTTATATTCCAAAAAGATGAGCAGATATTCTTTTGCACAGCTTGCTGAGGATTTCCTTCGTACTACATCTCCGCAATCAAACTGGATGTTTGGTCAGCCTGTCTCCGTGTCAATAACTCATCGGCCTCTGCAAGACTCTTTCCAAGTCCTTGTTTGGTGTCTTTTTTGTTTACTCAGCTGTCTACCACACTGAGGCAAAAAAATGCCTTTTTTAACATTTGGAAATGCATACGATATCAGAAAACATACATGAAATATATCCTGGGTACTAAACTGATTCCTGAATTACGCCGAACCTGGGCTTCATGGACTGAACGATTTGAGAGCTTTTCGATGTAAGAGTTTCTAAAAATTTTCAGTTTTATTACACGTACACTTACATGTATTCATTTAGCCGACATTTTTCTCCAAAGCGATGTACATCTCAGATAATACAATGTGTTCATTACATTAGGAGAAAGACTTAATTCTCATATGTAATGTACATACATTAATATTACATTAATTACATTCATAAATCATTAATATTAATAAAATAATGCAATTCTTCACAGTTTTTTAACACTAATATTTTTTATATAATTTCTATTGTGAGACCGTTGCTCTATTGCAGTGTCAGTTACTTTTCTGTTCTTTTCACATCTGGACAGATGCAGACTTCGAGTGGATTAGTGCACATTACCAGATGTGGGGAGCATCGAATTGCTCAGAGTCATTGCATCACTCAGTTAATCACGACAAGGAAATAAACAGACTCAGCAGAAGGAAAGAAAATATTTTTTTTTTTTTTTTTTTACCAGGGTGAATTTGGGTGAATCTGAAATGTAGAACCACTGACAAAACAGTAACTTACCGAGAATGAAGGATTTTTTTTCTGGTCGGCGAAGACAGCGAAAGGAAACGAAAATAGTGTAGACTGAGCCGTGTAGCACGAAGACCCGTGAAGCAGCTCGTACGTACGGTAGATATCTTAACCACGGTAAGATAGGTATCCATATTTTGCCCTGTATGGTCTTTTTCTCATGGGCACCGAGGGCAGTGGTGTGGCAGTGTGATCGATTCTACATAACAGCGTTTGGAGCGGTTAAGTCCAAATGGGAATGAGTCACTGCGGTGCTATCCCAGTCAATGAGAACTCGAAATAAAGAGTAAAAAATAAACACGTTTGTGAGAACGGCAGCAGCTGCTTTTGATTCTAGGTTTTGTTTTGAAGACAAAAGAGAAGTTCAGAACATTTGGCCTAGAACACGGAGTACCAGAATCTCCAGCTTCAGACTCTTCAGAATCTTCCTGGATGCCCATTTGGTCCATGAAGATCCCAGGTTCCAGTGCTTCTTCACTTCATCTGTTTTTCACCCTCCTTGATCACAGTATTAGATTTTCCTTTTCAATTTCGTCCAATGGGACGGGCAACATCGGTACCGGTATTGTCGGACTCTTTTGAGGATCATCAGGAAGGACGGGGACGGAGCTGGAGGGAGAACCCGTGTTCTGGACTTGACACAGAGAGTCTGTCTGAGAGGAGATCATCCAGATGATGATCAGATGATCCAGAGGATGATCATCCAGAGATCATCAGCTACTACATTAGAGGGTGCAGATGACAAATTAGGGCTAAATATTAGCAATGGGCGGGGGTGCGGTGGCACAGTGGGTTGCACCGGGTCCTGCTCTCCGGTGGGTCTGGGGTTCGAGTCCCGCTTGGGGTGCCTTGCGACGGACTGGTGTCCTGTCCTGGGTGTGTCCCCTCCCCCTCCGGCCTTACGCCCTGTGTTGCTGGGTAGGCTCCGGTTCCCCGTGACCCTGTATGGGACAAGCAGTTTGGAAAGTGTGTGTGTGTGTGTGTGTGTGTGTGTGTGTGTATTAACGATGGCTGTCTTTCCCAGAAAATGGATAGTCGTGACAGAACAGAGGGAATGTGATGGATGTCATGAGGAAAAAAATAAGCTTGTGCTGTTACCCCATTTACCAGTAGAAGTACATTGTGTGAATGCAGAGGGTATCAAAATAGGCCATGTGTCGTGCTTAATTTATACTAATAATTTGGTTCTTCCTTTATTATTTTGTCATTCTCACTTGTGTATTATGGTCTGGCCTGTGCAAGTTCCCCTTTAAAACCCAAGCCTCTATAGTAGTAGAAAGTGGTGTCTATTTCTTGGGCAACATATGGGCTTCACAATTGCTTTTGTTAATGTAAAGAGACGCTCGCTCATCCCTTCTACCACAATGTCGGCGTTCAGGGCTGGTATCCCAGCACCAAGCAAAATTTTTGGAGGGTGCAAAAAGCATATGAACTTTTGTTTCTGTTTTTATTTGTTCATAGTTTGATGCTGGAGAAATGTTTGGCATGAGTGCAGCGCACACTGCAGTTTATAGTGGGAATATTCCAGAGTTTACCTCTTAAGAAGGATTCCTCCATGTGGTTTCCCCTGATGTGATCTTTGACTTTCCAAATGTTTTAAATGAAGAGGCAGAACTGAAGCTGACATATGTAAGGTTGAGTAAAGTTTCAGTAAATCAACAGAATAACAATAAACAAAGTGCACTCTTTCCAAGCCTTCTTTTCTGCCTTTTCTCTCTTTGGCCAGGCTGGGGTGATCCGGACCGAGCAGGAGGAATTCTTCATCGAGCCCCTCGAGAAAGGAGGTCACGTGACCAGGGAAGAGGAGAGACGGAAGGGCCGGACACATGTCGTGTACCGCTCTTCAGACGTCAAGAAGCCCCCGGTCGATCACACGGCCGACTTTATCTTGCAAGGTCAGAGAGTTTTTTTAATGAGTTTCTCTTATTAAAACAACCTTAAAGAAACACAGAGTATCTCCTGTAAAACGTGCCCATATATATATATATATATTTAAAAAAATATACATATATATATATATATATATACAGGCATCTGCATATACAGATATACTTGTGCATATGTGTCTATTAAAAAGAGTATATAATTCAACTGCAAATAGAAAAAAATGTCATTACATACTCAGAAATATGTACTGAGGTTGTACACATACATAGTTAAGAAGTCATTAATGAAAAAGTAAATAGATATATATACATACATATCTACATATATATATAGGAAATGAGTCATTGATAAGAAAAGCAGAAGAAACTGATGGTTTCATTAGGCGGTGATGTCAACAGAAGCCTTTCTGTTGTTCTTGGAGTCACTGATCTTTGATCCATTTTATTCCAGCCATCAGCTCCAGAGGTTTGCATTTTTTAAAAATAATGAGGGGAGAGAGAAACCCTCCCAAATAAACATTGCTGATCTTTAGGTCAGATTCTTGCAGAATGAGTCAGATCAGAAGATGCGGTTGGTGCCTTGGGGAAAGCAGCCTTTCTGTGTTAATGTGTCAGTGTGCATGTGTGTCCGTCCTTGTTTGCGAAACGTCTAGCCGGCACTCTTTCTTATGCAACTGGCTTCTTCAATTCATTTGAATCTAGTTACAAGCTAATGAAAACAGGGATCTGATCAATTAAGCCGGTTGAGAAGGTGAAGGTGGGGGTGCGGTGGCGCAGTGGGTTGGACCACAGTCCTGCTGTCCGGTGGGTCTGGGGTTCAAGTCCCGCTTGGGGTGCCTTGCGACGGACTGGCGTCCCGTCCTGGGTGTGTTCCCTCCCCCTCTGGCCTTACGCCCTTGTGTTCCCGGGTAGGCTCCGGTTCCCCGTGACCCCGTATGGGATAAGCGGTTCTGAAAATGTGTGTGTGTGTGTGTGTGTGTGTGAGAAGGTGAAGGTGCCGTTACACGAGCACTCTGACTTTCCAGTCTTTCTTTCTGTATTGATCATTTGTGATCTGTTTTCCTTTAGTACCCTTTCATTTATTCATCCATCCCCAGCGTTTGTTTCGAAGACCGACAAAAAGACTGCAGCATTTAGCAGACGCTTTTCTCCAAAGCCACTTCCAATGGACTCTGTGTAGTGTCATCAGCCCACACACATTATTCACCGCGGTGACTTACACTGCTAGATACACTACTTACAATGGGTCACTCGTCTATATATCAGTGGAACAAACTCTCTCTTTCTGTCACTCACACACTTGGGGTGAATCTGAGCAGCATGTCTTTGGACTGTGGGAGGAAACCCACACAGACACAAGGAGAACATATAACCATCAAACAGACTGAGAAGGGATCCAGAATGAGCAAAATTAATACTGTAGCAGTGAACTACGTCCATGAGTTATCAGATTTGTTATTATTGGAATCCAATGCAACTTGGCACTGGACCTCAAGTCAGGAGGGAACTGTTGAACTAGAAAATGTTATTACATATACTGTTATTAGTATATAAGTAGGTAATAATAATATAATATAATAATATAAGTATCCTGCAAAGCATAACAAATCTCCCGCAGGTACAGTAGGACTCTTTTATTAACTATCCTTCCTGTTTATTAGCATTTGGCCGTAAAGTTTTTGTCCTTAACGTGCTTAGCCGAGCATTTATTCCATAATACGGAATGTTATTCATTTCAAAGCTTGATATTATCCAAATTTTTGGCTTATTTTGTTGGATATTTCCCTATGCAGGCACAGACATGTATAAATGTTTTTGCACACACAAGTCTGATGTCTTTGCTTTTCAGTGCAGGAAGGGCAGCTGTATGTGTATGAGGGGGGGTGCGGTGGCACAGTGGTACAGTGGGTTTGGCCTGTGCCTGCTCTCTGCTGGCTCCGGGGTTCGAGTCCTGCGTGGGGTGCCATTGCGACGGACTGGCGTCCCGTCCTTGGTGTGTCCCCTCCCCCATCGGCCCTGCCGGGTGAGCTCCGGCTCACTGCGACAATGGATAGATGAGTGCGTGCGTGCGTGTGTGTGAAGACCCTAACCCAAATGCCAACCCAAGCGAAGTCTTGATGGCAAGGTATGAATTAAGTTGCAGCCCCCGTTGACTCCACCGTTTGTTTTCACACAACAGATGAAATAAAAGCGTTGCAGCCCGCTGCTGAAATGTAATAAATTAAATTGATGGTGTGACAAAAATGGATTGCACCTGATGATGTGGGCAGGACCAGTTTGCAGGTGCTGTCAGGACGGCAACCTGTTGTGCGTGGAGCCGGGCAGGAGCAAGGGGTGGCATAAATATAGCAGCGACCTGTGATTGTTTGATAGCACCAAGCTGTGTGTCAGCATGGGCGACTCCAGAATCCTTGTCCAATTACCTCGGGGTGGAAACAGAACGCCACTGAAAATGCACAGTGACATTGCATATAACACACCTGCTCTCTGCTGGGAAACATGTCCTGAAGGTGGTGGTGGTGGTGGTGGTGGTGGGGGGGTCATGTAATCTGATTGAAACCTAAAGACTTATTTTATTTCAGGTTTGGAGCAGCTTGCATATGTTGTTCTTGTTGTTTGAAATACGCAGTGGTACATTAATCTAATGACAGGGTTAGGCTGAACACCAGTGCAGTGCTGAGGTTAGTAACGTTAAGGCCGGAGTACAGCAGAGCTTCAGCAAATGCACAATGTGGACAAGTGATATATTTATCATAGCAAATGCATGAGTGTGAATATGAAGTATACGAAACATAGCTATATTTTCACTGTGCGTGGTTTCCTAAACGGGACTTTCAACCCTTTCAGTTTATACGTCTCCATATGTAAATTTGCTCTAATTGTATATTTTGTACTGAGCCAAAGGATAGAAGCCACAGATGGCGTCCCCATGTCCGGCGTTGACCCAGTGGTGAGTTCCCCGCAAGGTACGGCATGGGTTTCCATTCCCAAATGATTATCGAAGAAAAAAGACTCGGCGCCAACGCCTCATCCCTCATCGTCCTCCTTGTCGATATTCCGCGCTCTCGCCAGCGTTCTTCCCGAGGCAGCAGGGGAGTCGCTCGTCAGCCGGTGTGCAGTCAGCCGTTTTCAAACCCGGGTGTGACAGCCTTCCCTAGGTTCACTGCGGTTGTGCGCCAATTAAAAGAGAAAGCAGTTGTGCATCACCTCCAGAGCATTCGTGGCATTTCACCCAAGTCTATATATTCCTGAGGGTCTCTGGAACCGCAGCGTTTGCTTTTCTGTGATCACATCTGGAAATCGATTGCCCGGAATCAGCTGTGTCCAGTTCTCCCCTAAATAATTCCCCTGCACATTTACATTCACATGTATTCATTTAGCAGACGCTTTTCTCCAGAGTGAACTTCATCAGGATGTCCACGATTCCTGATCACCTTCCTAGAAATAGTTTTTTTTTTGAGATACATATAAACATTTATGTTGCTTTACAGGAGTAGCTGTGTAAAGGTTTATTTGGCATCATCTTAAAGTTATACTGCATGAACATTTACACCTTAGATGAACTTGAGAGATGATGGGCGAAGTGCATCTGGATGAGTTTTCAGAACCTTTTTAAATGTGGACGTGGATTCAGCGGTTCTGAGTGAGAGGGAGAGGTCGTTCCACCACCACAACGGAGCCAGAACCGAGAACCTCCGTGTTTTACCTTTTTGTGTGTGGGACCACCAAGCGGCTATATGTAGAAGAGCGTTGCAGTCTGGTTGAGGTGTAGCGGTTGATCAAGTCTTGTAGATACCTGGGAGAAGTTCTGTTGATGCATTTTTAAGTTATGCCTTCTTGTGCCAAACAAAATTGGCATCTACTCTCGAACCATGCCGAGTGTTATGAAGAAGCTCTCAGCCATAAAGGATAAAGGAGTCACAAACCTGTGGGTCATTTTTGTGCAGTTTCTCATTTTTTGGTTTCCCTGTCTGTCGTTTCAACCGGTCAAAGACTTGTTGCTTCCGGCAAGTTCCTGTCGTCGGTGCCGGGTTCTGGGATAGTCCGGGGAGGGCCTCTTCTCCCGGACGCCTGCGTGCGAGGCGTGATCACAGCGCCGAGCGGTCCGGTTCCTCTACGTTTGTTGTTGAAGGGATGTCCCTGTTGCCAAAAGCTCTTCCTGCCAAGACGACAGATCATTCACCAGAAGAATAATCTGAATGATCCGAAGAACAAACGGTCCTTTAGCGAAGGTATGTTTTTTTGTTCCCTGCCATGTGTAACAGAATACGTGTCCAAGAGAAAACTGGGAAGCTCTCCATCTGATATTAAGCGTAAGATCTCGGCAAGATTTTGTTTTGGTTACCAGATGACTCGTTGTGTTTCGCACCAAGAGTTGCTCTTGGAAACAAGCTGTAGTTGGGGAGGGGGGAGGGGGGGGGGGGGACTCTCATCTATGTTTTTGTCCTTGGATAACTGCCAGCCTCTGAAATGATAAAGGGAGGAACTTTTTAACACTGGTTTGTGGCCTTGTTGTACGTGAGTCTTTTGGAAAGCATGTCCAAGTGGAACCCAATATGCATCGTGACAGTTAAGGACACAGCCTTGTACTCCCGGGGCTATTAGTTCACACCTCTGGGGGCGGCACAGCTCATTCTTTCTACGCTCACCCAGACGTTCCTTCGGAATTGCATGGAGCGGATTTTAATTTTTCTTCCCCCCGGTTGTGCAGTACAGCTTATATTTCTCTGACGCTTTTCTCCGACGTGACTTACGACGTTAGTCTACCTACAGTTATTTGCCCATTTTTACAGGTCGGCGATGTTGCTGCAGCAATTTTAGGGTAAGTACTTTGCGCAGGGGTACTGCAGCTGGAGATCGAACCCGTAACCTTTGAGTCTAAAGGCAACACCTTTAACTACTATGCTACCAGCTGCTTTTACAGCTACGGTGCCATTAAGGTCTCAGCTGTCACTGGACAACCTCCCAGGCGCAGGCTTGGTGGCTTAATGTCTTTTCACGATGTTGGTCCTTCATTTTGAAAATAGTAGCTTTTGAGTCATCGAGGCAATAAGCTTGTTTGTTTCGACCTGAAAACTCCCGTTTTTTGCCCTTGAGCGACAGTAGTAGCTTAACGGGTTTATGCTAACAGATCGCATTAGGGAAGTTTAGGGCGGCAATTAGTGTAGTGCTTACGAATCAGAGCTCGTTACCTGAAGGTTGTCAGCTCGGTTCCCGGAGGCGGCCCCGTCGAGCACGGTATCGAAACCGAACAGCTTCGGCGAAATGCACGAACGGCGAGAGTCGCAAGTCACTTTGGATAAAAGCACCGGTTGGGCAATGAAATAATAATGACGATAATCATTTTCCTGTTGATATGCCATTACAGCCTGTTGTTAAAACAGCTGACAGTTTTTCATGAAGCTCTGCAAGTGACAGAAGGAGGTTGATGTATCTCTTGGGTCTTTCTCAGCAGCGTTCGAGGAGCGAACCCGGGACTGTGTAGGTGGGGGTTGCCTTCTCATTTTATTTAACTAGTATCGAGTTAAAGCTTTGATAGAAGGCTTTTTTTTTTTTTTTTGCATTAAATGCTTGCAGACAGAAAGACTCTTGAGGACCTTCGCTTCCCTGTTTGCCGTTTATTGCTCCAGGCGCCCCTGAGCAGGAAGGAGAAAGGAGTCCTCCTGGAGCGCGTGGGTTTATAGAATGTTTTTAAGCTCTTGTCACACGTTCAGTAACAATAGTGCCTTCCACATCGTGACTGCGGTACCACACGGGCCTCAAAAATGCCATTATGCCGCAGAGAAATGCGCCCGCCGGTCACCCGCCTCGTCGCGTTTCGCTGGAGGTGTCCGAACCCGACTTAGGGCTATCAATCACGTTCCAAGGGCCCGCGCTCGCAATGGGCCGGCCTGGGCCGGAACCGCTCCGAAGGAACGGAGCGCGGAGGCCGCGTGCCCGGTCGTGACAGAACCGGGGTGTGGGGGCAGCGGAGGAGGGGTCATCGCGAGTGTGCGTAACGGAGGCATTCGAAAGGATTTTTTTCGGACACGAGAAAAGGAACCGCTGTAAAAAAGCAGCAGAGCCTCTCTGCGCGGTTCCACCTGAAGGACACCTCCGGGTAGCCGGTCTTGCACCCCCTCCCCCGTCGGGGAGGAGCTGTCGCCTCGCCGTTCGTGTCTCTGCTCTGTTTTTTCCGTGGCTGAGCTTTTCCGGCAAGCCCAGAACGCTGAGAAACGGAGACGCGTACAAGGCGGCCGCACGACTCTTCCGTCGCCCCTCGTGTGCGCGTGACACGCGGCGGCGCTCCGTTCCTAAAGGCTTCCAGCTGTAACCTAGATGGGTTTCCTCCTTTGCGCTCGGCTTATTCTTTCATTTCTCAACATTGAGTAGAAATTCAGAATTCCTCTCCGTTACATTTAAAGCTACGCAGAAACATCTTCAAGTAAACATGGGAATATATATAAAGTTGCAGAATTTTTATACAAAGTGTTGTATCTTAAATTTAAAAAAAGGCAAATATTTGTTCTTCTACACACTCCTGAACAGTTTCTCTTTCTTGTGTGTGTTAGGTTTATTATTTGCTCTTAACCGAAGCAGTTTACCCTACAGTTGTGGACTTCTCCTGGTTATATTCATATATCACAAATTAAGAATATTAACCACTATTCCAACTTTTTTCACATAAGTTTAATGCTGTTTTCATTCTCTGCGCCACTCTTTCGTTTAAGCTGCATGGCTACTAACTTTTAAAGTGGTGAAATTACTCCTCATATTACTCATCATGTTACTTATTCTCTGATTACTGAGTACTGATTACTGTTACAGTACTACTGCTGACTGTTTTTGCAACTGGACATTGTTGAGGTATTCATCACTGAAGATACTTGTGCTTTCATTTACAGTTTTGCCCAGTTACACAAATAATAAAAAAAACGTTTAGAATGAATTTCTTAAAGAATTGTGTTGTAGAATGAGGACATATCCGTGTGTGTGTGTAAAACGTGGAAAGAACTTTTGCAGGAATCAAAAGAAACAAATATTCTGTACTCATGTCAAACAAAACGTATTTATTTGAAATTGTCTTATTCACATTTTATACATCTTTAAATGTGTTGCATCTGTTTATTCCTATTTAAACTCAGTGGTGAATGCAGATAGTTTACACTTTTCACGAAGGTATTATCTTTCTTTAACCGTTGCCCCTCGTTGCTATGAATTTGCATGAAAACCAGTTTTACGTTGACAGTGAGTCATCGAGAAATATGCTTTAGATCCGTTTCATATTTTTGGATGCAGCACATATTTGAATAAGATTTGAATACTATTTAAATTCCGTGGCAAAAACGTGTTTGCGATATCGTCATACTCCGTACCATTTTAAATTGAACAGAGATGCAGAAATCGGTCTGATTACTGCGAAAAAGGTTGTTAGGAAAGCCAGTAGAACTTGGGCTCTGGGTGTTTGTTTGCAGAGCTTGGTGGGTTGAAGGGCCTGGAGACACTACACGGCGCGGTGGAGCAACGTGGCAATGGAGCCACCCGAGTCCGCCGACAAGCAGCAGACCACGTCTACAATATAGAGGTCCTGCTGGGGGTGGACTACTCCGTGGCCCAGTTCCACGGAAAGGAGCATGTGCAGAAATACCTGCTCACCCTCATGAACATAGTAAGTGAGAAGGACCCGCGTGACCCTCTTTCTGAGGCTCGAACGGCCCGATCGATGCTGCGGTTCGGCATTTCCTGCTGCGTCGGTGGGGCGGCAGGCGACGCCAGAGCTTTCGCTTCAGGTGGGACTTCAAATTGGGCTCAGTTTCTATGAAGTTTGCATGTTCTCCGCAAGATGAGATTTTTCTCTCATCTCGTTGTGACACGAGAAGGGGGGGCCTACGAGACCACCAGGTTTAACAAGACCGCCGTAATTTAACACTGGAGATTTAAAGGACCTCTGGGACCCAGGCACGAAGGGGAGTCGCCTTTAATTCTCCAGTGTTCAATTATTTATCTAAAGTACGATTTCCAATTATTGTTTATTGAGCATACAAAGCCTATTATTGTTAATTGTCAAAATTGACTAATTAACTGCGGCAGATTTATGCATTGCTGGTTCGCGGGCCATCGAGATCTTTGCACCGTGGTGTTGCTTTTATTCATCTGAGATTCCCTTCTGCCTGGAAATGAGTTCGAAGAATATGAGTACATGAATAAAAATATGGCTAAATTTGCCGGAATAAATTAATTCACCCCATGTGAATATAAATCACTGCTTTAAAGTATTTTGGAGCAATAAAGTTATTTGCTTCCAGTAGATCCTGCGAGATGGGAAGCGAAGGAGTAATTTGCCTTGAAATATGGTGTTCAGCAAAGGCTTATTATTAGGGAAGTTTAAAAACGCTGCTTTGCAGCTCCGATTTGAAGCAACAATTTGAGAAGAAGCGATTTGGCCAAATGAGAATTTGAACTTTCAAGGAGACTCAACAGGGAACGATGGGAACCAGTGAAAGTGGGAAAATGGGTACAGGATGTAACCATGACATTGATACCATAATCGTAACCATGTCAATTTATGCAATTCAGTTTTTAGGGTTCCGTCATCTAGGGGTTTTATGTGGATCTTCTTACATCGACATCACGCCGTCAGACATTGTGACGCAGTTTGTTCTCGGTGATGATTCCGATCAGGTCTGATGGCCCACATGGAATCAGTTGTTAAGTTTTAACAGTTACAGTTATTCATTTAGCAGATACTTTTCTCCAAAGCGACATACACCTCGCAGCAAAGTACAATGTTTAGTGCCAGTATTAATTTTCATATACGCACTATGTCTGGCATTTTTTCCCTAAGCAGACTTGTTGAAATATTACAGCGTCAGCGCAGCTCCTGTCTTCTCTTTGCCTTATGAAGACGTTGTGTTTAATAAGCATCTCTCTGCAACACCTCAACAGGTGAATGAGATTTACCACGACAACTCCTTGGGAGCTCCAATCAACGTGGTCTTGGTGAGGATGATCGTACTTTCTTACGAGAAGGTAGGTGCCTCTGAGTTTCACAGATTCTAACTTGCTCAGTTTCCCAGTCCTGTACTGTTTCTTTCTTTTTTTAAAAAATTTTCATTATTGCAAAGAATCACAAAACTGAGCTGATGTTTTTGACTTGACGGCAGACTCTCCTCTGCCGGTTTCCTGCCATTCTTCTCCCCTCTTCACTTTACACTGCTGCCAGTCTGCAAAATCCAGCAATAACAACACAACACAACTACATTGTTCAAAGTTGTCAGTTGTGTCCAGTTTTGCATTGATTATGATTTGATGAATATCACTGATTAGGGAAATACTACTAGTTCTTCTACAGTCTCAGTTTTAGCCACAGAATCTTGCGTTCACTATTTTTATGAAATTTGTGAAGAATATATGAGAATTTTTTGCTCCCTCATATTAGGAACACTGTACTGAGAGATTTTAAATGCCATTTATTAACAAAAAAAAATAGAGATATTCTGCATGTGTCACAGCATTCTAGGACATTCCAGAAAGCACTGGAAAACTCTAGAAAAGCACTGAAACACAGTATCCATTGGAATATTCTAGAAGGCTACAGAACATTCTAGAAAGCATGAGATCCTAAAAGGTACTGGAATACTAGGTGCCAAAATTTGCCAATTTCAAACATGTTTAATATTTTTCTAAAAACTGACAGATAGTGTGAACTAACACCAAAAGTATGTTTAATAGACACACACACACACACACATCATCTGAAACCGCTTGTCCCCAGCGGGGTCGCGGGGAGCCAGAGCCTAACCCGGCAACACAGGGCGTAAGGCCGGAGGGGGAGAGGACGCACCCAGGACGGGACACCACTTCGTCACAAGGCACCTCAAACGGGACTCGAACCCCAGACCCACCGGCGAGCACTCGGTCCAACCCACTGCACCACCGCGCCCCCCCCCTCTTTAATATAACAAAACTCAATTGGAAATGCAAAAAATCAAAATTAGAAAATTTCTGTTACATTGTGTTGTGTAACAACTTTCACTTAACTTTTAGTGTGTTTTTTCACTACCCTCCCTCCCTCGGGATACCTGTAGGGTTATTGCTTGTAGAGCAAATTGAGAAGGTCAGTGAAGTTATCATATACCATGGTAGCTCAAGAGTCTAGTGCTTGGAGCTGCTGCTTTCGGACCCAAAGGTCACAGGTTTGATTCCCACCTCTGGCTTTAGTACCCTTGAGCATGGTACTGTACTTACCCAGAATTGCTCCAGTAAAATTACCCTTCTTTATCGATGGGTAAATAACTGTTATTCTTTTTATGAAAACTGTACAATAGACATGGTGAGTGAGTCAGATGGACAGCAGTAGCGTGGAATCTTGGGTAATACTATTTTCACTCCTCGTGTGCTTCATGTTACCTCGTGTTGCTTTTACTGCCCCGGTTGAGCCCGTAATGACTCCGTCAAAGGCCGACTGACTCGCCGTCCACCTCGAGAACCGCAGAACGTCCCAAGTGGGTGTCTACCTTGACACCCGGACAATGCGGCAATAAAGTAAACCATCGATCGTTTGAATAACGTCTGCGTCGGGCAGCTCTCGCAGCACCGCCGTTTACCATGAGCCTCGGCTGAAAGGTGGCTCTTCTCCAGCAGCGGGTACACACGGACATATGCGTGCGTGCATGCGCCAGTGTGTGGGAGCGCGTCCCTGCGTTGGACCGCTGCGCCTGTGTTTGTCCTCGTACAGGCCGATCTTCTCTGGGCGGCGAACTTCCGCCGTTTCATGTTTGTAACAGAAAGAGCGCCACCTAAAGGCAAACTGCGTAGTTCTCCGAACGTGAATTGCGGTCCTGCTTGAAATGCGGGACCCTGTAACACTTAGAAAACATGCAAAGAAATCTATTTTTAGCATGCAAAATTTTATTATTACAATGAAACTTTGTATATTTGCATATTGTTTTTTATTATCGTAATTGTGTATTATTTTGTATATTGTTGTACATTATTTTGTTATCCATCCATCCATCCATCCATCTTCCTCCGCTTTATCCGGGGCCGGGTCGCGGGGGCAGCAGTCCGAGCAGAGTACTCCAGACTTCCCTCTCCCCGCACACCTCCTCCAGTTCCTCTGGGGGAACCCCAAGGCGTTCCCAGGCCAGCCGGGAGACATAGTCTCTCCAACGTGTCCTGGGTCTGTCCCGAGGCCTCCTCCCAGTGGGACAAGCCCGGAGCACCTCCCCAGGGAGGCGTCCAGGAGGCATCCGGAACAGATGCCCGAGCCACCTCAACTGGCTCCTCTCGATGCGGAGGAGCAGCGGCTCTACTCCGAGCTCCTCCCGGGTGACTGAGCTCCTCACCCTATCCCTAAGGGTGCGCCCAGCCACTCTGCGGAGGAAACTCATTTCTGCCGCTTGTATCCGCGATCTCATTCTTTCGGTCATGATCCAGAGTTCATGACCATAGGTGAGGGTAGGAACGTAGATCGACCGGTAAATTGAGAGCTTCGCCTTACGACTCAGCTCCCTCTTCACCACAACAGACCGGTACAATGACCGCATTACTGCAGACGCCGCACCGATCCGTCTGTCGACCTGCCGCTCCATTTTTCCCTCACTCGTGAACAAGACCCCAAGATACTTAAACTCCTCCACTTGAGGGAGCAACTCCCCCCTAACCCGGAGGGAGCAATCCACCTTTTTCCGACTGAGAACCATGGCCTTGGATTTGGAGGTGCTGATTCTCATCCCCGCCGCTTCGCACTCGGCTGCAAACCTCCCCAGTGCACGCTGCAAGTCTTGATTCGATGAAGCCAACAGGACCACATCGTCCGCAAAAAGCAGAGACGAGATCTCGCGGCCACCAAAGCAGACACCCTCCGTTCCCTGACTGCACCTAGAAATTCTGTCCATAAAGATAATGAACAGAATCGGTGACAAAGGGCAGCCCTGGCGGAGTCCAACATGCACCGGGAAAAGGTCTGACTTACTGCCGGCAATGCGAACCAAGCTCCTGCTCCGGTCATACAGGGAACGAACAGCCCGTAGCAACGAGCCCCGAACCCCATAATCCCGAAGTACCCCCCACAGGATGCCACGAGGGACACGGTCGAATGCCTTCTCCAGGTCCACAAAACACATATGGACTGGTTGGGCAAACTCCCACGAACCCTCCAGCACCCTGGTGAGGGTATAGAGCTGGTCCAGTGTTCCACGGCCAGGGCGAAAACCGCATTGCTCCTCCTGGATCCGAGGTTCGACTATCGGTCGGATTCTCCTTTCCAGTACCCCGGCATAGACTTTCCCAGGGAGGCTAAGGAGTGTGATCCCCCTGTAGTTGGAACACAATCTCCGGTCCCCCTTCTTAAAAAGAGGGACCACCACCCCGGTCTGCCAGTCCAGAGGCACCGTTCCCGAACTCCACGCGATGCTGCAGAGGCGTGTCAGCCAAGACAGCCCCACAACATCCAGAGACTTGAGAAACTCGGGGCGGATCTCATCCACCCCCGGAGCCTTGCCACCGAGGAGTTTTTTGACTACCTCAGCAACTTCAGCCAGGGTAATGGACGAGTCCCCCTCCGAGTCCCCAGCCTCAGCTTCCTCTACGGAAGGCGTGTCGGAGGGATTGAGGAGATCCTCAAAGTACTCCTTCCACCGCCCGAGAACATCCTCAGCTGAGGTCAGCAGCGCACCACTTCCACTGTAAACAGTGTTCGTGGAACACCGCTTCCCCCCTCTGAGTCGCCGGACGGTTTGCCAGAATCTCTTTGAGGCCGACCGAAAGTCTTCCTCCATGGCCTCACCGAACTCCTCCCAAGCCCGAGTTTTTGCCGCGGCGACTGCCAGAGCCGCGCTCCGTTTGGCCCGTCGGTACCTGTCAGCTGTTTCAGGAGTCCCATGAGCCAACCAGGCCCGATAGAACTCCTTCTTCAGCTTGACGGCATCCCTTACTTCCGGTGTCCACCACCGTGTTCGGGGATTGCCGCCGCGACAGGCACCGGAGACCTTATGGCCGCAGCTCCGAACCGCCGCACCGACAATGGAGGAGCGGAACATAGTCCATTCGGACTCAATGTCCCTAGTCTCCCTCGGGACCTGGTTGAAGCTCTGTCGGAGGTGGGAGTTGAAGACCTCTCTGACAGGGGCCTCCGCCAAACGTTCCCAACAGACCCTCACTATGCGTTTGGGCCTGCCAGGTCTGTCCAGCTTTTTCCCCCGCCATCGAATCCAACTCACCACCAGGTGGTGATCAGTTGACAGCTCAGCCCCTCTCTTCACCCGAGTGTCCAAGACATATGGCCGAAGGTCAGAAGAAACGACTACAAAGTCGATCATCGACCTCCGACCTAGGGTGTCCTGGTGCCAAGTGCACTGGTGGACACCCTTATGCATGAACATGGTGTTCGTTATGGATAAACCGCGACTAGCACAGAAATCCAATAACAACTCACCGCTCGGGTTCAGATCAGGGAGGCCGTTCCTCCCAATCACGCCCCTCCAGGTATCACTGTCGCTGCCCACGTGGGCGTTAAAGTCCCCCAGTAGAACGACAGAGTCCCCAGTGGGAGCGCTTTCCAGCACGCCCCCCAGGGACTCTAAAAAGGCCGGGTACTCTACACTGCCGCTAGGCGCATAAGCACAAACGACAGTGAGAGACCGTTCCCTGACCCGAAGGCGTAGGGAGATGACCCTCTCATTCACCGGGGTAGACTCCAACACATGGCGGCTGAACTGGGGGGCTATTAATAAGCCCACACCAGCCCGCCGCCTCTCACCTTGGGCAACGCCAGAATAGTGGAGAGTCCACCCTCGATCGAGTAGAGTGGTTCCAGAACCCAAGCTGTGAGTGGAAGTGAGCCCGACTATATCTAGACGGTATCTCTCAACTTCCCGCACCAGCTCAGGCTCCTTCCCCGCCAGTGAGGTGACATTCCAAGTCCCAAAAACCAGAGTTGGCGCCCGAGGTTTGGGTCGGCCGGGCACTCGGCCCCGACCACCGCCCAACTCACATTATTTGTTTATTGTTTATTTATTATTTTGTTATATTATAATAAAACTTTACTATAATAAAGACAGTCTTTATTAAAAATGGCTTTCTTTGCTTGTTTTCTAAATGTCAGGGTTTGGGGTTTTCTACCAGCACCACACAGTAATACTGACATTGTGATGTAGTAATAATAATAATAATAATAATAATAATAATAATAATAGATTATTATTATTGGAGCCAAGCTGTACATTATTAACAGTACAATGTAGAGTCACGTCCTTCACTTTGCAGTCTTTCTGTGTATTTGAGGCAGTGTTCTAGGGTGCTGTGTGTTCCTCGCCGGCCTCAGTAGCACTAACAGGCGCTCCCGTTGCCCTTCGCCCTCAGTCCATGAGCCTCATCGAACGTGGGAACCCCGCTCAGAGCCTGGAGAACGTGTGTCGCTGGGCCTTCCTGCAGCAGAAGGAGGACGAGGGCGACGCCGAGTACCACGACCACGCCATCTTTCTCACGCGTCAGGAGTTTGGGCCCAGCGGCATGCAGGGTCAGCTCTCTGTCCCGCTCTTTTCCGCCTCCCTCTCGCTCGCTGTCGCACTCCTCCTCTCTCAGGCGCATAATGTGCACAACATGTGAATTCAACCTTTGCTGTATGTTGTGTCTCAGAGAGTGTAATTAATACATGCTGTGCACAGTTCACCACACACACTTTACCGTGGTATACAGGGCAGGACGGCGTACGTTGACGGCGCACATGGACTCATAACCTGGACCGTGGACTCATAAACTCCCAAATTTTCAGAAAAATTTCAAACTCTGTAGGTGAATAAATGTGCTACTAATTAAGTAATGACCGACACACTCAGCATATAATTAATACCATAGTAAAGATGCGCAAAGTGTATAACAAATACCTAAAGAAAAACGCTCTAAAATTTTCCTTCACTTTTTCTACGTTTCCCATTGCCAAGGTTATGCCCCGGTGACCGGCATGTGTCACCCCGTGCGGAGCTGCACGCTTAACCACGAGGACGGTTTCTCCTCCGCGTTTGTGGTCGCGCACGAGACCGGACACGTGTGAGTAACTCCACGCTAAACACGTTCCACTGTTTGGCGGCGTCCTCCGGTTTTCTCCACATGCAGTCTGAGTATGAGCAGCTGGTAGGGTAGTTGCAGGTTCAAATCCCAGTTGTAGTACCCTGGAGCAAGGTACTTACCCTCAAAAAGTGTTCCAGTAAAAATGAACCTGGTCATTTGAATGAGTAAGTAATGGTAAGTGGCTTAACGTAGTAATTTGCTTCCAAGAAAAGTGTCAGATAAATGTAAGGTGGTATAAGAAATGTGTTATCATCATCTGGAGAAGCGGAGAAATTATTGCTTAAGGGTGCTACAGCTGGAGAGAGGATTCAAACCTGCAACCTCTGGGTCCAAAAGCAGCAGCTCTACCTACTACGCTACCAGCTGTCTTTTTACCGATGCGTATATAAGAGACAGCTGGTAGTACAGTTGTTATATATCCTGTGTACTGTATTTTACACTCAGGAACGGAACAAGTCTTTGCGGACTCTAGAAATGAGCGTTAACGGTGGCTCTGCCCTTCCTTTCGGACAGACTTGGCATGGAGCACGACGGCCAGGGCAACGTGTGCGGGGACGAGGTGCCCATGGGCAGCATCATGGCCCCGCTGGTACAAGCTGCGTTCCACCGTTTCCACTGGTCCCGCTGCAGCCAGCAGGAGCTCGGCCGATACCTCCAGTGAGCCTCCGCTTCACGCGTCACGCGCGCACGTGCAAGCGGCGGACGGCAAATGAGTTAGGAGAAGCGGGGGTTGGCCGGGGTTCGACACACGAGTGACGCGGACGGGTGTTTCTCGCGTGCAGCTCCTACGACTGCCTGGGCGACGACCCCTTCGACCACGCCTGGCCCTCGCTGCCGCAGCTGCCCGGGATACACTACTCCATGAACGAGCAGTGCCGCTTCGACTTTGGCTTTGGCTACATGATGTGCACCGCGGTGAGCGCCCCGTGTCCCCCAGGGACCCCCTCCCCCGACCCCCCAACCTCCCATCCCCAGCAGAAACACTGCTCCTCACAAAGGCCCCGCTTCCTCTTTTAAATGGCACGAACAGCGAGCGGCACTTTGCTCCAGGCTACTATATTTATAGCTGTCAAATGAAGCATTCATGACGGCAGAAGGAACGCCCGAGCCTCCGAGAGGACGGCGAAGGGTCACGAGCGAAAGGTTCGGCGTGCGATCGCATATCCTTACGTTCGCAGTTGAATTTGAAGGAAGTCCCCGGGCGGATCGCGGCTCGGGACGCGCTGTGCTGGGACGGGTGACAACGAGGGTGCTTTCGTTTGTTTTAGTACAGCACCCTCGACCCCTGCCAGCAGCTGTGGTGCAGTCACCCTGACAACCCATTCTTCTGCAAGACCAAGAAGGGCCCACCGCTGGATGGAACCGTCTGCGCGCCTGGCAAGGTAGGGGTCCGAGCACCTGTTCGCCGGAGCCGCCGCCGCGCCCGTTGCCGCGTTCGCCACGTTACGGCCCCTTGACTCGTACCATATCTGCCCCAGCACTGCTTCAAGGGCCACTGCGTGTGGCTGACACCAGAGATCCTGAAGCAGGACGGGAACTGGGGCGCATGGAGCAAGTTCGGGGAGTGTTCCCGTACCTGCGGCAGCGGGGTGCAGTTCCGCACTCGCCAGTGCGACAACCCGGCGTGAGTGTGACTGCGATGCGGACGCCGTGTGTCCGTCACAATGCATTCTGGGTTTTGCCCCGTTTCTGACATGTGATGCTTAATATCGTAAGCTTGACTCTCGCCATCTTTAGAGCTTCTTAATGCATATCATTGTACCGCGGACTGACGAAAAACACTTTGACAGTTTATCCGTGATTAAACACAATCAACGTAGGCAAACTGAAAATATACATCGTTTGGAGTACAGCACGGTGGCAGCGCTTTCTCGGACACAAAGAGCATAATGAAATTGAATCCTCGTGATGTTTCGTGCTGAGCTGTGTCAAAAGGCCCGAGGCCGAGTTTGAAGAATCGATATGAGACGACCTCCTGCACCGGCGCCGGTTTGGTTGACCACAGATGTATTTACCTTGATCGGTTCGCTCTTGACGGACTGAACCGCTTTATTAAAATTTTATCGGCTCTGACTGACAGCTAGCTGGTGACGGACGGCTGGAAAGTTCACCGAGGACTTTAGTCTTGTCTGTTTGACTGCTGAAAAGAAGAGTGAGCATAGACCGCTGGGCTGCTGGTACGGCAACAATCTGACAACACGTACGCACACACAGGGCGCAAGGCCGGAGGGGGAGGGGACGCACTCAGGACGGGAATCTGACAACAGAGAAGTTATTTTTTTTTTAGTTATTTTATTTTGTCATTAGTTATCTCCTTATGGTTAAACGGAAATTTTAAATACTTATTTTTCACCGTGAACTATGGTTATAGGGCCGTTGTTCTCTTGACTCTGCCGGTTCTTGGCTGCTTCAGTTGCTTAAAGACCAGCTGTAGACGGGGCATCATCACACTATGTCTCCCTGTGGCCCCACCCACCGCCTGTGGCCCCACCCACCGCCTTCGGCCCCACCCACCGCCTGCTTTCCCCCCAGCCCCACGAACGGCGGGCGCACCTGCTACGGCAAAAACTACGAGTTCCAGCTGTGCAACTCCGAGGAATGCGGGAGACCCTCGGCGGACTTCAGGGAGGAGCAGTGCCGCATGTGGGACCCCTACTTTGAGTACCAGAACTCCCACCATCACTGGCTGCCCTATGAGCACCCAGAGGGTGAGTGTTCCTGGCAGGGGAGGTGTTAGCATAGTGATGCTTTTACTCTAAAGAGCTCACGTGTCTGACATTTTTACACCTCGCCCCTGTGGATATTTTTAACCGGAGCGATCCGAGTGAATTAATTACCGCGTGTGTCGTCGGGGCGGGGGGTGTTGAAGCAGCAAGCCCAAGGTCGCAGGCTGCCTCAGTGGACCGGAACGAAGTGAGTTCCATGAAGCGTTCGGCCTCGCCGTGCGTTCTGCGCCGCTCGTGCTCTCAAGCGCGGAGTTAACCCTTTAAAACACAGGTCCTTTCAAGGTGATTTGCCCCCTTCGCTGGAGGGGGGGCTTGGAGAAAGCACCACGGCGTCGCAACGGAGTCTGCGCGTGCAGGGAGACGATTCGGCTTGTCCATCAGGAATTAATGCAAAGTTTTTCGCGACATTATGGAAAAGTAAAAAGAAAAAAAAATTATGTTCATCTTTTTGTTCTCGGCTCGGTTACAACAGCATGGAAGAGCCATGAAAACGGTGATGAATTGGCTGTTACCTCAATATTCATAATTATGTTCAGTACAAGTTGTTGTTAATTTCCGCATTAACAGTAGGTTACAGTTGTGGATTTGAAAGTTTCAGTATTTCGGTGTACTTTGAAGTTCAGTTTCTTGAATATAATATAAAAATATAGAGAAGAGTAAATATTTCATCTTTAGTTGGTTACCTCACAGCGCTCCTTGGCTTTAACTGCAGGTTCGCTTCCTCGTTGTACATTTGAAAAAGGAGTGGATTGGAGGAAAAAACGAGAAAGTGACTGAGAAAATTGTAACTGTCTCATTCCTCCTTCAGTCGGAATTTTCCTTCCGGTCTTTGCCCCCCACCCCACAACTGCAGGCTCACATTTAAAGTAGAAAATCAGACCCGATTCCTCCGGAAAGTTGCTTATTTTGCTTACCTTGTGTGTTACGTTAACAAGCGTTGCGGCCCTACCTTAGAGCGTGGTGTTTCAGCGAGGTACAAATACAGCCGCCTCCCTCTGGGAAAGCAGGAGCGCTTCATCTGTCCCTTTAAATTCAGTTGTGTTAGAGAGTCGGAAGGTTGTCTTTCTAAGTTAGTTTACTTATGTCTCACAGTGCCTGGGTGGTGCGAGAGGACGTGGGTTTGATTCCCACTCAGTCTGTGTAGGGTTTGCATGCTCTCCCTGTGTCTGCGTATGTTTCCTCTGGGTGCTCTGGTTTCCTCCCACAGTCCAAAGACATGCTGTTGAGGTTCACCCATAGTTTTGAGTGACAGAGAGAGTGTGTGTCCCACTGATGTATGGATGAGTGACCCAGTGAAAGTAGTGTATCTAGCAGTGTAAGTCACCACGGTGAATAAGGTGTGTGGGCTCATAACACTACGTGGAGTTCATTGGAAGTCGCTTTGGTGAAAAGCGTCTGCTAAATAAATACATGTAAATGTTTATATATAGGGACTAAAATGCTGGTGAAGTCAGTGTTACACAAGGTGCGTAAGAATGACTTAAGCTCTAAAATGCCGTGAATCTCTCAGCTGTAAGGCTGCGCGACAAAATGAGAAGAAAATGCAGTGGCGCTCTTTTAAATAATGGATGTGGAGTGTTAAGTTGCATTAAGTTAAAAAAAAAAAAGTGCATCAAGTAGGCTGCGGGAAGATTTTCCCAGCTGTGTCAGTCGCAGCGCCGGCTCCCCCCCCCCCCCCAACCCAACCCCTGCTATTCCTCAGCCACTCATTCCGTGCTCCAAGAACAGGGAATCTAAGACAGCTGTTTTGCCTGCAAACACATGGAACTGTAATCACCCTGAAACTACATCTCTGGCGCTCCGCTCTTCCTGTGCTAAAGTATTATTACATCATTCCAAAAGTACTAAATCTCACAGAGGATATTAAAAATATCTTGTTATCCCATTTTTTAAACTAGTCATAACCTGATATTTAGTATATTTTCTAAAGGACTATAACAATGTGGTAACTGTGGTGCTCAGCCGCGGTTCCCGTCACCAGTTTACCCCCCCCGAACCTGTACCCTGGTAGCACCTGTACCGCGTTCTTTTTGTGCAAAAAAGAATGCTTAACTTTGGTGAGTTCGGATGTAGTAAATGCGTTATGTTTGAAAACTAGGCTTTAGCACTTTAGGAATTTGTTGCATTTATTTATTGCAAAATGATGCTGTAGTTCTCATGTAAAACAGATCCTCCCAGTGACGTGTTACTTTCTGAGTTTTTAAGATCCGGTGTTTGAGGAGGATATAGAAAATAGCATATATGCATGGAACTCTGGGAGAATCGGTGACCCTTGAGGAGTTTTTCAGTTCAATTCAATGTATTGTTATATTGTCACATGGTCACATGGAGCGCTGAATAAAGACAGAAGACAAATAGATAGATGTACATTAAATTACTACAGTAACCATGTAATTATTAAAGCTATAAGTAACCCGACTGGCCATGGAGGAAAGGAACACAAAGCTCCCAACTGAAAGCCAAGAGAGAAAAGAAAACCTCAGGGGGTCCAAAAAAAAGACTTTTAAATCAGTTTACGGTTATTGAAAACGTTGTTAATTTTAACTCTGTTGAAAACAGAGTTTCCCTGCCTGTGGCTCTCGCTTTACCTTAATCATTACCCTTCCCCCTGTCCACACTGACTTTGGAGAAAATCAGCAGGGCAGTTAGTAGAGTAGTGGTTAGTGCTACTGCCTTTGGCTCCCAAAGGTCACAGGTTTGCTTCTCACCTCTGGCTGTAGTACCTGTAAGCAAAGTACTTACCCTGAATTGCTGCGGTAATGTTACCCTGCTGTGTAAATAGGTGCGTAATTGTGACCTTGACACCGTAAGTTATTTTGGAGGAGAGCATGAGATAAATGTAATTTCTGGACACTTGAGGTGTAGCACCTGTCACATTGACTCTTTCATCCCCAAGCAAACGCCCAGAGAGAGAATCTGAGATCCGTCCGCGGTAAAACAGAGTATTAACGCTTTTCACTCGGCTCACTTTAGCATTTCGCCGACCTCAGCAGGAAGATGAGATTCGGTTCGCAGACTCGTCGTCTCCAGTTGTCCTCTGCAGACTATTCCCTACATGCAGCGCTAATCAGATCTTTCGCACGGAGAGGGAGATTCCGGCGCACAACTTGGCTACTCTGACAGCTATTTTCCGCATGATGTTTTGGAACTGTCAAGAATGTTAACTTTCATGCGACTAGAACGTTAACTTTTCGTACGGCGTCTGCCATTGGAAGCGCCTGGGTGTGTGTCGTCTCCACAGATTGTCGAACCGGTGTTTCGAGCTCCTCGCTGCTTGCAGCAGGAGATGATTCTGCCCGTGTTTCTCCTTTATTTATTCGAGTTATTTTTCCCGACCGCACAGAGTGGCACGTTTAATAAGCACCGTTCGCACGTCCACCCGTCGCCAACCGCTTGACCAGTGCGGGGTCGTGATGGTCCGGAGCCTATCCTGGAAGCGCAGAGTGTGGTGCAGGGATGGATGCCAGTCCATCGTAGTTAATTACTTCCCTCACTCATTAATGCCATGCTGTTACCTGTCTAGTTAGTTCGGTCATTACCTGTATTTGGGGCAGAAGGTAGTATAGTGGTGAGGGATGTCGTTTTGTTTGCATTTATTTATTTATTTATTTATTTATCAGATGCTTTTCTTCAAAGCGACTTCCAGTGAACTCTATGTAGTGTCATCAGTCCACAGATTACGATATTTTGTAATATGGACACTCTTGTTCTGAATACCGTACCGGTGACAAAAGAACTAACCCTTAACTGATCAATTGAAAAGCACTGCTGTATCGGAAAAACATCATGGATCAATCATTGTAAGTTGGCTATTAATACAAGCGTATTAATAATACACACACACACACGGCACCCCAGACCCGCCAGAGAGCAGGACCCAGCCAAACCCACCCCCACCCACCCCCCCCCATAATAATGAATCATCAATCATAATTCCCAGTACTTCTTGTAGTATGTTCTGATCAAGGTTTTCTGGTCATGTTGTGGTTAGAGCTGCTTCCTGTGGATCCCATGGTTGCAAGTTCAAATTATTCCTCCACCTGTAGTACACTCGAACAAGGTACTACGCATAAATTGGTTTGTTAAATTACCGGGCTGTGTGAAGGGGTAAATAATGTCTATAAATAAATATTTATATATATATAAATATTATACTTTAAATATTGGGGAAAAGCATCACCGAAATTGTGTGTGAAATTAGATGAAAAACTAAAAGAAAGCCCTAGTATAAAATTCAACATTCATCCATGTCAGTTGTCCATTTTTCTAGAATAGTATTAATGCATTTTTAAAGAGGTTACCGTAGGTTATCGTAACGGGACCCTGCCGTAAGTTGAGGACCACAAAGTGCATCTTCATGAAAAATGTGAATGAGAACCATATGGTTGTCGTGAGATACTCATGGCTGGTTCCTGGGAAACTGATCTCTCCATTTCCAGCCAGCGAACGATGTCACCTGTACTGTCAGTCCAAGGAGACCAGAGATGTGGTCTACATGAAGAGGATGGTCCACGACGGGACGCGCTGCTCTTACAGGGACCCCTACAGCATCTGCGTGCGAGGAGATTGTGCTGTAAGTGCCGGGAGGTTTGTTGGAACGGGCTCACGGGAACGTCACTCCCTATAACCGGCAGCAGGTTGTGCATTCGCATCCCACCCCTCCGTCTTCATGCAGGATAAGGGGCTCTCTCCGCTTGTCCACGTGCATTTCAAATGCATTCAAACTGAAAGGTGGGACCGCCTTAATTCATCTCCCTTCCACAGCGTTTACAGCTTGTGACTTTGGATTTACGAACAAATCAAGTTATGAACAGATTTTCCAGTACGAGTTGCGCTTGTGAGTTGAGGAGCCGTGTGTGAGTGACAGGCATTGCGTCCAAGGTGTCCCATCTTGTGCTCCACGCTCTCAGGGATGGCGATGATGGCGAGCACAGCGCTCTCTGGACAAATGGCTGCGGGAAATGGACGAAAGGACAGATGGATTATAGCTGCACTTACAGCGTCCTGCCTTTACTGGGTGTTACACGTCCCACTTGAAAGCCATGTGGTCACGTCAGCATTGTGTCTCTGCAGAAAGTTGGCTGTGACAGCGTGATTGGCTCGAACCTCGTGGAGGACAACTGCGGCGTCTGTGGTGGGGACAACTCAACCTGTGAGGTCATTAAGGGCAACATCACCCGCAGCGTGAAGAAACAAGGTACCAAAAAAACTCTCCATCTTCTCGTCTCACTCAGCCACGGTGCTCAAAAACAACCATTAATTTTTCATAGGTGAACAGACAATATTCTATGAAAACGTGTACAGTGGATCCAAAGTGGATTTAAATGCCAAAGTCTTTCTTTTCCAAAATTAATAACAAAAATGTTTTTCAATACAATATGTTAATAGATTATTAATAGAACACAATGCAAACGGTAATATGCTCAAATCTATGATCAGGATACTGTGCAGAATTCAAATATAGTACATATACAGTATATAGTATCATATATATGATAAGGTTCTGATGGGGTCATACTGGAAATACCGTGTACCACGGTGTACTCTTAATCAGTGGCTGTTGCACGGTAAACAATAAAGGGCCTGAGACGCAAAAGCCAGTAGCTAAAGGCCTGTTACAGAAGAGTACAGTACACATCAAGTGGTTTCAGAGTGGTTTGCTAATGAAAGGAAATTTTCTTTATCCATTTTATTATATTTATTAACTACTATAATGGCAGTATAGGCGAGCTGGATGCAAGTGGGATGACAAGTAGCTTTGGGTCCAAAGATTGCATGTTTGGTTTCCCCCTCCAGCTGTAGTACCCTTGACAAAGGTACTTATTGTCCATTGCTCCAATAAAAGTACCCAGATTTATAAAGGGGTAAATCACGGTAGGGGGTGTGGTGACGCAGTGGGTTTGACCTGTGCCTGCTTTCTGGTGGGTTTGGGGTTCGAGTCCTACTTGGGGCGCCTTTCGATGGAGTGGCGTCCCGTCCTGGGTGTGGCCCCTCCCCCTTCGGCCTTGCGCCCTGCATTGCCGGGTTAGGCTCCACGACCTGGTTTCGGGCAGTGTGTGTGTAAATCAAAGTAAGGAGCTTAATACTGTAAGCTTCTTTGAAGAAAAGCATCGGAAAAATGAGTAAATGTAAGTGATCAAAATGTGGTGTTGAGACCTTACCATTTTTAGTTTGAATTCTGCTTACTGAATTTTTGAAGTTCTCGGACGTCTTCTGGCATCTTTTTCGTTCTCCTAGGTTTTGTGGAGATTTTGGAGGTTCCCTCGGGAGCTCGGCACCTGCACATCGAGGAGTTCAAGGGAACACCCCATATTCTGGGTAGGCTTCCGCTCTGTTCTCAGTGAGCTCGTGACCACCTGGACACTGGGTCTTTGTTGTTGAGGAGCTTCTTACTGGAAGACATTCTGGCACTGGGACAGCAGCTCCAGCGATGTTGTTGAGTGTTCCTCTAAAGGATTTGTAGTCATCTCGATCACTTCACCGCAGTGTTCGCGAGACCCCTGCGGAACGTTCAGCACACCCCAGCCTGTCTGCCAAGGAAATCTGGAAGGGTGTTTGTTGTTTGCAGCGCTGAAGAACCTGGAAACGGGGCAGTTTTTCTTGAACGATGAGGACGAGTTCCCCGAGTCGCGGTCCGTCATCGAGAAGGGTGTGGAGTGGGAATACCACAATGACGACGACAAGGAGACGGTTCTGACCAGTGGGCCTCTCAGCCACGCGGTCTTAATTATGGTAACTCCTTTTGTGTTATTATTATATTTCGTCACAGACTTCTGATGGCAACTTTGCTTCAGAATCGTAGTGGTTCTCTTGGCTTTTTTTCCCAGCCGTACCTGCACGTAGTAGCAATCATTCTCCTCATGTCTCCCTTTCCACACGCGAGATTATAAATTAAGAAACACTGTCAGTTGCCTTTGGACAAAGGTGTTTTGCCAGATAAATAGCTAGGAATAATAATAATTTGAGTCACGCCGTAGCAGAGCTTTGTCTTTCCCTTCCCTCCGCAGATACGAACGATCGGCGACTCGAAGGTCACTCTGTCGTACAAGTACTTTGTCGCCGAGGAGCCGGAGCCCTCCATTGAGAACGATGTGCTGGCAGAGGACTCGCTGCACTTCGAGTGGGCGCTGAAGAAGTGGTCGCACTGCTCCAAACCCTGCGGGGGAGGTACAGTGCAGAGAATGGACCCCCGGATTACGTGTTCTTGTCATTGTCGTCGTTTTGGCACTTAATTGAATTGAAAGCGTGTCACGTTCGTTTACACAGAAGTACAATGTCCTTGAGACATCCAGGATAAATAATGGACTCAAGGGTAGCGCGGCAGGGTTATTTCTAAAAATTTGAACCAGCTGACTTGGACACAGGACACCTCGAGCGCTAGGTTTTAATGCGAGATTTGTTTCCACGTGTCCATGTGTTTGCTTATCATCTGATGTCAGTCACATGTGTAAGATGTGTTGGAATCAGCTGGTAGAAGGGTGGTTGGTGCTCCTGCCTTTATACCCAAAGAGTGCAGGTTCAAATCCAAACTCTAATAACCTTGAGAAAGGTACTTACTGTAAAGTGCTCCAGTAAAATTATCTGGTTGTATAGATTGTAAATCCAGCCATGTGCTGCTTAATGACTGACTGCATATATCAAGGTGGTTCTATAAGATGATAATGGAGCTGAAAAGCTCTTAGCATCATTGTAGCACAACATGTTCATCATGATGCTGCTGTAAACAAACCTACTGGTCTGTCAGTTGTATAAAAGTATAGTCTATACACTTCATAATAAACACCTATGTTACTGGTTTATGTATTTACTATACTGTACTTTTTATCCTTATTTTACTGTGAGAGTAAAAGTAAAATAAATCTCGGTGAACAGAGAGTACACTTTTACTATTTACCCTTTCTACTTATAAAGTTTACTGTGAAACAGTTTGCTGTGTTATGTCGGCAGCAGCATCATAAATCTCGTGTTTACCGAGTCTCTTGACTGCATCGAGGCTATACCATCTAGCTTTGCATAGGTACACTGTATGATCGAGGCTATATCATCTAGATGTGTATAAGTACGCTCAATGATCGAGGCTATACCATCTAGATGTGTATAAGTACACTCTATGGCATTCGCACAGTGATGAAATCGCCTAATGATGCATTTCTCAGAACGTACCCCCGTCGTTAAGTGACACACGTTTGTAGCTTAACATTGTAAGTCACGTTGGAGCTAAACTAGTAAATGCAAAATCAGTGCCGTCTCATGTGGTACTACCTGAAACATCAGCCACAGAATATCACTACTGAAATGGAAGCAACATCATGGCCAAGCTGTGTCTTTGTCTTTACCTGCACCAGGTAAGCAGTACACACGGTACGGGTGCAGGAGGAAGGCTGATAACAAGCTAGTGGAGCGTCTCTACTGCGAGAACATCCGGAAGCCCCAAGCCATCAGCAGAAGCTGCAACCTGATGGAGTGTTCCGAGCCCATGTACGCGCACCGAACGCACACCCGTCTCGCTTCCACTTTGCTACTCGTTATGAGTCGTCTGAGCGTTTAGCTGCGTCTCTGTGCTTCTCCGGGCTGCGTGGTGCTGCGTGCAGCCTCACCGCGGCTCCCTTTGTTTCTTCAGCTGGGTGACTGGAGACTGGGAGGCGTGCAGTTCTTCCTGCGGGAAGTCGGGGTTCCAGCTGCGCTCCGTGCGCTGCATCCAGCCCCTGTCTGACGGCACAAGCCGCTCCATTCACAGCAAGTACTGCGACCAGGAGCGACCTGAAGCGCGCCGGCCGTGCAACCGGCACCTCTGTCCCCCGCAGTGGACGGTTGGCATCTGGTCCCAGGTGAGGGGGCATCACTGCGTGTTTGGGGAAGAGACATCCGTCACACCGTTTGGCTGCGTGCACCCGGTACGGGTGTGTTTGTGCGTGTCTTCACGGCATGCCTTTTCACAGTGCTCCGTGAGCTGTGGCAATGGGACGCAGGAGCGGGAGGTGCGGTGCGACGCTCATGAGAACACCGTCAGCCTCTGCCCGGGGAGCAGGCCAGGAAACATCAGGGCGTGTCAGCAGCCGCCCTGTCCAAGTCCGTATTCCGCTACGAAAGTCTTTCCCTTCGAAAGCACTGCCTCTTATGCACGCAAAACGCCCACGCCCCTGAACTGCCTGTCCTCTGCAGGGCTGTACGGTGCTTGGATCGTTTCTTGAAATCGGGAACTTGGGGAAGCTGCGAGCTCTTGGCGAGCGGCGCAGATTTCCAGTGTAACGTGTTCAGTTCCAGAGTTCGCCTCCGTTCCAGGAACGGGTGGAAAACCCAGGACCGTAGATCCCTGCTTCCCTCATTCAGCCAGTCACAAATTCGCTCTCCTCTCACCTGCCGTTCTCTTCCACGTCACGTTCCTGAAATTCACTCTGCTGGAATGTTATATCTGTGTGGTATTCAACTTAAATAAGGCAACTGCGTGTAGGAGCGCTGCCGCTCTACTACGCAAGAGTCATAGACTGAAGCATTTCAGACTCGCTGAGCTAAAAGATTAAAAAAAAAATAAATAAATAGAATTCTACAATTATGTAACAAAGAAAAGAAGGTTTAGATCGTGACCCTTAGTTCGGGTTTGCTTTGCGTAGAAATATTGACCTCGTTGAAAGCAACGTTTCTCCTTGTCTTCCAGAGAGTCCGGCTGACCTCAACAACAAAGGCAACCTCCTGGTGCACTTTCTGTCCAGGCCTGATCTCGATTTCCCCGTCCCGAAGACGTCAAGTAAACGACCCCTTTATAACTCTGAGCGTGGCCTGCAATGCATGCGGTTCCCCACGTGGACCTTGCCTTTCTCCCTGTCCCTGTCCCTGTGGGGGAAGCTCCCCTGAACGCAGCAAGATGCACGTCTCCTGGGTTGCGCTTCTTCTCGGTGTCTTTGCGAAGGAGAGTCTGTGCCTCTTATTGCTTTTCCTCTCACGTACGGTACGCGCCTCGTGGGGCCCTGCGTTGGAAAGCTGCCCTCTTACCCCCCTTCAGTCGGCTGGCTGGAAACTTTCCGACGGGAGCGGCCTCCGGTATGCGGCAGCCCTGAGACCGGGCACCGTCCCTCGGCTGTGTTTCGGTTAACCTCTCGCTGCTCTCCATGAATTCTCATTCTCGCGAACAAGAGCTTCATTCTCAGTCTGTTATTCTCAGAATAGTGGGGAAATTGTCTGGTCCGTCTCCTAGTTCGACACGCTGAAGGAGAAAGCAAGCGCATCGTGAAATGTTAGGAGGCACCTCGGCACAATCGACAGCAAGCACAACGTATGAGCAATTAGCCGAAAAATCGGGTGTCGCAAAGTTGACCTTGTCGTCTACTATCCTTTTCCTTCTCCCTTTTTGGCTCCTGCCTGTTAACTCTAAGCTCAGCAAAGGAGACCTCAACGGAATCTTCGTAAGCTTTAGCTTCCTGTCCCAATTCGATGATTACTGACCGCTCTCTTTGACTGCTAAAATATATTTTTTAATCGATTTTACGTGATCATGAAAGCAAATACAGCTGACCCTTGAACAACACGGGTTTGAACTGCGCGAGTCCACTTATACACGGATGTTTTTCAAAAAAATGTATTGGAAAATCTTTTGGAGATTTGCGACAATTTGAAAAAACTCGCAGCGAACGGCGAGAAATTTCGAGAAATATCGAAAAAACTAAGAAAAAGTTAGGTATGTCACGAATGGATAAAATATACGTCGATACTTGCCTATTTTATCATTTACTACAATAAAATATACACGTAATACGTATAACATCTACAGTGTTTTGTATCATATAAGACAATATTGATGTAGTAACTGAGAGGCAGACGATTCATTTTGTAAACAGACGACAAAAACTTACGGTATCGATAAATACGGTACGGTACTGTAGATGTATTTTCCTTAATTGGTTTTTCTTGATAACATCTTCTTTTCTCTAGCTTACTTTATTGTAAAAATACAGTGTATAATACGTATACAAAGTAAGTGTTAATCGACTGTTTCTGTCATCGGTAAGGCTTCCGCTCAACAGTAGGCTATTAGTAGTTAAGTCTTTGGGAAGTCAAAAGTTATAGGCAGGTTTTCGACTCCGCGGGGGGTCGGTGCCCCAACCCCTGTGTTGTTCAAGGGTCAACTGTATATAATATTCATTTAATCTGAATAGTTTAAGGAGTGCCACATCTGGGCCAAGTGGCGTTATTTACGAGAGACGCACTCGGTCATCAGAAGAGAGCGGTAAGAATAGAATTCTTATAAGAAGACTCATTTCTTATTTGGGCATCGTGCAAGGAAACGTTGTGTGTGGAAAAATACTGGGAAGCGTATGCCAAAATTCATATCCTATCCAGAATGTGTGTATGCACTATATGCACTGCTTGTGTGTGCTGTGTGTTGCAAATATGGAAATTACTGTCTCTCTATTAAAGGTAAATGTCCAGAAGTGATTCAAAATCCTTCCTGGGGAAAAAGAAAAAACATTTTTTTGTAAATAATTACTGAAGAACTATGCCTTATCTCTGACTGAATGTACTGCGGTTTGTCTGTGAAAGTGCTGAGAAGCCGGTGGGACCGTCTGACTTTGGAGGTCGGTAGGTCAGGGGTGGTAGGTTGGCGAGGCATCCTTCAGCAGTCATGGTGTTGGTACGGTGTTGTGTCACTTAAATACATAACCTTTTGCAACTGCTCTATGTTGTGAACTGTACAATGTTAGTGTTTCAAATGGAACTTCTGACTGCAAGCTACACTACACTGTATATAAATAGGTGTTGGCTGTATTTAATAAGTATTTAATAATGTCTATGACTGTTACCTTTTTTGCCTCTTTAAATAGCTATGATACCGTAATGTACTCTGGTTAACATTGGAAAATATTTCGGGTGGACTTACATGCAATGAGGTTTATATGCACTTTGATTTTTCAGGGAGATTGCTTTAAAGTATTTCAAATGTTAAATACATCAATTTCATGTGCTGCTGTACCACTTCACTGTTTACATTGACATAGAATTATTAAATTTATTATTTATATAGTGTTCAAAGTATGGATTGATTGAGTTGGGGATATGGGCAATATTGGGGAATACTCACCGTATTGTTTTGTAAAATCTTGTAACCATAATAGTAACATATGTTGAAAATATGAAGCATGCACATTACACACGACAGATACTGTGTTGCAGAATAATTTACTACAACCGGAATAACTTTTTTATCAATTTACTCAACTGCCAGCCATAGGAAGCACTTTCCCAGGGAACACTTTTAAAAGGATCACCTCTCTTAACAAAACATTAAACGGTGAATATTAAATTATGTCAGCTGATGGAACATTAATATTTTACCGTCGCGAGCTGCCGGCTCTTGCTCCAGTCTCCTCCTTTTCTAAGCTCCCTTGGTCTTGCCAAGCTCGGAATGCTAGCACGTTTGATTGAGAGCCGCTGCATGTCGGATTTAACGCTCCTCCAGCAGACACACGCTTCACTAACGCCGTCGCGAGAAGCGCCGTCGGGGCCGCGCTCCCGGAGCTCGGGCGTCTCTCCTCATGTTCTCGTGTCCCCCTCAGATCAGCGCTGTCAACACGACAAGTCCGTTTTCTGTCGCATGGAGGTGCTGAGCAGATACTGCTCCCTTGCGGGCTACAAGCGGATGTGCTGCAAGAGCTGCGCGGAAGGCGACCGCGTCGCCGGTGGCGCGCCCACCGGCTCCACCGCGACAACCCCGAACCCGAGCCCGACCCCTACCGTCCCCGCCCCTCCGACTCCAAACGGGCAAACCTCGGTCCCCGGCACGGTCAGCGTAGGTTACGTGACATCCCCCACCGAAGGCCCCGAGCAAGACACCGCCACAGTCCTCAGCTACGCAACCGCGACGGGTTCTTCGCAGCCCGTCTCCGACGCGACTCGCGGACACCCCGACGCTCTCGGCCCGACCCCCCTCTCAAGGAGCGGCACCGTTCCTGGGACGGCCCGCATCACCGAAGGCGCGTTCGGCCCCGCCGCCACAACGTCTCCCGAAGAGCCGCCGGGTCTCAGCCCCAGTCCCTCAGGTGCACTCGGTGCGGATGGGCTCCGGCCCCAGCTCACCGTGCCCCCACCCACAGCGAGGAGCGAAAGAGATGCTGGAGAACCCGCGGGAGAAACCAACTCCATCGATGTGCCGCACTGGACGCTAAGCGTGGACAGAAACTTCTCCCAGAACTACCTCAGCAGGAGAAGGACTCAGAACTCATTTGTTCAGAAGATCTTAGCGGAAAAAAGGAGGCAAAGCGCCCTCCTCAGAAGAAGAAAGATAAAGGCAGGCATCTGAGGTGCATTTTCTCTTATAGAGATGGATCTTCTTAGACTGTCGTCGCTTTACCACGTACGGTTTGCTCAGTGGCGCCGTGCCAAACACTGGAAACAAGGTATGGAACGTGTTCCTTCTCGCTAGTGTTGTGACGTCTTTGTGGGGTGGGGTGGGGTGGGGGGCATGCAGGGGGAGTGCAGCTACACATCCCTGCTTCAGGGACATCACTACAAACACATTCTTACAAAATTTCATGCTTCAAACAGCAAACAATTTTACGTTCTTACAGTGAAGAGCAACATCATCACAAGTGTCCCTTTTCCTCCACTTCAAATGATCTTCATCATCTACTATATACATCTATATACAGTAATACTACAGTATATATAAAATATAATACATTGCAGTATTGCTGCTATGAAGTAAATAATCAGTAAAAATGGCAAATTAATACTTAATGAAATTCGGTACAATAAGCAACGAAAGAAGTGATGCTAAATTGCCCGTAGTCTGTGTGTGTGTGTGTGTGTGTGTGTGTGTGTGTGTGTGTGTGTGTGTGTGTGTGGCCACCCTGTGATGGACTGATGTCCCATCCAGGATGTACCAGTGCTTCCTGGATAGGCTCCCGTTCACCACGACCCTGCTCAGGACAAGTAGTTACTGAAAATGGATGGATGGATAGGTGGATGGATATTGATACAATTGGGCAATGCCAAAAATGATGCATGTACGAACGCACCCCCGCACCCCCCGCACCCCCCACCAGACATTTACAACCTGGAACCTTGTTTACAGATACTGTGGCTGGAGTCATGAAGTTGTACCAACAGTCTGTGCATCTTAAACCATTATTGCAAATGTTGTCACAATAATGCTCTGTTAATTATACAAGATCTTTTCATTCATTTTTCTTTGCACATTGTAAAAAAAAGAAAACATAAATTTAAAAAAAAATGCTAATTTTTTGGAACAAATTGTTACTCCCTTTACCATTTTTCCGCACTTTGCAACAGCTATATAACTCCTCTAAATCGCTGTACATATAACTTTCATATATATTTATTAAATAGTTTATCTGGCATTCCGGCTTTTGTGTGCATTAATATTTTAAGCGATGCATTTTTAATTGTTTCATTATTACAGTGGAGTAAATACGAAAGGATTATTGTTGCGCATTTGTCATTAATATCCCTGGCAGTAATGCAATTCGACGTACTCTGCTCATCTCAGCAAGAGCTGCGTTTCATAAATGTTGCGCTGCTTCTCACAAGCTTGTGCAAACACTGCGAAAGACCACACTGGACTGGGCCTTCACAGCCTCTCCCTGGGGGGTCGCCTTGCTGTAACACAAAGGGCCGCCCCGGGCCTCGTCGTGCGGAAAGAAACGCGGTTAAACGTCGCAGCGAGAGCGCTCGTCTTTCCTACGACTCGTTTCCGCCTGAAGAATTTACCCTTTCCCGCCTGTACCGGAGTCACACGAGAGGGTTTGTGGTTAAACACAAGTCCACAGCGGTTTCGCCTCGGCGCTGCCAAGCGGCTGACAGAGAGCGTTTCCTCATCCCGTCTCCTCGCAGCACCCGAGTCTTCCTTGGACGACACGGCGAGGAGCTTCAAATATGAGGTAAACGTCTTGCTTGTGGTTCATAAAGGACTAAAGGTTTCTTCCACACGTCTTGTTTTAATGCTCTCACTGTGCTGAATACTGGTAAATGGTGAATGTGTCTGAGTGACAGAGAGAGTGTGTGTGTGTGTGTGTCTGGGCGCTCTGGTTTCCTCCCACAGTCCGAAGAAATGCTGTTCAGGTTCACCCACAGTGTGTGAGTGACAGAGAGAAAGAGTTTGTTCCACTGATGTATGGACGAGTGACCCAGTGTAAGTAGTGTATCTAGCAGTGTAAGTCACCGCGGTGAATAAGGTGTGTGGGCTGGTAACACCGTAGAGTTCATTCAAAGTCGCTTTGGAGAAAAGCTTCTGCTAAGTTAATAATAATAATAATAATAACACTGGTTTTGTCCCCTGGAAGAAATGCCTCTTTTCAATGTATTTTTGCACACTGAATTCAAATATGTTTTCAGAATTTCTCCATCACCCATAGTTTTTATGTACCAGTATATTTACATGTCGTACCGTATGGTATATTGGTACCGGTACTATATGGGGTATTTGAAACAAAAAGTTTGCAAAACACACCAATTTTCATTATGTGTGAAGTGCAATAGCTTATTTTTGAAAGCACAAGCCTACACAGGTGAGTCACCAGGGGAAAGATTTTACCAAGACATTCTGGATGTGGAAAAATGGTACCAAGGCAAGTCGAGTCCCAATAAGTCGGCAGACTATTGCTGGACACTGAAGAGGGATGTTCCTGAGGCCAAATACAGCCGAAAAACCTCCACTCGTATGTTTTACAAGTAAGTTTGTACATATTTTAGCTGTAATAACAGCCTTATTTATGAATAAGTAATATCCTTTTTTTTCAAAATTTAATTGCTTTGTCATTTTTAAACCCTACCTGATAGAAAAAAAATTGAAAACATTTGAATTCAGTGTAAAAAGTACTATAAAGAACACCTATTTCAGTTTCTGGGAGAAAAAAAAGTTAAAATTTTGTTGGCCAGTGTGAGAATAATTTCCAGAAAACTAGCGTATCGTGGATGCTGGGGGGTGACGAGGACAACGTTGCAAATGTTTGAAGTGTTATGCAGCCTCCCTGTGTTCAGGGATTCGGTAAATAAACCTTGAAATAGGGGAAAAACAAACGCGGCAAAAACGTGTATCAGGGATAAGTACACAGTTTATTCTTACAGGGCGTTTTTTTTTTTTTTTTTTCTGTTGGATGTACAGAGCTGCTCGAAAGTGTGTGAAGCCCTCGCGCCCCTTAGTTTTACCGCAAAATGGTTATTTAACGAGAACCTTCTCGTGTGACATAATAGGTGTGTAATGAAGAATCCCATATGTTGCTTTGTCCCGTGTTTAGTAGAAACACACAAATAGCGCAGGTGTAAAAATAAGTGAAGCCCAAGTTGCCTTGATTAAACCAAGTAAGTAACTAGAATCATGGATGTAAATCATAATTATTTATTAATTTTTTTCACGTTTATTTTAAGATGTAATATTTAGATTTTATTTGTTCATTTGCATATTTTCTACTGGAATAATGACCTTCCCTATGGGGTTCACACACTTTAAACAGCATGGTGTGTGTGTCTCTGACTCGCTGCGCTATCAAAATGAAGGCGATGCAATCAGGCAGCGGAAGGCGCTGGAAAAGTGTCGCCACCAGACAAAAGAAAGCAAGATCTGCGGAGCTTCGGATGACGTTTGAGAATGGATCCTCTCCGGGCTTGGAGCTCAAGGCATCGGCGGTGCGTTCACCGCGTACAGAGAAGGGCCCCGGACAGCGGCGGCGCAGTGGGAACTGGTTTTGTTTGCGGCGCAATTTTGTCCGTTTTCTGATTTTTTTTCTTTTTTTAATGTAATTTTTTTCTTTTTTTGTGCTAAGGTCTTCCTAACCTGACTGGATCAATTACTACACCTTTTTTACTGAAATGTTTAGAGATTGCACTTATATGCAACAATATTGATTTATTTAGCCAGACAATTAATCTCCATTATCTGCACAACAATTAAGCATCAGCTATGTTAAGGTTAGGGGTTACAGTTTGGGTTAGGGGTTAGGGTTAGGGTTGGGGTTAAGGTTTGAGTTAGGGGTTAAGGTTAGGGTTAGGGTTCGGGTGAGGGGTTAGGGTTTGCGTTTTGGTTAGGGTTAGGGTTAAGGTTAGGGTCCCCCTGCCCAGGACATGTCCACTACTATTTTCTCCTTCAATTCCTCAGTCCTGAATCTTGCCTTTGCCTTCCTGATCCATTCAGACAAATGTGTATCCCACCCACCCTCATAAAAATCCACTTTAGCCCCTCTTAGCTGCCTCCTTCCAGTTCTCAACAATCGAAAGCTTTTCATCTCCTTCTTTTTCATAAATGCACTTAAATGGCTCATTTTATGGATTCCTCATGATCAGATCCTCCACATCTACTGCTGTTGTCCACCGTTCAAACTGCAGGTGTAATTCCACGGAAAGGAGTTGTGTTTGTGGCGGTTCCGTAAAAAGACGGAATAAAATTTCCAAAAAAAGAGAGAAAGAGCAGGCACCCATCTGCTGACCTTTCAGGTATTAACTTATGTAATGTCCATCATTTGCTCCCATGTTGGTACCATCGTGACATTTCCAAATCGCATGACTTCTTTTCCCATGTGTTGTGTCTCTGACTATAGCAATGCAAAAGGACACCTTTACTGAGAGTCTGGCACAAATTGTCTTCCTTTGACTAACCAGTTAACTTACAAAATGCTGAGTTCTACATGTGGCAAACTCATCTTTTACATTTACTTATTTAGCAGGTGCTTTTCTCACAGCGCCTGGTTGGTGTGAGAGGACCTGAGTTCGATCCCCACTCAATCTGTGTGGAGTCTGCCTGTTCTCCCCATGTCTGTGTGGGTTTCCTCTGGGTGCTCTGGTTTCCTCCCACAGTGCAAAGACATGCTGTTCAGGTTCACCCACAGTGTGTGAGTGACACAGAGAGAGTGTGTTCCACTGATGTATGGATGAGTGACCCAGTGTAAGTAGTGTATCTAGCAGTGTAAGTCACCGCGGTGAATAAGGAGTGTGTGCTGATGATGCTACATAGAGTTCATTGGAAGTCACTTTGGAAAAAAGTGTCTGCTAAATAAATGTAAAACCCTGATTGGTACTACTATTATTATATGTGATTACATAAGAAGTCAGAGCAGTTGCTAATTGTTCACAGTAACCTGCTGTAATTCCTGCAAGATATCAAGATCAAACATGTGTTTCCAAATAATCATCACACAGTGCATGCACTTCCAACATTTTGACTTTGTTGGCTGTTTTATGAGCTTCATCTACACACACACTCTGAACCACTTGTCCTATATGGGGTCACAGCGAGCCAGAGCCTAATCCAGCAGCACATGGCATAAGGCTGGAGGGGACACACCTAGGACAGGATGCCAGTCCGTCACAAGGCACCCTAAGCGGGACGTGAACCCCAGACCCACCAGAGAGCAGGACCCAGCCCAACCCACTGTGCTACCACACGCTTACTTCAGCCAGCTAATTAAATTTCACCATAGCTACTGTCCGTCAGAGCGAAGCAAAAATCCGAACGCTCTCGTTTTAACGTGCAATGTACGTCAGGCGTTACGTAACCTACGGTCACGTGAGTTCTAAGGAGGGCGCCGCGACATGAAGCGAACGCGTCGTTCACAAATTATATTACCCATCAGGCCCGGTGTGGTATGTGGCCTGAATAAACACATCTGTTGTTTGTGGATCATAAGAGCTTCATCTGATGCTCAGCAGTCCTGTGACTACAGTGTAGCCCAGTCACAGTCCAACAAGGACGTTCAGCAGCATAAATCACACCAAGAGGTAATCCAGGAGAACCTCATTTGAAATACAACCACGATTATACTGTATTTAGTTGACTTATTCTGAAATAAAAATTTTTGAGAGTTCATTGCGTTTGCATGTAGACTTGCATGCCGAGGACGTTCACGCAACCAGCGTTCTGTCGTTGTACAAGTCCTTTGACCTCTGTCTCCATCTTCTGCTGCTCACAAGGTAGGCAGTCATCTTGGCCCTGTCTTCTCTCGAAGTTGTGGCTTCCCTGTCCTCTCCGTCCCTCTGCTTCATGTTTCTGACCATTTCTCCACCGCTACCACCCCCCTCCTGCCTCTGTGCCCCGTCATATCCCACCATCATTTAAAATCTCTCCTGCTCCTTCTCCTTCTCCTCTACTGTACTAACCTCCCTTCAATCACAGGTGTCCACACATGATGCCACCAATCTCTTCCTTTTCAACCCTATTTTTTCCTAGACTCTCTCAGCTCTCTGACTTCCAGAGCAGCATTTTCCAAGACCAGCATCTTCTTCTTGCTGTTGACTCTCACACATTCTCCCATCACTGCTCCTATTGTAGCTCTTCTCCTCTTTTTCCTCTGCAGCTACAGAAATCTCCTGTACTGCTTTCTGCCTCTCAGACATCACTGCTCAAACTCTCCAGAACTGAGACCTTCACCTCTCAAACTGGACAACTGGTTTATTTCGCCTGCTTTGTCAGTTAAGAGCCTGGGAGTAATGATCTACTCACGTTTCTTCTGCTCTCAGCATACTGACAAAATAACCCAGTCCTACAGATACATCCCACATAACTTAAGACCACCTTTAGTTGCTTCCGGTCCAGGCCGTAGTAATATCCCAACTGAACAACTGCAACTCCTTTCTGGCCTCCTGGCCTCCTCCATCAAACATCTCCAGCTGATCAGAATGCAGCTGTACAAGTTGTGCTTGATCCTTCATAGCATTTTCATGTATCTCTTCTCCTTGTTTCTCCACTGACTGCCTCTGGCGTCCCATATCAAGTTTAAGATTCTCGAGGACATTGGAAACATATGGAATTTGTCAAAATTTTGGTTGCGGCCAAGACCACCACCGATCTGCTCCCCAGTACCTACAGGACACGATCACTCACAACACCCTAAAGATACTGCTATATCCTCCTCCACCTCTGGCTGCTTGATGGTCCAGAGCACAAAAGGGCCAAAACCAAAAGGCCAAAAACTTCTCTGTTCTGGATGAACCAATGGGGTAGAATGGCCTTCCTCACTTCCTCAGAACTGCTGAATCCCTCTCAATGTTCAAGAAGGGTCTCGACACACTTCTATCAGACTCACTTCTCTCCTATCAACGCCATGAATTAACATTACATCATTTCTCACAATTCCCGTTAAATTTCCTTTCATTTCTCTATGCTGCACTTCATGTAGCGTTATTGTTAACATTAAGAGTCTCAAACATGTCAAAAATCCGTTTGAAAATATTGTTCTGTGTCAATTCTAGGTCTGTGTGTCAGCTGTACGTCGGGGTGGAAGAAGTCTTCTCCATGCAGTCGGGATGCAAAATGCATTGGGTTACGACCTTATCAGCTTCCATCACTCTTTTTGTCTCAGCCACGATGGAACTCCAAGATGGGACACTTTTAACATTTTCTTTTGAAAGACCATCAACCGGTTCTAGAGATCAGTCTCCCTGGGGTCTGGCTCGACTACAAATGCCTGCTGTGCTTTAATTAAAACCCATAATTAAAGGCTGGAGAGCAGCACAAGGCAACAGGCAGTTTATATTTCAGCAGCAGACAACATCTCAGTGGTCTTTCCGTTGCTCCACTCCATCGCCTCACGGCAAAGGTTGCTCCGGCGGAAAGAATGCGAAGGGTTCGAACTCGGCTTCTTAGAAAGGCGTGACATTCCATGAGAGATTCTTTATTAGGTGGCTGAATTAAAATGGCTAAGATCCAAGAGGAGCTGGAAGGGGGTGGTTGGAGAAACACTGCTCGCTTATGGGAAGTGCAGATCGAGTTATTGGGATGGACGAGACGGTGTTACAAGACACGTCATTTTTTGGACACATTCTTCCTCGTTGTTCCCAGACCAGACCATGCATCAATGACCAGTGATCATGTATATGAACTGTTTCTGTAATAATTATGTGGGAGATGTATTTACATGTAAGAATCGCTCTCTCTCCTACTACTGTTGACTTCACTAATAACCAATAAACATTTCTTGTTGCAGACAAAACCGTGCAACGTACAGCAATCAAGACTCCGAGTGAAACATTGTGAAAAGTTGGATTTCTGGATTTTTACTGTTTTAATATTGACATTTAAGGTCTTCTGTGTACATTTACTCACTGAGCTGATGCTTTTCTGAAAAGCAACTGACAAGTAAGGGGGCAAGTTGGGTGGCACAGCGAGTAACGCTGCTGTCTCACACTTCCTGTGGTGATGTTGGAGGACATGGGTTTGATCCCTGCTCAGTCTGTGTGGAGTTTGTATGTTCTTCCCATGTCTGTGTGGGTTTCCCCTGGGTGCTCTGGTTTCCTCCCACAGTCCAAAGACATGCTGTTCAGGTTCACCCATAGTGTGTGTGTGTGTGTGTGTGTGTGTGTGTGTTCCACTGATGTATGAATGAGTGACCCATTGTAAGTAGTGTATCTAGTGGTGTAAGTCACCGTGGTGAATAAGGTGTGTGGGCTGATAATACTACAGAGAGTTCATTAGAAGTCACTTTGGGGAGAAGTGCCTTGTAAATAAATATAAGTATTTATACAGCTGGATAACTTTCTTGCTCGGGGCACTTTAGGGAAAGTACTTGGCATCGTGTGCTAAAGCTGGGATTCAAACCTGCAACCTTTGGCTCTAAAGGCAGCTGCTCTAATCACTACATTAGCAACTGCCCTGTCATGCATAACTCTTTTCAGATGTTGTTCCGCAGAATATAACAGGGAAAGTATCAAACATCTCCCTTTCCTTTTGTTATCGTCTACCATTTTTTAACTACTTGAACATGATGTTTCATTACAGAGTAAAAGTACAATAACTGAAACACGCAGTCCTAACCGTACGCATCACTAAACATCCAAAGTTCAACCACCACCTCTACAGTGAGGTCTTCAAAATGTCCCATCACAAGACCAGCTTTCTCAGCTTTGTTCAAGCTGTAAAACGTTCTGACATTTTCATTCTCATGAAAGTTGACTTTCTTGGCCCCTACTTTATATTGCCTTCACAACGCAAAAGCAGAAAGACAAACTTCGCCTAATAAACAGTAAAGGAAACAATGACCTGCAGCGAAACTGAGTATTTATGGGTTAACAATACTTTGGGGAAAAGGTATGAGACGGCAATTTGTGGTGCCCCTCTAGGGCTCTGCTTCTGGCACCGCTCCACCGCGACTCGTCCTGCCTCCCGGGTGTCCTGGGTGTCCTGGGTGTCCTGGGAAGGCTATAAATGACAGAGTGAACTGACTTGCGCAGACACACCTCTTGCAAAGCGTGGCGAGCCACTCCAGCTGGCTTCTGCCCAGATCCTCCCCGACTCGCTGCCTTCCGAGACAAGGACCTGGACTTGCACTGCTCCAGCCCTGAGTTCCAGGGACTGTCTTGAATCAAGAACAACTCTGCAGCTACTGGTAGGAATGGATTCTCTTGTTAAAATATAATAAATGCACCCATATGTAGTTTTTTTCACATGCTGCCTTTCACACCTGCTGGGAGATGCAATAGTAACAGTTGAGGTAAAACGAATGTTTGTCCACATAAACACAGTTTGAACATTTGTTGTTTTACATGGAAGTCTTTCCCATTTGAGGATGTGATGTTGCTCACAGGTATAATAGCAGACCGAGGGGTGACACGGTACAGTGGCACAGCGCTTGTGGTTGTGTGAAAGGACATGGGTTCAAACCCCACTCAGTCTGTGTGGTGTTTGCATGTTCTCCCTGTATCTGCTCTGGTTTCCTCCCACAGTGCAAAGACATGCTGTTCAGTTTCCCTCATTGTGTGTGTGTGTGTGTGTGTGTGTGTGTTTGTGTGTGTGTTCCACTGATGTATGGATGAGTGACCCAGTGTAAGTAATGTATCTAGCAGTGTAAGTCACCATGGTGAATAAGGTGTGTGGGCTCATAACACTACATAAAGTTCATTGCAAGTTGCTTTGGAGTAAAGTGTCTGCTAAATAAATTGTGAATTTCTCTTTGGTGCAGCGTCACAATTAAATAAAAGTTTAAAGTCTTGATCTCGTGGTACAAAGTCTACCGCACCAGTGTAAGTCTATGCAGCAGTGTCAGCTCAGCTGTGTCTACAAACTTAGCTGTCAAAGGTAAGCGAAAACACTTGCGCTAAGAAGCATGGTGTGTGTATCTCCGCTGAGGGCGAGCTGCCAAAGAGGAGGTATCTGAGAGTGTCTGCAGATGGCCGGTGGAAGAGGAGAAACATCTCAGAGCCCTTTTCTCATATTCCTAGGCTGTTAGCAGCTAAGGACACATACGCATAGCAATCCCTATTTACCATGGACCATTGAGCTGTATATGACATGTTCTTGCGTGGTCTTCCCTGACAGACATGTACCCCTGGTCTACAGTGCTGGCCGTGAGAGGTTTGCCCACTATACAGGAGAGATATGAGGAGCAGGTGGAGAACACGAACCAGCTCAACAGTCTCACCAACCCGAGCAAGGTTCGAAGAGAGGTCTACACCACTGAGGACTACTTGCAGTCTATCTGTCAACTGGCTTCCCCCACCTTCACCGTGCCTGAGCTTCGCATCCTGACCCTAAAACCACTGGACCCGTTGAAGCGAAACCCGTGGCTGCCCCGTGTCCCCAGGTCTCCTCGACTAAAGGACCGTGCCGTGGAAAAAAAATGGACATCAAGATGATACAAACATGCTCTTGAACACAAGCGAGCCAGAAATCTCAAATGTCGACTCTGAACAGAGTGAGAGTGCTGCCAGTCCCCTGGAGTACATCTACAGAAACGATGATGTTCTCCTCTCCATCTCCCAGGATCATCAGTGTTCGGGCAGAGGCGAGGAGCCTAGCAGGTGTCCACGGTGTGTCCGGGGAACCTGCTCCCCATCCAGCGTGCCAAACCTCTGGTCCCTACATAGTGGCTCTTTAACGAACGACCTCTCGAGTGCCCGTTTGCAGCAACAGCCACTCCCAGCACAACAGCAGGAGCCCCTCAAAAACAAACAACCCTCCCTGAGATCCCACGGTGAGACAGATGGTTCTACAGGCAGTCGGAGGGAGATGTTCGGTGCCCGTGTGGACAAAAACTCCGCGATCTCCCGCTGGACTGAAGGCTGCACCAGTGCATGGAAGGAGGCAAGGGTCCAAGCCTGCGTGCTGCCTGCTATTGCAGAAGTATGAACACTCCCAAATACACAAACACACACCAGGCTCTTCAACTCTGTTCTCTCATCACCGAGAGATTCTTTTACACTACTGGACACGAGCAGCACAGTGGCACAGCAAGTAATGCTGCTGTCTCACAGCACCTGAATGGTGCGAGAGGATGTGGGTTTGATCCCTACTCAGTCTGTGTAGAGTTTGCATGTTTTCCCTGTGTCTGTGTGGGTTTCCTTGGAGTGCTCTGGTTTCCTCCCACACTCCAGAGACATGCTGTTCAGGTTCCTCCATAGTGTGTGAGTGACAGAGAGAGTGTGTGTGTTCCGCTGATGTATGGATGAGTGACCCAGTGTAAGTAGTGTATCTAGCAGCGTAAGTCACCGTGGTAAATAAGGTGTGTGGACTGATAACACTACACAGAATTCATCTGAAGTTGCTTTGGACAGAAGTGTCTGCTAAATAAATAAATGTGAAAACAGTCAGATATGTATTTGATTTTAAAATATATGATAGTTGCTAAAGACTTAATGAAAATGTTACCCTTACAGTATGCATGTCTTGTTGGAAGAGTAGAAACCATGGCACAACGTGCCTTGATGTAAAATTTATGTTACTAATATTGTGTGGAGATTTGCATGCAAATACATTACAACACCTGTTTTTCCAGGTGATATATTTTAGCGTTTATTATCTCGCTACTCAAGTCCTAGGTAGCGCTGGTTGAATTTAAGGGACTTTTATTTTTCCAAGCATTGTTTGTATAGGGTTTGTACAGCTTCTGTTGTTTTTCTTGAGAAGAAACGTGTCTTTAAGACTGTTTGCCGACGTTATTTTTTCTGCGAGGTAGGATAGGAAGACATCTTCATTTCTAACGGGGAACAATGACACCCATTCAAGTGTTTCCACAAAAGATGGAGATTTTTGAGCACATGAGTTTGACTGTCATGGACCCAGTGATGATTTCTCAAAAGAAATAGATCAGAGGTGTTTTTCTTAGCAAAAAAAGAACAAACTTAAACAGTTCTGTAGGTCATCTGCTTCTGTTGGTTTTCACCTGCAAACAAGAAAAATTACACAGGGAGAGCACCATTTGAACCTAAAAATAACCCATAGAAAATTCTGCCTGAGTTATGACACCGAATCACATTTATTTGTCTTAGTAGTTTCAACAAACTTGATTAGTTCTTCACTTATGATATGATATATAATTATTTATTATGGTTTTGTTTCTGTTTCTATGGCTCCTGGAATGAGGCATGACCAAATATGACTGAGAATCATTATTTATGTTCATAAGGGCAAAAACTGTGTGACTTTTTACAACAAACTTTTGTGTAAACTTTGACATATATGAAGGGCAGACCATTGATGTTCCCCTAATTTTAAATTAATAAAATGTTTTTGCACGGCATACCTGTGTTTATTCAACATAGCTCTTCCATTTTACACCCACACGGTGTTCAGTTACTTGGAATGATACATAACGCAAGTAACAGGGGGGTTATTATGACAGAAACCTACCAGTGCCATAAAAACCCACATGGCAAGGTGAAGGTTTTAGGAAACCCTCTTCAGATCTATGAAAATTGTCAAAGCAAAATAAACATAGGACATATGAAGAAATATTGCAAAACACTCTGAGGAACAAATTCACCAAATGCAGTAAACATCCACTATCTGACTTTCTATTGCCTTTTTATTATTTTTTTTTTCCTATTCTAATATATTTCTAGATCATTATATTTTTATCTTACCATTATATTTTTGTCTTACTTCATTTTTTTATCCCATTTTTATCATTACATATTCTTTATGTTTCTGTAGTATGTTTCTAATTTCTTTTATTTGTATTTCCTTATTTTTATTATCTCTGCTATTAGTACGCATCACGGACAGTCGGAAAAGCATTTCACTGAACATCGTATTAAGTATGGTTGTGTATGTGACAAATAAATTTTGAATTTGAATTTACTGAACATATTTGGTGTTTGTGCCCAAAATTTTTGTCTGCATAAATCCATTTCTGCACTTAGTCAGTAATTGCTAGCTGTGTGAATGCTTATAAGAAAATCACACCAGCGGTGCTTTGATTCACATTAAATCAACAACAGAAGAGTAACAAAGCTGCAGCAGTAAATACAGTATGTTACTACAGTAAAGCTTCTAAAGTAATAGTCATACTTTGAAAGTAGGGTTTATATATTTTTGTAACTCAACCAAATGTCTTAAAACACTGAAGTGGATGGAAGTTTGAAAATCTGAAATCCTTTCTGGATGATGTTACGCTATACAGACTATCAACTCTGACATATTTGGCAAAGAAATATATTATACTACAGTGGTCAACACCCAAAGTTCCCTCTGTAAACATTTACTCATTTAGCTGAAGCTTTTCTCCAAAGCAACTTACAATGTTAAGGTTACACATATTTACCCATTTATACAACTGGGTAATTTTAGTGGAGCAATTGAGAGTAGGTACCTTACTCAAGGGTACAACAGCTGGAGGGGAGGCTTGAACCTGCAACCTTTGGGTCTAAAGGAAGTTGTTTTAACCACTATGCTACAGGCCATCCCCCTACAAATGGATGACTTAAGTGTTTAAATTGTCCCACTGGAAAAAAATGACCTTTGATTTGCATAAAAACTCCAGTAAATTCTGGAATATCTGAACAGCCTTCTGGAAGCTATTAGAAAGTGCTACATGATCATACCTGTGACACCTGTGACACCTGTAATAGCTGTGATACCTGTGTATAAATCATAACCTTTTGACCCTGAGCCCTCGCTCTATGTATGAGGACATATTTACTTTTTCTTGGTTTTCTGTCTATCTGTATGATGTATTGACCCTGTGCGGGGTATAAAAATAATTAAGAAAAGAAAAGAAAAGAAACGGAATAGTGGACTTTGGTGATCACACTTCAAGCTGTCCCTGGGTCAGTTTTCTACACACTCTGTAAAAACCATGTTCAATACCGCCCCCTACGGCTACGTTAAGAATAACAGGCGTAAATCTCGCGATACGCGAGAAACTGCGATACCGCTATTGGCCCCGCCTCCCAATCGGCAGTGCTTTTGAAACGGGAAGTCATGGAGAAAGATGGCCGTTGTTTTTCTTTCGCGAACAATAACGGTCCTGGTGTTCGGTTACGACATGTTTTAGTGCCGACAATACGTTGTTAACTAGCTAATGCAGAAGAGGAAGCGGGTGAGCTCATTCTATCAAGTGAGTCAAAGCTTTTATTGATGTTTTAATTAATTTAGAGTGTCGGTAGCTGTTACGTAGACTTTGCTGGTCTCCGCTAGGCGGCTAGGAAGTAGTACCGCTAGCTCCTCCTAAGGCTCCTGTGTTAGCATGCATTGTGAGATTAACACGCGGGTCCAAGTTCTAATGTAAAGTCTGTAAATGGCACTATTTCAGTAGTGTTCCCCTAATGCCGTGGTCGGTAACCCTGAGGAGCTCTCTGCTATGTCGTCGTGGCGGTCCGGTTAGCCCTGTGTGTGTGTCGAATGCGTTCGGGGCCCGCGTTACCCGTCCGTCGTAGCCGGTAACCCGCTGTGCGCGGGGTTGTGTTTCATACTCTGTGTCTGAACGCTGAAGTCACTTGGATAGAAATCAGTTAACAAAACATGAGTGTTTAGTGACGGCAGTATGTCAATAGCGTGTGTAATGCGTATATTTTATATATATAAACTGGGGACAGTTTAAATTTTATCTTTGAGTACATGATGATATTGATAAACAAAACATGAGGAAAAAAAATCAGGGTAACATACTGTGATCATACTGTCTCAAAATCATGGTTGCTACCACTGATATGTTTTTTGGTTCCCTTCCCCTGTACTAAACTTACTTCCCTGGAAGTGAAAACTTCCTTGTCTTTCACATTTCTGCTGAGTTCACTCCCCCCCCCCCCTTCACTTTTAAGGCAGTCCCCAATTTACATTGTTTTACAAAACAAATACATATATAGTCATTTAGCTGCTGCTTTTCTGCAGAGTGACTTACAATAATGTGAAGCTACTTGCGGTAATTTGCCCGTTTACACAGCTGTTTAATTTTACTGGTGTAATTTAGGGTAAGTGCTTTGTTCACTATAACTAGATGTGGGATTCAGATGTGCAGCCCTTGGGTCCAAGGGCAGCAGCTCTAACCACTACACTACCAGCTGCCCAAGTAATTGTTTGAAATGGTATATTGCATAACTGTATGTTTTAAATACCTTGTGAGCCAAAGTTTAATAATCCAAACCATATTTGTCAGATGACTTTTTTTTTTTTTTTTTTTTTTTTTTGAGGAAATAAATACAAAGCCTCATGTGGGTTTCATATGAACTGAATCTGGTTTATCCTGTTTTTGTGCCATCTTACAGGTCTTACAGCTGCTTTCCCCTGGTTTGAACTTCATGCAGAATGCTTAGCCGGTGTCAGCGAGCTCCAGCATCCATGAATCCTTCTAATAACATCAACCTGTGGTGCTGAAATACATCAGTAAGGACAATATTATATAGCTTGACAATTTTCTGTCAAATTTGCAATGTTATGATTAAGGGAGCCTGTGACTCACTTTGGTTATATTTTCTTCTGTTTTCTGCAACGTCTTCACAGGCAAAATTACATCTCATTGGGGTGATACATTATATTCCTTATAGCCTACTGTAGATTGAACTGCTTATCGAGGAAAATGGTTTCCAGACCGGGTGAGATTCCAGGTAAGAAAGGCTGTTGAACCTCCCAGGTGCAGATATACATTTTGTATCAAATCTTTTCTGCATGTTTCTAGTCATTTGCTCATTTCTTTTCTTGAAAGGTATGCAAATGTACAGATTTTTCATGGGAAATGCTTTGTGTTCTCATCACCTAGTTTGTTTTTCTTGTTGACTAGCTAACAAATGCCTGCACCTTGTTTTTATGTATTGTCAGCATATAATGATCTGCTTTTGACAACTAGAAAAAAGAAAACTTCTTAATATGCATTAAGTATGAAGATCCAAAAATTTTATGACTGTTGCGGGGGGGGGGGGGGGTTCTAAGCTACGGATTGATTTCTAAAGGTAAACCCCCAGATGAACAGGGGGGGCATCTCGACCAGGTGTACCAAAGATCAACAACTGTTGTTGACAGAGTACTGAAACTAAACATGGAGTTTGTTTGCTGACAAGTTATGCAAGAGCATACAATATTTGAAGATCTGCCAGTCTGGGAAGAAATGCAGTAAAAGAAGCCAAACCCAGAAATGCCACCACATGTTTGGAACCTCCAGCCCCAAGTAGAGTAGAGTAATAACAGTAGCAGGTTGAGTGACCAGGAGCCAGCGAGGAGAAATGATGACTGCAGTTTGCAGAATGTTGAGATAAGTGGCAGTACAGATGATCATGGCATTCAGCATTACTGCTCACAAATCTGGCACAGAGAAAAAAGGGAGTGTGCTCCTTATGATATGATCTGAAAGCCAGTCAAAATCTGTAAGAGACTGAAGCAACTAAGAAACAGTTTCTGTTCTGAAGAGACTACATAACATCCTTAGAGACTCATGATTCTACTTGGGGTACGGTGGTGCAGAGGATGCCAAAAGTTCAAAGGAGCTAGAAGTCTTCATAGAGTTTTTTTTGGGTTAATTATACATTGCTTGGCAACATACCTCTCTGTCTCATAGCCTGAGACTGGGCTCAGTGCAGTGAGGTAGCAATAGTTAGGGTATTGTTGTAATAAAGTCAACAGAATCAAGACCTCTAGGATGAAATAGAGTGGAGGACACAAAGGATGTGGAGGGTGTAGTATGCAGATGAGCAGGTGGAATCATACTTGTGACATAGTAATCTCATGTGGATGATGACTCATGGATGAGTCAGTCTTAATGGCTTCCAATCAGCACACTACCATGAGACCCTTAGCAAAGATGAGGAAGCTGATCCAGGACTGACCTGAGTTGGAGGATGCACTAAAGATGGCTGGAGTTCTGCCAAAGAGAACTCTGAAGAGATGCAATTGTAGAATAAACTGTAAGAATTGATGATTGGTGGCATGCAGAGCCTCCTGGCATCAAGTTAATAACCCAAGCAGTCAACCTGTTAAATTTGAGGCAAAAATTAAACAAAAGGCAATTAGAAAGACACAAGGCTGATCAGGACTTGGATCAACCCTGGCCAGGGTGTCTAACCAAGGGTGTTGATATTGAAAGAGCCTCACAAGGAGCATGTCATAGTATATATTTTAGAGCAGGAGGCTGACACAGTTTAAACATTTTAGGCTGTTTAATAGATTTTAATAGATTCTACATCTGTGACGTCTGTGTCTGTCCCCAGCTCTTGAATCGGGCACTCCTGAAGGCCTACTAAGTGGGATGTCCCTACCCCTTGGAATGACCCGCCGTGCCCTCAGCTATGATGATGCCCTCGAGGCCCCCATGTCACCCCCTCCATCTGATATCAATGTCAACATCCTGTGGAAGAGGCCCGTCATTCCAGAACGGAAGTTCCAACGCTTGGCTGAGGTGTGACCCACAGTTTGTGATCCTTGTATTCCAGTATCAGCGTAGTTAGTTTTTCTCCCCCCCCCCCCCACCCCCCCTTCCCTGGACGAGTGTGGGTAAGAAAAATGGCCATGGTTGCCCTTTCTCCTCTGAAGAGTTACCTTTATTTTTTATGAATGGTCCTGATTTCAGTTTTACTCAAATTTCTCATTTTTATCTGTAAGACAGACAAAAATATCTCAATATTTGAAAGTTCAGCCAGGTGATAATCTGGTACACAGTTGACAAAAATACCAAGACTACACAATGGAAAAATTCATAAAAATTAAAGAAAGTGTGTAGTTTTTTTTTTTTTTTTCCCCCCCTCTTCTCTCCCCCTTTCTCTCTCTTTGCCCTCATTTAATTGGTTATCTCAAGGCTGCCCCTGTGATAGTCATGGTGGCCCATGTTTTGCACGTATGTGATCTGCGTTTAGGAAGATGAATCTGGAGGCTACCTCACCCATGCCGCTTCCACTGATGCTGCTGCTGCTACAGAGCCTCGCGTCGTCAAGGCCAAAGCTTCATCCATCATCATGAACTCTCTAATGACCAGTACGCATCACACTGGGTGTTTTGTAATTTTTATTTTAGCTTGTAAAGAACCAGTGTGTGACAGAAGTAACTAGCAGTATGTTTAACACAGTAGATTAATGTGTGTAAGGCAGTTGCTCCTCTATCATCTTGCTGAAAGATGAGACCAAGTGGAAAAACCACTTGGTTAATTCAGTGTTGTAATTCTTCTCTCCATATTCGTGCTGCTTGCCCCAGAGCAAACCCAGGAGAGTATGCAGAGGTTTGAGAAGCAGGCTGGGCTCACAGATGCAGGATACACCCCCCACAAGGGACTGGCAGCTGAAGAGGCCCGTTACCACCGGATGGCAGAAAGTCTAAACGTGAGTGTGTGTGCGCAGCTTCTGACTTTAGGAATTCCCAGTCCTGGTCAGCATCAGTGTGTGAAGGTTGTAAATGTTTCCCGGTGTGGTTTGTAAACTGTCTCACGAGGGGAAAGTGCCTGCATGATGCTGTGAGATGTCATACTTCTTCGCCTGTGACTCCTAGAAGGAAAATGTTTACTTTTGAATGATTGCCTTTGGCTTTCCCTTTATCTATGCACTAACTCGTAGTAATTTTCTGAACTATTATATAAAAATATTGTTTGCAGAATGTTATATTACTTGTACAAAGATGAATACTGGTACCAAGCCTAATCTCTGCTTAGTAATTTTTATTTTTTTTAAACTACACTGCAGAGATTGTTCTGTGTTTACAGAAGCTGAAGATTCAGGAGCCAAAGGATGATAAGCAAACTTCCTCAGCACAGTCAACCCCAAATACTACCCCCCAGTCGTCCCCCAAACAGAAGCGCAGGTATGAAGTGGACAGCTTATATTACCGAACTACAACAGCTCATCTACCCCACCGGAGTAAATGAGATGAGCCACACTTATGGCATATGTGAATTTATCCTCCTAATTCAATATTTAACTGCAAAGAAATCTGAATATACGCATCTCAAACATTTCTGCAGGTTCAGAAGAAAACAGGAAATTCACACTTTTGACAGTTCTTCCGAATTAGATTTTAACTGTTATTGATTTGATATAGGCATTAGTGGACATAATCACTAGGACCATTGTTTGGAAATTTTTTTTTTTTTTTTTTTTTTTTTTAAAATAGCAGTTTTTACTCAGTAAATTTTACTTAGCTGCATTATAAGCTCTTCACATGCAGGTCGTTAAAATGATTATCGGGCAAATTCACACCTGCCTTTTTTTTTTTTTTTTTAAATCTTATTTGTAAAATTCTTACTACTAGAACATTTCTGTTCTAAATTTTAAATATAGGGATTTTCCTAGAAATCCATGACATTCTCCCACTTATTGTTTTTGCCTTCTCAAAATTTCAGTAGTATGGAAGTTTTAAAGGAATGATGTTTATGTATCAGTGTTGACATTTGTTATGGTCTCTATGGCAGGGGTTGGTTCAGCCAAGGCTCCACTGCCTCTATCACTAGTTCTGAGTTTGGCAGTGCCAACACCAGCGTAGATTTGAGTGGAATTGAAAGCGGAGGTGCTGTTGAACGCTGGAGTGTATTTGGACCCCGGCCTGTCGTTCAGAAGTCCACCACCGACCCAGGTACGGACTCCTCAACCACAGGTAAATGCGATTGTCAAGAAGTTGCAAAATGGGGAGGGAGAGGTGTAGTATTCAGCCTAACTTTGGGTTAAAATATTTTGCAGAGCTGTTGCTGAGGTTGTGTAGAAACTGCTTCTTGAATGTTCTGAGTTATGCCCACATTCCTTTAGCTGCTGTCTCCGTTGTCAATGCAGGAGGTTTTGCACTGCAGTCTTACCGAGGTGCCCAGAAACCCACACCCATGGAAGTGATGAAGGCTCAAGCCACCCGCATGGCTGAAGACCCCACCAACCTCAAAGCCCCAAAGATGGAGATCCCCAGTATGGAGAGCAAGAGACCGGCATCCCGCTCTCACAAGCTCAAGCCCAGAGATATGAATGTTCTCACTCCTTCTGGCTTCTGAATCCACCCCCAATCTCCATTTGCCTTTCAGAGTTTACTTTCCTTGTAGCTGAGTCCTGCTTTCAAATTAGAGATCTGAAGCATTTCCTGTGTTATCCCTCTACAAATACTACATCCATGCTTCAATGCACCCAAGAATACAAATAAAAGTGAAAGTGTGACTCCTCTTATATTTCAATGTTACCATCAGTTGAGTGTAGTTTAAGTGTACGTGGTATATGTTGCCCTATCTTCCGCATTGGGTTTCCCCCCCTTTTTTTTTTTTTTTTTAAATGAACATCTGTCTTTGTGCCTTTTGTGATGGTGAGACTCAAAACTATTCTGGTGCAAATAAATGTCCAGGTCTGTACTAAAATGTGACCCAGCCAAAGGAGTTTATTCCATTTAATTCATGTTCAATGTTATGGTTACAGTAGTGTTAGTTGTCTTGGCAACATTATAAATCAGTAGTAGGACAGTATTTGTTTAGTATCAGTGTATCACATGTCCTTTAGTAAATTCTGATTTCCTGATACGCATTTATTCTTTAAACAAGCAGCTATGATGATAAAATGTTAACTATGACTTACTGTTCATTGAAATGAATGGTAGCGTACTATATCAGGTTGTATGCATTCCTCTATGATATGATTTGTACCATTTTAAGTGGATTCTAACTGCTGTTTTGCATTTAAGATTATATATTTAGAAAAAAGGCATTGAATTTTACTTGATTCTGGTTTAATCAACTTTTCCTGTAACAAGTTAAGTGTATTTGTTTTGGAATATGTTATAAAATGAAGTGTACATATGCACATCTTCAGTGTTTGAGTGGTATTTTTACTAAATTCGGTACACGCAGCGCACACAATCTGAAATCGCTTGTCCCGAGTGGGGTTGTGGCGAGCCGTACCCGGCAACACAGGGCGCAAGGCTGGAGGGAGGACACACCCAGAACGGGATGCCAGTCCATCACAAGGGACCCCAAGCAGGACTCAAAACCCCAGACCCGCCAGAAAGCAGGACCCCCAAATGCAGTAATTGTTTCTAAATTACGTATGCAATTTCTTTCATAAATAAGTTTATTACTGCAAGTCTGTATAAATATTCTCCTTTTGCTGAGGCATAAAGATACACTGTATTGACCCTTTAAAATGCCTCAATTCTCTATACATTTTAATGCAGTAAAAAAGATTGCGGTTTAGCTCATGTTTACTTTAGTTTATCACGGTCTCAGTGTTCCATCTATCCTTACAATTTGTGAAGCAGTGTATGCTGTATATCAAATGCTTTGCTTAAGGATAAAACTGCTGTGTTCCCGGAATTTGCATCTGCGGCCCATGGAGCGGCAAGTCCATACCGCTGCATGTTTTCTCAGTCCCTGAAGCCCTTTGTACATCTATGTTAAAAATACATTAAAATTAAATGTTTGTTAAATTAAATATTGAAGATTGCCTTATTTGCCAAAGGAGTTTTATCGCAGTTGCTAAGGCTGTGAGTGTGGTAAAGGGTGTAACGCAAGAACCGAGAAAAAAAAAGTTAATTTTCTGTTTTGGAAAAAAAACACAGAAACAATAAAGGTAATTCAATAAGTGCCAAATAATGAACCTGCAGACCAACACGTCACGCTCTATAACTTTCTCCTTGCGCTCGTCGCACGTTGCCTACGCGATGACGTCATTCTGCATAACTTTCTCCTCCTCCTCCCCCTTCCGATTCTCGCTCGCGACGCCACGGCTGCGCGGTGACGTCACCCACGCCTGCTGACTGCCGTATCGCTGGTGTCCGACCAGCCCGAACCTCCGCCCCTAATCATGCCATTGACACAAGTTTGGAGTGTAACTCGGTGGAATTCCTGCTCCGGTTAGGCGCTCACACCGTGTCTATGTGTCCGGACGGATAAGTCACGGTGTGTTTAATGTCGAACCGGTGAGCATTGGCCCTTGTGCGGACCTCGGCGCGCTTGTCCCGGAGTGTTTCTCGCCGGAGCAACGAAGCCGAAGGGGAGAAGAAGGAAGGTAGGTGTCGCGCGAGCGTCCTCGTCCCGCTGCGCTTCGCTTCGCTTCGCTTCTCTTCTCTTCTCTTCGGGAGAGGCGGGCGAAATAAGAGCGGGCGATCGGCGTAATGAGCGCGAACACACACACAGTCTGAGTCTCAGTGAATCGACAGCGGGAGGGGGGACGAGCGCAAGGAAATGCACGCAAGTCAAATGTACAAGTTCAGTGTGGACTTTGCAAGAGAGGAGCGTGTGTGTGTGGCCTTGGTTGGCTTGGCTTTTTCGGCAGCGCCTTTGCATTGGCGCGCGCGCCCGCCCTGTGTGTGTGTGTGTGTGTGTGTGTGTGTCTGTGTGTGTCTGTGTGTGTTTTCGTTTGCCGGCCGTCCGGCGCTCCAGACACAGTGACAGCTCGCCATGTGAAAAGTGACTGGTAACATCTTTTGTTCGGTTTGCTCTCTCTGCCCCCACAGCTTCGCCCTGCTGTCGAGTTTCTGTGAGGAGAGAAAAAAAAGGGTCGAAAACGGGCGCCGGAGCGGAAAGTGAGCACGCGCAGCTGCACGGGCTAAAACCTCTTCTCCCCCCCCTTCTAATTTTAATTTTTAAATAATTTTGCTGAGGTTAAAGTGCCGTAGGAAGCGCAGGTGGCAGAAAGAGCAGTTTTTTTTTTTTTTTTTTTTTTTTTCTCCTACCCTGTGAGGAGTTCCTCTGTGAAGATGAACACTGGGCGTGTCTCTGCTCATTAACTCTTTCATCACCTGACCCTAACCTTCCCTTAACCCTACCCTTAACTCTATCTGAACCCTAACCATGAACTGTTTGATCACCTGACCCTAGATGCTAACCCTTAACCCTATCGGAACCCTAACCATGAACTGTTTGATCACCTGACATTACCCTAACCCTAAATATTAAGTTTGATTCCCTAACATTAACTTGACCCTAATCCTCCCCACTGTGCGACAGCTCATCTTCCTCATGATTTTGAAGCACTTTCTAAACCGTCCTTGAGCGGAAGCTGCCTTGTACCCAAAGGTCGTAGGTTCAAATCCCACCTCTAGCTGTAGTAGCCTTGAGCAAAGTACTTACCCTAAGTTGCTCTGGTAAAATTACCCAGCTGTATAAATGGGTACATAGCTAAGTAGCTTAACATTGTCAGTTAGTACAAGTCACGTTGGAGAAGATTGTCAGGTAAATGAATTAATGTGTTTGTTTTGCAAAATATAAGGTATATTGGGAGACTTACTTAAAAGAAAAAAGTTACTCATTTAAACTCTTGAGAAATGTAAAAACAGAATAGTTTCTTAGTTTAACTTCAAAGTGGTATTAACCATGACAGTTAAATTAATAAATGTAAAAGTACCAATGTACCACTTAGGTAAAGAGGTGTGTGGAGGGTGCCCTGTGCAGCAGTGTGTAGCGCTGGTGTCTGTTTCGTTTGCATGCGCTCCCCTTGTTGGCATAGGTTTTCTCCCGGTGCTCCAACAACGCGTTGTGGGTGGATTGGCCTCTCCGAAATTACTTGTCGTGTGTAAATGTCTTGGTGAAGGAGTGTGCGTGAGACGGTCCTGCGATGAACTGGGGCATCATCACATTTATTTATTTATTTAGGAGGCACTTTTCTCCAAAGCAACTTCCGATGAACTCGGTGTAGTGTCGTCATCCCACACACCTTATTCACCCCAGTGACTTACACTGCTAGATAGACTATTTACGATGGGTCACTCATCCATACATCAGTGGAACACACACACACACTCTCTCTCAGTCGCAAGCACATGCAAGTGCCACACATCCTGAGTGGGGATCGAACCCACATCCTCTCGCACCACCCAGGTGCTGTGGGACAGCAGCGCTACTCGCTGTGCAACCGTGCTGCCCGTCTAGGGAATACCCTGTGTAGCGCTCTGTACTTTTCCGGGCTACACCTGGTGCGCTTTGACCCTGCACAGGTTGAGCAGTTTGTAAAAGTGAGGAGGAGAAGATTAAAAAGAGGTTGTCAGTCGGGGGGGGGGGAGTACTTGTAAAAGCTGTAGCCTTGTGGAGCTCTTAGAAACTTCATGAATGTTAATTTAACGTTTAGCTGTCGGCATCACTGCTGACATTTTGCATTCAGACTCGTTGGATAATGATATGTGCATAATATTCATTTGCATTGTGATGTCTTCTGATATCCTGCTCTGCGGAATGTGAGTGTTCTTCTCAAACCTCTGGCCTCTTCTGCTTATAGGTTGTTTGGGTGTGAAACTTTTTTTTTTTTCTTATTTTATAACAAGAAGTTCCCTGGTGAACCACCTGAAATGAAAATGCAGGCCACTTATGGTTGACTGATCTCATTTGAATAGCGTCTGCTTTCTTCTAAAATCTTTTATCCTGAATGGAGAGCAATATTTATTTTTTTTTTTTTAAATTTACATTTATTAATTTAGCAGATGGGTTTTCTCCAAAGCAACACACATCTCAGAGACATACAATTTGTGCATTACATTAGGAGAAAGACATAGTTGCAGACATGGGATTGTTAAGTAAACCTAGTTTTTTGTTTTAGTGTTCGATCTCTAATAATATTCTGTTCAGAGCTTTCCTGCTCCATAGCGAAATTGTTTGGTTCGCAGCGACGGTGTCAACAGGCTTGTTTGCGTAAAAATGAATACACATATTAATATGGCAGCAAAAAGCAATGAATTTCAGGGCATCTGCTAATCCCCCCCCCCCCCCCTCCAAGGGAGGATATCAAGGTGAGGAGTAAGAAGCTGAGAAGATGGAAAACAGAGTGAAGAATGAGACAGATATTGCACTTTTTTGATATATATTTACATATATAAAGAGGTGTGGAAGAGGGAAATGTTATGAAAATGTAGGCTTACAGTAGATGGTGTAAAGAAAGCAAAAGATATGTTTATTAATAGTTTCCTGGTACCCTGCCAAGCAGTAATTTATGAAAAAAGTATGTCTGCGCTCAGCGGTGGCTGGATCTCGTACGTCGATTTGTGTCGTGTTACAGAGGAATAGGCCGTCATGTTACATTTTCCTTAGGAATATGTCATTTCCCAGTGATCTTTCTTCATTTTTATTTCATCTGCAGTTATTTCAAGGTTAGTGTGAATTAGAGCAGTGGCTCTCTGAATGTGGTCAGTCAACCACCAGTGGTCTTCATCTTTATTTCCGGTGGTTCACTAGGGAGTTTGATTATAAAAAAAAAAAAAAAAAAGCAGGGAAATTACACCTATCACCTGGTTATAGGTAAAGTTTTAGTCTGCAAGGAAAATATAAATTAAACCATGCGCTTTCTTTAATGGGGGCTTGCCACTCGGTATGCAATTCTTGTTTTTAGAATCAACAGATATAGTGTATTTATTTGGTATGTTTACTTTGGGGAAATTGCCAGCATTATCCCTTTGTTTAAATTAGTTATTTTAAGAGACAGCAGGTAGCGTAGTGATTAGAGGTACTGCCTTTGGAGCCAATGGTTGCAGGTTCACTCCCCACCTTTGGCTGTAGTACCCTTGAGCAATGTACTTCCCCTAAAATTGCCCCAGTAAGATTACCCAGCTGTGTAACTGGGTAAATAATTGTAACCCTAACACTGTAAGTCATTTTGGAGAAAAGTGTCAGCTAAATGAAAAGATGGAAATTTTTAATGTTCTTCTGACTTCTCTTTTTGGGGACAGCAGGACTGATTCCTTTCTGCTGCATTCGCTATATTATCATTTGACTGCTTCCTCTTGAATTCAGTGTGTGTAAGAGGGCATGTATCTGAGCACTGCTGTGGTGCCCAAACTGAGGGACCGGTTAGTCCATGGCTTTACATTTACATTGTTTACATTTTATTTAGCATACGCTTTTCTCCAAATCGACTTTCAATCAACTCTATGTAGTGTTATCAGCCCACACACCTTATTTACCGCGGTGACTTAGTGCTAGATACACTACTTGCACTCGGTCACTCATCCATACATCAGTGGAACACACACACTCTCTGTGTCACTCACACACTATGGGGGAACCTGAACAGCATGTCTTTGGACTGTGGGGGGAAACCAGAGCACCTGGGGGGGAGCCGCACAGGCATGGGGAGACTATTGCGCTAACACGGCATTCTGCTTTTCATTTTACCTGCTTATTATGATGCTACATTTTAACCATGTATCTGTGCTGTTACTTTCACATTTATTCATTTATCTGACACTTTTCTCCAGATTGACTCACAATGTTAAGATACCTTCCATTATTTACCCATTTATACAGCTGGGTAATGTTACTGGTGCAATTTAGGGTGAGTACCTTGCTCAAGGCTACTACAGCTGGAGGTGGGATTCGAACCTGTGACCTTTTAGTCCAAAGGCGGCAGCTCTAACCAGTACAGTTGGAATTGAACTAAGTTGAAACATACCTGGTTGTGTTCTTTCCTAACTCCTAAAGTATGAAGTCAGATGGCAAGAAAGAGAAAAATTCATTTCTTACTGTTACAGTAAGACTCTGTGCACCTCCTTGTCCAGGCCATGGTGACATCCTGTCTGGGCTTCCTGCTACTGCCATCAAACCTGTGTGTGAGTGACAGAGAGAGTGTGTGTGTTCCACTGATGTATGGATGAGTGACCGAGTGCAAGTAGTGTATCTAGCAGTGTAAGTCACCACGGTGAATAAGGTGTGTGGGCTGATAACACCATAGAGTTCGTTGCAAGTCGCTTTAGAGAAAAGCATCTGCTAAATGAATAAATGTAATAGTAAACCTCTACAGCTGATACAGAATACTGCTGACCGAGTTGTTTGACTTGCAGAAGCGTTCCCATGTATCTCCTCTACTCATTTCCCTGCATTAGCTTTCTATAGCTGCCCGGATCAAATTTAAGACCTTGGTTATGGCCTACAAATGCATCAATGGAACTGCTCCCAGATATTTATAAGACTTGATCAACCGCTACACCCCAACCAAACTGCTACCCTCTTCCACTTCCACAACTTAGTGGTCCCATGCACGAAAGGTAAAGCGTGGAGGTTCTCGGTTCTGGCTTCGTTGTTGTGGAACAACCTCCCCCTCTCACTCAGAACTGCTGAATCTCTGTATACATTTAAAAAGGGTCTGAAAACTCACGTCTTCCAGACTCACTTCACTCATGATCTCTCAAGTTCATGTAAGGTGTAAATGTTCATGCACCATAACTTTAAGATGATGCCGAATAAACCTGTACACAGCTACTCCTGTAATGTAACACAAATGTTTGTGTATCTCAAGAACTACTAGGTATGTGATTAGGAATCGTTGATATTCTGGTGAAGTTTCATACAGCTGCTTGTATGATGAACATTGGTTCATATGGTGAAAGAAACAAACTGAACTTAAGAATCACACGTCTTCAAATGTAATGAACACATAGTATTTTCAATGAGATGTTCATCTTTTTGGAAAAAAGCATCTGCTAAATGAATAAATGTAAACAGTTCAGTACTCATGTTGCAAACATTCAAGTTACACCTTTTTGGAGATGAGAACATTTTGTCTTCACTTGGCCATTGACAAAGCACCACCGGTGCCTGCCCATGCAGCCTTTGGCGGTAAAAGTGTTTACCGTTGTCTGGTATTCCTGAGTGTTGGTGGTGAACAACATGATTAGTTTATCTCATAAATGTGCAACACAGGTCAACAGTTTGTGTTGAATAGGCATTTATCTAAATTGTTCTTATTTTGTTTTTTTTGTTTTTTTTTTTAAATTGCTTGTAATTTTACTATAACCAAAAGTGAATGCAAATATTAAAATTTTTTTTAATACTGCCATACATGGGATTTACACAACCTGCTCAGTGAATAAAGGTACTTGTATCAGGGATTACTGACTGTTTTGGAGACACTTGCTCTGCAGATTACTAGCAGACAGCTGTGCTGAAGTATTTAGTAATCGCCTGTCATTGAACAAAATAATTATTCAGATTAAACGACGAGGATTTCAAGCCATAACATGGTCTCATATTTTCGCTTTAGATGCCAAATGCTCCTGTAGTTGCAGCTTTGGGTTTGGCGTATTTGAAACGAGGAAATCGGTGTTTGTAATTGCACCAAGTCAACCAGAGTAATACTTACTTATGTTACCTGCAGTTATTTAAATTACCGTGTTACAATCTATGTGTAATGAGGCAAATGATCAAATGGTTTTTCTTTTCCCTTTTTTACGTAGATGAAGCCGATGAACTACTAGTAATATTCTCCAAGTGGACGATCAGTGGCAGGAAGAAATGAGTTTAAATAGTTGTGAAGTTATGGGCATGAAGTTAAATGTGCAAATAAAGGTATGAGTAAGGATTATGATCAGCAGAGTAAACAAAAATTCTTGAGTGGATCTCTTTATAGGCAGGATGTTGTAGATGTGGGAAGTTATTTGTTTTGCAATGACCTGGGGCAAATAATATGCGTGTCTGAGCAGAACGTTCCTCCAGCCCTGCTTCTTGTATTGTTTGTACAGATATTTTTATCCGGGAGAGAGTGTGAGAGGCTAAGCTGGCATGTAACTAGACAAGCAAGGGGACGCTGGCTTGCCGAGTGCGGCGAAAAGGTCAGAATTGTTGGGTTGTATGGGTTGCATGCGCTCTGAAGCTTCCAGGTGACGGCGCGAAACGAAACACCTGACTTCCTGTTTGAGTCTCTGCTCATGACCGCTGGGTTTGACCCATTTAAGGACATTCTGCGTCCGTTTTTGAGTTTCGTGCAGTCCTGTGTATCGCGTGTTCATTAGCTGTTCGTTCTCCCGATGTTAAATGTAATGGTTACACGTTGGTTCGTGCCTTAACAAAATTTACCATACCTTTTAGATGTCCATCCTCATGGGATGTACTTAAAAATTAAGAAATGTTAGTAAAATTTGAAGAATAATTATGTATTTATTGTCATGGGTGTCCCCCCTCGCAGGTCTGGGGTTCGAGTCCTCCTTGGGGTACCTTGCGGCAGACTGGCCTCCTGTCTGAGGTATGATCCCCTCCCCCTTCAGCCTTGCGCCTTGTGTTGCCGCGACCCCGCAAGCAGCCCTAGACTGTGTGTGTTTTTGTTTTTGAAAACTGGCCATCATATGAATGAAGGAAAGAAGCTCATTTTGGTTGCTCATATGGCATATATGTGCATGCAGACTTAAAGTAACCCGACGTATAAATAAATGGTAGAAGAAACGTGCCTATCTGAACAGGGACACTGTTATTACCAAATAGTTACAATGTTAATAGCTGTAAATTAATTGAAGTTTTTTTTTTTTTTTTTAAATCTAGAATGCACAGGTGGTAGCCAAGTGACTCTTGAGGGTTGTTCCCCCCCCTCCCCTCTCTGCTTTGTCTTTCGATTAGGAGCTTTTAGTTCCTTTGCTGTATGTCTGGCTAGCCCACTTACAGCTTAAATAATTACATGGTTACTGTAGTAATTTAATGCTTAGCCAACTGTTGGAATTTCATTATGCCTCTAATCCTATGTTCACCGCTCTGTTGCTGTGTGAGAAGAGCTCTATAAAAATGAACTGAATAAATAAGAAAAATAAGTTAACACGGCAAACATTCACCAACAAGGAGAGAGGAATGGATTGTAGTGAGATGAGTGAAGTGTAGTGGTGCAGGGTGTGGTGGGACACGGCAGCTCGGTGCCACTCGGTCATTAAGAGGTCACCCCCGGCAGCGTGAGGACTCATTGTAGAGCCTGATGACTGATGGTAGAAATGATCTCCGGCAATTCATTCAAAGTGTATTGTTCTAAGTATCCTTCTACTACTTCAGTTCTCCACACTACTGCAGTCCCCAAGGGACTGAAGCCATTGAAAGAGCAGAAAAGAATGATTCCTTGTTAGCTGTGATTTATTTCTGCTGCAGGTTTGATCACATCTGAGGTGGGGGAGCCATGAGTGAGGAGGACGGGAACTTCTACAGTGTCCAGGTGGGAGACTCCACCTTCACGGTGCTGAAGCGGTACCAGCAGCTCAGGGCCATCGGGTCGGGGGCGCAGGGCATTGTCTGGTATGTGTCGTCTACCTGCTGTGAGCTGCTAATATAACTCTTTTATTGTCTCAGTAATGATGGCGTCGTAAGTGCCACAAGTCAAAGTGTGGCAACGGTACTGAGAGTTTCCCGCTCTGACTTCTTTCTCGGACAGCTCTGCTCTGGATGCTGTTCTTGGGATTCCCGTGGCAGTGAAGAAGTTGAGCCGACCTTTCCAAAACCAGACCCATGCCAAGAGGGCCTACAGGGAACTAGTGCTGCTCAAGTGTGTCAACCACAAAAATGTTCGTCCCCATCAAATATTGAGTAGTATTCATTCAATCGTCATTGTGACAGCAGTTTCTCTAAGCACTTAAGGTTTCAGACAACATGTGTAGGCAGCATTAGAATGTATTATGTGGTAATACTCTGTTGTGACCCTGTGCAGATTATCAGGTTGCTCAATGTCTTCACGCCACAGAAGTCGTTGGAGGAGTTCCAGGATTTGTAAGTGATTCATCTGTCCCTTTTTAAAACCTTCATGTTTTTAATGTTTGTCCACAAAATAAGAAATGGCACATTGCGTTACCGGACATTGATGTGTGATGTGACAGGCAGTGTAGCCTCTAAATGTCCTGCCAGATTGTCTGAAAACAAAGTTCAACAACAGATATCCTGGTTAAGTATGACCTGTGATACACTGTGCTGTTTAACAGTTTCCAGTTAATTTGGTGAATTTGTGGTAAATATGTGCGAAATTCTAGCTAAGTTCACTGTTTCTGAATTCTTACGTTCATCTTGCAGCAAAGGACTCCACATCTCAGTAGGTATTGGCTTACATGCAAGTCATAGTTGAACTGACACCAAAAGGACAATTCTCACTTTGCCATGGGCCTGTTTTTCTCATTCATTTGCACTTATCCTATTTAGCGTCAGTCTTGTCAAATACTTAATGCTTGACATTGCCTGCAGTGAGGAGTGTATTCTTCTTTGTACAGTGGCTGAGATTTATGGCTTCTGTGTTTGCCTCATGGACAGGGTGATATTTAAGACTATGCTGTGTTTCAAAAGGTATCTGGTGATGGAGCTGATGGATGCCAGCCTGTGCCAGGTGATCCACATGGACCTGGACCACGAGAGGATGTCCTACCTGCTGTACCAGATCCTGTGCGGCATCCGACACTTGCACTCTGCGGGCATCATCCACAGGGTGAGCAGTGTGTGGCTGTTCCAGGCCAGGGGCGTGAGTAACAGGGTGAGTCCCACTAAAGTGGGACAAGTGTGGATGTGCCTGGCATTATATGTATATGTTTCCTGCAGGACCTCAAGCCCAGTAACATTGTGGTGAAGTCAGACTGCACTTTGAAGATCTTGGACTTTGGTCTGGCCAGAACAGCCTGCACAAACTTCATGATGACCCCTTATGTGGTGACCAGATACTACAGGGCACCAGAGGTCATCCTTGGAATGAAGTACAAAGAAAATGGTAAAGAAATCTGGATTTCAGAGGAGACATCTTCTCATATTGTGTACTGGTGTGACGTGTCTTTATCTCAAGTAAACGTGATCTCGAACTGAACATTTATTGGGGTTTTATACATGAAACTAATTATGCTTCATTTAAAAAAAAAAAAAAAATTGTTTGAAAGCCACAAAATTCACTTCTTTTTTGTAGGTCATTTGAATGGGAGAAAAATGCAACTCTGTGCTTTATTTATTTATTTCCTCCTCATGAAAAACAATGCTGTGTGGAAATCCTTGGTCCCTGCTGTGTTTTCTTGTTAGTGGACATCTGGTCTGTGGGGTGCATCATGGGAGAAATGGTGAAAGGCAGCGTCATTTTCCAGGGGACAGATCGTATCCTTCTCCAAATCCCCCCCCCCTTCTTCTGTCAGTTTGAAAAAGCAGTGCTTGCAGCTTTGTGTGCTTTCCTGAACCCTCCTGACCTCAGATATCGACCAGTGGAATAAGGTCATTGAGATTCTTGGCACGCCCTCCCTGGAGTTCATGAGCCGCTTGATGGAGACAGTGAGGAACTATGTGATGAACAAGCCTCAGTACCCAGGAGTGAGCTTCACAGAACTCTTCCCTGACTGGGCTTTCCCCTCAGACTCTGAGCATGACAAGCTGAAGAGTAGGACCTTTATCATACCTCTGCCCGCATTGCTTCAGTTCAGAGTGGCTTTGATGCTCTCAACCTGGCTGTGTTTGTGTTCCGTCCTCCTTGCAGCTAACCAAGCTCGAGACCTGTTGTCCAAGATGCTGGTGATTGACCCAGAGAGGCGAATTTCTGTGCAGGAAGCCTTGAATCACCCTTACATCCATGTGTGGTATGACCCGGCGGAGGCAGATGCGGTTAGTGGCTGTTTTTAATTACAGTATGTTGGGTGCAAAGTTGGGTTTATCTGGTCCAGGCAGATCCTGCAGAAGTCTTGCCATATCAGCGTTTCTGCTTTGTTGTGCATCCTTTGAGTCCAGTTTAGTCGGACGCTCTATCGTCCAAGGCCAGTTTCTTTTATACCAACTCGGGAAGGTTTTACGTTTTCAAGGAAGGTAAATTATTTACTTGATTTTGCAGATGGTTTTCTCCGAAGTGACTTTCACTGAACACTCTGTAGTGTTATCAGCCCACACCATACTCGCCAAGGTGACTTACGCTGCTAGATACACTACTTACAATGGGTCACTCATCCATGTACCAGAGAAACACACTTTCTTTGTCACTTGCACACACACTATGGGTGATGTTAGTCACCAGTCTACCTGAACCACATGTCATTGGGCTGTGGGAGGAAACTGGAGTACCCTGTGGAAACCCCACACAGACACAGAGAGAACATGTAAATGCCATGCAGACTTAGCGGGGATAAAACTCACTATTCTAGCCATTTTAGAATCTGGGGACAGCTGGAAGAGTAGTGCTTAGAGCTGCTGACTCTGGAAGGTCACAGGTTTGAACCCCTCCTTCAGATGTAGTACCCTTGAGCAAGGTGTACCATCTCAAATTGCTCCAGTAATATTACTCAGCTGTATAAATGGGTAAATAATCGCAAGTAGCTTTTAAGATTGTAAGTTCTTTGGAGAAAAGCATCAACTAGGTGGATAAATGTAAGCGTAGAATCTGTACGTAATGTCTCTTGGTCTGTGTGCTACAGGGGAGCCGTTCCAGAAAGGACACTGAAAATAAATGAACTGAACATGTTCCCAGTTTGGGTTCAAACTTTTATTTTACTTTTCTGTTTTCCAGCCTCCACCACAGATTCCGGACAAACAGCTGGAGGAACGAGAACACAGTATTGAACAGTGGAAAGGTACTTTTCCATGTTCTGTTCACTCAGGACATTTCAGTTCGAAAAGTCTTCCTCTGTTGACAACAAAGATGCGTTCCTCCATTATACTGCAGAATTAATCTATAAAGAGGTGATGGACTGGCAAGAGAGGAGCAAGAATGGAGTAGTTAAGGATGAAGCAGGTGAGTTGTTTGTATCACCCTGCTATTTGTCTACAGTCGCTTAAAATTTTGCTCTTTTATACAGCGGCATGTATTATTGGATCAACACACTCTAAGAACATGGCTGAAACATTTAATAGGAGCTCTTTTGGGCCTTGAACTTTCAGCCTTTGTTACAAGTCCTTAACTGCAGCGCTGCACACAACCCCATGTGGGGGAGGATCGCTCTCTTGCTAAAGACTGTGTCGCCCTCTGTAGACTCGGCAGTGAACAGCAGTGCCACAGCCTCCCAGTCCTCTTCGATCAACGACATCTCATCCATGTCCACGGAGCAGACCCTGGCCTCAGACACGGATAGCGGCAGCGTCGATGTCCTCCCGGGGGTGCTGGAGGAGTGCCAATGAATGCAGAGGGAAATAGCAAAAACGCACCCCCCAAACCTCGCTCTTCCTTTGCCCTCGGCCCCATCTGTTTGCACTCCCCTGCTCCCCTTCACAAGCTGAACACCACATAGCATGCTTTATGCTTTTATCTGAGGATGGGGGAATCACGTCAAAGTCAGATTCCTGTGCGCACACTTTTATTTTCTCTTGTGTGACACAGGGCTTTAGAGCAAACTGACTGGACTGTAGCAACGTGAAAGTGAATTGAATTTGGTACAAAAAAAGAAAAAATGTAGACAGCTTCATATTTTAATAAGCATATTTTATATAATTTTAACTTGAAGGTGGCAGAATTGTCTCATTGTTCCCACCACGATAGAGGGTTTCTGCGAATCCCCTTTTACAGTGCAGGTTTTACATGGAGGTTCTCGCTCTGCACTGTATGAGACGGATCGGTTTGCTGCTTTTATACTTAAGACCCTTTCATGTCGGATGTCACTAATGCTGGGAATTTACTGTGTGATTTTCTAAATCATAATTCTGCAAGACCTGTCATACATTGTCGTTTTTGCTCACGCCAGTGTGTCATAGGTTTGAATCTGGGGATGGGAACCGTCAGCTGTCATGGTCTGTTTTGCGGGGCAGTTGCAGCAGAGACGTAACTACAAGTTGTGCCTAAAATGTGCTGGATTATGCACTAGATTATTCAAATGTGCTACATTTTATGCACTAAAAAGCATAAAAAGACTTAAAACTTGGCATTTGTATGTATTACTGATCAGTAAACCTGGGTGACATGGTCTGTCAGAGCTTTGGAGGGCATAGAAAGGAAGAAGTCGGTAAACGTCAGCATTAATGGTGAGTCTCAATACCACACTTTCTGTGTGTTTCACATTTCCGTGTGTAATTGTACGTAGCTAGTTTTATTGCGTGGGTGAGACTGAAAGTTTTCTATTGACCAAAGTTTGAACGTTCTGAGCACATCACTGTTTTTGTGCCGATCGATACAGATCAGAGGGAAACGCTTCATGTCACCCATCATGCTGTTGGGTCTGAATGGAGATCATGATGCTGTGTGGGAGATGAACACGGGCAGTTGTCAGCATTTGTGTGATCTTTGCTGCTGCAAGTATACCACATTTGGAAAAATAGCATTAGGTTCACACATCTCAATCATAATACAAAAAAAAAAAACAAATCGCACAATATATTCACCCAGCTTTAGTATCAGGTAGTTAAATATTATCTGTGCGTTTTAATAATCATACTTGGCCCAAACAGTTGTGTAGTATTTCGTCTGTTGTTTGTTAATGAAGCCAAAGTAAGAAAGCAAATATATAGGGATATTCTGGTGGTGTGTTCAGCAGAGAATTTTTCTTATTTTTTTAAAATTTGCATTGTTTGGTCGTTATCAGTTTCAGTACTGTATCATACCTCAGTAATAATTGTACAGTAACTAATGCCTGATCTACATGAGTATCTGGGATGTGATCTGATGGAATGCAAAGGCCAAACATTAAATGTAAGCCTCCTGTAAGCATTGGTGGGGGAAAAAAATGGTCTTTTGCATGTTTTTGATAGCAAAATAGAATGTGTCCTTTGTAAGAAAACTAAAGGTATCAAACAGTGGCAATTTTTTTTCTCTCTCCCTTCTCTCTCCTGGAAAACCTTAATACTCCCTGTGCATCATAGATGTGACTCTTATATATGTTTATGTTAGTGCTGTTCCACCTTGCACTATGACTAGTGGGTCCTCCAGCCTGGGTGGGTTATTTATCTGTACAGTGTAATGTATGGAGTATGGAAAATGGAACTCCTGTTAGACTTCTAAAAGTGTAATGCAACCTTAAGCAAATGCAATGTGCATTACTTGCAAATTAAATAGTACTGCTAATAATTATTTATATATCAAAATCCCAAAGGATTCAACCAAAAAGAGAAAATTAGACTGTTACTTGTACTAATAATGTTGACGATGACTAACAGTTTCCTCCAGTTCTAGTCTTCACGCAATGAGCTTGATTATAAATTTATTTTGTCTGTGATGGACAATTGTGTAATTGGACAGTTTTGCACAGTTAAATACATATTCCAATTTCCCTCAGACATAGTATTGGAAAAAGTATTTTCTATGTAGGATGAAACGGATCAAAGGTACGCTACAAAGCACATATATTGTATTCTGATGCAAATTGAATTATTTAGAGGTGAGGTTTTGTGTGTTTAAACGGAGTTGCCTTTCAGCATCAAAAAGTACTGACTGAGCACGTATTAAGATGTGTTCATGGGCCTGAGAAAAGTATTATGCTATTGGATACAGTGTGTCTTGTAGATAAGTTTCTTGTTTCACCTATTCCTATGTAGGTCGAATATAGGTGACTATAGGTGAATACGGTCAGTTTAAAAGGTTGTCCTGAATACATTTAAATACTAGATTAATGCCGTTTATAGCTCTTTGAGAATGGTCATCTAAAGATCCAACTGCTAGCTAGAATATAAACTCAACTGTATCCAACTGCATGGGTTGTCTGTGTGAATTTAGAGTCTCACGGGGTGACACTTGTGGCCTTCTCTTTGTCCCTCTTAGAGAGCCTTCCATGTATCGGCAGTCACAGGACAATTTTCAAACAGTTTGGTTACAGTTTACACTAAGTAACAAAAAGAGTCCTGTCCGTCTTTACAGGTCAGGGACACACAGACATACCCATCTCATTCTGACCAACCTACACGTCAAACCCAAAAACGTGATGTTCAGATCCAAACTTCCTCGGTTCTTCTACTTTGGGTGTCAACTCATCGGTTTGATTTTTCTCAGTCTTGCCCCTCCTGTCCTCAGACAGGGCACATAAGCAAAGGCAGGATAAAGCTTTGCAGGGAATTGTGGGTGTTGGATTGGAGATGCTGGCCTGTGTGGTGCAGAAGGAGATGGCTGCGGAGACGATGCCTTGTGTTGGCTACAAGGATTGACATCTTTGCATTAGAACATTTTGATCCTTTTCTTTATTATGAAATAATGTGTAAATAGAGATTTTTATTTTTCAAATATTCATTGTCCTTTTCAGTTTTTGTACTGTTGATTTCTGATATCATCTGTCTTGGGTTTTTTTTTTTGTTGTTTTTATTTTGTGGCATCATGAAAGTCTTTATAACTGGAGATGCTTGCAGTCATACAGAGCGCTGTCTGGATTCCACACTCCAAGGTGTAAATTCCCCAAAGTCGAATTTACAGAAACACTGAGGGACAGAAATGTGCTCCAAGACACATGACTACATGGATGTCTTGTCCTCTGCCGTTTGATGAGCAGCGAGATGTGTGGAGTGACAGGTAATGGGTGGAGCTTTTTTATTCTCATCTTCATCCATCTTGCTTTAGTCCATTCTGTAGAAGTCCTCTATGCTGCGGCATAGGGCTTCAAATAAGTGAAGTTGCGTAGCCATACATGTTGCTTAAAGAAAATACTTTTTTTTTTCCTTTTATTATTAAATCTCTGGACTTCATGGCACCATGTTGCCTTCATACATTTCCCCTCGAATGGGATTCATCACAATGTAACGAACACTTGAACAAAAAATTAACTCTAAAATTGTTTTACGATTGTACTGAAAGGTGTGTCCGTCTCTACATGTTTTGGTCCATCTGTTACCTTTCCGTTGCTCATTCCCCAACTGACCCCAGTGGATTCTACTACCGCGTACTGTAGCTGCAAAAGTGTAACTGACTACCGTTGGCCCATAATTGTCTTTCTCTTGAAATGCTTGATCATGTTTTGTTTACCTGTCTTACTTGTAATTTCTGGTTTGTTTAATCTTATATTACACTTTGTTTCTGGCTGTATTGACTCTTTTCCATTGTCCAAAAGTTGCAAAAAACGCTCCAAAGGAAATGGGCCCTTTTGAACCCTGGATCCACAGCAGTTCCTCACTTCCTCAAGGACTCTTCTCCCGCCCCCCCCTATCCTGCTGGCTTGTAGTACAGGATGAACAAAGTATGTGCTGTCTGTGGGAACCAAACGGTTTCTGGCTGCTGAGGGAATCATTCATTGCCCTGTCATCCTTGGGTCATAGATCGGACAAGGGTCACCCTAAAGCGATCGTGGGTTTGAAGTGATGAAATTCAGAGGACAGCCTCTGGTGAGCTGAGGTTAAAAGTGGTTATATGTCCATCGTTGTAGGTTGCGTCCCTGTTGCTCGTGTGTGTGTTTCTTTGTGTGCTGTGCCGCCGTCTCGGCTTCAGCCTGCTGGACGGTTCAGGGATGTGACACCTGTTTTTTGCCCCTCCTAGCGGCCTCCCTGGCTTGCAGAATTGTTATGCAAGAACAAAAAGTGATAATCATTTAGAGGCAAATGTGCTCAATAAATGTTCAAACAAATTTGTTCTTTGGTTATTTTATTTAATGGAAAGGATGGCATGTAAAACTTCAGGTGGTGACTCTGTACACAATGTACTGGAAGAGTCACTTCTTCCATGAGGGGGGATGGATGTGACCATGGATGGGTAAATCCGATACATGCTCTCAGGTCCACGGCACCTTCTGGAATCATCTTTCAAAGAGTAAGTGGTTCAAATACATACAGGCACGTTGGACAGTAGTACTTTTTTCTGTGTCTTACAATGAGTGTAACTGCTATTTATCATATATTACCCATTTATCATTATATGATACATTCCTTTATGTAGCCTGTATTTAAAATAAAACATCCACAGCAAATGAGCAACGGCGTACACAAAAACTAAAAAAGTGAATATCCACTTGTGACCAAGTCTATATGCATAGATTTTGTAATTGTATATCTGCAAGATCCTGATAGCACTTTTTTTTAACCCTGAAAATGTGTGCTAGTAGGGGAACGGAAGAATTCTGTGATGAGGTTTAGAATGTTTTAGTTGTCCAGAATGTCCTCATTCACAAGGTATGGATGTGAAACAAATCCCTACTGACTGAGCCGCACAGATTTTTCTAAAAAAAAATTGTTAAAAATCCTGAGTAAATATATAATCAAGGTAGGATAAAAATTTGGCTAAATAAATTAATAGTAATAAAGCACAGAGGAATACATTCAGATTCAGAACGTAATAGTGGTGTGGCAGTCTTGGTTTGTGGTTGAGGAGCACCTTGGAGAAGCTCTGGTGATGTGGCAGCTCCTGTTCCTGTCCAGCTGCCACGATGGAGCTCAGAAGCTCTGTGCAATGCGCTCAGTCTTCCTAACCTCCACGTTGAGCTCCCCGAACGTGTCGAAGAACTGCTCCATCTCGCGCTGCAGCGCGGCGTTGCGGCGGTCGGCATCCAGCCGGGCACGCTCAGCGTTGCGCATCTTCACCTCGGCCACGCTGTACCAGCGCCGCTGCTGCTCCAGGTTTGCTCTCAGGGCCGCGACCTCCTCCTGGAGGGCTTCGTTCCGCCGCTCCAAGCTGCGGTTCAACGAAAGAGCCCGGCGTCAGACCCAGCGCACACCTACGTGCTGAGGACGGACTGGGGGGGCCGCATGGAGAGCAGGCCTCCGAGGAGTTCTGCTGTGCTTTGCAATGCTTTGCCCGCCATGATTCATGAGCGACGGGGCAGTTATCGAGCTCCTATTTCGGACAAGCCTCAACTCCTCGCGCCATCACCTCAATAGGCGACATGTCAGCGGTTCGCTGCAGGGCAGCTTCCGGTTTAGCGTTACTGACGTCCAGGACAGGACGGCACTTGTTAAAACTTCGGTTTTAATTACGGAACCGACCGGACAATAACGTGCGACGCATTCCGGACCATCTCTGTAAATAGTCCCTCCCGCGTCAAGGTCACGGTTTGGCATGACTGCGGGGACCAAAGCCGAGTTGTGCAGCAGCAGCTTTTAACAGATGTTACCATGACAGCACAAACAGTGGGAAACATGAGTACCCTTCCGACGGGCCTGAAAAAATTTGATTGCCAAGAACACCTGAGTTAAAATCAGATAAATCTGAATTTGCGTCTAAACTATTCTCTCCAAGTTAAATACATTAAGGCAGGATTTCATCACCAAGAAATTGTTCAAATGTCCACTTTGCATGTTATTGAAAAAAACAATAAGCACAACTACTGGTGTAAGAAAGGTAAAAGTGCAATATAAAACGACACCATGACCCGACACCCTCTGACAGCACTGCATATATGGTTAAAGGGAAAGGGACAGATTACTGTGTACTGTACGCAGGACATCTCAGCAATAACAAATATTTATTTATCTGACACTTGTTTCCAAAGCAACTTGCAATGTCAATCTACCTACAATTATTTACCAGTTTATACAGCTGGGTCATTTTACTGGAGCAATTTTAGGGCAAGGACCCTGGTCAAGGGTCCTACATTCTAGATGTAGGAATGAAATCTGTAACCTTTGGCTCCAAAGGAAGCAACTCTACTCACTCTGCTGCCAGCTGCCCCAAAACAGCGGTATGTTGCCAGTTCATTTACGTACCTCTTGATTTGAGCTTCATACTCTGCCCTCTGCTTGGCCATCTGTTGCTGGAGACTGGCGAGAAGACGGTCCATGGTGCTCGAGAGCTGGGAGGACTGGTCTGGGGGCACCGAAGGCAGGAAAACCTCACTGCTGCCGCTGCTCAGAGGGGCCTCGGCTATAGAGGAGGAGGCGTCCGAGTTGATCCGAGGTTCCCCTGGGTCGACCCTAAGAGATGGGGAGCGGCTCAAGGTCGCTCTGGAGCCTGCGGCGCTTTCCTCGAGGAAGATCTCGCAGGAGGACCAAGAGCTGCTCTCCACACTCGTCATCCCGTCCTCCGGTGCCCGGATGCAAAGCGCCCCCCCGCTGCCGTCGCAGCAAGCGCTCCCGGAACGGTCAACGTTCTCGTAAATGGACAGAGTGCAGTCCAGAGGCACGGCGCTCTTGCGCCCGTCACACAAACCACTGTTCTGAGAGTCCTTGGCCCAGCTCCTCCGGCCAGGGCCCCTCCACCTGTTGGCCAGGGCTCCGCTTGGCCCAGAGCCATCCTGCATTGGTATCTCCGTGGGAACCGCTGCGGGGGCTGGGCGGGGGGCCCCTGCAGGGGGGATTGCTTCAGTTTTAGCAGAACAACTGTCCACACGTGGTGGAAATTTTTCGCTGTTTCTCGGGATGCTGAAATTCCCCAGCAAAGGGGTCTCCGGTGCCCCATGGTCTGTTGGGGGGACACACTGGGCAGTAACATTGTTAGGCGAGCTTTGGGGGAGCCCTTTCGCCCCTTCATCAGCGAGGGGGGAGACAGGAGGACGAGAGGCATGGTGGTGCACGTGAAGCCCTTTACGGGAAGCGTCCTGGCTGGAGGTGGACGACTGCGCCGCGGACTCAAGGGCTTCGCCACACATCGCGCCTCTCAGCCTTCCGGGAGGTACGGCATCTGGTCCAGACGCGGCTCTGCTGTCAGCTTCCCCTCTTGTGAGGAACAAGTTCTGGTGCTCGCCGATCAGCTCTGACATCAGCTGCTGCACCACAGCCGCCCCTGGAAACAGGATAGACACAGTGTGTCGCAGCGGGGGTAGAAACAGGTCCCCGGGGGGGTAAGGACAGGATGTGAAACAGGCCTATCTGCAGGGGGATTCGCGCTCCAGATGGATGAGGGCAGGTTGTACTTGACGCATGTTGTGTTTATGGAACGCTTACAACTTACGTAACTTACTTCCTAATCCTCGGTCAGAGCACATGAACCACTGTTTGTATTCCAACCACTTTGCTCAGGCTGATATGTATCTCTGATTCTTTTTTTTTTTTCCCTTTGGGTAACTTTTTACCTTGTTTTCTACACAGCTCCAGGGGCTGCACCCTTGTCACTATGGGTACTGTGTGGCTGAAGTGTTTGGACTGCTGATGCTTCAAGCTTCTTCAAACTCAACATCCAGGCCACATGTATGTCACATGTTGTCTCTCGCACAATACCTCCAATGATGCTTTCGGGATCTTCGGCTTTAGGCCGCAGGATATTTGGCCCAAATACGGTTGCCAGGTTCTGGGTGCTCATCTTGTTGCTGTCGGAGTGAGACTGAACCTCATGCAAAAACCTGTAAATGAACCAAAACCCCATCATCACATTCGTTTCCATGACCACAGAGTCTGCCTATTTTTTTTTTTTTTTAAATCTTGGAGTATTTTCACACAGGGACCGTAAGCGAACACAAAGCTAGACCAAAAAAACGACTGCCCACTCACTCGCAGATATAGTGCAGCAAGTTGAAATTGGCCACTGGAAGCTCATGTACATGTGCCTTCAGCTGGACCAATCCCTGAACGAGAAGAAACAAGGTTTTAGTCTGATTTATTTTACACCTTTTCATCATGTTGATCTTCAATGTTTTCCAATTGCTTTTAAACAGTTTTTTTTATTAATTCAATTGACTTTTATAGTTTTTATTAATGCCATTTGCATGTATACGTATTCATTTATCAGACAATTTTCTCCAAAGTGACGTACATCTCAGAAAATACTGTGTTTGTTACATTAGGAGGAAGAGACGCTTAGATGCAGACGTGCGATTCTTAAGTGCAGTTAGTTTTTCTTTCCACCATATGAATCAATATACATCATACAAATAGCTGCCTAAAGGTTTATCCATCAATCAACAATTTCTAATCACAAAACTGTAACAAATATTTACATCACGAGTAGCTGCATAAAAAAGTGTATCCATTATTCAACAGTTATGATCACAAAGTTTATATGTTAACATGCACTCAAGAGATCATGGGAGAAGTGAGTCCTGAAGATATGAGTTTTAATACCCGTCTTAAGTGTAGAGAGAGAATCGGCAGTTCTGAGTGAGAGGAGGAGGTCGTTCCACCACATCAGAGGCAGAACTGAAAACCTTTGTGCTTTGGATTTTGGACCTTTTATGAGTAGGACCACCAAGCGGGTGGAGGAGGAGGACTCTACTTTATACAGGTGGTCCCTGATATTTGGTGTATACACACACACATGTATACTGTATATACACACCTGATCTGCTGAGGGTTTGTGGGTTCCAGATATATAGATATATAATTCATAAACTGTGTTTCTCACAACCTGTCATGGGTGTGTCACCTCCACCTCCAGCCTTGCGCCCTGTGTTGCCAGGTTAGGCTCCAGCTCCCCATGACCCCGCATGGGACAAGTGGTTTCAGACGATGTGTATGTGTGTGTGTGTGTTTCTCACCATCACTGCATTTTAGGGGGTCATAGGATTGGAGCCCCATTCTTAGTCAAGGGGAATCTGTAATGCCAAGTAGCAGGCAGCAGGGGTCTCTCCTACTACCAGCAGGGACACAGAACCCATGCAGAGCTCCACCAGTAGATGTGTCAGCGTGGGAAACTACCTGCTTCCTATCAGCTGAAAGCATCCTGCCGCACAGCAGGAAGTCCTGGTACCGGGAGAAGGGCACCACTGGCTCTGGCAGTTCCCTCAGGTACAGCTTCAGCAGAGAGGCCACCGTGTGCACGTCTGTGCTGCTAGAAAGCACATCACATTTACAATTATTCATTTAGCAGACACATTTCTCCAAAGCAACTTCCGATGAACTCTATGTAGTGTTATCAGCCCATACACCTTATTCACCGCGGTGACTTACACTGCTAGATACACTACTTACACTGGGTCACTCATCCATACATCAGTGGAACACACTCTCTATCGGTGATTTTAGAGTCACCAACCCACCTGAACAGCATGTCTTTGGACTGTGGGAGGAAATCGGAGCACCTGGTGGAAACCCACGCAGACACGGGGAGGACATGCAGATGCCACTCAGACTGACCGGGGGTTAAACCTACATCCTCTCAAAACACCCAGGTGCTGTGAGACAGCAATGCTACTCGCTGTGCCTCCCACGTTACACCAGAGACCACAAAGCTCAAAGTGAAGCAGCGGTGAATTGTACTCTGTCATGAGAAGCACATAGCGAATGCTGACTTTTTGATGTAAATTTTGTATCCATCAGCACCGAAGGATCAGTTCTTCCCTCCTACCTATCAAAGGAGGGCTTCTCTCCCGTATCAAAGGCCTCCTGCAGCTCCTTGACCAGGGTGGCCTGTCCCGGCAGCCGGAAGAGTCCCACTTCCTTGAGTCCCCGCTGACGGATAAACCCGACACACTGTTCCACGACCAGCGGTACCACATGGTGGCCGTACCGCCTCTCATACACAACCGTCTCTTCGAGGCGCTGGCCAAACACACCTGGGAAGGGGGTGCAGAAAAGGATGCAGCAGCTGCGAGTCATGAAAAGTACATCACAAAAACAATAAAAGCAGCAAGAGAAGGACTGGCGTGGAAAGGGATATACAGAGAATGTTATAAAAGCGGTGCAACTTGTACAAAATAAATTTTACCAGTGCTCCTGCGATCCCAAAAAGTCCTTTACCATGTTTGTTTCATATTATAGGCAACATTCAAGAGGAAAGGTGGGGTAGAATTTCAAGAAAAAGAGTCTTTTAAACACTGACTTAATGGTAACGCATTTAACGCGTTCAATGCCTTACGTCAGTCCATCTACAACCCAAGGGCAAATCACACAGCACAGCTAAAGCAGTGGCCTGAGCATCTGAGAACTCACGTCTCCTGAAGCTGAGGACCCGCTTGATCTTCCTGTAGGCAGAGTGTGAGAGGTAGCTGCTGCCCTTGCTCACGGTGTGCTTGCTCTCAGGCATCCCAAGTTCCTGAAGATGCCTAACGGTTCGGCGAGTGCTCCGCTCTAAGCTTGGTCTTCCAGACGCTGGTGTGCCCTGCCCAGAGCGTGACACAGTGAAGCCTCCCCCAGGTCTGTTCACCGCCCACTTTGTTTAGTAAACTTCCCCTGGCCTCGGATACCCTGTCCTGCTTCCTCGTGCTCCTCCTCCTTCAGGTACGCAGGCAAGTCTTTTCTCTCCCTCAGTGTCTCCGAATGTGCGAAACAATCAGTGTTTTGACCTCTCTGGGATTAATTTCCAAACCCGGTGAGCCCAAAAATCTGAGCACAGCAATCACCACAAAAATTATTTAGGTATAACTGTCAACCCTTGGTGAGAAAAACTACAAAGTGGTCCAAGTTTAAAAATTAAACGAATTTTCGAGGCAGCTGAAGACCTGCCGTTTTCACAGCGTAACTCAGAAGTATATAAACCCATAAAGCTCTGAGACTCTATGGAAAGTTTCAAAGATGGAAAGTCTTCAGATTCCTGTGCTGATCATCAGAAAGCAAGGAACTGAACAGGTTTTGTCAGCTACGATCCAGCACGCCACAGTACTGAGGAGAGGCGAAGCTCCTTTCCCTCGCATTGTCTCCCAGCCACAGGAGATGGATGCAAGAAAGAGAGGAAGGTCACAAGAAGTTCTGTGCTCTTATGTGCTTCTAGATAGTCTGCTCCTTAAGGAATCCCAGCTCAGAATCTGACAGTTTTAAAAGTTTCCTCATCGCAGTCCTGCATCATGTCCTTGCTGGCTCCAATCCTCTCTCGCGTCATTCAGGGGCTCCCAGCCATGTTCACCGTGATCTTACATCTACTGATAGCTCCACGAGAGAGACATGAGAGCACAAAATCTTGGCTTTGAAGAGAGCCTGATGAAACTGGTGACAGGCACGTTCTGCGAAGACGGGTGGCGCTTCGTGTAGAAAACCTCGCTTCTGCTGTCTCCTGCTCTGATGGAGGCATCACATGGAAATTCCAGAAGCTGAGCCACGACCGGGAAGACTGCCCCCCCCGCTGCGGCCGAAACACTCCCCCGTATAGCGACAGTTCTGCTGAGTGGGTCCGATGCAGTGATTGTTCACTGGATCGCACGAGTCCTCCCTGTTCCTCCCTCCTGCCCTCCCTCTCATTCCCGTTACCTTCTGCGTTGCTCAGGAATGTGTCCTCCTTTCATTTCAGTCGCTCACTGTTGTGTCACCGTCTCGACCCGTTCGCGAGGACACCAGCTGGGATCCTCGGCCCCTTTCCTTCCTCTCTCCCTCTCGCCCCCAGTGTCCCCCATCGACACTCTTTCTCCTCAGCTTACTCACCACCCCACACCCGAATACCACACCTGATCCAGCGGAGCGCGGCCAAGACGGAGCCAGCAAACCCATCGGGATCTCTCGCTCTCTTTGTGGTTATTAATCTTTACCGTGACAGCACAGTGTTACTGATTTACTAAAAATAATGCCCCAATGCTGGCTCCGTGTCCTTGTTTATTTTCCGACCGAACAACAACTACTCTGGCACCGCGCTTGTGGCGAGTCCATGTCTGAACCCCGGAGAGTAAATCCGTTTTGAAAGAACACCCAGACTCGCTGGACTGGACGAGCGCTTGACCGTGTTGCCAACTGCAGTGCGCTGTAAGGGACCTCTTTTGCTCGTTCACAGAGGCCAGAGAGAGGTACCAAACTTCTGAGTGAGAAAAAGAAACACCTGAAAGGTGGTGCACTAATCTCACATGGAATGTTAATCGTTCCACCTTGACTCGCAGCTATTAGCTCGATGCATGAATGCACACCGGAGCAGAAGAATTCAAGGGCACGTCAGCGTAAGACTTGTCCGAGGCCCCGAACGAAATGCTAGAGTACATTTATTCATTTAGCCGCAGCTTTTCTCCAGAACAACTTACAATGTTAAAGTACCTACGGTGATTTCGCCATTTATACAGCTGGGTAATTTTACTGGAGTAATTTAGGGTAAGTACCTTACTCATGGGTATTAAAGCTTTAGCAAAGTAAGTAACTGTAACAAAGTAAGTAAATGTAGCAAAGTTTCATTATTTCTAAACCCTGAATATTTTTCCAGTCAGTTTTTGTACTGGGAATATTCACGGTAACTTCTAGAAAGCACTTGTTCAAGATAACAGAATATATTTTTAGTTCTACCGTCACCATCAAAGGCATTTATTCTCTTGAGGTGGTCTCTTGAGCTCCTATATCTCAGTAATTTTTCTTATACTTTTCAGCGCTGTTTCCTACTGAATGAACGTTTGCCGATTTGCAGTTTAGCGAAGGACAGCCGAGTGGTGGAGCTTCCGCTCGGTAGGCGTCAGTTTTAATGGACGAGTCTTCGGAGCGATGCCTCGTGACTTCTTGGGCTCGTTTTGAGGTACAGCTTAAAGAAGCTGCATCACCAACCGGGAAACATGACTGCATAAATCTGGCGTCTGAAGTCCGCGTGTATTTTTAAAATGGGGTTTCCATCCACCGGCATCTCGCTTTGTCACTATGCCGCACATATCCTGGCATCTCCGAGCTGTGGTATCAGCCCTGGAGGACGGAGAGCCGGTCGTCTCAGAAAGGCAGTCTCATAGAATCCCAGCGAGCCTTGGGATACGCTGTCAAGACCTGGACATCCTCCAGCACCGATACAGAGCTGTTCACCTGCTCACTGGACCGCAGGTGGTTTAGTGGTTTGGGCCCTTGCCTTGCAAGTCCCTGCTTTGAATCCTATTCTTGCTGTTGATCAAGGTAATTACAATGATTTGTTTCGGTAAAAATACCCCGTGGGATACGAGGGTACGCACGGTTGTGTGACTAAGACGTTGGGACCTGTAACATGACAATGATCCAACAAAGAGGAGTAAATCAAGTGGAGGAAATTCCACATTTTAGAACGGCCAAGTCAAAGATCTCAACTCATGCCCTTCAAGCAAGACATCCAATATATTTACATGAACTGAAATGGTTTAATATGAAGCAGTGAGCAGAAAAATTTCCTAACTGCTACAAGAGTCTGATCAGCAGCTACAGAAAGTGTTTGGCTGAGGTTACGGGAAACAGAGGAGGTTCCACTAGTTGTTAAATATCTTGGCTCATATACATATATTTTCCATCTACAACTTGAATTGCTGAAACCATTTCTTCGATTAACGTACTAAAATGTAAAGTGTTGCGCTTGTCCTCGCTAAATACAACTGTCTTTATTTATTATTATGACTTAGACGAAGATCAGATCACAGTTCCAGAGCCAGTCGTGTGGAAATCCACATCATCGCAAAGGGTTTACAACCGTTTTAATCATTTGTTGCGCAGAACTTCCATAACACGTCACCTTCGACTAAGCCATCAGCTAAGTAAAAGAAACACACACACACACACACACACACACACACACACACACACACACACACACACACACACACACACACACACACACACTACCCTTTACACATGCCATGGGTCAGAGCCTGTGTTTCTGGATTTCACACACCATGTTTTTTTTATATCTCTTTAGAAACTAAAACATTTCACACATCTTTTCGCAGATAATTAAATGATTTTTGTGAAAAACACTTGATAATAACAAATTTTATTAAGAAGAATTTTGCTGGCAGTTCAGTTTGGATGTGGAAAGACGAAATTCTTCAAAAAGCGCTTGCTGAAGCTGGATTCAAGTGGCTATTTCTGGAATTTCCCTGGTCCAGGAAATGAGTGGATATACTGTATATAGTAAACGTGGTACACGGTGTGTTATGGCTACACCAGGGTCTACTACGGTCTGTGATTACAAAGGGTCTTTCCAAGAAGAGCCAGTCATTCTGGTTGCCATGGTCACACTGCCACTGTTATCACACAGAAGCACACAGAAGCACGTCTGAAATTCACCCTGTGGTTTCCAGGTCAGGATATGAAGTGCTGGCAGTCTGTGTGGGTGGAGGAGGTGGAGGAGGTGGAGGGGTGTTGTTCAGCACAGACCTTTTAACACTTCAGTTAAGGACATGGACATGCAACCTGAAGGCTACTATTTAAATACAAGTAATGATAAAAATAATAATAATAATAATAATAATGAGAAGAAGAAGAAGAAGAAGAAGAATATTATTATAAAAGAAGAAGAAGAAGAAGAAGAAGAAATAAATAGTAGTGCAATGGTTAGAGCTTCTGCCTTTGGACCCAAAAGTTGCACATTTGAATCTCACCTCCTGCTTTAGTACCCTTGAGCAAGGAACTTACCCTGAATTGCTCCAGTAAAATTACTTACCTGCATAAATGAGTAAATAATTGCTAGTAGCTTAACAATTTAAGTGGATTTGGAGAAAAGTGTTCGGTAAATAATAACCTTGTGTTACAGCCTTGGTCCAGAAAAGGCCTTTAGAATTCTATCTATCTATCCATTCATCCATTGTCAACAACCACTTGTCCCAAGCAGGGTCGCAGCAGACCGGAGCCTAACCCAGCAATACAGGGCGCAGGGCTGGAGGGGGAGAGGACACACACAGGATGGAACCCCAGTCCATCGCAAGGCACCCCAAGCAGGACTCGAACCTCAGACCCACCGCATAGTGGCTGAACCCTTCGTGCCACCATGCCTGCCTATCCATCCACCCACAGAGGGTAGCTAGGGAGACTCATTGACTCAACTGTTGTTGGACAGCAGAAATGGAAGAAGGCTCATAAGCCACATGGCCACCTGACCAGTGGTGACTGACTCAATCAGAAAGACTTGTGTTGCCAATGTGCTGTGTGATGAACTGCATATTTTGGATGAAGTGTTGTTCTCATCCACACACAGTGAAAGTGTCACTGAGGGCTTTGTGAATTGTCGGTAAAAACCCGAAATGTGTACTATAGAGTATGTGTAAGTAATTCTTTGTCAATAAGTTAAATAGGCAACCGCTAGAAAGGGGTGAGTGCTATTTTCTTTCATACTCTTCCCCTGTTTTTCTTCAAGAGTCACGTTAGATTGGGGAATTCTTGTTTGATCCGATAGGGTAGATAGAAATCGCTAAGGGTAGGGTTTATGTTTTTTATTGCATTGGCGTGACTCACCCCTGCAGAGATGGCTGATGTTGCCTTTGTTCAATAAAGCAGATGATTGTGTAGCAGTCTGAAAGAACGGGAGCACTTCTGTCTGGTGGTAACCAGTGTCAACAACCCTAGACTGGACCGTAACACCTAGACTCACCTGTGAATGGGATCCAAACTCCCCTGTTCAGAGTCTTGAGCCACTCCTCACCCTGACCGCAGCTGTTGGACAGGAAGAAGTAAGAACCAGGACTGGCAAGAACATCTCTGTTTCCACCTGGAAGCGAAGGAGGTTCATAAATCAACTCAATATTTCACGCTTCAAAAGTGTCTTTTTTTCAAGATACCCCCCATTCTGCGTTGATGTCAGTGTGAAATTGCACGGAACTCCGTGATGCACAAGGTCTCATATCCAAGACATCAAGTGAGCAAAGATTTAAGCAAGAACCATATTATATGACACAAATGGATTAACATAATTTCTGTATGTTTTTCATAATTAGAATTATTGATCACATTTTATGAGGGGGTGTGGTGGCACAGTGCGTTTGGCCTGTGTCTGCTCTCTGATGGGTCTGGGGTTCGAGTCCCACTTGAGGTGTCTTGTGACAGACCGGTGTCCCGTCCTGGGTGTGTCCCCTTCTCCTCCAGCCTTATGCCCTGTGTTGCCGGGTTAGGCTCCAGCTTGCTGCGACCCCGCTCGGGACGAGCGGTTTCAGTCACTGTGTGCGTGTGAGATCGCATGTTATATGTAAAACTGTATGCAATATGTTGAATTTTCTAAGAGAATGGGTGTTGGTATTTTTTCCCATTTCATAGCATTCAGTACATTTTTAAGTATAGAGTGTTTCAAGTGACGAATTTCAACGTAAATTGTTCTGAGCTGCAGAATCATTTCGAAGAGCCATCCTCCGTTCTTTTGTCACGCTGTTTATATGAAGAGGTTCGGAACCGTTGCTGGCATTTCCCGTCATCTCCGCCAACGCTAAAAATCCTGTCTGCTGACCCTGGCCTGGAAAGCCCACCCTTATCGTGTACCAAGTGTGCTGGAGAAACATGACAACTCCTGACACAATGCAGGCAGACAAATCAGATTTACTGTACCAGAAATTTCAGAAAAACCAAAAAAAAGCTAGACTCCTAATACATTTATTCATTCAGCAGACACTTTTCTCCAAAGTGACTTCCAATGAACTCTGTGTAGTGTTAGCAGCCCACATACCTTATTCACCATGGTGACTTACACTGCTAGATACACTACATCACTCATCCACACATCAGTGGAACACACACACACACGCAACGAGTGAAACAGAACAGCATGTCTTTGGACTGTGGGAGGAAACCAGAGCACCAATAGGAAACCCACACAGACAGAGGGAGAATATGCAAACTTCACACTGACTGAGCAGGGATCGAACCAACATCCTCTCACACCACCAAGGTGCTGTGAATAGAAGTGGTACTCGCTGTGACACCGTGTCACCCGTGACCCAAACCAGGTAATACATGAGATAATACTTTTTCTCAGTTGAATATCCATGCACTCACTAACTTTGTATTACTGGACTGGTTTTCCCTCATTGGGCACAAGTATTACATTTCCATTTACTCATTTAGCTGACACTTTTCTCCATAGCGACTTACAGTATTAAGGTTACAATTATTTACCCATTTATACAGCTGCATAATTTTACCAGAGCAATTCAGGGTAAGTACCTTGCTCAACGGTTCTACAGCCAGAGGTGGGGATCCAAATGCAGTAGCCCTGACCACTACGCCACCGGCCTTCCAAATGAAACTAAAGAAAAAGAGCCCTTCCAAGGCTGATATATCTCACTTTATATCAATGCACTTAAAGAAAGTGACAGTGAGCTCGTGACTTAAATGGTTCTGAAAGATCTGAACGGTTCTGGTCCTGGGAAGATACCCTGTCCTCTCGATAATTGCAGCAACAGGAGAACTACTCAGAATAAATTGGTCTCGCTCATTTATCTTTAAGTAATGTAAGGGGTTCAGCAACGGGCAAAGGATAATTGAATATCCCAATTTAATTAAAAGTTATACTCTTCTGTTCTTCCTCAGAATTATTAATTATTATGTGGGTACCAGCAGCAATTGAAGAGCACTTTAAATTCCGCTCACATTCCAAGAGAGTACAGTGATTAATTTCAAAGCCGACCCTTCTTAACAAGACAGGAGCCATAAAAGGTCTGTCCGTAGGGTCCCATCAATACCGAGTCAATTGTCTTATTTTTTCCTGCCACATACTGTTTCCTGCCACAGCTATACTATGGTGTTTGACTCTAGTATTCCTTGCGTTGTCTAACTATGGCAGTATCAAGTTTTACAGGAATCTTCCATTTGCTCATAGTTGTTTCTTTGACTGCAGTGTACAACACAGAAGTGAATAAACAGATCCATAAAAATAAGTAATGCATCAATATAACTGCTCCCAGATATCTACAGGACTTGATCAACCGCTACACCCCAACTAGACTGCTTTGCTCTTCCACATCTGCCCGCTTGGCGGTCCCACGTACGAAAGGTGAAGCACAGAGGTTCTCGGTTCTGGGTCCGTTGTGGTGGAACGACCTCCCCCTCACACTCAGAACTGCTGAATCTCTTTCTGCATTTAAAAGGTTCTGAAAACCCACCTCTTCCAGACACACTTCGCCCATCATCTCTTAAGTTCATGTAAGGTGTAAATGTTCATGCACCATAACTTTGAGATGATTTACACAGCTACTCCTGTAATGTAACGTTGATGTTTATATGTATCTCCAAAAAATATATATATATATTACTAGGAAGGTGATCAGGAATCGTGGATATTGTGATAAAGTTTTATGCAGCTACTGGTGTGATGAACATTGGTTCATATGGTGGAAAGAAACAAACTAACTGCACTTAAGAATCACACGTCTGCATCTAAGTGTCTCTTCCTGCTCATGTAATGAACAGATTGTATTTTCTATGAGATGTTCGCCACTTTGGAGAAAAGCCTCTGATAAATGATTACATGTAACTGTAAAAAATCCAATGGGAAGCATTTAGTTGGAAATAACTTTGCGTATGTCTGTGAATTTCGTGAAAACACATCTTGACTGTATAGTCAACCTGGGGCAAAAGTGCATAATTCGTTATAACGGCTTTTACGTTCTTGATTCGATTGTTTTGTTGGACGACCCACAACTGTCTGCCACCGTCCATAAGCCCACATCAGTGCTGTAAGTTCATAAGTCACCGTGCCATCAGAGGCGAAGCATAACTCCAGATGTAGTGAGATAATTATGAGCAAGAAAGCTAGAATTATGTATTAAAATAATCTACTTCTCTTGAAAAATACGTTACAAACGTTTCTATATTAAAATGAGCTCATTTAGTACGATGACAAAACTTCATCAAAACAAAATGAATATAAAGAATACATCAAATTATTCTTAAATTATTATACTGATAACTATATCTATAACAATTATTAAAATGTTATATTATAACTTCCACAGACTTCTGTGCGCAAATTTCCAAATGTCTAGTTATTAGTGTCACCAGGGTGGAATAATTCCAGTAAAACATTTGGAAAGCGACAATGGTGACTTCCGGACTTCCACGCGGGATGAGGCACGGCGACACCGGAGCTTATTTCTGCATCTGTGCAGAAGAAAAATGTCAGCGTTTCACCGTTTTACCCGTGACCGAAACCCGGAGGCGCTGCAGTGACTGTAAATCATACAGCGTGAGATTCTTTGCCGTGTTCCCCGGCCCTGAGCTCCCCGGTGGTGTGTCGGCTCCGCTCCACTTTCTCCACCATCTGCTCTTCGCTTGTCCTCTAAGGGGCCCGCAACTGCTCAAGGGTGGCGTCGTGCCGCCGTCCAGCCGCTCTGTCCCGTTGCGGGCGTGGGAAAGGTTTTACCTCATTTTTATCTGTACCGTCAATCTGAGTAAAACAGCGGACGGTGCATCGCTGGAGTCTGTGCGAAGGGTCTTCCGGGCACAGAGACGCGGAGCGGAGCCCGCCAAGCCCTGATGCGGACGGATCAGGTGACAAACGGCAGCGCGGTACGTCCAAAGTTTGGGGGATTCGCAGGTGGAGAGGTAAACCCGTGCTACTGTCATCTGACTTCACGAGTGTTTTGTCTATAGTTGTCCTGGATGGTTTTGCAGGGCTGCTCGCGGGGAGGGAGGGAGGGAGGGGGTTGGTGAAGGAGAACAAGCGCAGGAGATCCTCGGAGATGGTGCAAAAGGCTCATGGAGACACACCGTGTCCTTCCAACAAGGTGGCAGAAGAGAAAATGACCTTTCCCAGGAGGCCGTGGAAGGAGAAGGTGCGAGGGGAAGGCTGGACGACTCATATCTCACTCACCTTTCCCTGCGGCGCAGTCGTACTTCCAGGATTTGAAGCAGGCGAGTCCCATGGTCCAGGCGTCTTTGCCTCGCCGTCCGGCAGCTCTAGCCCCCGCGGCGACCGCTGTCCCGACCTCCACACGGACGCACGCATCCCTTCATTGTTCTCAAACTGTGCGGTGGAGGTGCTTCTCCTCACTCTGGAAGCTCAGGCACTGAGATGCCTCTGGCACGCAACCCCCACGGCTGGCCGTGGCCTGGATCGCTGCCCACCTTCTCCCCTGGGCCTCCCCCCCCCCCGCCCCCCAGTTGCATCAATAATCGCATAGTCCCATCCCATCGGGTGCATCGTGGAAGGGAATGAGGGAGGCGCGCACACACACACACACACACACACACACACACACTCAGGCACGCACACATGCACACACCCACAGTCAGGCACACACCAGAAACCACAGCCTCAGCATCCAGGAACAGTAATTATTTCACTCTGGTGGCCTCTCAGTGGAGGCAATTTCCCTAATGCATGTGCTCTGTCCACTGTTTGGGTTGATGGCCATCGATGCGTGCGGTCCAGCGCCGAGACAAACTACACCGGCGTAATAAATAGAGAGCGGCCACCCGATGTGTTAAACTTTTGAACCGCTGTCCATTACACTAAGAGGAGCCTCCCTCTTCAGACCCCGTCCTGGATTTATGTTTGCCGTCCCGGCCGGTCCTCGGCGATGTATCGATCCCGACGATGGGCCCCATTTAATTTTTTCAGGGAAAAAATGGGGCGGGCGGTCAGCTGTACACTTCGCTGTGGCCGTAAAGGCGGTCTGGTCGATCGGAAGGTCGCAGACGCTGCCGGCAGCGCTAACTCCGCTCGGGGGCGAAAGAACCATCGGTTTTTATCTCTCCGCTGCTCCACAACACGTGGCGTTTGTTATGCTTCCATTTGGCCTGGCATAAACACGAGTCTCAATGTTGAGCTACAAGAGGGATAACGGGTCGCTTGCAAAGGGCACCACTTCGTCCCTTTCGTGCGGCCGGCGTGGCCCTCGATCACAACCGTCTCCATCTCGGCCCTCCGTCCACTTCATGAAGACATATGTAGATTTCCATGTCCTCTGACACCTCATCTTAAACTTTAAGGGACTTTGTCAGCCGACTGCATCAAATGCCCAGTAATATTATCCACCCAAATATTTTCTTCTTGATTACACAGACTGATTACGCTTTATCGATTACCAGCAAATTGTATTCGGGAGCATTTACTTACGTTGGAAAAATGGGGTTTTTTTCTTCGTGCACATGGCTGCAGGCAGAATGTGAGGGAAAATGAGGACCGTAGAAAGTCAGATGATTGGACAGGATGGACGGACGGAAAGACAAACATACTGTGAGATAGATAGATAGATAGATAGATAGATAGATAGATAGATAGATAGATAGACAGCAGTGACAAGAGACATGCGAATAAATAAATATCCCATTGAGAAAGGTGTAAAAATATGCAAGAAACCTTTTTTATAAATATGAAATAGCAATGATATTTTAGTATGAGTTGAATGAAATATAATGCAATAAGCATACACATGCTTTCTGAACCGCTTGTCCCATATGGGGTTGCGGGGAGCCGGAGCCTAACCTGGCAACACAGGGTGTATGGCTTGAGGGGAGGGAACGCACCCAGGACGGGACGCCAGTCCGTTGCAAGGCACCCCAAGCGGGACTCAAACCCCGGACTCAAACCCCAGACCCACCGGAAAGCAGGACCTGATCCAACTCACTGTGCCACTGCACTGCCATGCCCCCCCCCCCCCCCTCAGCAATAAGTATAATGGAGTATAATTAACTGGATGGTGTGGAGAAGGCAGTACGAGGGGTGTTTCCCAGCAATGGGAGGTTGGGGGAGAAGTGGTGGAAAACTGAAACTCGGTCAAACTGAAAGTGCACAAACACAAAAAATCCCCTCCCGGTTCCCGGCAACTGGCAAGCGCGTGAAGAAAAAGCGCACCTGCTGGGTGAGGGATCCGAGCCCATTTTAACGCCAGTCTTCCCGGTATTCATAGGAGGAGTGACGAGTACAAACGCAGAGAGAGAAATTCCACCGTTGTTGTCATTAAAGGCAGCGAGTGCTGCAGTGTTTAGGAAATTAAATGAGGCTTTGAAGGTTCAAATCCCGGGGAGAAAAGGGTGCGTTACGGCCGGGCCAAGTCCTCATTCTGAATTGCTTCACTGAATATCCACATGCGTGAAACTGCGTGTCAGCAGGTGCGTAACAGTCAGCGACGTCCTGTACGGTGCGTCCGGCGGTTCTGCACGCAGCAGAAAAGTAGATTTACGTTGCTCCTACCGGACTCAGGCTGAATTTAAAGCGCGGCCGAGGATTCCGCTCGAGGCCCAACGTGCGCACCGTGCGCTGCTGCGCTCTCGCTCTCTGCGGCCGCAGCGACGCATCTGTACTCGTTCAATTTATTTCCCAGCCGCGGCCACAATTCACAGAAGTGTAATTATCGCTGAAAGCTTTTAATTCCCCCGCGTCAATACACCTGACTTACTCCATTCGCAACTGAGACGGGGAGAGAGTCTCTCAAGAAAATGAAAAAGTCACACCGGCTCCACATACCCCCACTATACAAATATTGAATTTACATGTATATAAATATATATATATATATATGTATCGCACTTTCAAATGAAGCTGCCTGCTTGAACCTTTTTATTTTATTAAGAGCCAGCTTTTCGGAAAACTAATGAGATACAGATTTATTTATTTTGTCCATCAATTTCAATATTCCACATATTAAACCATCTGTGGAGAAACTGCCACTTTCTTATTTTCTCAAGTGCACCTCCATCTCAGCTGCAAAATACGTCGGGGTATTGAATTAAAAGCTTCCCTTCCTGAAGAAAGAAACGGGAGAATGGCGGTCTGCCGAAGGCTTCCAGAACGGGCCCCAGACCACCGCCACTCTAACTTGGACAAGAAGTTAGTGAAAGTGAGTAAGTGTAATCTGGTGAAATCATGGTGCAGCTTTGAAGGTTTGCATGAGCTATTATTTGCTTCACATGTTTACGGCAGCAGGGGGTGTGGTGGCGCAGTGAGTTGGACCGGGTCCTGCTCTCCGGTGGGTCTGCGGTTCAAGTCCTGCTTGGGGTGCCTTGCTGTGGACTGGCGTCCCATCCTGGGTGTGTCCCCTCCCCCTCCGGCCTTATGCCCTGTGTTGCCGGGTTAGGCTCCGGTTCCCCTTGACCCTGTATGGGACAAGCGGTTCTGAAAATGTGTGTGTGTGTTTACGGCATGAAGGATGAGGTGTGTTCGAAGGTATGTAGTCGTGAGAGCTGTTGCCTTTGGACCCCAAGGTTGCAGGTTTGATTCCCACCTCCAGCTGCAGTACCCTTGAGCAAGGTACTTATCCTAAATTGCTCCAGTAAAATTACCCAGCTTTATAAATGGGTAAATAACTGTAAGTAGCTTAATGTTCTAAGTCACTTTGAAGAAAGGCATCAAATGAATGAATGTAAAGTGTTATGCAATACACACAAATTGTACAGGCAGAGAATCTGTATTTTTCCATGCTGAATAAAATTACAATGCCTACCTCCCCAAAATGACCACCCAGCCAATAAATATACACTACATGCATGAAACTATGTGTGAAACTGAAAAAACATGGTATGCCAGGTAAACATTACCAGACTGCACCTATACTGAGGTATGTGTTTTTAAATGATTTTCTTTCACATTGCAGCAAATTGACTATGACTTGTACCAGGCACTCACCTTGACCACAAAGCGACCATTAAAACATATGCAGAAATGTCTTTTAATGGCACACATGTAAAGCTACCTGGATAGCGGCGCATCTGACAATGAGGGCCATGCCGGGGATGGTGCTGCTGGGGGGGGGGGGATTTCGGCCACGGGGGGGCGGTGTCAACGCAGGACCACGTTCATGACCGGGACTGGGGATTAAGCTCACGCTGTTTCTACAAGATATACGAAGATCCTTCAGCGGGGGTCCTTGAGGTGTTGAAATTGGGTGCAAATTCTAGGCGTGTGTCCAAAATACTGTATTCGGAGAAAAGTAATGGGTCCGAGGGGAATCCAAAAGTAAGGTGGAGTAAGGTAGAATTGTTAAGATGTGAAAACTGAATCCAGTGCTGTGAAGTCAGGGGGCCTGAATATATGAGTACAGACAGCCCACTCCTTAAATTTATTTAGCAGACACTTTTGTCCAAAGCAACTTCCAATGGACTCTATGTAGTATTATCAGCCTATACAACTTAGTCACCACAGTGATTTACACAGCTTGATATACTACTTACAATGGGTAACTCATCCATATATCAGTGGAACACACACATGATGGGTGAACCTGAACAGCATGTCTTTGGAGTGTGGGAGGAAACCAGAGCACTCAGAGGAAACCCAAACAGACACTGGGAGAACATGCAAACTCCACATAGACTGAGTGGGGGTCGAACCCATGTCCTCTCGCACCACCCAGGCGCTAGGAGACAGCAGCACTACTGGCTGTGACACCCTGGGCTGGCGGAACGGTGTTACTGGACTGAGTGTGTTCGTACCGGGAGTCAGTCGTCTGCATCCCTTTCACTGTCTGTTGGTGAAATGGACTTTTGTTCACCTCCAGTTGAGGGTCATTGTGAAGAAAAGTGTCTGTTAAATGAATAACTAAAAAGCAGAAAAATGGGCAGTGCTGCAGAGACACTGGAACTATGGGGCTCTTCAGACGGAAAAGTACAGTGCTCTGGACCGGTGCTCTTTGTCTCTGTCTCTATCGCTGTCTCCCTCCCTCTCTCTCTCTGTCTGTGTCTCTCAGTCACTTGCTGTCCCCGTCTGTCTCTCGCTGCCTCTTGACTCGGTGGCTCGCGCACGCGTCTTCACATTATGGATCCCCTGGCAGGAGTATTTACAGCACAGTGTAAATGAGAAAGCACGATAAAGAACGGAATACAGAGTGAAACCAAAAAAAACTGACAGGCTTGTAGTAGGACCTCAGAATGAAAGAAGGGTTAAAACCCAGATAATGGAGGTGGCTGCGGAACTGTCGTTCGAATAATGTGCGTGTGATTACAGGGCTATCTTGACATAGGTAAAACATGTGAAGCTAGCCGTATAATCACACACACACACACACACACACACAGTGTGAAGCTGCTTGTTCCGAGGCGAACCGGAGCCTAACCCGGCAAGGCAGGGCGCAGAGCTGAAGGGGGAGGTAACGCACCCAGGACGGGACACCTGTCCATCACAAGGCACCCCAAGCACGACTTGAACCCCAGACCCACCAGAGAGCAGGACCCGGCCAAACCCGCTGCACCACCGTGCCCTCGTTAGCGGTGTAATTAATTATGTAATTGCATAACATATTAGGGGCTGCTTCATCCCTTCATTTACACCACAAATCACACGAAATCCCATAATACCCAATGCAAATGTAATAATAAAAAATGAAAACATAACAAATATGTAAAAACTGGCAATTTTTAAATTATTTTCTCTGGGTGCCTTGCGGCGGACTGGCGTCCCGTCCTGGGTGTGTCCCCTCCCCCTCTGGCCTTACGCCCTGTGTTGCCGGGTAGGCTCCGGTTCCCCGTGACCCTGTATGGGACAAGCGGTTCTGAAAATGTGTGTGTGTGTGTGTGTGTGTGTGTGTGTGTGTGTGTATACTTTCTGCCTTTCGAACAAAAAAGCTGAGGTTTTGTGTCAAGGGCCTTTCTGTAAGGCCTCACGTCAAACCATCCGCTCCGTTACGCAGTGACGTTTGGATTGAAGTGACGTCACCAACAAGAAATTTCAAATTTAGTCGTAACAGCGCCGTTTCCTGTAGTGACGTCACCACGGTCGCGGATCGCCATTTTAGGCTCGGTTTTCTGAGGAAGGGAGGAAGTGGACAACAAATTCACTTTTATTATTTTGAGGTATTTCAGCACGTTTGGGAAAGCATTTTTAAGCAAATGTAAGTGTATTTCTACCTGAACATCGCATTCTTTTGAAGTCACTAGTAGTGTGTTTCTTTTAAAAAATTACGAGAATTGTCGATACTAACTACTGACGAGTCGAGTCTGAGTGTAAGTCGTCGCAGCTGAGGTCCAAGTTGAATGTTCAGTCAGTGTTGTGTGCTTTCACATCGTGTCTTGTACTGTCCAGGTAAATAGTACAAATTAAACGAGAGCGTTTGCTTTTGCGATATTATATATATTCCTTTTGTTTTGTTCATAATCAGTGTTTCAAGTTTTTAGAATAGAACATGATGTTCTCACCGAATCGAATCATGTACTAGAATTTCACACCCGACACGTGAGCTAGATATATATATAAATAATAATTTAGCTTCGCTGGCTGCATTTTTGCTTAATTAATTTGCTGGTGACTATTGCTAACAAACAAGTTAGTTCTTTTCACCGATTAATTCATCCTTCCTGCTCTGGACGGTAAATTTGCGCCGAAAACGCCCGGGCCGATGATTTATCATAATTTTATCTGGGATTGGACCAAAGTGACTTTATTTAAATGCTATTATTACTCAGGAATACAGCTGCTGGTAATTTTACTGGAGTTTATGGTAAATAGTGCCTTGCTCAGGGTGGGATTCGAACCCGCAACTTTTGAGTTCAAACACAGACAGGCCCTCAGCGCTAACCATTAGACTACCAGCTGCTCTGCTGCTGCTGCTGGTTCTGCGGTTGAGTCCACAGTGTTTGTTTCCGATTAAAAATGTATCCGTTTATTTTTGTGATTTAGATTTAGAAGGGCGTTTGGGCCCGTCGTGTTTCCACAGATACCAGACTGTGTCTTCGCTGCAGAAATAGATTATGTGTGGTTGACCTGCCTGGGTGTGATGGACGAGTGTCTTGTGTACCAGGGTACAACCAGTGTAGTCTGGAGCCCAAATTGCCAATGCTTCTGGGGTAGGCTCTAGACCACCGTGACCCTGTATTAAACAGGGGCTTGTTGACAGTGGATGAACTGAACATTTGTAAATTTGACCCCCAACTTGTCACGAGATTGTTTGTCCACCAGACGCGACAGGATCGACTCCGTAAATCAGGTTTCGAGCGGCAGGTGGGAAGGCTGTATCCTTGACCCTTGTCCGTCGTCCTCCATTGAATAAGTATGTTCCCTCAGGTTGTTCACACCGAGTAACTTGTGACACTGTTTTCCGCCAGTAGGATTTTTGTTTTGTTTCATAAGGACAGCAGGTATCATAGAGGAAAAGGTCATGACTTTATAACCAGAAGGTTTCCAGTTTCCATTCCTCGTTCCCCGAGTCGGCTGTGGTACCATTTGGCTGAGCTACCAACCCTGCACTTTGCTATTTAAAAAAAAAAAAAAAAAAAAAGATACCGCACAAGTGGATCAAAAATACTGTGTGTAATTGTGGATACATAATTTCCATTTTTTACTTGCTTGAGTACTTTAATAGTAAATGTGTTTTCTGTTTATAGATGGTAGTATGTTATTTACCATGTTCAGGTAGCCATGTAGGCTCCTCTAATACACATTTACAGTGATGCATTTGGAATACACCTTCTGAGTGGCCTGTGAAGAGCATACGGATACAAGAATTTTTAACAGAAACATAAAAGATTGTTGTACCAAGTTAAGTGTGATTCAACACTGCAGCTCCCCAACACTGTAGCAAAAGTCAGAAAGTGTTTCTAAAGTTTCCTTTTGCCCAGTCCTGTCATTTTGTGTATTTTGTCATTTACTGTCCTGGACTTCTTGTTTTGAATTATTTCTTTACACAAAGGAATTTTGTGCATTCTTAAATACCATTTTGGAAGGAGTCATATCTCACAAAACTCCTCATCTGAAAGTGAGAAGAAGGTATTATCGTGATAGGTAGTTTGGATTGTACAGAATAAGATTAGAATGTGCTGTTCTGTTAATGTAATGAAAATGTCAGTATTAGCAAAGGAACAAACTCTGTAGCGCTGAATTAGTCAGACTCTATTCTGTACTTCAGCTTTGCTTACAATGACTGTTAAAGGAATTATTTTTTTTCCCTATGCAGGAGTAACCAAAGAAATGTCGTGGCCTCATCTGACTTGTAATTGCTGACATGATTGGCAGATATATTACTTGCCTTCTGTTTACCGCTGCTAGTGGCTGTTTTAAAATTAGGATTTAACAGCCAAGATGAGAAGGAATGTGCAGGGATTGCTTTCCTTGCCGCTCATTTTTATTGCTTCATATTTTTTTTTTCTTCCCTTGTTCAACAGATGCGGGGGTCAAAGCGACTGCGATCTCCGCAGAACTATATCTCAGAGTACAGTGTGGAGGAGAGGTTGGAATTTAGCAAACAGCCAAGATGGGACTTGGACAGTGACAAGAGGGCTAGTAGATCAAGAAGATACAACCACCACTACAAAACCTACGAAAGGTGAATATGTGGTTTAATTTCCTGCCACCTTTAAGCATGGGATGTAGAAGTTAATGTCAGTTGCGATAAACACATTCATGTTTACTTCCATCTTTACTTTATACCCACTTGTCAGTTGTGTACTTGCTCATTGTCATTATTTCTTCACCTGTTGTGCTTTATGCAGCTGTTTTGGGTGTCAATGGGATATAAACCCGCTGACAAAAATCAATAGGAAGAATGATTAACTGTTTCTGTTGAATAAAAGTTGAGGGTAATGTTTGGGTAACTTAGTCTCAGTTCCTAAAAGTTTAATATTATGTTATGGTTATGTCAGAGGTTTAATTTACTTGTTCAGCATCTTTATCGGAAATGGTCATTCAGTTCACTCTTTTTACAGCTGGAAATTTTTACTGGAACAATTGAATTTAATTGTCTTGCTCAAGGGTAATCTGAGAGGGCCCTGCAGGTTACACTTTTCCATCCTTAATCACTGTGCTTATTGCAAATGCTGCAGTTGCTGTTAAATGGATGGAGTGATGTAAAGATATGATTCAGGTGAATTGGTGACTCTAAATCGCTCTGAATGTGTGTGCGATTGCCCTGCGATGGACCGGTGTCCTTGTACCAGGGTCTGCCTGCCTGAAACCATATGCTTCTGGGATAGGCTCTGGACCACCGTGACACTGCATTGGATATGAAGTTGTCAGTAATGTATGGCTCGATGTTATGTAGGATGTTTTTGTGCCATGTTGCCACAGATAATGGAACCTTAATTTACCACCTGTGGCTGGCTTCTGAAATAGCAGTTTTTTTTTTTTTCTGGAGAACTACAGAAGAGTTGTACAGCCTGTTCTAATAATAGCTTCATAGCTGACTTTTCCTGGAAGAAATGTTATACTGCTGGCAACGAGCAACATGTTTGCACCCGTGCTGATGGCAGGGTCTCAATATTCCCAGGACTGTGCTATCGCAGCTGTTGGTGATACCTGTGTATTCAAACAGATTTAATATAGATTGAAGCTGCTAGCATTTCTCATGACCTGTACCGTGTTCAGTTTGTACAGTTCTCACTGAACTCAATGTTTAGGATTTATGTAACTCTGTTTCTTTAAAGGTAGTCAGTTACACCTGGTTAGTGAGAGCAGTGTATGTGTAGCTGTTAGTTTAATATCATAACCAGAGCCTCTGTCTGTGCTGCTTTCTTTGAGTGTTTAACATTTTAAATGTAGTTTTTCTGAAAATATGCAAAAGTTCTGTTAATGCAGAAATGTTGCCATGAAGTGATTAGATTCCAGGCAAGTCAAAATAGCTCTACACACCCAGCAACAGCTTAAGCTTGGCAGCAACTCAGGCCTGAGTGGTTACCTTATGAGCAGTGCTATTTTAATTTCCTTTGAATAATAATGTATGTAATATTCAGTAGAAATTTCTAGAGTAATACATTGGTTCATGAAAGTGTTTGCTGTCCCTTACTGGGACATTGCATAAAATGTGGGGTAGGTACAAGAAAAATAAATTGAAGGCATGATACCGCTATTTGTGTTGATGTTGAATCACTTTATCCTGCAGTTTAATTATAATATTCAGTTTTTTTGGTGTTTTTATTGAGCTGATTTTGCAGTTTTTCTTGAATCTCATTGTAAACTTCTATTTGCTTTTTATAGGTGGGCGCTCAACAAGCTTTGTTATTCATTATATTTTGCAGGCGATAAGACTTTAACCTTTTGTAATTTTTAAAACTTTGTTTTACTGCTAATTCAAAATTATAGCTTAATTTTGCTATAAATGTAATTGTATTTATGAATGAAATATATGTATATAAAATATGCGGCTGTTAAATGTTACACTTCTGGTGTTGTGTTATGTAGTATGAGTACTCATTGCTTCCTGTGTGCTTGTAGGCATTATAGTGAGACAAAGACGCTGATCACAAGGATGGAGTACAGAGAGCAGGAGGCAAAGGAGCCCACCTCTGCTTCGGGACCAAATCAGGACAGACGTTTTGGTGAACCCGTCGTGGAGCCTGAGAGCCACAGAGACTGGCACCATTACAGCAAGTCCTCTGCACGCAGCGGGCACAGCCAGAGGAGCAGACACAGCCAGCAGGGTAGCCGCCGTCGCCGGGCACGTCGGAGTCCGTCCCGACAGGATGACTTGGTACGCCTGCCCAGCCGTGTCGTTCCTGCCCTTTTATAAAGCGCATGCTTGTGATTGCTCACTAATAAGGGTTGTAGAGTACTCTAAAGTGTAAGACCACCTTCTGTTTCGTTTTAATCTTTACCACCTCTTGTTATTTCTGTAGATTAGGTAAAGGTCTGTCTTCCATATTCTACTGTGCTACATGCATGTACTACTTGCATGTTGCTTCAGAAGGAATAGGTTTTAACATTCACATTTTGTAGGCATGTGAATGGGCAGTTTTGAGAAATTTGACTGCACCTTTTATTATGAGGAATGTTAAATTGATGCCTTACAGTGACAGCCCTTGAGGAATAAATGATTTCCTTTTCCTATGTTATTAAAATCCTTTTATGGAGCACAGTGTGATTTGAAAGGGACAATTGGAGGGCAAAGTGTTCATATACATTTATGTGCCTACCATAATGTTGTGTTGCTACTTTTCCTTTTCTATTTTGAGAAAGTGTCTTATCTGAAAATGTGTTGCCATGTTTTTCTTCTGTAACGCAAACTATGTGGGGCCCCTGTGCATTGATCTGGGATGAATTTGAAATCGCTGCTGTGACCTGATGCGGTTTCTGAAATCCCCGAATATCTCCCCCCTGCTGAATGCATTCTCCCCCGATTCGCGTGGGTTTATGATGGTGACCGATCCCAGAAGAGTCATCGCAGGAACAGATCCAGGAGTTTTGAGGATGATGAGGATGGTCACCTGATCTATCACAATGGACACATGCTAAGAGCAAGATGTATAGAATGTATACCTTTTTTTAAACACTTTGTTTTATTTTACTGGAAAGACCATGCTGTTGTACAGTTTATTGGGGGGTGGGGACTATTTTAGGGATTGAATTTGTAATCATTTATATGTAAAATTACTGTCAGCAAGGCACTAGTGTGAGTGAAATTCACAATTTTTGTTTTAAGAAAGAAACAACTTGTCTTTCGGTCTTTCTCAGTGGGCACAGTGTAATGTTAACTTCTTTTGTAAACTGGCTTTGTAAATAATTGTAGTTTAGCGGCACTTTTCCTTCTTCTGCTGAGTTGCAACCAGAACTCCTTTGTATTTACTGTACCCTTTTCCCCCTCTAGATGAGATTATCGGTACTTTAGGTGAAGGAGCCTTTGGGAAAGTCGTGGAATGCATTGACCATTCAAAGTAGGTTGAAACCGCCTTCTGTTTCTCCTACATGTATCTCTTTTGATAAATAAGCATGCAGTTCTTACCTTTCTTACTCTACTGATGGTTTTAAATTTCTGAATGGTTGCAGAGGTGGTGCTCATGTGGCAGTGAAGATTATTAAAAATATTGATCGATATCGAGAAGCTGCCATGTCCGAGATTGATGTTTTGGAGCAGGTGAACTCACTGGATTGTGGTGATCACTTGTGAGTAACTTTTTTTTTGGGTTAAAGTAGCAATCCCTGGTCCTTCTGTGGTCCATGATGAGCTATTTTCTGTTGGTTATTTAGATCCTTAATCTCAGCCTTGATTGGGATTATGAATGAATGCGTTGCATGATTCAGGTTACGTTAAACGGAAGGAAGCAGATGTGAATTTGCACTCACCACTCGAGACCAAATTAAACTGAAGTGGTATGGAGGTGTGCTGATAAAACACTAAAACAGAACAAAAGGAGTTATGACTTTATCTGTCAGTCCTTCATTCACCAGTGCTCAACAAGGATGAAGTCATTTCATTATTAGGGTACTTATTCCTTAATTTAACTGTAATTTGGTTCAACCAATACAAACTCTTACATTGTTTTCCCCAGATATGACATTGTGCATTAAAACAGAAACCCATTCAAGGCTCTGTAACTAAGAGGTGTAAAGCCAGCATACCCTTTGTCTCCAAAAATAAGGATGGTTCATCCCAGCAGTATATTTTTTCATTTTATTAAAACATATAGGCACTGACTAAAACAAAAGTTCAGAGTCAAATAGTAGAGGAATACTAATCCCACTGTCTTGTTTTTCCACTTATTCAAATTATGAATTTTCAAAGCTCTGAGTTTTCAGGTTTATTTTTAGATTTTATCTCCTTTACTCTTCCCATGCCTAAATAAGTCTGTATAATGAGTTGAAGGCGGACAGAAGTCGGCAAACATTGCATGTGTTTATGGAATGATTTAGCATTTGGGATTGCATACAAGGTTGTGGAGATTTGTATTTCAGTAAGTTCTAATTAGTTCTAATTTTAATGTTGTAGATATTAAAAAAAATAATTAAAAGTATTATAGGTTTATTTGAGGTTTTAACAGAACCTAACCAACAAATCAGTCAAGGGATGTATTTTGCAACTTACTGATAGAAGTGACATGGAATTTACGAACAAATCAAGTTATGAACATACTTGGGTCTCAGAGGGGTTCGCCAGTGTATTGTTACGGTCAACACAACACTGTTCCCCACATGGAATGAAATAATTTTTATGCCAGACATTCACATACCCACCACTGCATTTTGTACCGTTGCATTTAATTTTATATGCTAGTTTCTCTCAGATTTCAGTCAGGGAAAGTTTCTGTGAAAATCCAGTTCCAGTTGCATTGACAAGCAGATATGTGAACATTAACTGAAATGTGTTTTGCTTCTTTGTTTGGTCTTTTGCAGTGCGTGTGTGCGAATGCTGCACTGGTTTGATTATCATGGACACATCTGTATCGTGTTTGAGCTGTTGGGTTTGAGCACCTACGATTTCCTCAAGGAGAATGGCTTCATGCCCTTCACTGTGAACCAGATTAGACACATTGCATACCAGGTCTTCAAAGCTGTGCGCTGTAAGTACAATCAGGCTTGGCAGAACGTATCTGCAGACCCCTCCGGTGTTCATTTTGTCAGTTTTAAAGACTTTCACATGGGAAAAATTAATTTTCTTGTTTGTCTTTTGTATACAGTGTAATGAACTGCATAATATAAGAAATCCATTTATTCAAGGATTCTGGCGGAATGCTCATTAACAGTTAGCCATGCAATAAGGTTTAAAGTTTTGGAAATAATGTATGCTTAGATATCTACTTTTTTTGGTGAAAGGATACTGACAGTCTCCATTGTTTTGTATTAAGTCCTTCATAGAAACAAACTGACTCACACTGATCTGAAGCCTGAGAATATTCTCTTTGTGAGATCTGACTACCACATCGAATACAATTCCAAAACGGTAAGGTTTTTTGTTTTTCCTGTATTTCTGTGATCTGTTCCCTGTTTTGAAAAATATCATTTACCTTTAAATATTGAGTATTTGTGCATAAATTTGATTATGCAAAGATATTTAAATGCATCAATTCTAGTCAGAAATACAAAGGTTAATCTAGACAATTTTTTTTTTTTTTTTTTGTCACAACCAGTTTGCTCAGTTGTGTTTTTTTTTTTTTTTTTTTTTTTTTTTTTTTTTTCTTGGTCCACTGAATGCAGAAACGGGATGAGAGAATACTGAAGAACACTGATGTGAAGGTGGTGGACTTTGGCAATGCCGTATATGACCATGAATACCATACCTCTGTGGTGTCCACCAGACATTACAGGGCTCCAGAGGTGATCCTTGGTGAGTGTTTGTGTCGCAGGTTGTGTGTGCTTGGGCAGCTTTTAGAAGTACACATTACTTAGAAGGTCGTGTATCTTTCTTTTAACCTTTCATTTACTCACTGATTTAATTTTCTGTATTTGTAACTATGTTTGCAGAGCTTGGGTGGAATCAGGCATGTGATGTTTGGAGCCTGGGCTGCATCCTGATTGAGTATTACCTTGGACTAACACTCTTTCAGGTGGGTGACATAGAGATACTGGAGTCTCTGAAGAAACTTCTGCAATTTAGTCATTTGAAGCATTGACCTCTGCAAATTATGAACAGCTTTCCTTATTTTGCCCTTCTGTTGTTCCAGACCCATGACAGTAAGGAGCACCTAGCAATGATGGAGAGGGTTCTGGGACCAATACCTGGCTATTTATTGCAGAAAACCAAGTGAGTGCAGAGTTTCTGGAGAAACTTCAACTTGTTAGATTGTTTGGGGAGATTTTGTGAAAGGGAGTTCTATTCTTTTATGTTTTTGAAAATTAAAATATGGGAAAAATGGTTCTTCAACATTGGGGAAAGTGCACATCTTGTGTAATTAACTCAGGCAAAGTGACTGACCCAAACTTCATGTGACAGGAAGAGACGATATGTCCATCGTGGGCAGCTGGACTGGGATGAGCACAGCTCCTCAGGGAGATATGTGAGAAAAAACTGCAAGCCACTCAAAGTAAGAAACGCTTGAGTTTTTCCAAGGACATTCAGCACACAAAAGTGTCGCTCCGTTTACAGTTGACGTAAATTTGCCTTCTTGTATCTACAGAGACATTTCGGTGTAACTCTGTGTCTTCTCCCTTCAGCAATACATGTCGTCCAAGAGCTCTGACCATGAGCAGTTGTTTGACCTGATCCAGAAGATGCTGGAATATGATGTGTCCAGACGTGTTACGCTGGAAGCTGCCATAAGGCATCCATTTTTCGATCCACTGAAGAAAGGAAAGAAACAGTGACTCATGACATTCTTTTTACACTTGCGCTCTATTAATCACTATCCAGAGGAATGTTCTAGACTGCATCAGTCCATCTTGAGGCCTCTGTTTTGTGGTGCTAAATTATTCCCTTTGTGCAAATGCTAAATTACATTTTTGTACAATCATGTTCTTTTTGCAATAAAAACATGGTACCTTTTTTGAACATATAAACATTTGTTTGTGTGTGTGTGTGTATGTATATATATATTTTATACTTCTGGTCCAATATTTTAAGGGGCAAAAGATCATTTAATTTGAAATGCATCATCAATGTGTATAGTAACATCCATGGTCCAAATTTTCATTTTTTGGTAGAGGTGGGCTCTTCTGTGGCCATCTGACAGTCTCAAAAAGGTCATTAAACTTTTTAAGGACAAGTGAAATAGTAAGGTGGACAACTACATGCAGAGGTGTAACTAAGATAGTATATGGTGGATGCTGAAATTAATACCTGTACTTGCCATTCAGAGTTGGCTGAAAAACTGACATCCTCTTTCAAGTGTTCTTTGTTAATGTGTCCACTGAAGGTCATGGTTTCATGTGCCTTAAATGGTCAACTCGAATGAACCGATTCTTCAGTTTTTCTACGATGTGATAAAATACGTAGTGACACTTTGAAAATGTTTTGAGTACAGTAACTAGTCTTGGGTATGGAAGGTTCTTGATTTCCTGAACTAGTATTATGCTGCAGTGGCTGTTGGTGGTTAGAAATTCATGGCTACAGTGTTACACTGAGTTCTCTGGGTGGCAGTAGAGGACTGCGGAGGACTTTTAATTTGTCACCCAAAGCTGTGCAGCTGCACACAGGTGTAATCTGACAGTGGATCTTTCACAAATGCTGCAATATGAAAGATAACATGTCTCAGCTGGCTAACATGCGTCAAAATGCAAATTGGCAGCAAAGATGAACAGAGATCCTGATTGGATGAATATCACATTTGGTATGAAGTCATTCCAGTTATCAGAATTCAATAACTTTTTGGCCTTATGAAACAAAGAAAAAAAGACACCTTGAATAAGCATTAAGGAAGGTGGCAAACTTGAAGAAATAAGACTTGAGTTGCCCTTTATGAAAAGCTGCTTCAGTTGCCACTGGTTTTACAGAATGAAGTCAAATGCTTTTCTGCACTCAAGGTAGTGACTCTATAACTGTGATGTTGACATGCTTATTTATAGGACATTTTCAACTGATGTTTCTAAAGCCTAAATCTCATTAAATTATCCCCCACAGACAGATATACTTGATTTCACCGAGGGTGTTTTTTAATATGTTCCAGGAGCACCAGTATTTACCTGAAATATGGTCCTAATTTGAAAATGCACTCCATGTTCCACCTTACATGCAAGTATTGAAAAATAAATTGTAACATTGGAAAAAACCTCCCTTAATAAAATTTTATTAGAAAACTGAAGATTTGCCACCTTCTATATTATGTAAACATCATGTGAGGGATCACTGCTCTCTTAAATGCAAAATTGTAGGTAAAATACTCTTACACTGAGTAGTTTACAGTGCATCTATTCTTTCCTTTACCAAAATTCAGTCTTACTGAAAATTACTCATTTTCTTTTCAGCTGTTAAAGTATAAATTTTGTGTTCTGTGCATATATTATGTTCACAAACTTGCTATCATTGCATAATATGTAAAATTCAGATTTTATTTTCCCTCATCTATATGCATGTATATGTAAAAATAGTTTTGTGTCTGTAAAGATGCCTAAAACCCAAAATGATGACTTGAAAAAGATGAGGTTTGCTTTACCAGGCAATGATCTTCCCAGTCATCACCCGTGGGGTTGATGGATTTATGTGTTTTAATTATTAAAAAATATAAACATAACAATGGCAAGCTTGGACACTTTATTCCAAGTGAATTAATTAGGTCGGCATCAACTTTTCCTTTCCCTCCTGAACTGTCAGTGATTGGTGCAAGTACATTTACACACACACGCAACACACACACGAAGCGCTTGTCCTCGCCTGGGTTTCGGTGGTCCGGAGCCTATCCCCGAATGTCTTAAATATGACAAAATAAGTACATTAGATTTACAAAACAATACAAATAGAGTTAATTAATATATCTAAAATTTAGTCTATCATAATCCGCCATGGCATGCCATACTAAATATACATTATAATAAACTAAAGACGCTCATATCTGCAGATTAGTCAGAATATCATGGGTTATGAAAGTAAATAAGTACACTACAGTAGTCGGCAAAACTGGAATCTTGTTATCTGTGTTGCAGCCTCTAGTCTAGTCTAAGAGTCACACCAGCTACTGCCCGTAATTTAAACATGTTGGAAACTTTGGCGAGAATCAGAGTTTTCTTATTTCGCGTTCGTTCCTCCCCAGCAGCTCATGGCGCGCGCCCAGTCTCGTGCAAAAAAAAAAAAAAAAACTATATAGGTATATATGTATATATACATAGAATATGGACAAAGTTGAGGCGTTACCGCCGCATGGGTCCAAAACAGGAACTTTTAAGTTTTGTCCAAGAAGAAGAGGCGTCGAGCGGCTCTTTCGCCCTGAAAGGCGGACCGTTCACACACACACATACACATACACACGCACGCACGCACGCGAGCGCGCGCTCTTCCACGGGGCAGAAAACGCGCAGACGCTCCTTCCTTCGCCGCTCGGGACAAGTGCGACGGAGCGACTTTTTGCGCCAATGGCTTCAGCCGCTAAACAAGCCGCGTCGCCGCGAAGCGGCTGGAAGTGTCACGGCTCCGGTTTCCAGGGCGCTCTGCCCACGGCCGCGTGTCTCCTGCTGTCCGTGGGCTCCATCGCGACGTGCCTCCTCGCGAACTTCAGGACCGCGCAGCTGGAGCGCAGGGTGCACGCGCTCGAGCGGGAGCGGGCGGCGGCGCTGGCGCTCGAACCCGAGACGTCTGTGCGGGACGCCGCGGACGCGCTGCTGCGGGAGGTAAAGCGGACGCTCCTCGCTGCACCTGTTCATCACACGAGCCGTGTCGTATTCAAGTGTAAAAACAGAGTGAAGACACGTACAGATCGGGCAGTAGTAGTGAAGTGAGTGTCCAGACGGCTCGGTCAGTCTGCTGGACACTTTGTGTCCCTTAGGGTCACAGTCTGTCTGCGCAGCAGCGTCTTCTAAGACGTCACCGTAAGTAGGGGTTCGAGCGGCTGCCTTTGTTTGTATCGAAAGGTTGCAGGTTCGAATCCCACCTCTAGCTGTAAGTAAAGTACTTACCCTAGTTGGCCCAGTAAAAATTACCTAGCTGTATAGATGGGTCTGCAATAATTGTGAGTGCCTTAACGTTCTAAGTCCCTTTGGAGAAAAAAGTGTCCTAAAGGAATAAATGTCACTGTGGAAAAACTGCTGCTTGCTTCAAATTACCCTGTTCTCTCCCTGTGTGTCCACCAAATGCAATAAGATGCAGGACTGCTTGTGTCCTGAGAACTCAAAGTGAAATTCCACTGTTAATATATTTACAATATTAATATTTACTGTTCCTGTGCACTGAAACAGCACATAACTGATGTTCAGTTTTACCATGTTTTCACGGTGCTGCCTGTTCTGTGTCATGGAGTCATCGGGGGTTTACAGTCTAAACACTCGCTAAAATGTAAAACTGGGAATATCGGTGCAGCTCATTTTACGATATATTACACTATTACATACATCCTATTATACTATATACAGAGATAGTAGATAACTTCAGTCTATTTGGATCAGTAATCAATAATGAAGTGTATATATATATATATATATTTATATATGAAATGTTATCTTGTCCCTTAAAATACAGGAAGAGAAGGAAAAAATATATGCACAGAATGTTTTATACATATAACATTATTATAAATGTATAATATTCTTTTTTCTCTCTCTCATTTGCAGAAACTCAACATGTTGGAGCCCAAACTGCGCACAGCGAGGGAGGCGCCGGCACACTGTTCCTGTCCTCCAGGTGTGTCTTTCCTTTACTGTGTTTGAGTAGCAGTCGAGTAGCTGGGCTCCTGCTCCAGAGCAACTTCTGTACCCTTGAACTGGGTTCCTGCGCAATCATTCCGTTTATTTAAAGTACTCTGTTAAACACATGTACCATAAGTCTGGACAAAATTCATACGCTCGGTACTCTGAATACAATCAGAAATGCTGGCGACCCGGTCCTCCCGGGTAATGTCAAAAAATAAATCACTGCAATGACATTTTAACTGACCCTTAACTTGGCTGTTACTTGATGTATATCTGGACATGAGGAGATCGGGAATTTTCTGCATTTTCTGCTGTCAGTTGGATTAAGGTAAAATTAAAGTAAAAAAAGTAAAAACAAAGTAAGAACTTTTTACTTTTCACTTGTCACGTGTGACCAAATGTTACTAGAATAATTTCTAGTCACAATGTAGTAATAGCTATAACAATAACTAGTAAACATTTCTACTAACATGATGCTTTGGCGAAAAGCATCAGGTAAATGAACACATGTACATGGCGTGAACAAGAGTTGGACCTTATAGTCCTGTAGAATTTAGTGGCATTTGTGTTTTGCTTTTTTAATTTTAGACAAAACAAAACGTAAAGGGGTGTAGTTACAGATGGAATAATTTCTGTTTATGATGAGTGGCATATGCATATTTTCACAGTCATGAATGATATTCCGAAGGGGTCCACTGATGCTTTCGTGCTTCTGAATGTGACTGTTTTTTGTCTGAGCTGCAAACAGTGGCTTTGGCAGTCAGTGTTCAGCCTGCCGTGCGTCTCACAAGTTCGCGCCCCCGTGGTACCGAACATCACCGCTACGACTTTCTTCATTCAGAGGTTTTCTCACTTGTTTGCAAAATATCTGTCTTCTCCATCGCTCCACGCACGTTGCAGCTGATAGCGATTAACGCTCCGTCGCCCTCATGCCGTCAGTCCTGTGTCAGGTGATTGAAGCCAGGTGGGGAGAAGTGTGTGAAAAGTGTGAACTCTGTCACCTGCGTTACTCAAGTAGCCCATAGACTGTCAGTATTCAGACGATTGGACACTAAACGTATGACCAGACCAGACCACCAAAGTCCCACCATGTGGACCATTTCTAGGGAAAGATCCATCCGCCTGTCATTTTTTAAACCATTTTTTACCACAGCACCTTTGACTCGTTAGCCAACTTCTGACCCGCGTCAAGGAACCCTTTTCTAAAAGATCTTCTTGGAAATGTTCAGTTCATTCGTTGATCCAATGACTGCTGTCCTGTGCAGGGTCGTGGTGGTCTGGAGCCTATATTAGAAGAATGGGGTGTAAGGCAGGATGTACCATGGATGGAGCGCCAGTCCATTGCTGGACGATCTTTCTCACACACACACACACACACACACACACACATTCACACAGGAGAAAACTTCTATGTTGACCTTCCACTTTGCCCAGCATGATGTCCTTTTCCACTGACCGTTCTCACCGTACGATGTGTCCGAAGTAAGAGAGTCGAAGCCGCGTCGTCTGAGCTTCCAATGACGTCTTTGGTTTGATCTGCTGCAAACCCACGCGTTTGTTTTCCGGGTCGTCCGGGGTAAACGCAGGATTCTCCGCCAGCACCACAGTTCAAGGGCGTCAATTTTCTTCCCGTCCATCTTCTTCACCGTCCAACTCTCGCATCCGTATGACGTGACCGAGAAGACCGTGGCTTGAACGAGTCGGACTTTGTCTGCAGAGTCACATCCCTGCACTTGAGAATTTTGTCCAAGCTCTTCGTGGCGGTTTTGCCCACAGCAATTCGTGGTCGGATTTCCGGGCTGCTTGTCACTTCATTATTGATTATCAATCCGAGTAGACTGAGTTATCTACTATCTCTCTTTCTTCTCCATCAAGCGTGAAGTTTTCCAGTTTTCCAGTTGTGAACAGCATCGTCTTCTCCGCGTTGAGATGCAAGCCCATTTTCAAGCTTTGTTCTTGGTGAGCAGATGTCCCAGATCATACTCACTTTCATCTAGTATGGTCATATCATCAGCATAGCAAAGATTGTTGATGAGTCTTCTGCCAATTTTCACACCCCGTTTCTCTTCATATAGCCCCACTTCCTTGATGATCTCTGGAGTAATTTAGGGTAAACTGCTTTGTTAAGGGTACTACAGCTAAAGATGGGATTCAAACCTGCACCCTTGGGAGCCAAGGGTATCACCTCTAAACACTGTGCTACCAGCTGTCCCTAATTCAGCCTCCCTAAGGTTCAGCAGTTCATCTGAAGTGTCTGCTTTTTTGGAGCCCGGCTCCTTCGCTGAGATTGAAGAGAAATATGGACGATGGACCGGGCGTCGTGTTAAAATTGTCCGTCATTAAAAGCACCTTTCTGTCCTTGGTGTTTGGCCTGCCTCAACTGTAAAATTCGTTGCCAGATTTCCATGTGACAGGTATGCGGCAATTTAAGGAAAATTATTTTTGATCTTTTTTCAAAAGAAAGGCAAGTTGAAGCAATTAGTAGATGTACAGTGTGAGACATGTAGCCAGTGTAAAAAGAATGGTAATACAAAGGGTGGAATTATACTTTATAATAGCAGCACACAGTACTAGGAAACTGCACATCGTACAGGTGTGTCTGCAGTTCACCGTCATGTACTTTTTAGGTTCTGTGTTTGCAAACAAATATATTTTTCTTTGATTCAGAAGCCTTTTGTTCAATTTTAGCAGCTGCCACATAGTGGTGTAGTGGTTAGTGCTGCTGTCATTGACTCTGAAGGTTGCAGGTTTCAATCCCCTCTCCAGCTGTTGTGCACCTGGGCAAGGTACTTAGGTTTACTCATTTAGCAGATGCTTTTCTCCAAAGTGATGTACATCTCATGGAAAATACAATGTGTTCATTACATTAGCAGGAAGAGACACTTAGATGCAGACGTGTGATTCTTAAGTGCAGTTAGTTTGTTTCTTTCCACCATATGAACCGATGTTCATCACACCAGTAGCTGCATAAAACTTTATCCAAATATCGACGATTCTTAATCACCTTCCTAATATTTTTTTTATTATAAACATTTACATTACATTACACGAGTAGTTGCTTGAATGTTTATCCGTTATTCAAGAGGTATGATCTCAAAGTTAAAGTGCATGAACATTTACACCTTACATGAACTTAAGAGGTCGTGGCAGAACATCGTTTTGGCAAAATGATCACTTGATAAAAAAGAAGCCGCAGTTCATAACTGTGTGTCTGCGGTTGCTCATTTTTAGCATGCTTGCACTTGTGGTGTTGAAACTTATGTTCATGACTGTCTGTCTTGTGCTTGAATGAATAGCTCTGTGCTTCAGCAGTCAGTTGTTGCTGTCAAATTAAAGCAAATTGCTGTTACAGGCAACATTTGATCACAGGACAATATCAAAATTTACTTAGCAACTCTGTGTGTGGGTCTGTATAAGTTACATACTACCGTGACTCTGAGTTTGGATTGGTCAAAGAAGGACACACAGACAGCATTCATTTTGAATATTTAATTCAAGAGCAGTATGTAGAAAAGGAATGCTCTTGATCCCAGATCTTCTTTTTTTCATAAGAACCTGTACCTCCACCCAGGCTGCTTAGTATCTCTAGGCTTTTTTTACTCTCCTACTGGCAACCACAGTTACCCCATTATTTTCCTCGTAAGTCACCCTAGTGGTTGAACACCTAAATCACATTTTACCCAGAATGCAACTCTTTACAATAGACTCCTGCCCAAACTCTCAGTAACGCAAGTCGTTACATTGCCCCCGTCAAAAAAGATGTAGCGTCTCCGCTGCTACGTGCCCCACAAATGTCCCACAGTCCGGTGCTGTCTCTCACAAGGAAAATTGCTGAAAAGGTTAACGACATTTCGGGCAATGACTGAACGTGTTTTTTATGGTGGTCCCATAATATTATAATGGAGCTTAAAAATTCTTAGCAACACTGTAGTGCAACATGTTCCTCATGTGTTTGTGGTGCTGCTGTAAACAAACCTACTGTGCTGCCAGTCATATATAAGTACAACACATACAGTTACGTACAGTACATAATACTTGATAATGATAAGAAAAAGCTGTTACTGGTTTATGCATTTACTGTACTGTACTTTTTATCGTTGTTTTACAGTGTACTCTTTCTACTTATAAAAAAGTTTACCGTAAAATAGTTTGCTGTGTTACGCCGGCAGCAGCGTCATAAATCTCATGTTTACTGCATCTCTTGACTGCATCGAGGCTATACTATCTAGGTGTGTATAAGTACACTTGATGATCGAGGCTATACCATCTAGGTGTGTATAAGTACACTCTATGATCGAGGCTATACTATCTAGGTGTGTATAAGTACACTCTATGATGTTTGCACAACGACGAAATCGCCTAACATCTCAGAATGTATCCCCATCGTTACGCAACACGTCTTTATTCCATCTGTGAATCCTGTGTAAGTTCGCATGATCAGTATGTAAGTTAGCGTGATACAATATTCCTGTCAAATGCTGTAATGTGGCTCCAGTAAAAAGCCTTTCCTTTCCTTTTTCGGAAAATACAATAATGCATCGCATAAACCTGCGGTGTTGCTAATTTAGCAAGAAAGAAGAAATTAACTGCAAAATAAAAGGAATAGGAACCAGATGTTAGCTGAAACAGCCCCCAAAGCAGGACTGCAGTCCTACAGAGGCCAGAGGAACGCTGTCGGCCGTCTTGTCTTCTTTAAAAAGCGAGCGCTACGGAAGCTTGTTTTCATTGCTCTGGTACGATGGACCTCGAACTGTGCCATCCGGCCCGGTAGGGTGCTGCTGGAGACCCCTTCCGTCTCTCTGTCCGCTGTCCGGCACAAAAGAAACACACAGAAAGCAGCCTCCCTAGGACATCCCCCAAGCAGTTTCCCATCTGCGCTGGACATGTGCCACACACGCGAGCAGGGCCCCTCGCACGGCCCGCATCTGCGAACACGCGGAGCGGGGTCGACGTTGTCCAAAACGGGCTGTTCGGTCAGCAGCGGAAAGCAAACATTTTCGCTGAGATGAAGAAGCAGCTTGAATCTCGGTACCAAACGGATGCTCCACAAGGACTTTTTCACTGTCCGGCCCTGTGCGGGGAGTGCATGTAATATAGACGTATAGGCTGGACTGCAGCTTGTCCTCCGTGTGTCTGTCCATTGCTGTGGAGATTGTACACCTGTTTTCAGTTCGCTTTTATTGTGTATTGTCTGCCCAGAGCTATCTCTCTATATAAAACTCTCTCATTCCCTGGAATGAGCTTCTGTGGATCAGGGTGTGGGCAGAAGCTTTGTCTCCTTAGTGCGAAAAACCCCTGTTTGTAGTGTCATCGCCAGGGTTGGCAAAAGTAAATACAATTTTTTCTTAAATAAACCTTCTATGATTTAATGAAACATATATACATATATATGAAACATATTTATTGACGAAAAATAAATATATTGAAAAAAAATCTGTAAACTTGATTTCAATCAACGATAAAAAATCTGTATAAACCACCTGACAAAAAGTAAATATACTGAAAAAAGAATCGGTAAGCTCAATTTAAATCATAGATTTTTTTTTAAAATTCAATTATCCAAAAAAATATTTTTATTCAATATTTTTTTCAATAAATTGGAGAAGGTTTACTTAGTGACATATCTAGAAGCACTTTAAAACAGGTTTTAATTACAGGAGACTATCAGCACAAAGTCCTTAAATAAATATAATGAATAAAGAATGACAAGGCTCCAGGATAATAAACAAGTCAGCTTTCAGCATCTTGTAATGCATCAGAAAACATGTAAAATCTGCAATTACACCTTTTATCTTTTGGATAAGGATGATATTATATATCTTATATAGATATTATAGTGCTTCATTCACAGGCACCAACGGTTTTACTACAAGTGTGTGTTACTTAGGGCTCCGTTAGCTCGACGCTCTTGTGAAATCGCCAGCTTTGGTCGTTTATTTCACCTGGATACTTGCATGTCGGAGTGAAGAATTAGGACCGCATTAGGATTAGGATTCATTTTAGCGTCAGATAAATGAATAAAGGTGAAGGGTGGAGAGGCTGTATCCGAACGCTTCACCGTTTTTCAAATATTTCTTTAAAGAACCTTTCGGAAAAGTAAAAAAAAAAACAAATGTAAAATTTAAGAACGTAAATGCAGTTCCCAGATATGTAGATGAACGCACTGTTGTGTGCACTGCACCTCTACAGGCATCGGGGCTTCTGTTTTCGCTGGGTTTCCCAAGCTGTGAAAATGTCTTTTAAACTGATAAAAGTATTTTGTTGTATGTTCTTGCAACGAGGAGTTTTATTCATTGAAATGCTGAGACGGCCCTACCTTATCATGCTGTACTTAATTCCTCATCGGCCTTTTTGTCGTGACGTACGGCTTGTAACTAAATTTCCATGTTTACGACCGCGTTATAAGCGGCAGCTGGTAGTGTAGTGGTTGGATCTGCTGCCTTTGGACCCGAAAGGTTGCAGGTTTGAATCCCACCTCCAGTTGTAGCACCCTTGAGAAAGATTCTTATCATAAATTGGTCCAGTAAACTGTATCACTACAGTATGGGGTCCAAAGGCAGCACATCTAACCCTGGATGGGTACACACACAGTCTGAACTTCCTGTCCCGTTCAGGGTCACAGGGAGTTGGAGCCTAACCCAGAAACACAGGGCTGGAGGGGGAGGGGACACACCCAGGACGGGACGCCAGTCCACAGCAAGGCACCCCAAGCAGGACTCGAACCCCAGACCCACCAGAGAGCAGGACCTGCTCCAACCCACTGCGCCACCACACCTCCAGTACTTTAAGGTGTTTAACAGAACATAAATTAAATTGATTAACAGCACATAAAGGAAAATAAATTGAAAAAGGTGCCAGTATGAAAGGACAGTCCATATGGTGGTCAAATAGTGTCCCATTTGTCCTTTTACTAAAATATTTCTCGTAACACGTGTGCATGTCTGCGCAGTGTTATGTCCATCCAGTTTTACATTTAAAGAAAGGTAACGTTACACATATTTCTCAGATTCCGCTCAATCCCTACTTTGCGCTGATTTATCGATTTTCTTCAAAAGCGCGGGGAACTCTGTACTTCCTGCCGTGCAGGGGAGCCGACGCTTTGTCCAGGACGGAGCGCCGCCTGTCCAGGAAGCCTGGTCCGTATCATGACATTTAATTTTTCACACATTTCTTACACTTTCACTCTTTTCTCTCCCTCTGGGGAGACCTGTGGGGTGGGAAGGTCGCCAGCCTACTGCGGTGAAAAGGCTCCCATTGGGTAAAAAATGAGGTCCGAAAGAGAATAATGGATTGCGCAAGAGAATTATAGATACACTAAATTATAAAAAGCAGGCGTGACTAAGTTGTGGGACAGATGGGCAGGGAGAGCTTTGATCACAGAGTCTGCGTTGAAATGAATGATAAGGTAATAAATGGGTGTACGAAAGCATATAATATGTTGGTGTCTCTGGAATTCATAGCGGTGGAGCGAGCAGGTTGGGGGCACCTTTCGTGCGGCAACGTTCGGGTGGCCTTCGCTTAAATGGTCTCTTGGAATGTGGCCACCTTTTTAGTACAAGTGAATTGTTCTCCGCGACGGCTGCTCTATCGCTGTACGTTATACACCTCTTTCTTACAAACCCTGGGAGAATTTAGCCGATCGAAAGGCTTGCCGTTACTTGCTGGGTCATTGCAACAAAGCCGTCGCTGAGATAACGGCAGAATTTCAAATGGGGGGGAAAAACCTCATCCGAAACAGTGTATCTGACTTGGACAAGTGGTGAAGCACAATGAGTGAGCGACTGGGAATATTCTCCAGGTCTCAGGTCAGGTACAACGTACAGATCATCCCCGATTTACAAGAGGGTTACATTCCGATAAATCGATTGTGACTCAAAAATATCGTAAGTCGGAAATGCATTTCATACACCTAACCTACCGAACATTACAGCTGCTTATCCTTTAAGAAAGTCGAAATCGTCGGTTGCGAAAGTCCAAGTTCACGCTCGATGGCCATTACGGGATTGTCGCCTTCGTGTTGGGCGATTATCTTGAGTTTCTCCTCAAGAGTCACTGCCCTCCTCTTCTTCTTCTTCTCACCAGTAGCAGGAGACACAGATGGGTGTTTCGTACACACGATGGACGCACAAAGCACAACGTAGATGCGGGGAGGTATCCAAAAAACAACACTGACAACACAGAACACTGTAGAGTATCGGTCGTATACGCTAGTGACTGCGTGGAAGACCGGGGGATGCGGATCGCTGCCGCTGCCCATCTTCCCGGCGTCGTACTGTTCCCTCGAAGACGGGAGACAGTGGTACTGTAGTAAGTACTGTAGCGAGAGTAAGATATTTACTGTTACTACTGGACTGGGAGAGCTGTTAGTTCAGTGGTCAGAGCTGCTGCCTTTAGACCCAAAGGTTGCAAGTTTAAATCCCATCTCTGGCTGTAGTACCCTTGAACAAGGTACTTACCCTAATTGGCAGCAGTAAAATTACCCAGCTGTGTAAATGTGTCGCTAGTACCTTAAGTCCTTTCGGAGAAAAGCGTTGACTAAATGAATAAATGTACTTGCCTTTACTCCATTCATTCGGTCATTTCTAGGATGATTCTTCAAAAGACTTGAGTAAGATCTACCTTGACTTTTTCTGCTTAATGTTAGTCTTTTCTTTGTGACTGTTTGACTGGGTCCTGCTTTCCGGTAGGTCTACGGTTCGAGTCTCGCTTGGGGTGCCTTGCGACGGACTGGCATCCCGTCCTTGGGCGTGTCCCCTCCCCCTCCGGCCTTGTGCCCCGTGTTGCCAGGTTAGGCTCCAGCTTGCTGCAACCCTGCTTGGGACAAGCTGTTTCAGACAATGCGTGTGTTATTCATATTCTTTATTTCATTCCTCTTCCATCTAAAATTAATTAATTTCCCATATTAGGGAATGGTTTTGACATGCATCCCCACCCTTATCACTTTACCTAATTACTTTTTATAATACATTTATTTATGAAATAACATTGACAGTCCAAAGATTTATAATGTAGGGTTACGCTCTGGCTCGCCGCGACAAGCGGTTTCAGACAACGTGTGTGTGTTCCTCTCCTGCCCCCGTTTTGGTGCAAGGACGCTCATATATTTATTCATTTAGCTGACCCTTTTCTTCAAAATGACTTACAGTGTTAAGGTTACAGTAATTTACCTCTTTGTGCAGATTGGTAATTTTACTGGAGCAATTTAGGGTAAGTACCTTGCTCAAGGGAGCTACAGCTGGAGGTGAGGCTCAACCCTGTGATCTTTATGTCCAAAGGCAGCAGCTCCAACCACTACACTACCTGCTGTCTTCTGAGCAGCGTCAAGCTGGACCAGCCTTGCAGGTCCCAGGAGATGGCGGACCTGCTCTTTCAGAGCGGTCCTTATCGCCGCATCGCTTGCCATCATTCTCACTTGGTTATCGCATATGGCTTATCATTGGTTCCAGTTGCTCCCAAACCCAAATCCAGTCCTGACATCTGTTGCTGTTTCTAGACCTCAGCTGAAAAACTTGTATTTGTCCTTTTTTTCCTTGGTCCTTCCATATGCTAGTGATTTCTTGAAAGGTGAACTTTTGGGAAAAAGCACAATCGCGAGGCATTCTAGATTACCTTGTCATGAGAGTTTTATGAGAGAATTTCTTCGCGTGAATAACTGCGTTTCAAATCTCCAATGCAGCCTGGATAATTAAGGTAACACGTATGTTTTGCATGGGAAATCGGTAGCGGGCCTGTTCGTTCCGAATATTTTTTTTGCAAGGAGGAATGAAAATGTATTTTCTGTTCATAATTCAAATTCCATTTCTTTTTTTTGCACAATGGAAGGCTGTATAAATATGCAGGCTTTTTTCTTTCTTTACTTTCTTCTCCGCTTAACAATTGCATAGCCCCCCCTCCCTCCACTTTCAGGGTTATAAGTTTAAAGTTTTTTCTTTTCTCAGTGGCTAATACTGTTGTGTGCAACTCACTTGCACAAATGTATAAACTTGACCATCTGCATTGCATTTATTCAGTCTTAACCGCAACAGCCGCAAAAAGCGACGTTTATGTGTAGTTAGGGGCACCGAAGCACGGTGAGTATTAACGCTGTGGTTTACTTTTCCCGCCCGAAATATGTACATAAGAAGAACCCCTGAATGAGCCCTTCTGTCATATTCCATCTGCAATTTCTTCTGCCGCGACATTGCTTGGAGGGAATAAAAACGGAGACCCCGCCACTTAGTTGTAATGTGTAAATAATCTTGTTTTATTATTTTAGATGCTTATTATCTTAAAGAGTGCTCTTAAACAGCCCTTGAACAGCTCTTTTGGGAAAAAGAAACGCCGCTGTTAAGGCTGAGTTGAATCACGGACAATAATCATTCACAGGCGTTTCAAAATATTTAGCATTGAAATTATAGGAACTTTTCACAGAGCCTGCAATGTTTCCCATTATATTTCTGGCTGTGTTGTATTTTATGACCCTGAAAACAAGCTCATTCATCGGTTTCTTCTTTCTTCCTCGCTAACGTTAACAATAACAAACGGGGTGTCAAGGAGAAAGCCGATTTTGGAGGGGGAGGAGCTTCACTGGGGGGGAGGAGCTTCACTTGTGACCAATCACCTGCAGGGAGAGCAGGGGGTGGGGCAAGGGGCAGCACTATAATTAGTCCTTTAAACTGTTTTTTCCTCATTTAAAAAAAGAATTGGCGTTGGTCCTGTTGCACTTTTGCCATTTCGGTTTGAAACGACTTTGTAGAATTAAATCGCGTTGGTTTTGTTTTCCTGAACCCGTTTGCGCTGCCTGCTCTTCTGCAGGTGATGTATTAATGACAAGAGCTCTTTTCCGCTCCTTTATGGCCTGCTCTTGAGATTATGTTGCCTAGAACCTGCTGTCATGCTGAGGGAGAAACACAGAAGGGACTGTGACGGAGGCCTAATCGGTGAGCTGTCGAACTAGAACTTTCCCCTCTACGTGACTCCAGCCTCGGCTCCTTCGTGACCCCAAATTATCGTGGAGCTCTGGATGGTGGAGGTACCTCTGAACTTCCCGGCGCAACTCGGTCCTCGATGAGAGGATGACACACCGTTCATATTTAATGGGTGGGAGAAATGGGGGTATTACTTTGTGAGGACAGACCGTTGGCTGCTTTTCATCACTGCGAAAAATACTGGCCGTGGATGTAGTCTGGACTTTGGACAGGGTCACCGAAAGGTGAGGGGGTAGCCAGGTGAGAAGAAAATCACAAAACGTAAATTATGTCTCTCTCTTTCACTATGAGGGGGGCGCGGTGGTGCAGCGGTGCAGCGGTGCAGCGGTGCGGTGGGTTGGACCGGGTCCTGCTCTCCAGTGGGTCTGGGGTTCAAGTCCTGCTTGGGGTGCCTTGTGATGGACTGGCATCCTGTCCTGGGTTTGTCCCCTCCTCCTCCAGCCTTATACCCTGTGTTACCAGGTTTGGCTCTGGCTCCCCACAACCCTGTATGGGACAAGCGCTTCAGAAAGTGTGTGTGTCTTTCACTATCATTAGCACACTTGTCCGAGTCTGGGAGGGTCACGCCAGTCCAGAGCCTGTCCCGGAAGCAGAGAGCGCTAAAGCTGTCGAGATGCGTCCTGGGTGGCGTTCCACACCATCGCAGAGCGGCCATCGGCGCTCACGTTCACACGCTAAGGGCAACCGTTCGTTAGTCAGCAGTTACCCTGAAATACACGTCTTCGGGCTGCGCGAGGAAACCCACGTGAACGTGCTGAGAACACAGAAACTCCACACAGACTGAGCTGAACTTGAGCGATCCCTGATCCCTTCCCACATACCTGGGGGCAGGAGGCATCGAGGTTCCCGTGAAGACAGCGACATCTCTTGTTTCTTATTACTATCGCGTGGATGGATTCCGCCCGGCGGGTTTACGTCCGCAAATTCGGTTTTGAAAAAAGTGTCGCGAGGCAGGTTCGTCCAGGTTTTAACGTCCGCTGCGAATGAGTCCTTGGAAAATGTGCTTCCTTTACATGCCGGTGCCATAAGCACAAGGGCTGTTGTCAAGCGGGCCGAGTGCGGTGCGAGACGGGGTAAATTCCGGGTCAGAAGGCTGCGTGAAAGAAGGTGAAGACAGCTCAGTCACGAGGGCAGCGAGCAACTGCTTTTTGACTCTTTCCGCAACTTCAGACGCAATGCAGTCAACGATTTTGCAGGAAAATGAAAAGATGTGCTGAGAACTTTTTTCCCTCAGGAAATATGTCTGAAATCGCTGCTTTCTTTTTGGACTGAAGCTTTAAGCGTTTAATCGTCCCTCATGTCATCTACCTCTGAAATTGACTATATGATGGTAAATATCAGGAAATAGTAATAATATTAGCATTTAGTGGCAATGTTATTAGTAGCTGTAAATTGACTTTTTTTTTTTTTTTTTTTTTTAAATCTAGAATTCCCAGGGGAAGGTGGGCAGCCACTGGCTTTTGGACCCCCATAAGTTTTTTTTTCTTCCCCCCCCTCCCTTTGGTTTCCAGTTTGTTCGTTCCTTTCCTCCTCGGCCAGCTGGCTTACTTACAGCTTTAATAATGACGTATTTATTGCAGTAATTTAATGTATAGCCAACCTTTAATTTATGTTTCATTATCCCTCTGATCCTTTGTTCAGTGCTCCGTGTGAGTCACTGTGTGAGAAGAGCAAGCAACCAACCAGTTTCTAGAACCTCTTGCCCCGAGCAGGGTTGCCGCCAGCTGGAGCCTATCCTGGAGACATGGGCACAAGGCTGAAAAGGTGGGTGGGGGGGCACACCCCGGACGGGACGCCAGTCCATCTCAGGGCTGTGTGAGAAGAGCTCTATACAAATACATTGAATTCAACTGAATGTGCTGTTCAGTGCTATTTAAAGTTACAGATCGCTGTTTTTCTGCAGTATGTTTCTCCAGTTGGTCATTTGCACGTACCGATGCTCCTCGACTAACGATGAGGTCACGTTCCGATACATCCATCGTAAGTGGAAAAACCGTAAGTCGAAAAAGAATACAACACCACAGCCTGGCCTCCCTTAAACGTGCTCAGAACGCTTACCGTAGCCTACAGCTGGGCAAATTTAAGGAGGAGACACACGTGGGCGTTTAGTAGATATAATGGGATACGAAAACACAAAATAGAAAAACGCTTTCAAGACAGTATCGCTTGTTTACGCTCGTTGGTGTGATCGATACAGAGACCGCGAGCGCGCTTGAGTGGATGCTGAAGCTCGCTGCCTTCGCCCAGCATCGGGAGAGAGTATCGCGGCGCATATCGCGAGCGCGGGAACAGATCGACATTCAGAATTCGAAGTACGGATTCTAGCAAATGCGTATCGCTATCGTAACTTTGACAAATTGTAAGTCGAACCGTCATAAATAGAGGAGCGTCTGTATAATGAAAAACGATGTATGTTAGGCAAGATAAAGAGATTTTTCGCAGCCCTTTTGAAATGTTTCTAAAGGAAAATGTAATAAAGAAATGTACTGAATGGTCCCAAATTGTAGATCAATACATGGTAAATTAATGACACCCTGCTCTCAGTCTCCTGCAATGCCGGCGTTCTTATTTTTACCCCAAACACCCTTCGTGCAAAAGGTTCTCTTACAAGATTTAATTTCAGCGAAGGGTAAGATTCATCCTCTCATGTGAACTGCAGCTGCAAATGCATCTTAAATTACCACGAAGAGACTTGTGCGCCGCATGCCAGGAAACAGCAGTCATTTGTCTCTGGAGTCAACGGGCGAAAGGATGGAGAAGAAGCTGCATTTGGTACCTATCTGTGGGCTCTTTCTAATGAGGACAAACCTGCACGTTTCTCATGTCCAGATGCTGCTATTGATTCCTCATGTGTTCGTGTTCAACATTCTTTCTCTGGATTTTATCTGCAGATGTTACGCCTCTGCCGAGACGCGCTACTGAGTTGCGGCGTCACATACGTGTAGTCGGATTTGCCCGAGCGGGGAGGTTTGGCACGGTGGCACGGCTAGTAGTGCTGCTGTCTTGCAGTTCCTGGGTGGTGTGAGAGGATGTGGGTTTGATCCCTGCTCAGTGTGTGTAGGGTTTGCATGTTCTCCCTCTGTCTGTGTGGGTTTCCTCTGGGTGCTCTGGTTTCCTCCCACAGTCCAAAGACATGCTGTTCAGGTTCCCCCATAGTGTGTGAGTGACAGAGAGTGTGTGTGTGTGTGTGTTCCACTGATGTATGGATGAATGTCCCAGTGTGTATCTAGCAGTGTAAGTCACCATGGTGAATAAGGTGTGTGGGCTCATAACACTACATAGAGTTTGTTGGAAGTCACTTTGGAATGTGCGTATGATTCTTTTCGATGGACGAGGAGCTTGCAGGGGCCGCTGGTAGTGCTGTCGTTAGAGCCGTAAGTCACTTTGGACAGAAGCGTCAAGTAAATGTAAATGTTTCATTCCAGCATCTAGACAGAACGGCAACAAAATACGTATTTAATTTATTTCAAAAATATATTCGCCTGTGCTGTAAACTGCTCCTGTGCAGCTGAGATACATTTATTAACTAAATTAAGAAGATTTATATTGTAAAGTTTATTCATTTCAAACGCAGAAGGTACTTCTGCAGATTTTAGGTCCAGATGGCCCAGGCCTACATGTGATGTCTGTACATGTTGCTGGACCACTCATCTCCTGAACTTCCAGGAATTCATTTCAATTTCCTCAGAAACATTTACTGCATTATTTACCCCATTTATACAGCTGTGTAATTTTACTGGAGCAGGTCAGGGTAAGTACCTTGCTCAAGGGTACTACAGCTGGGATTCAAACCTGTGACCTTTGGATCCAAAAGCAGCCGCTCTAATCCCTACGCTTGCAGCCACCTCTTTTCAAGACATTCTATTTTTGGGGTATTCCTACCGTTGCTCTTACGATTGGTGCTGTTTTATTGTGAAACGCTGATGTATTTTAACTGAGTTATGCACCACATGCTCACAGACTGTATACTGTTGTTCCTTTTGGTGAAGGAATTAGTTTGGGATTAGAGATATCATGTCTAGGGGTGCATCTGTATGACTGAAAAAAATTATGCTGTCAATTAGAAACACTGTGCGTGATAATTATGAATGTTAAAAGTACTATTTTTGAATGCTACGCAAATCAAACAGAATTTATTAGAACATATTTAATGTTTCCCTCTTCTGGTTTTGGGGCGGCTGGTGGTGTAGTGGTTGGCGCTACTTCCTTTGAACTCAAAGGTTTCAGGTTCCAATCCCACTTTCAGCTGTTGTACCTTTGAGTAAGGTACTGACCCTCAGTTGCTCCAGTAGAATTACCCAGTTGTATAAATAGACAAAGGGGGGCGCGGTGGCGCAGTGGGTTGGACCGGATCCTGCTCTCTGGTGGGTCTGGGGTTTGAGTCCCGCTTGGGGTGCCTTGCGATGGACTGGCGTCCCGTCCTGGGTGTGTCGTACCCTCCCCCTCTGGCCTTACGCTCTGTGTTGCTGGGTTGGCTCCGGTTCCCCGCGACCCCATATGGTACAAGCAGTTCAGATAAATACACAAAGAATTATATGTTTCTTTAGAGAAAAGTATCTAAAAAAAAGTTTAGATTATTTCCTTTAATCTCAACTTCAGTCTTTCATGTTGAATCTGAGATGGGGTTTAAATCATAGTGTCAAAAGGGGAGCAAAACTTCAGGTAGCTGAATGGTGGTGGCGGTAATCATTCACGCTTGAATTTTCTCTCCTGCAAAATGCTTGGTGGTATTTGAGAGCCCTGGATGTGAACTCCCGGAGGGGAAGTGTTGCGCTATCCTACAAACCTCAGGAGGGGGAATGAATCGGGGGTGGTTTGGCGAGGAAACGGCACCCGCAACATCTCCGTGTGCGCTGGAGACGTCGACCGGAGGGACCACAAGGGCAGCATCGCAAGGTCGGAGTGGACGGCCGGACGGGGCGGACGCGACCCCCCACCGGCACGTTCCGCCCCACGGTCACGGCATCTTTTACCTCGTTCGCCCCTCTTCCCTTGCACGGCCCTCTAACGTCTTTGATTTAGGGTTCCTATCTCGCTTTAGCGTTCACGGTAAGAGAGCGGTGTTTACGTGGCGTCCCCAAGTTTGCGTGCCCGTGCTTGCCGAGCCTCGAAGCGTGCGGCTTCGTGGGATGTTCCAGTATAAATAAATGGTTTGTGTTGCAATGGTCACTTTGGGATATTTGCTCCAAATCAAGTGGATGTTTACTGTTCGCTCTTGACCGCAGGCTGCAGCCGTGGGAGATCCGTCTCGATTTTATGCCCCCTCGTCGTGTCAGAACAAAGTAAACGAAAAAGACCTCCCGCCGTGTGTGCATTTCCACTCCGCAAAAAAAGCTGCACGTAAATATTTTTATTTTTATATATCCAGCAGTGCTCCAACGAGTGCTTTCTTGACCTTCTCCGAATTCCTTAATTTAATTTTTTCCAAGTGGTTTCTGTGGGATTCTAGATGTGCCGCACGCAGTTCCCCTACATGGAGTGCTGCACGTCTGTCTTGAAGGCAAATGTGTATCATCCTGCATTCTCATTATTGAAGGCTTGGAAATTTATTTACCGGTCATAGTATTTGCCTCTTGGGATTCCCTTTTTACACTGGATGTAGTGACAATCATCTGCAGTCACTTCCTGATCATTATTTTCCCTTTGCTCTCAGCAGTTTATTTAAGAATTTTTTCTTTTTATTTTTCTTTATTTCTTGTTCGCTTTGCCGTTGCCACTTTTCCGCCAGGCGCTGATTCTCTAGAGGTCCACACTTAAAAAGGGTCTTAAACTCATCTCTTCCAGACTCACTTCGCCCATCATCTCTTAAGTTCATGCAAGGTGTAAATGTTCACGCACCATAACTTTAAGATGATGCGGGATAAACCTTTACGCAGTTACTCCTGTAACACACACACAGTCTGAAACCGCTCGTCCCAGGCGGGGTCGTGGCGGACTGGAGCCTATCCTGGGAACACAGGGTACAGGGCTGGGGGGGAGGGGACGACACACCCAGGACGGGACACCAGTCTGTCACAAGGCACCCCAAGCAACCATGGACTCAAACCCCAGACCTACCAGAGCGGAGGATGTGGCCAAACCCACTGTACCATCGTGCCCCTGTGCCCCCTGCTCCTGTAATGTAAATGTTTATATGTATCTCAAAAAAAAAAAAAAATTACTAGGAAAGTGATCAGGAATCGTCGATATTCAGATAAAGTTTTGTGCAGCTACTTGTGTCATGAACACATTGTATTTTCTATGAGATGTTCGTCACTTTGGAGAAAAGTGTCTAATAAATGAATACATGAACATGTACATGTAAGTGTAGGTGCTCTGGTTTCCCTCCACAACCCATTGGCATGTGTTTCGGGCGGACTGGTGACGCTTAAGTAACCTTACGCTGTGTAAGTGTGAGCGAACGTGTGTGACTACCCTGCAGTGGACTGGTATCCCATCCAGGCAGTAGTCGGCCTCACAGCCACATTTCTTCAGAACCAGTTTCCCATGGAATTTGCCATTTAATTTGATTCTACGGTTCATAAAATGGGAGAGGTTCTTCATTTTCTTCGGGGGATGGGTGATGCTGAAGGGACATTTCTGAAATTTAGCAATGAGACAGCAGAGCGTGTCCCCTTCTGGGTTTGGATGGGGTAAAGGAGGACTCACAGACACCACTCATTATGAACATTTATTGAGAAACAGGCACACAGTGCGTACTAATGGAAATAATGCTCCAAAGACCCCTTTTCCTCACAAACCTACACCTGAAGCCAGCCTCACACACTCCCCAACAGGCACTGACCCCCCTATAGTCCCCGTGAGCCCCCATAGCGGTTGAACAACTGTTTCACATTTTTCCCATAATTCCCTTCAGCCCCAACTAATTACAATAAATATCTGTTCACAGTAATGCGGGTCGTTGCAATAACTTTCGTCAGAGAGAAATGTGAGACTGGGTCCTGGAACAGCTGGTATCGTAGTGGTTAGAGCTCTTGTCTTTGGACCTGCAGGTCACAGGCTGACTCCCCACCTCCGGCTCTCGTACCCTTGAACAAAGTACGTTCCCTCAAATTGCTCCAGTAACCCTAACTCAGCTGTCTAAGTGGGTAAATAACTGTAGGTAGATTAATGTTCTAAGTTGCTTTGGAGAAAAGCATCAGCTACATGAATAAATGTAAATGTGAGACTGACTGAGAAGTGACTGAAATATGAGAAGCTTGCAAAATGTGACCCGATGAAGGTGAATTCTCCATACGGCAGGCAATGCTGTAGAAACTGCCGTGAGAGAACAGTGCAATTTGCGGTAATTGTCCACAGTTCCATTTATTCATTTACGTAGTTGACACTTTTCTCCAAGGCAACTTACAATTTCAAGTTACCTGCAATTATTCACCCATTTGTACAGCTGGGTAATTTTACTGGAGCAATTTAGGGTAAGTACCTTGCTCAAGGGTACTACAGCTGGAGTTGGGAATCCAACCTGTGGGTCCAAGAACCACTACACTTCCAGCTGCCCCATTACCAGCCTTAGGAATAACTCCCAAGAGTTTTTCAAAATTCCAAAGTTATCGATCCTTATCTAAGAACCACTTTAGCCTCCAGGGAATTGGCTTTGATCTCCTGTTGTTTTAAAGCACAGTGACCTTTGACCTGCAGACTCGATGAGGACAAGAGCTATTTTTCTGAAGATCAGCGGCGTTTTGTAATTCAAATTGCTTCTTCATCGAACAGCATTCATCGCAAGGACAATATCGCCACATGTTGCCCCTTGACATATGGTACCTGGATAGGCTCCAGACCACCATGTCCCTCCACTGAAGAAGTGGTTATTGGTATTGGAAGGGTATTTGGATGGAATGTACTAATATCCTTGGTTGGAATGTACAAATATCATTTACCATGTGGACTTCAAGCATGGTGAAAAATAGAAATAAGTTAATATTTTCTTTGAAAAAAAGCAACAGAAAGAGAAGAGCAAAATGCGAGGAAGAGCCGCTGTTCACATTTACGATTTTTGCTTTACTGCTTCTTCCAGGATGTGTCAGAATTTTTAGAGTGTATGAGAGATGGTCAACGTTTAAGTGGTTTAATATTTCCCGTGGAGTTTCTTTTCCCTCCTACTCCGAAGGATGCGCTCAAAGATGGTATGGAGTGGGGTGAGAAGAACGACTCTGCAGTAAACCTGCAGTTTTGAGGTCTCGCCGAAACCTCGGCGCTCTGGGACTGCTGAGCCAAGATTGCAATGAATGGTTTCCTGGTGGAATTTATGTTTTGCAGAAAGTTTGTCAGGGAACATCTCAACTTGGCCGATAGTTTGCAAACAACCGTGAAGTGCGTGCCGAGGACTCCGGTACTTTGTGAAATATTGCGGTTTCTGGAGACGCAAGCTGCAGTGTGTCGGAGGCTGCTTGTAGCGGCTCTGGACTTGCGCGTCATACGCACGCGTCAACGTCAGAAATGCCTACGGAGACTCACGGTTCTGATGTCTTGTTATTTATATTTATATGTATATTTAGATTTATTTTTGTATTTATATTTATTTATTTAGCAGACACTTTTTTTCAAAGCAGCTTCCAATGGATACTATGTAGTGTTACCAGCCCACACACCTTATTCACCGCGGTGACTTACACTGCTAAATACACTACTTACACTGGGTCACTCATCCATACACCAGTGGAACACACACACTCTCTCTCTGTCACTCACACACTACAGGTGAACCTAAACAGCATGCCTTTGGACTGTGGGAGGAAACCAGAGCACCCAAAGGAAACCTGTGTTATTATTTTTGTCTGATGTCTGTTTGCTGTATATAGCTGTGTGAAATACGACTCGTACCGATAACTGAAGAGGGTATCGCTTAGGCCACGTAATGCAAAACACATATTTAGCCACGGGAACCGAATTTTAACACGGTAAAGCCCTTAAAGGAACGCGCCATTGGGTATGAAACACTTAAACCTGCCCTGGTAAAATATTTTCCATATAATACCTAGAGGAGTGAGGCCTTTCCAGTATTTACTGATGCATTCAAGCTGTCATTTGTCTTTCTGCACCCCGGGAGGATTGCTGCCTGTCTTTTGCTCCATTGAAAATGGTATTACTGCATTTTTACTCTTTTGAAGGGTTTCGATCGTCAGCACGTGTAACACAGCTGTGACGTGAGCCGCAAAATGTCTCAGAGGCCGAAATGTTTTCTTCGGATTCCGGGAGTCGTCACAGTCCCAGGTGCGTGTAAACTTAAGCAGGCAGGCAGTGAATTCCCAGCGTGCCATTTAAAATGTATCCAAAATGATGCCGAGTAAGGAGCTTTGTGAAATACACTGGTATGGTTATGACTAATGTACGAAACACGCAAGTCAACGCCGATGAAGTGCGAGAAGACGGGAACACCCGGCATATTTGACTTGGTGGGATTTAGACGTTTTTGTCAGTCCGGCTTTTTATGGGGAGAATTTCCACCACGCGAAGACCACAGGTTTTTTTTTTTTCTTTTTTTTTTTTTTTAATGATGGAAAGTTTTTTGTTTTTCACAAAAAGATGCACCCTTCTCCCTCTTTCCCACAACATTATGCTCGACGTGTTGTTGGACGTTGGGCAAAAATCCTCTCTTGTTCTGCAGCGAATTCACTGTGGACCATGTTGGACACTTGAGTTTGAAGTCAACGGTGGTAAAATGGGGGGGGGGTCGGGGGTTCTGTCTGGCACTGCTTCTGTAACAGCGTATCGATGGGAGCATCGAGGTACGACCGTGGCTGACCTTCCCCAGGTGGCCACGGCGATGCAAAGAGACGGGTCGTTTCCGACACTCCGCTTTCCACGTTTGACGGAGCTCGTCCCCATCGGCTGGTTTTGTCTCGAAAAACGACTGACGCGAGTTTTCCTTTCTTTTCGGAGAGGAGTGCCCTAAATCGCTCCGTCGCTCTTGTTTCAGACAGCGCTGGGGAAGGGGCTGTTACCGCTCAGCTCTCAAGGTTGCCCCCACACTGCTGGCAAACCCTGCACTGGGGCGACCTTCCCGCGGCACCTCGTCCCTTTAAAAAGGGACACTTCCTTCCGGGGAAGTTCGGACGCGGGCCTTCGTGACCGGCGCTCGGACGGGCGTGCGGAGGCGGCGCCCTGTCCCTGGTGCGGAAAAGTAACGCGGTGGCGCTGGGTCACGCTATCGAATGCTGCGCGTTGCGTGCTATGCTCTTTCCTTTTTCTTTTTTTTGTTTGTGCAGAGCAGCTGTTGCAGTCCTCTGTTTTATCAACAGGTTGTCTATTGCACTCTAATTATATATAGTGAGTTTCCCAGTGGATCTGCGTGCTGTGAGACAGTATTAAATGATATTGGTGTCACGGTGATGGTAAATCTCTGGAAAAAATTAAGAGGTCGGGACCCCCCGGTGGTGGCTCTCGAGCGTTGGCTTTTTTAAAGGGTGTTCGGCCGCTTCTGATTCCAACTGATTGCAGGGGCTTCGCACACACGCTGCCGAAGGACTGGGGGTAAAGGCAAAGATGGCTATTGAAAGCTCTGCCGTTGACCCCCTCGGTTTCGTGGCGCCTCGCGCTTCGGAGCGGCTGCGCGCGGTTGCCGGAGGAGGTCGGCTGACCTCCCCTCTGGAAAGCGAATCTGGAGTCTTTATCGACTCGTCAGCCGCCCTTTTCTATTTTATGGACTCGGAGCAGCTTTGTGTGGTGCATCTAAGGACAGCTGGTATTGTAGCGGTTCAAGCTGCTCCTTTTGAGCCCCAAGGTTGTAGGTTCAAGTCCCAGCTGCAGTACCTTAGAGGCAAAGTATCGACCCTAAATTACCCAGCTGTATCAATGGGTAAATAATTGTAAGAAGCTCAACATCATAAGTTGCTTTGGAGAAAGTGCTGGTTAAATGAACAGATGTACTCCGCTCGTAGCTGAAGTCGACCTCGGTAGATGTTGATAATGGAATGTGTGATTCTCCAGTAGGGGGCGCGGTGGCACAGTGGGTTGGACCGGGTCCTGCTCTTCCGTGGGTCTGCGGTTCGAGTCCCGCTTGGGGTGCCTTGCGACGGACTGGCGTCCCGTCCTGGGTGTGTCCCCTCCCCCTCCGGCCTTACGCCCTGTGTTACCGGGTAGGCTCCGGTTCCCCGTGAGGGACGAGCGGTTCTGAAAGTGTGTGTGTGTGTGTGTGTGTGTGTGTGTGTGTGTGTGTGTGATTCTCCAGTGTAAATAAACGTGATGAATGAAAAGCGAGAATATTTCCCAAATATTCCTTTTCTCATTCCTTGTAATGAACAGCTAATCAGCCAATCAGCTAATTTACAGGTAACATTTATTCCCTCTACACACACTGCATATGGAGCTTTTCATTAAATGTTGGGTTATGTAAAGTTTTCCAGACATTTGCCATATAGGTGTTAAACCACAGGTATAATTCTCTGTAAACCTGTTTAACGGTTTATCTGGATTTTTCTTCGTATGAATTGTACCGATGTTATTGAAATGACCGGTGATAAATGATTCCGATGAGCGTGTTGAGTGCTGACTACAGGCTGACAATGTTTTACACAGTTTGAACTCATTCCTGAATTGGCTAAAAGTAACTTGGTTTGCAGTCTAACTTCAAAAGGCACAAAGGTTTTCGGTTCTGGCTCCGATGTGGTGGAATGACCTCCCCGTGTCACTCGGAACTGCTGAATCCCTCTCAACATTCCGGGAGGGTCTCGGAACTCGCCTCTTTCGGACTCGCTTCTCCCCGATCTCGCCAGTGCTTGATAAACGTGTCTAATCGTTTTTAATAACAATTAGTTTGTTTATGGAAAAGCCTGCATGCAGCAACTTATGTAATGTACACTGGTTTATACCGTGTTATGTCAAACATGGACTGTACTCTAGAATCATTTGTTTTGTTTTATTTTGCTTATGCATAACACAGTGTAACAGAAATTTTATTACATCAATTTTTTTCACATTTTCCCTTCGGTTTTGTTATATTAATTATACTTTTGGTGTTTGTTTGCACTATATTTCAGTCTTTAGAAGTGTATTCCACCTTCTTAAAATTAGCAGAGTATTTTTAATAGACCCCATTCCCATGAGTGCTGGGGGCCGCTGGTAAGATAACTGCCAACGCTACTGCCCTTAGACCCGGTGGTCACAGGTTTGAATCCCACTTCCAGCTGTAGTACCCTTGAGAAAGGTACTTACCCTAAAGTGCTCCAGTAAAAGAACCCAGCTGTATAAATGGGTAAAAAACTGTAAACAGCTCAACGTTGTGAGTTGCTTTGCAGAAAACTGTGAGCTAAATGAATAAACGTAACGCGAGCCATGCCTTCGGGCGGGGGGTTCAACTCCACGTCTCTTGGGCCGAAGCCCCGCGTGTTCTGGAGAATTCGGTTTGGCCGATGCCTGGTTGACAGCCGAAACAGCAGGTGTGCTCGTGTTGTGCGTAACAGTGTGAACGGTAGATCAGTTGCAAAAAGTACATTTTCACCGTGTGGCGAATGTCTCCCGTGGAGTGAGAACATCGGGGAGATTCGAGATAGAAAGCAGTTCTGCTGTCATGGACAAAGTGATTCTTTTTCTAAGAAATAAACGTCTTCATGTAAACACCTTTCAACGCTGAAGCCTCGCAGATAAAGTCAGTGGCGGGGATCTTGTTTATTTTGGCATCTAGGCCGAATAAACACCCTTTCCAAATGTAGGAAACATCATGAGGTATTAGTTTTCCATTTACCGTGTTTTTAATAACACGGATTTCTTAAGGGTGCGCCAAAGGGATTGTTTGGAATTTGTTGTCCATTTATCATCAAAAAGTCACTTCTTAATACTTTTGACTTCTTATCAGTCAATTTATTCCCTTTTGCTCTAAAAATAAGAGTTAAAAGTTCCTCTTTGAACTTTTGCTTATAATTTGAATTTACTGTATAGACTGTATGTTTTAAACGGAAACCCGATGGAAAGGAAATGCAATCTGAGAGTTCTGTCTTGTTTACAGTTTGTGTCACTGGATCTCTCGTGTTTTGAAGTATTAATTGATTATCCTACTGAGGTCGTCTCACGTTCCCTTTGCCGAACGGACAGTCGCACCAGTTGCACGACATGGCAAATTCAGCAAATTCAAGTTCGTGGCAAACGGGCGGTTTGGTGCCACAGCGAGTAGCGCTGCTGTCTCTCAGTGCCTGGGTGGTGCGAGAAGACATGGGTTTGATCCCCACTCAGTCTGTGTGGAGTTTGCATGTTCTCCCCGTGTCTGCGTGGGTTTCCTCTGGGTGCTCTGGTTTCCTCCCACACTCCAAAGACATGCTGTTCAGGTTCACCCACAGTGTGCGAGTGACAGAGAGAGAGTGTGTGTGTGTGTTCCACTGATGTATGGATGAGTGACCCATTGTGAGTAGTGTAACTAGCAGTGTAAGTCACCGCGGTGAATAAGGTGTGTGGGCTGATAACACTACATAGAGCTCAGTGGAAGTCGCTCTGGAGAAAAGTGTCTGATAAGCGAATAAATGTAAATGTAAATTCCTTCTTAAACCTTTTTATAGCCACAAATGTGAAAGTACAGACACCCCTCTACTTACGTAAATTCGACGGAACAAATTCCCGGCATACACATTAACTACGGATAGCGCTTTTAATTTATGCAAAACATCTGAAATCTCCTCTTGTTAGCGTAGTGCTTTTTTCCCATATTTTTTACCCTTTTCATTATTCACAAAACCTGGTGGTGAACGTGCACTCGAAGGAAAACGAGAAGCATCTTGTAAGTGTACAGCAATCGATTTGGAGATGAAATTGAGAATAATAAGGAAATATGACGGCGGACAAAGATTACGGTCTATAGGCGGGAACCGGATTTAGCCGTATCGACTAAAATACGACAGCGAAGGATGCTGAACGTACGAAGGAGCACGTGATGATGTTGAATGGTGGGGGAGGAGGGGGAATCCGACATAAGCAACTTTTGAATTCCGTAAGGGCTTGAAGAACGGTCTATTTACATAAGTCGAGGACTGTCTGTATTTACTTTTACCGCTTGATTTAGCCTATGAAGGGAAGAGTATCTTGAGTAATTTGCACCACAGTGATATTGGTGGGGTACATTTTTTTGTAGACATTAAAGTTTACTGCTTTTATTATTTAGCTGATACTAAACCAACAATGACAAACAATGTTTGGCTTCTGTACTAAACTGCTTATGACTGTTTACTAATTTATAGGGTTTTTTCCCTACAATTTACACTAAGTTCCATGCTTGAGAATCATACAGCAGCAGCTGGGGCACAAACCCTGAGTGCAAAGGCAAATACGCTGTGTTGCACCACGGTCTCCGGAGAAATGACATTTCGTTCCACTCTATACAAGCCATATAGAGGAATGACAATAAAAACAACTTGAAGTTGATCTCTACCCAGGCTTGTGCTGTTGTATGTTTTGCTATAAAATTTATAACAAAATGTTGTAATAAATATTTAAGCGGAGAGATCCGAAGGCTTTTATTCTCACTGGTATGTAAAACATTCAGTCTTGACTTGGAGACCTGTAACATATCCTCAGTATGTGTGTGTGTGTGTGTGTGTGTATAAAATATACAAAGATACTTTAAAATATTATTATATTAAATAAGTAAAACAATGCAGTTAAATTAATTAAATATTTAACTAAATATATATACCCCACCAATATCACTGTGGTGCAATTGAATATTTGTATTTTCTTTAATTTAAATATTAAATAAAATATGCATTATAAAATATGTATATCTTTCACACAAATCTGCAGTGGAACGTTTGCAGCGCCAAAATAACAAAGTGAGATTTCAGCCAGAGTGGTTTTATGGCACAGAATGTCGTCTCTCCATCAAAGTGCCTTCAGTTCTTCGGCAGCAAGTGGACAGACAGCTCTCTCATGCACTGCCAGCTGTCTCTGTGATTTAATACATCCCTCTGTGATTTTATTGAGCAGACATGTGCAACTGTGAACTGAAGGCTGACGATTCTGACATTTCGGTTGATAAAAAAAAAAGTTATGGTCAACTGAGAGAATTCCTCTCGACAGACTGTTCCGGAATATGGCGTCACTCCTGGAACTCTGAGATGAGCTCTTTTAAGGGCCGTATTTCTGGCCAATGAGAAGCATCACTTACTTTTTAGATGAAATTTTTGTGAAATTTTCAGCTGTATTTTCACTTTTACTTTTCTGTATTTTTCTGCCGTGGTGGTAATGCTACAAATAAGATCTCAAGATGACACTTCTTAAAGGTAAGACCTTTAGACACAGTCATACCCTGAGATACCCCTTGTGTTATGGGAATGTATCTTCGCAAGGAGCTTCGTTTAATATCCCAATTTCAGCTTCCGAGGCATTGCCTCGCGTTTTCGGCAGCTGAGAGCCGAGACATTAACGCTTTCCTCTAAAATGAGGACAATTATTATTGACTAGTATTTAGGTGACACTTTTATCAAGGTGATGTATGGTTTTAGATACATGGGGCTAAACCCCCTACAGTCTCCCATTATATACAACAGAACCGTATGACACACACTCACACTACGGGGTATTTAGTGTCACCAATCATGTTATTCGGGGAGGAACCAACATAAACACACTCCACAGTCTGAGTGGGGATCGAACCCATGTCCAATCACACACATTTGCATAGTTTTCATACATTTCTCTTGTCTTTCCTGCTCCATTTTACTTTTTTAATTAACAATGAAAATAATACATTTACTTATTTAGCAGACACCTTTCTCTAAAACAACTTCCAATGAACTCTCTGTAGTGTGATCAGCCCACACACCTTATTCACCGCGGTGACACACACACTCTCTCTGTTACTCACACACTATGGGGCAACATAAACAGCAAGTCTTTGGAGTATGGGAGGAAACCAGAGCACCCAGAGGAAACCCACACAGATACGGTGAGAACATGCAAACTCCACACAGACTGAGCAGGAATCAAACCCATGTCCTTTCACACCACCCAGGTGCTGTGAGGCAGCAGCGCTGCTTGCTGTGCCGCAGTGCTTCCCACATAAGCCATAAACCCGATAATACATAAACACTAAGTATCATACAGTATGTTCTGTTTGCAATAGTTGAAGGAGTTCAGATGGACAAAAAAACAGAGTACTAATGACTTAATGATGGGAATGAGTATTAAAGAACAGGATTAATGAGGGGTAACTGCCTTCTAATGTTGCATTATTAAAGTTAATTTTAATTATTAAAGTTATTGGTGTCCAATTTAATGGGATAATGTGATATATCAACCATTTAAACCAAGGGCAATAAATTCTTATCCTCCTAAATGAAGTCTTTTTCAGGACCACATTGCCGTCATAAGGTGTGAGAAGATTTTGTTTACAAGACTGTAGGTTGAAAGATCCAGAATCAATGACAACGGAAAGCAGTGATAATAACTGTCATTGGAAGACATTTGTTTTCCACGTGAGGGCAGTGACACTGTAAGCAAGTGCTCACCTGGGGAGTTGAAATAGACCGACATGAACGACTGTAATAAACGCAGAACCGCATGGCTCACTTGAAAATGCGGCTTCCGAATGGATCGCGGTAGCGAATCCAGCTGGACTTAACAGGTGTTACTGGCTGAGAAGGTTTTACCGAAGCCCTTCGTGAAATAAATCTTGGATTTGGTGCCTCATATGAGATAATTCCGCACAGCTGTGCGAGATCGTTCGTGTCGAGACGGTGCGGCTTGTTTTCAATAATAAACAGGTCCGTCGTGTAGCTTTAAGGGTGTTCTGCTCTTATAAATAGAGGCACTGTGCATATTGCTCCCGAGACTGTTTGCAGTTACCTGATGCTGCCAGATTCAGCACCTCTACCCATCATTCCCCGTAAGTGAAGCTCAAACACTGGGCCCCAACACGTAAACATCTGGCCGCGCTCTTAACGTGTTGCTTGGGCCAGTTGAAGGAGAAGCTGCTCCGAAAGCATCTCTGCTTCGCTTCATCATTCCGGCGAGAAGATTCATCTGTGCAGTGTCAGAATGTGCTGCGTGTGACAACCTGCTGTGACCCTCACATGCAGTCCCATCTCTTATGGACTTGCAGTGTTGTTTCATGTGTAACCAGGAAGCCACAAAGCATTGTGTGAAGTAAGAAAGTGTGTCACGGTCAATAGTCTGATCACCTGCTACACCCCAACCAGACTAAGCTATGTTCCTCCACCTCTACCTGCTTGGTGGTCCCACGCACAAGAGGTCCAAAATCAAAAAAAACAAAGCTTTTCGGTTACGAGTGACGGGGGAGGTCATGCCACATGGCTACGAGATGGTGGAATGACACCCCCTGTCACTCAGAACTGCTGAATCCCTTTCTACATGTACATTTTACTCACTTTTTGGACTTACTTCTCCCCGATCTGTTAGTTCCATAATAAATGTGTACATGTTTGTGTTTAATAATTTTGTGCTTAGAAATTGTTGAATACTGGATAAACCTTTCTGCAGCTACTCGTGTGATGTACACAGGTTCGTATGGTTCACCATATTGACTGTTCTTAAGAATCACGCGTCTGCATCCAGATCTCTCCTTATGCTGATCCTCCGAGATGTACGTTGCTTTGGAGAAAAATGTCTGCTAAATGAGTAAAATGTAAATGTTTTTATAAAAAGAAAAATATAAGCATTGTTTTTTCGCATTTAAATAAAATACACACACACATTGTCTGAAACCGCTTGATCCAAGTGGGATCGCAGCAAACCGGAGTCTAACCCGGCAACACAGGGCGCATGGCTGGAGGGGGAGGGGACACACCGAGGACGGGATGCCAGTCCATCACAAGGCACCCCAACCAGGACTTGAACCCCAGACCCAGCGGAGAGCAGGACCCGGTCAAAGCCACTGCACCCCCCTAAATTGAAATAAATTAATTTAAATTTATTTCATTGAATTAAATAAATTTGATTTTTAAAAAAAAAAAAACAGTCCATTCCATATTTGCTGTATTAAAACAAGGTGGAATATTGCTGGAAATTAAAATAAATAAATAGATGACATTATTAACAAAAAAAGGAAACTAAAACAAGGAAAGAAAAAATAATGAGACAGAAATGAATGGTGAAATAAAGGGCAGTGGGTTCATGACACATGTCAGCCTGAAGGGACACAGATGTGGTATAAAAGTTACCTTTAATGTTATTAAAAATCTTTATTGTTTAAAATGCATGATTTCAAGCAATGCAACTCTGATACAACCTGAAATGCTTGTGCTAAATATCCTGAGGTCTGTGGCTTTTCAGTGGTCTTTACTATGGTCTCGTACTGCATTCTTCCACTAATTTTACCCCAGACGAAAATTTTGAGTGACTTGTAATAGAAGTTCCACTCCTTCCGTGTAGCTACAGCTGAAATCCAGCATCTTCTGTGTTTGTGATGCTCATCAGACCTCTAAGAGGCTGCACATTGAAGCAATCGCTTTATGCTTGGCTGTGAATGAAATTTAAAATTAGTTGCCATGTGTGCCCAGTAAGGCATGAAATAAATAAAATGTTGCCTAATGAAAAAGCCTCGTGAAGGACGTACAGTCATACGAACTGCCTGTATGTAATTAGAATCTGGATATTGCTTCTGACACTGTTTTTACTTACTTCAACCTCTTTGCTTCACCACTTAGTCATCCCTTTCAACCTTGGTGAGCCGTCTGGAAGCAATCACCTTCCATCAGGCTTCTCTTTTCGGTGTTCAATATGTTGTTTCTAGCTGAGGCCAAGGTCATCAAGGCGTTGCTTGAACCAATATTGCTCCACAGCGCTACTCTTTGGAAGAAACCAACAGTAGCACTGACCCCAGTTGCTTTTTGACAGTGGCTTTGAGTGGAGGCTGAAGTCTGGACTGCAAACCCAGTTTCTTTACCTCATCAGCCTTTGCTTCTTCTTGGTGATGACATGGTGACAGTAGTGTTTCACATGTGCATATGTTCACCTCTGTATTTGTCTTGAGGATTTCATTGTAAAGCACTAAATAATCACAGTGCTCTTTATATTTCCTTCCTTTTATTTAGCTTCTTTGAGGAGGTCATAAGTCTGCAGAATCTGAAATTGTATGAAGACCTTGAATCCTTTGAGAATGAACATTGAGAAAGGTATAAAATAACACAAAATGGACACATCTCAATGACAAGAGGCAGGGATTAGAATAGGAACAAGTTCAGATAAAAAAGGAATTGTCACTTGCTCCATTATCATGTATTAGATGTTAAGAGTTTTGCTGCTTTCTGCCTCAGAGTTTTATTGTGAGAAGTTGGGTGTGAATTATGCGGCTAAGGCTCTTTTGGTGTTGGGGACTCCTCACTAAATACATGTTATTAGATACACCTATAGTAGCTAGTACTGGGTGGGAGCCTCTTTTGCCTCAGGAATTCAGCAACAAGGTGCTGGACACATTCTACAAGGTTCTTAGTCCATCCTCGCTTGACCCCTTCACTTGACATCTTGACATTTTCTGCAGATTTTTTTGGAACTACATTCATTCTCCTAACACTATGTTCCACCGCATCCCAAAAATGTCCTGTTGGCCAGAGAGGTGGGCACTATGCAGAGCATTAGAGTAAAGCTAGGACACAGTGGCATTTTGTAGAGCCATCCTGAGATGATGTGTGCTTTGTGACATGGCACAGTATCATGCTGAAGTATCAGCGTGAGAAAGGCTAGATTGACCAGAAAGGGATGCAGGTGGTCGGCAACAATGTCTCGGCACTTTTTGGCATGCAAACAGTGCTCACTTGGCACTGAAAATCGAATGTCTGCCAGGAAAACTTCCCCACACCATGATACTGTCACCACCAGTCTGCACCTTTGACATCGGACAGGATGGCTCCTTGCCTTCATTGTTGTTATGCGGATTTCTGACCTTGCCATCAGCAAGCGCCCCAGCTGATGTAACATGTCGCATTGGTCGTGACTTGTCTTAGTATATTTTTGGAAAGAACTGGAAAGGTCTCAACCACTGGAAAGCAAAGGACTGGAAATGTTCCAGGGTCCACAAACACACCATAGACCAGAATTTAAGTCCAGATTGGTGACACTCTACAAAAGTGCTGTACAATGCGTACTACATGTAGGGACGGTGGTGTTTATTGATTGTTCTTGCCTTTCTGGCTATATCTGAAGACCATTTTCATTCCATGTTCCATTCCTGGTAATTCACTGAAAAATGTGAGGTGATTCATAAGGCTGTGTAACTGGGTGAATTTTTATTTGAAGGACATGTCTTTCTCCAGCAGGACTCTCGACCTTCCCTGTTTATACTACAATTATATTGTATATTCTAAAAGAATAAATCTATCCATGAACAGTTTTAGATGTTTCACAATGAAGCCATTAAGATTTGTGCTGTTTTGAGTTAACTGGTCCATTGTTGGGTTCAGTGATTTGTTTCATACTTTACATGACTCTTTAGAAATGTCATGGAAGAGAAGATTAATTCTGACGTTGTGAAAGTAAATCAGACCATTGGTATGAATGCATGGAAGTCTGCCTTGACACTGATTGTCTAAACAAAACACATAATTAGAAACTTATCAGAAGAGAGAGAAACTGAAGAAAGCTGCTTTTTCAGACATACAATTTCCAAACATGAGTAATATGAAAAATATGTACCTTTTTAAATGTCTAAGGCAATTTACCTTTGAATTATGAATCTGAACTTCAGTATGGTGGTAAACAGAGAGAAGTCGCATCAAAAATCCAGACTCTAACATAATGTCGGTAGGTTGTGGGATTTCTTGTGGCATGGTGTCAACAAGTGTCTGGGACCAGTGTGAAGGATGCAACAGAAATCATTCTACCTGGAAAAGGATGAAATACAGCATTATGGAGTGTGGCGAATTGCTCAGCATGGTAAAGTACTGAGCTGCACAAACTGTGCTCTGAAAGGATACATAGAGCCAGGCCAACCTCAAGAAATTTGCCCAAAGCCATTACTGAACCCTGCGAGTAAATTTCCAGACACTCTAGCATGATACGAGTTCCTTGGTGTTCACCACATGTGTGGATGTCTATTTGCTAAGAACTGGCCGTTACTCAAAGTGCTCTTACATGCTAGGTTTAACTTAAGGAGATGAATTCTTGAGTTGACAATATGAGATTGCAAAAGGCAGCAAAGCGAGGAGAAATATGGCACCTCAAATCAGATCAGACTCTGAGGAGGATGCTGATGGAGATGGACCTCAAGAATCCTCTCCATGTCTGTGACCTGAGCATGAGATTCCAGTGTGGCTGTGCTTTGCATCGTGGCTGAACGAAATCAAAAGCGTTCTTTGTGTAAGATTTACAGTATCTTTGCAACACGTATGACATTTCTAGAGACAAGGACAGGGTCTGGGAACTATTAGTGGAATCATCTGCTCTTTGTTGTGAGGGATAACCCTTTGGTAACCTACTGAAGGGAAACAGGCACGCAACCAAAGTCGCAACCACGCAACCAAAGTCACAAACACATGGTCATATCTGACCAGAGTGACTGGCCTGCAGGAAAACGAAGAAAGGAAAGTGAAGCTCATGTGCAGAAGTTTCATGTATTTTGACGGAGCTTTAAGCTGCAGGACATTCAAACATTTTAAGTACTGATCCAGCCTACACACACACACATTATCTGAAACCGTTCGTCCCATGCGGGGTCACGGCAAGCCAGAGCCTAACCCGGTAACACAGGGCATACGGCTGGAGGGGGAGGGGGGACACGCAGGATGGGACACCAGTCCATCACAAGGCACCCCAAGCAGAACTCGAACCCCAGACCCACCAGAGAGCAGGACCTGGCCAAGCCAGCCACGCCCCCACGCCCACGCCCATGCCCATGCCCAGCCTATAGACACCTACATTGACATGTAATAATTTATCATACACTTTTCTCCAAAGCGACGAACATCTCATAGAAAATACAATGTGTTCATTACATGAGCAGGAAGAGACACTTAGATGCAGACGTGTGATTCTTCAGTGCAGTTCGTTTGTTTCTTTCCACCATATGAACCAACGTTCATCACACGAGTAGCTGCATAAAACTTTATCCGAATATTGACGATTCCTGATCACCTTCCTAGTAATATTTTTTCTGAGATACATATAAACATTTATGTTACATTACAGCAGTAGCTGTGTAAAGGTTTATCCGGGGATGCTCTTAAAGTTATAGAGCATGAACATTTACAGTCTTACATGAACTTAAGAGATGATGGGTAAAGTCAGTCTGGAAAAGGTGAGTTTTCAGACGCTTTTTAAATGTGGACATGGATTCAGCAGTTTTGAGTGAGAGGGGGAGGTCGTTCCATCACAAGCCAGAACCAGAAGCTCCGTGCTTTATCTTTCATACGTGGGACCACCAAGTGGGAAGATGTGGAGGTGCGTAGCCGTCTGGTTGGAGTGTAGCAGATAATCAGGTCTTTTCATCCACAGACATTGTATATAGACTTTTACATTAATTCATTTCGCTGAAAGTTTTCTCCAGTTGAGGAAACTCAGCTCTGGCTACCGGGCCGTTTACGTGCCCACGTTGAATGTAGTTTGACTGTAATTTATACATAGGCAATTTCATATTTGAATGTTAACCTTTGATTTTTATTAATGAGTAAAAGGGAAAATATTCACAAAAAACCATGTTGTAAATATTTAATAGCATAAAATCGCTAAAATTTACTACATGACGATATTATGTTTCTGTTTCTCCTCCTCGCGGTGCTGCTTTTCATTGTTATGGAATGAAAGAGATAAGGTTTTATACTTGTTCTGTAGCGCTGGTGGCACAGTGAGTAGTGCTGCTGTCTCACAGGGTCTGGGTGGTGCAGGAGGATGTGGGTTTGATCCCTACTCAGTCTGTGTGGAGTTTGCATGGTGTCTGTGTGGGTTTCCTCTGGGTGCTCTGGTTTCCTCCCACAGTCCAAAGACATGTTGTTCAGGTTCCCGCATAGCGTGTGAGTGACAGAGAGAGTGTGTTCCAGTGTAAGTAGTGTATCTAGCAGTGTACGTCACTGCGGTGAATAAGGTGTGTGGGCTCATAACACTACATAGAGTTCATTGGAAGTTGCTTTGAAGAAAAGCATCTGCTGAATAAATAAATAAACGTAGCATATTTGTGTCTATTTTTTCCATTGTTTGCAAAGTGTCACGTCCAGTGAGTTGTACATTAATACAGTGCGGATCCTAAATATATGGCATGAGTTTCGTGCTCTGTATTGATTATATGCTGTGATTTCAGGGAGTCCCGTGGACTGCTGGGGATGTAACATGTGACGCACACATGGGTTCCTCCCTGGGCGCTTCCTCGAAGGGACCCCAACAGCAGCACAGCAGGCTGTGCAGAAGAGATCTTAATATTGGCTTGCGTTTCTGGACTTGTCCTTTCGTGTGCCAAGAGGGATGTAGATCAGGAATTGTTTAAGGCGTGCGGTGGCAGACATTATTTATGCACGTGTGATAGGAGGCGCTGCAGCTTCTGCCTGCGTTTTACCGGGACGCAGAACCTCAGACGCATCGACAGCGAAACTGGGCCCGGGGAATCCTGGCTTGACGTTCGTCTCATGGTGAGAAGCAGCGGTTCCTGCTTCCTGTGTTGCCTGTTTTCGCTATTCTCGTCTGTCAGGCCACCTCATAAAATACAGAATTAATCCATGTACTTATGGTTCATGCGGTTGTTTTGGACATCGGACTTCCTCGGATGCTGCAGTCATACTGGATTCATTCGCTTGCTCCTTGTCAAAGTTTCTCTCCCATCTTCTGGACGTCCGTAGCAGCTGTTGTGCTATTTTCATATGATATGCAGTTAAAATAAAGTCAGAATCAACTTTATTTTCACTTCCGCAGTATGTTTAGAAGATACATCGGAGTGAAATAGTGTTTCTCCTGGACCGCGGTGTGACATACAGGACAGCACAGCATATACAGCATATACTATTACTGCTACAGTCCAATTCACAATAACTAAGCACTAAACAAAAAACAATAAATAGAAATGTACAATAAAATGTACAATAAATAGAAACACAAACAGGTTTACAGGTCATAATGCAAAAAATGTGAGTTTTTGTACAGTAACTGTTTTGGAAAGAGGGTTAGCGTGACCCAATGAAGGTCGAGGTGGAACGCACTAAAGAAATGCAGCAGCTATACTTGGGATGTAATAACAAAACAGACGTTTTGAATCCCTCACAGTCAAGGGCTCTGTTTTCCCAAAAGAATTATTACATTAATATAATAAATTATGAAAATAATTTGACTTTATTTGTTGGTCTGTTTAACTGCAATGTGTGTGGGAAACACACCCCGGTACACTTACTCGTAGGTCTTAATTGTACATTTTTCAGGAATTTGCCAAGGTAGGAGCACAAAATGTAAGTGAAATACTGTTGTAATACCATATACCTTGTTATAGTACCAAACAAATGTTTGAGTGCAGCCAGACAACAGTTCTGTGGGGCTAAGCGGTCAGAAGTCTCCTGAGCATTGGTCCAGGATTAGGGCTCATGATGAAATGCCGACAGAAGAGTCTTCCTCTCATGAGCGCAGCAGAGGGACCATCAAGGAGGATGCATTTGTCTGAGCATCACAGCCTGGTTTGTGTTTCCTGTGGTGAGAGGACATGTGCTCATCAGATCATATCTGTCACACACCAGGAGGGTCTATTTCAGCATCCAGGCCCAGAGGGAGCTTTCTCACACACCACAGCAGGCATGTTTCCTCTCTTATCAAGTGCTTTGTGAGGTCAGATGGAGTATCATCCAGGTCAGCTGAGCTCTTCAGTCCCAGCAGATCACACCATGTGACTTGCAGTTTGATTTTTTCCTCCCACATTTAGCTGATGTTTTTCCTCCAAAGGAGCTTACAAGGTACTTACAATTATTTACCCATTTTAGGGTGAGTACCTTGCTCAAGGGTGCTACAACTGGAGGTGGGATTCAAACCTACAACCTGTGTGTCCTAAGGCAGCAACCCTAACCACAACACTAGCAGCTGCCCTTACACTAAAATGAAGCACAAAAAGTAATTTTTATCCCCCTGGTCCTTTGTGTTTCAGAAGGAAGGTTGGGCACAATCACTAAAACTGTCCTTTTCAGTGCTGCGTTCCAGAGGATCCTCTCGGTGGGGAGAGCATGTCGCATGTAAACAGAGCCGCCTCTGGGAGCTGGAGATCACATCTTCATTTCTCCTTAATGGAGGGCGTACTGGGGAGGGGTTCAGGTACCCTGTGACTGTAGCTCCCTGTAATGAAAATGGGGAACAGCTGTTTCAGGCCACAGTTGCTTGATTCTATGCTGTCTATCATTACATTTATTCATTTAGCACTAACACATTTACATAGCAAACACTTTTCTCCAAAGCAACTTCCAGTGAACTCTATGTAGTGTTATGAGCCCACACACCTTATTCACCACAGTGCCTTACACTGCTAGATACACTACTTACACTGGGTCACTCATCCATACATCAATGCAACACACACACACTCTGTGAACTTGAACAGCATGTCTGTGGAGTGTGGGAGGAAACCAGAGCACCCAGAGGAAACCCACACAGACATGGGGAGGACATGCAAACTCCACACAGACTTAGGGGGGATCGAACCCACATCCTCTGACACCACCCATGTGCTGTGGGACAGCAGCCCTACTCGCTGTCCGCCCCCACCTGTTTGTCCAAAGTGTCCTGCAATGCAAAGAAAACAAAACTGCATTTCATCAGCTTCCGGAGAGATCTAGTTGCGGACATACGGGTCTCCAAGTTCGGTCCAATACCACAGTTTAGCTATTATGGGTTATGTGAGTAGTTTCATATAGGATTTGTAAGAGTATAATTTTTAAATTGATAATGTGGTGCAATTGTGTTGAACAGACAGGAGAAACCGAGACAAGTGGGTCCTGTAGGTGTCAGGCAGCAGATCCATTTATTACCGGTGTCCATAATCCACATCTATTATAACCATCTCAGCCTGGAGCAATTCCACTCTTCACACTTATGGAAGAAAGCCAGGTGAAGAAATACTTAAACATGAAAAGCATTAATATATGTTCCATATATGAGATCACCTGGAGTAGGTACATGTACTTATACCACAAGCAGGTGTATTTTCAATACTACTGTAGACCTACAAGGGGTGGGGGCATGGTGTTGCAGTGAGTTTGACTGGCTCCTGTTTTCCAGTGGGTCTGGGGTTCGAGTCCCGCTTGGGGTCCCTTGTGATAGACTGGTGTCCAATCCTGGGTGTGTCCCCTCCCCCTCCAGTCTTATGCCCTGTGCTGCCAGGTTAGGCCCTGGCTCCCTGCAACCCTGCATGGGACACGTGGTTTCAGATGGTGTGTGTGTGTGTGTGTATATGCCTACATTCTGAGAAGATTACCAGCACAAGCTCATTAAATGTGCCAAATTGACAACTTGAATAAATATGATCTCCTCCCTTCCTTTAGGGCCACCGGGAAAAAGAGGAAGAAAAGGAGAAGCCGGTAAGTCCTCCATATCTCCTCCATGTCTGACACGATATTTGGACGTCGTTAAAAAGCTTCGGAGAAGGTTAAGTGTAGAACAAGTAACGGGAAACCTGACAGTTTTAATCATGTTTACACTTTTACTGTCAATTTCACTGTGAGATCTGCAGGAGAGCAGATGTGTCGTGTTGTTTTAATAAGATTTACTCCTAGTGTTACTGCAACAGCAGCTCAAGTGCACTTTGAGACAAGCAACAATTGTTTCAGTAATAATTATGACTGAGTATCATATATCCATGTTAATTTAAATTCTTTTAGACAATTATTTACAGTGGTAATAGTACTGCAGTAGTTGCAGCAGTAATAATAATAATAATAATAATAATAATAATAATAATAATAATTTGATAATAGCTAATATTACATCCACAACAACTACAATATTAGCTATTATCAAATTATTATTATTATTATTATTATTATTATTATTGCCAATGAATTATTATTCTGATGATTTATAAATTCAATTATTATGATTTTGGCAATGAAGTCAATCTTTCGAGATCATCTGCTCCGGTGTTTGTCTGAGGTCTCTTTTGTCTTCAAAATGATGCACCAGAAAAGTCTTGAGTGGACTTTCACTCTTGAAATGAGAATTTTGCTCGAAAAACTTGTATCTGTCAATAAATGCATAAATTTGCTTCTTATGTAAAAACACTCGATTTTACCCCTTGTGTTTTTTTTGCTCGGGAAATAAATATGACGGACTTAAAGGGTTATTGAGCCAGCGTTGGACTCTATGCTTACATTAACACAAGCGCTATAATAAACATGTTCCGGAGTTAAAAGGTTTACTACAGGAATGAAGCCGGTGGCTGATGAATATAATAACAAGAGCATAATGCGGACAGCTGGTAGTGTAGTGGTTAGCGCTGCTGCCTTTGGCTCCAAAGGTTATGGGTTTGAGGGGGGTGCGGTGGCGCAGTGGGTTGGACCGGGTCCTGCTCTCCAGTGGGTCTGGCGTTCGAGTCCCGCTTGGGGTGCCTTGCGACGGACTGGTGTCCCGTCCTGGGTGTGTCGCCTTACGCCCTGTGTTGCTGGGTAGGCTCCGGTTCCCCGTGACCCTGTATGGGACAAGCAGTTTGGAAAGTGTGTGTGGTTATGGGTTTGATTCCCCCTCTTATTGCAATACCCTTGAGCAAGGTACTTACCCTCAATTGCACCAGTAAAACTATCCAATTTTATAAATGGGTAAATAATTGTAAGTGGCTTAACATTAAAAGTCTTTTTGGAGAAAAGCATCAGCTAGAGAAATAAACGTAATAATATTAAACTGATGAATATTGTTTCCTTTTTCCTGAAAACTGGATTCAGTTGCACTGCAAACTCCTTTTTCGTCACAATGTTAACAAAGTAGGAAACAAAAAAGAGACGTTATTAACAGTGATGCATAGCTAACGTCCAACATGCCAAGCTCTTACTGTAAAACCTAACCCTTGATGACCCCGCTAGGGCACTGACCTGTAAAATACAGTGTAGATCAGTGCAGTGCATGATGGGAAGGCAACTGTATGGTTTTGGCATTAAGGCATTTCCATGGGTCTAGACATCAGGAAAGGTAGTCAGGTGTTTCGTATCCCTCGACTCCTTCGGGCCCCCACACCCCACAACACCGCCGCTCTGTAACGTATTTCCTCGCCAATGTGGGAAACTCAGCCGTACGTCCCTCAGCTGTCCGCACGAGACGGACGGATCATTTGCATGATCAAGCCCACATTGCAGTCTGTAAATGCTGCATTTTGCACATGCTTTGACCCCTTTTTTGCCGAGACCAGGATACATGTCCCCCATTGTAGCAGACCAATAACAGACGCTGGCTGTTGGCATGTTGTGCGGTGTTGTTTCCGGCAGTGCTGTGGAGTCGGAGTCGGAAGCAATTATTGGGTTACTGGAGTCAAAGTCGGTAAAAATGTACCAACTCCCACTAAATGTATCGTATTTACCGGCGTATAAGTCGATCCGGCTTATAAATCAACCCCCAAAAATTAGAGGTGTAATATAGGTTTAGGCCTGTATTTGCCGGATAAGTCAACCCTCAGAATAATGTGCAAATTTTGGGCAGTGCCGCGGAGTCGGAGTCGTGGAGTCGGACGCAATTATTCGGTTACTGGAGTCGGAGTCGAAGGTTTTGCGTACCGACGCCGCAGCCCTGGTTTCCGGAGCGACTCACCGTTCCGCTGTCGCCGTACTCACGGTCTTTGGTCATCGCTGCCCATCAACACACGTGCACCTCTTTGGAGAGATTCTGTCAAAGAAACCAAGGGGATCTCATTGAAACGTCCAGACACCCTCTGTTATCCATGTCCATTTTCCAACCCATAGGAAATCCATTCCATTCCATTCATCTGGATCCTGCGTGCAGTTGGCGCCAAAGATGCGGAAAGGGGAAGGCATGACTCTTTGCCCCAGTTTCACTGGTTTTGCATAATGAATCAGGAATTTATAAGGTCATGGACTCCGTCCACTGAATTTCCCCTCCATACCCGCATATGTGTCACGCCCCGAGTTTGGCCTCCATCTGCCCCTTGGCCTGACTTCCTGACCCAGCGGGATTCTGGGAGCTCGGCGTTCCCAACTCTGGATCTGTTTCCTACCAGAATACTGACAAGGAGGCTGCAGGAGGGCCGCTGGCCGAGGCTTCTTTTTCAAGCAGTTTGTAAGGAATGGAGAAATGGGCCTCAAACGGGATTGTCCCGCTGTCAAATATAAGATTTATATGTTGTTTGTGTAAAGGAGGATCCTGTCCAGGGCAGTGCACAGTGTGCTGTCAAAGGACTTTTCATGCTTTCCATTTAGTGTCATATCACAAAGATCTCAGGCCTCTCGAGGCTGCTGTAGGTCAAGAACTGAATGGGACTTTCATTACGGCTCGTACATATATTACCGAAGATAGGGCAAACTGGCAAAAGTAAGTAAATACACAGTGTGGGAAAGTACTGCCTTTTCGCTCAGCCCAGGTCAGTTGCTCGTAAAAAAATGTCGCATGCAGAAAACTTGAAGATTAAAGCATAGTTCCGCACTTTGAACGGCGAACAGATAATGGGTTCGCCAGAAAAAAAAATTCCCAAAGCTGCTGTTCTTAATTGGATGTATTTATCCTCCAAGCTCGATTACAGATGTCAGTTAAAGCTGCGGAACACCGATCTACAACAGTTCCTCAAATATGTTTTTCTACCATTGCTTCCACGTGTAGAAAATGCATTAAAAATACAAAAAAAGAGAAAAAAAAAATCACTGTTGTCAGCTTCTAATACAATGAGACAAGAACGCTGCTCCTCTTGTCATTTTCCCCTTTTGCTGTGGCTCGTGGGTTTGCTTGAGCCGTAGCCACACAGTATGCTTGAAATGGTAAAAAACGCTCTTATTAAGCATTACGTAGCATCTCTGTCACACCCTCCCATTATTGGGACTCTTTCATGGTTTGCGCTGTGAAATCGTGCATCGAGAAACGAGGAATATTTCAAAAACCGACGAGTTACTTCTGGAGGTGTCCTTTTGGATCGATTCTGCTCATTTGGAGTGTTCTGGTGGATTTTGGACTTTGTCACTGATGAATGTTTAAACATTTATATGGAACCAAGCATGGGAGAAAGCTGGGGGTAAACATGGTTCCAGAATGGCTAGTTTACCCCCCCAGTTCCTCCTGCTCTCCAATCCCCAGTCATGGACACTGATTTAAATGGTATATAGACCTCTATGTCAGGCTATAAAGTATGCGTTCAACAAATAAACCTTTATTCTAATGATGTAACTCATTAAAGTAGTTGCTTTGACTGGATTATAGAGTTATTGTATGATTACAGATATATCTTTCTGTATACAATTTAAGATATAAAATTAAAGTTACTCTGCTGTTACCACAAACACTTGTAGACTGGTAGTATCTCGCGAGTGCTTTCTGGTGCATCATATGTTCTATGTGTGTGTGTGTGTGTATATTCTTTTGAAATTTGAAATCATTTAAAATATAAAAGTTGAAAGACAATAAAAGAGCAGTTTTTTAATCAGTTATAAAATCATTAATGGCATTTTTTTTTTTTTTGTTTATATTTCAGGATCTCCTGTAAGTACCTCTGCTGTCCAACCGCTGCAGGTTTCAGTGCGTAAGTCCTTGTGTATTGTGGTTGGATCTGGTTCAGTCCAGCTGCTGGAGCCACCGCACTCAAGTTTTTTTTTTCCTGTCTGAATTTTGAAGCGGTAAGATGAAAAATGACACTCGGGACATGGTACGTCGGGTTTTCTGCTGATGCCTCAGTTTGAACAGAAGTTTTGCAAAATTCTCTGCTTTATGTTAATGTAAGCAGTGGAAACAGATGCTGGGACTTGCATTTTGCACTGATTTACCCTACTTCGAGTGTTTACTGAACCTTACGAGAAAGCAAAGCAACGGTACGAACAGTACGGGGACCAACGTTTTAATTTCCTCCGCTCTCCTGGATTCTGCGTTCATCGTTAATCCACTTTACTGCTCCGGAGGCCACAAAAGGGAAACAAAAAAGTAAATAATATCAAGGCAGACTTTTGAACATGTAAACCAAGCAAAAGAAAACCAGTGCAGGAAATGTGAAGAAAACAATGTGGGCCACATATTGCCAATGCAGATGTCTTAACATATGAGATTAAATAAATAGTGAGCGCTCGTGTTTGCCTCTTGCAAAGGGCTTTTTTTGAGATTGCCTCATCCTCTTAATGACTTCATCCCACCCCTTGTTTTCTTGGGTCTAAATGGAGACCATGTTTGCTGCAGATGTTCAAAGTGTGGAACAGCATCTCGCTTCTATCGAACGTCTGTCAAAAATTATACCTGTGCGTTGGGAAACTCACCTGTCCTCTTTCCAACGTGCTCACCTTTATAAATGGCTTTAACAGCCCGAGCCGCCATATTTTCATGCGGTGGTCTTAAGGGTTTTTGTGGAAACATTTGCCCACAGTCCTGCTGTGAGGCTTCTGGATTTTCCACGTTACTCTGTGACACTGAGCTCCTCACAGTCAGATGTACTCTCTCTCTCCCTGAACCTGAAACACATTTCTACCACATGCTGGAAGTCGGTGAAAAACATCGTCGTCCACATGGAGGGCTGCGGAGTCGGTACACAAAACCTTCGACTCCGATTCCAGTAGCCCAACGACTGCTTCCGACTCCGACTCCACAGCACTGCCCGAAAGTTTCACGGTATTTTGGGGGTCGACTTATCCGGCAAATATTGGCCTAAATGTATATTACACCTCTAATTTTTGGGGGTCCACTTATACGCCGGCTCAGCATATACGCCGGCATATATGGTACATTTAGTCGGAGTCGGAGCTGATACATTTTTACCGACTTCGACTCCAACTCCAGTAACCCAAAAATTTCTTCCGACTCCAACTCCAACTTCACAGCACTCCCCAAAAGTTCCACGTTATTTTGATGGTCGACTTATCCGGCAAGTATTGACCTAAACCTATATTACACCTCTCATTTTTGAGGGTCGACTTATACAGCAGATTGACTTATACACCGGAGTCGGTACATTTTTTACCGACTCCAACTCCAGTAACCCAATAATTGCTTCCGACACGTGTATGGCGCTGCTGTGTCATAGAGCTAGACCGACAGGCTTTGTAAACGATGTTACGATGCCTGCAGAATGATCAGTTTCACTACCGGCGAAGCGGTAGCTAGTGATGTCTGTAGTGGTAAAACAATGTGCACCATTACCGTAACCGTGTGCACATGGTTCATGGCTTGACTTTGTCATCACGGTGGGACAAGAAGAACAGATTCATCATTGTTGTTTCTGATTTTGTTCCTGTGTTTTGCTGTCTCCCATGTTCGTAGGGCACGCCAGGACGGGATGGGTATCCGGTAAATATCCCTTCAGTTTTTATCCCATTGTCGACCTATTATCTTTTCCCCAGGATTTTACGTGCCGGTTTTTGTTCTTTATGTAAGAACATAGGGATGAATTAATGAAGGAAGCCTAATTGATTAGGGATCGAGTATAATTTGTTCAGGTGGAACATGAGGAGTAATCCATGAATTATGAAACCAATAGAAAATACACACACACACAAACACACAAACACTGTCCAAACCGCTTGTCCCATACGGGATCGCGGGGAGCCAGAGCCTACCCGGCAACACAGGGCGTAAGGCCGGAGGGGGAGGGAACACACCCAGGACGGGACGCCAGTCCGTCGCAAGGCACCCCAAGCGGGACTCGAACCCCAGACCCACCGGAGAGTAGGACCCGGTCCGCACCCCTGCAATAGAAAATAGAAAAACTAAATAAAAAAATGCATAAAATAATTAATAGCACTAGAACCTCTATATTTGGTGCAGGCTGGGATCCTTTGCGCTCACAAATATGTACTTATAATACTTTAAGTACTTGACATCTTTCTATGTGCTGTTTACTGACCGCTGCCAGACGCCGTAACTTCAGTGTTACAATATAACGTACGGATACCTGACGGATACATCGATTCATCCGGACACCTGGTCGGCAGGAGACTCCCTCAGTCTTCTCTTTATTACACTGCATGGCAGAACTGTAAATCTGTACTGCTCCTCGTGGCACCACTCTGTCTGGCCCTGCAGTACATCTGAACTGCATTACTCCCGTCTGCAGATCCGTGTAACTGCCTTTACTCTCCTGAATCAAATCTATTACAAAATGACATTGTTTTATATTGTAATCAATAAGACCTCTTAGCGTAATTGCAGATGTTCTCGTCTCTAGAGTCGGACCAAAGCACGGCAGCTCTGTGTCTTCTGAACTATTACAGAGGGACATCTAGTGGGTAAATTCAGAGCTATTAATTAAGACCTCATGATGCTGCAAATGGGAAGAGAGTTTTTTTCCAGCGGATTAGACGCCAAACTCAGGATGTCATCTGTATATGCAGTTAATTTGTTTTAATGAGACTAAATCATAATGTTGTTCCCCTCTGATGGTTTTGCTGAATCCTGTGTAAATACATAACAGTTCCAGAGGCACGAGAGTCAGCTCAACACCCCTTTCTCATGAATAAATCATTTACATCATTTATAAAATCATTTACTATGAAATCGTTTTTTCTCGTGGTTAAAAAAAATATATATATAAACATACAGTAGTTAACATTTTAATGCCCTTTTTGTAGTACATATTGGGTTCCTCGAGTGTTTTTTTCAGTCATTGCGTGAAAATGTGTGAAGCGCACAGATTTTTTTCATGTAAATTCTGCTTGTAATATGTCAGCAATAATGACGGCTATTTGGTAGTGGGGATGTAGACAAAGTCTCTGTTGTAAGACAAAAAAATTATGGAGAACATCACATTCCTTCAGATTTTGCGTTCTTTAGACTCTGAACAACACATGAAAAATTTATAACCATGAACACCTGATTTGCGTTAAAGGAAGATGTCAGTTATTTCACTTCAGTTTTTTCCACACAGTTTGTTCACTTGTTTCGAATACCTCATAATTCATCCAAGCAATGATCACAGAAGCCGTTTCGGTGACACTATCATGTTGGTGTGTGGTCTGCCTCAACCGGGATCTGGTGGAAAAACAGTGTACAATTATCTCTTACCATTTTGAAATGTTTCTCTGCTTTAATAGCATTTTCATATTTAGTGGGGAATGCACTTTAAATTAAATTATCTCATATTTTCTGCAGTATAAACCCATATCTTTAATTTTATTATCCCTGTACTGATGGTATCTGAGCCCAGAGGACAGGAACTGTGCTCTGCAGTGATTTCTGGACCTTGACTGGAGTCCTCTTTGGGCTCTGATACTGCCTGAAATAAGATGGAAAATATCGTTTAGAAGAGGTACTGATGTTGCTGCTGTTCCAGAGAGCTCACAGGGTTATACAAATTAATCAGTTAAGACTAAATGTAATGCTTTAAAAATTTTGACTTTCAGATGATTGACTATCTTTGAAAGTTTGGTTCACATGGATCTACAGTAGAATTTAATAATCAAAGCCATGTTGACTCTTTGTATGTGGCATTTTCACTGCAGCCAGAACGTAAATTAATGATTACGCTTTTATTTTAAAGGCACTTTGACCTTTCAGAAAAAAAAAAGAAGAAAAAACTCATAGGAAAGTTTTTTGCAGGCAACACATTTCTATATATAGTAAATTATTGTCATAAAAAGACTTAAGTACGACTGCAAAGTATTGTCATACAATTATTTTTGTTACTATCTATAAATTATTACACGAACTGTGAAAATTCTGTCTTTTATTGGATCTTGGGTCCAGTAATAAAAATAATAATAATAATAATAATAATAATAATAATAATACATACACACACACACACACACACACACACACACTTGCTGAAGCCGCTTGTCCCAAGCAGAGTCGCGGCAAGCTGGAGCCTAACCCGATAACACAGGGCGCAAGGCTGGAGGGGAGGGGACACACCCAGGACGGGATGCCAGTCCATCGCAAGGCACCCCAAGCGGGACTCGAACCCCAGACCCGCCAGAGAGCAGGACCCGGTCAAACCCGCAGCACCACCGCACCCCAGATAATAATAATAATAATAATAATAATAATAATAATAATAAATCCAATAATTATCATTTAAAATTCATTCCCAAAGCTGTTAAAAAATAAATACTATGACACAGACAAAGTTCTAAACACTGTATTGCTTTATATGTGTACCTACCAGTGTTTTTAATGTGCATCTTGTCTTCCTCTTCTTACGGTTAAGGGTCCTCTTGGAATGGATGGAAAGCCTGTAAGTTTTACAATACGTTATGTGTATGTATCAGCATACTGCATGGCGCTTTACGCGATTAAATCATTTGCCATTTTTTTTCCATTTCATCATAAATGTACCAGTCACTACTTTCTCTTCATCAACAGGGACCCCCTGGCCAGAAAGGAAGTCAGGTATATTTGTTATATGTACTTTTAATGTAAATATTTACTCTTACTTCTCAACAGCACTATGTTGCAGATACAGCTGAACCGTTTCTGACTTGACTTCTGGATTATACCTGATTCGTTAGAATGCTACAAAATGCTAGAACTTTGATGTGAAAAAGGTGAAAAAAACTAAGTTTTACCCTACTTCTCGTTAGCCTTTATAATAACATACTCCTAACTTTAAGTTTTTATTGAGCTATGTCATAATTCTGTATATTTATCTTAAATCATTCAATAAAAGTATTAGATTAGATTATAAATTAGATTAAATTATCAACACACTTGTTAAAGTGTAACAATGAATGAAACGTGTCCTATGAAACTTGTGTTACACAGTACAATAGATGCTTATTAGATTTAAAGGTTTTTAAAATCCAGTACATTGTACCCTGCCAGGGGGGCGCGGTGGCGCAGTGGGTTGGCCCACAGTCCTGCTCTCCGGTGGGTCTGGGGTTCGAGTCCCACTTGGGGTGCCTTGTGGTGGACTGGCGTCCCGTCCTGGGTGTGTCCCCTTCCCCCTCTGGCCTTATGCCCTGTGTTGCCGGGTAGGCTCCGGTTCCCCGTGACCCCGTAAGGGATAAGCGGTTCTGAAAATGTGTGTGTGTGTGTGTGTGTACCCTGCCATTATATTCTGTACGCCTTGAGAACCATCATAAAAATCTTGTAAACTAATATTGATCGACTTGATTCTAAAGGGAAGCACTTCATCAGTTTGAAAAAAAAAGTTTATGGTGGGGGGTTTAATTAGGAGTTTACATGGATTTACAGTTTTTTAATACGGTGAGTACTGAGACGTCCCTAAAGCACTGCAAAATACTCAGTCTGTTTCCGAGCAAAACATATGAGGTGCGGAGAAGCGTTCTTGGCAGGCGGTAGCATATTGCTCGTTATATTCACATCAACAAAGAGGCCCTTGTGTTAGTAAGTTTGAGTAGAAAATCTCAGTGAAGGGACTGGTAGCCCTGCAGATGTCTTTGGCCCGAACTCATACGGTGGCTGATGGTCGGCATGATGAAAATTGAGAGAAACTCTGCACCCCAGATCTACACAATTCACGGTCTTCAGGGGGAAAAAAAAAAAAAATGTGTTGTGGTAAAAGGACCTCTTGTGCTGTTTTTTTTCAGGACTTCACTATTTGTAGCTATCTGTGTGCTTATCATCTTGAGGGGACAGATTAATATATTTTTTTGCAAATTAATCTTCTTCAGAATTTAATCGTTGTTTTTTTTTTGTCACCCCAGGGACCACCGGGACAGAAAGGAGATAAGGTATTTATACACCCCAAAAGAGAATCAGAGCTATTTAAGAAGGGCTCAGACTTTGTTAAAAAATGCATTACACGGGTAATGCTTTTATCCGAACGGGTCACTGATATCACTTAAGCCACATATTTACACGTATTCGTTTATCAGACGCTTTTCTCCAAAGCGACGAACATCTCGTAGCAAATACAATGTGTTCATTACATGAGCAGGAAGAGACACTTAGATGCAGACGTGTGATTCTTAAGTGCGGTTCGTTTGTTTCCTTCCACCATATGAACCAATGTCCATCACACGAGTAGCTGCATAAAACTTTATCCGAATATCCACTATTCCAAATCATCTTCCGAGTAATTTTTTTTTGCCATTCATATAAACATTTATGTTACGTTACAGGAGTAGCTGTGTAAAAGTTCATCCAGCATCATCTTAAAGTTATAGAGCATGAACATTTACACCTTACATGAACTTAAGAGATGATGGGCAAAGTGAGTCTGGAAAAGGTGAGTTTTCAGACCCTTTTTAAATGTAGGGCAGAGATTCAGCAGTTCTGACTGAGAGGAGGAGGTCGTTCCACCACAAGGGAGCCAGAACCGAGAACCTCCGTGCTTTAACCTTTCCTACGTGGGGCCACCAAGCGGGCAGATGTGGAAGAGCAAAGCAGTCTAGTTGGGGTGTAGCGGTTGATCAAGTCTTGTAGATATCTGGGAGCAGTTCTAGTGATGCATTTGTAGGCCTTAATCAGGGTCTTAAATCTGATCTGGGCAGCTATAGGAAGCCAATGCACAGAAATGAGTAGAGGAGATACATGGAAACACTGCAGAAAATCAAATGCAACTTAGGCAGCAGCATTCTGAATCAGCTCTAGAGGTTTGATGGCCTGAACAATCTAATCTACTTAGACACACACACACACTTTCTGAACCGCTTGTCCCATACGGGGTCACGGGGAACCGGAGCCTACCCAGTAACACAGGGCGTAAGGCCAGAGGGGGAGGGGACACACCCAGGACGGGACACCAGTCCGTCGCAAGGCACCCCAAGCGGGACTTGAACCCCAGACCCACCGGAGAGCAAGACTGTGGTCCAACCCACTGCGCCACCGCGCCCCCTCACCCCCCTAATCTACTTACAATTGCACATATATATGAGTAATTTTTTTGCACCAATTTAGGGTAAGTACCTTGCTCGAGGGTACAGCTACAGCTGGAGGTGAGGTTCAAACCGGTGACCTTTGAGTGCAAAAGCAGCAGCTCTATCCACTACAGTACCAGCTGTCCCCGGCATATAATGTGATTGGAACCAGCAACAGCAGCAAGTCTATTTGCCGACCTGCTACGCTACCTACTGAGCGTTAACATAAAGGAAATTGAACTAGATCATTTCAGACAGTCATTGCCTGCAGGGACAATGTTCTGCTGGTACTAGAGCAGAACATTGTTCCTGCAGGTAATAGAAGACAAAATGTAATAAATTAATGACATGATTAATTAATTATACTTTTCAGGAAAAAAAAAAAAACCTTTTCTTCACATGTCGTTGCTTTGTTTTCTGCCATCACACATTCTGTGCCGGTGGTGGTTTGTTACATTTACATAAACAATAAAGGTAAATGCGGTAAATGTAACATTCATTCTGTCTCAACAGGGTGACCAAGGAGACACCGGGCCAGAGGCGAGTTCCCACACTTATTACCTCACTTAGAATTTGCACTTAAATACCCTCTGCACTCGCTCTGGTAAGAACCGTGATGCTGTGCAGAACGTGGGGGAGGTGGAGACGGGATCCGTTTCTGCGTTTCGACACAGCTGCTGTCGGTGGCGGGTTTAATTCCGGAAAAAAAAAAGAAAAAAAAAAACCCATAAGGGAAACTCTCTGCAGATACTTAAAATGCTATTAGGGCATTTAGTGTTGAAAAGGATGTCTGATGAAAGCAGTCGTGGAGTCGTCAGTTACTGTCACCGCGACTCGAAACAAATTTCCCGGGTAAGTTGGGGTTTCCGTCAGCAGATTTTCGAGGAAATGAGATGGACGGCGGAGTAAGGGTTCAAATAAGACCAACAAAGAGCACGTGTGTGTACTGCTGCTGTCGGCTGGTTGTGAAAGACTGAAGGAAAGTTGCTTTCAGACAAAGAGGGTGATGTAGCTCCACACACTACTGGACGTATAGGATTGCAAAAATAGGGACTGAGATATAGATGTTATGACAGGGAGACGTTACATTGTGGTAAATGATACCTGGATGTATTTGCTAACTTGAGTGTTGCTCCTTCCTCTCCTCCACCACCGCCGCCCCCCTCCCACAGGGACCCCCTGTCCAAGGTGCATACGCAGGCCTTCTCAGTAACCAGATTCTCACGGTCAAGGTTTGTCTTCATTTCACCGCGGTACCCGCAACCTCATGGCCATATTAACACGCAGACCCCACTGGCGCTTCGGACCTCCCTAGGGGCTGTCATCTTTCATTTCCCCTTTCGCTCAAAAGCCACACCATGTCACAGACTTTGCTTCTCATCCTTTGCCTCTTGGGTTTTTGCATTTATCAGACACTTTTCTCCAAAGCAACTTCCAATAAACTCTATGTAGTGTTTTCAGCCCACACACCTTATTCACCATGGTGACTTATACTGCTAGATACATTACTTACAAGGGGTCACTCATCCATACATCAGTGGAACACACACACACACTCTCTCTGTGTGTGTTACTCACACACTGTGAGGGAACCTGAATAGCATGTCTTTGGAGTGTGGGAGGAAACCAGAGCAGCCAGGGGAAACCCACACAGACATAGGTAGAACATGCAAACTCCACAGAGACTGAGCAGGAATCAAACCCACAGCCTCTCGCACCTCCCAGGTGCTGTGAGACAGCAGCAGCACTACTCGCTGTGCTACCGACTTATTTCTCCCATGTTCAGTTTACATTTATTCATTTGGCAGGTGCCTATTTCCAGAGTGGAAAAAATGGCACATCTCAGGGAAAATATTAGATGTGCACTTCGCCTGCGGACAGAGAGGGATAGATGCAGGCATGTGATTCTCAACTTAATTTCGTTTACCTGATATCACCATTTAACCAAGCATTCCTTATACTGGGCATAAAATTGGTGGAGAGTACAGTACAGTATTTTATAAAGAGATAATATGATCAATAACTTCACGTGAGTAACTGTGTACAATTGATAGGAAATAAAACTTAAATTGTGACAAATGATGTAGATGTAAATTTAAGGCGCAGATAGGAGATCCTGGAAAGAAATGAGTCTTATAGAAGCTGTTTTGAGACCCTTCTAGAACATCAAGCGGGATTCAGCAGTTCTGAGTAAGACAGGGAAAGCATTATATTTAATGTACTGGTCCATCCACTTTATGATTTCTTTTTTCCCTCCTCTGCCTGATTTATTACGTTTGGATTGCAGATTAAAGTTAAGTAGTATTTTTGTCGTTTAAAAAAACAGAAAAGCATCCAGGTTTTTTCAGTGAGTCTTGTTTTCTCGGACGCAGTGTTTCAAAATGTCCGAAAAAACCGAATAAAACAATCTCTTCTGTTCCTTTGTCTGGATGCACTTAGTAATGAAAGTTGGGTGCCTTTAGCATTTACATAGATTAATCAGTTTGTTTTATATTTCATCCTATTTAATAGCCCCTGCAGTAAAACTCTGTACATGTCAGCTGTTTCGGTGCAGCGTGGAATCCCTGTGAGCAGATGCACATTTCCGCAGTAGGAAATACACCAGAGAGGAGTGAAACAGACTGTCAAAACCATCAACTCACCAGTTCAACAATAGATTGTGCAGAATGTCTCCAGACTCTGACTGTCCTTGACAGCGCATGTTTCTGAATGCATTGAAGAAGGATATATACAATTTATATATATATATATATACGGTATATGCATGCTTAAAAAAAATGAATTCCGTTGAGATGCCGAAGCAATGCTGCACCCGCCGAAATTAAATTTTTATTGTAAACGGCCTTTAAAACGTGTCCTTGCAGAGATGTCTAAACTGTTTGCCATCTGCTCCCTGCATTTTAACACTGTGCTGTTCTTCGTCTTTCCCGCCTCCCGCATTAAGGGCGATCAAGGACAAGCTGGGCCTCCTGGTCCTCCCGGACCTCCCGGAATCCCGGGTCAGAGAGGGCCCCCGGGCCACACAGGAAAGGATGGGCCCCGGGGGCCACCTGGAGAGCCAGTGAGTCACCCTTCCGACACTGTTTCCGTGTCCACGGTAAGGTAAACTCGGAGTGGCGCCGGCACACGCAGAACTCGGGCGAAACCTGTTCCCGCTCTCATGAATTATGATAGACTGCTGTCAAAAGCAGACTGGTGTGAAGGCGGGCCAAGCAGAGATGATAAGATAAGATACTTTATTGTCACTGTGTACAATACGATGAAATTCTGTGTGGCGACCCCCAGAAAGCAGCAGCAGATCGCACACCAAATTCAACGTGTGTATTGCACGAGCTCCCCTTTGTCGCGGTTTTGATGCGCTTCGGGAAATGCAAGACAGCGGTACGGTGGCACCGCGAGTGGTGCTGTTGTCGCGCAGTGACTATTTTGTGCCAGTGGACATGGGTTCGATCCCCTCTCAGGCTGCATGGAGTGTGTATGTTCTCCCCCGTTTCTCTCAGTCTAGAGACACGTGTTCCAGGCCAATCGGTGACCCTGTGTTTCCCAGAGTGTGTTGCTCTGGCACATAGGTGGCTGGTTGACTGTAGGTAGTGTACTGTAGTATATCCAGAACTGTAAATCACCTTGAATGAAAAGGTGTCAGCGAAATGCTACATTGTGTTCATTGTTCATCACTTTGTAGAAAAGTGTCTGCTAAATGAATACGCACATCATCTGAAACCGCTTGTCCCGCACGGGGTCGCAGGGAGCCAGAGCAAAGGGCTGGAGGGGGAGGGGACACACCCAGGACGGGACACCAGTGCGTCACAAGGCACCTCAAACGGGACTCGAACCCCAGACCCACCGGAGAGCAGGACCTGGTCCAACCCACTGCGCCATCATGCCCCCCCCGCCGTTCAGTGAATAAATGTGGGGAAAAAACAATGCAGTTTGAACCTGCGCTCAGCATCGCGGCTCCGTGATCCCGATGAGTCGCCCCATAATCTGGTTTAATAACCGATGACTTGGCTTTACTGAGATCTGCCCATCGCCTCAGGGTCTCAAACAGTCAGGTTCCATCTCTTGGGAAGCGGTTCGATGCAGGCGGCAGGCACTTCCAAGCCCTCGGAGGCTGGATTATTTGCACAAACAGCAGTGGGACGGAAAGTTGAACATTACTCATTGCTCCAAGGCTATTTTTGTTTGTCCGAGTTATGAAGCTTTAAATGTTTTCAACGGCGATGAGAAACAGTTCACACGGCCCATCTCCGTTCCTCTTTTCTTTGAATTTACTGAGGGCCCGGTGACAGATTAGCGCCTCGAACGCCAACGCCTCTCCGAGGCTCCGGCAGACACTAAGCAGCTGGCCAATGCGCGTCGAGCGAATGAACTCAGCTGAACTCGTGGGGAAGGAATACATCGGCGCAAGGAACTGGACTAACCAAAGTTATCCGCTTCATTCTTCCCGCTCGAGCTGATCAGAGGAGGTGTAACTGTGGAAACATCCTAGTGGAAGTGAGTGGGACTGTAAGCATGTGGTGCAGGGAAATACACTCTTTTTGTCCTTAAGGAGTGGCACTGATTGAGAAACTGTGTGGCTGAGGACCCTATGAAGCCCTTGCCCCTGTTCACGTTGTGAGCAAAGTTGGCACCAAGGACATCACGCTGCTCACTACACACACAGTGGTGTGTTTACCGTGTGTCATGTAGTGCTTCATTATCATAGAACTAGAAATCAAAAGTGTCTTGTATGAAATCAGACTCTGGTGCGTGAAGAAAGCATTTTTAGTGTTATTATAGGCACCGGGAATCTTTTCTCGCAAGTTACGACGAATTCGGCTAAAACAACATGGTTTGCGTTTCGTTGGTTGTCATTTCAGTGTATGACGAACAATCTACATTTAGGTTTTCATTCATTCATTTAGCAGATGCTTTTCTCCAAAGCAACGTACATCTCAGGGAAAAAATAAAAATATATAATTCTTTATATTTTATATATATTTATTTACATTTATTCATTTAGTAGATGCTTTTCTCCAAATCAGTGTACATCTCAGAAAAAAAGAAAATATGTATTTGTATATAATATATGATTAAATTAAATATATAACATTATATATTTATTATACATTTCTATATTTTTCATAGAAAATTTCTATAAAAATAAAATCTCTCTCTTCAGTAAAAAAAAAAAAAACTCAGGCTCCTTCATGATATTGTTAATATGTGCTCCTCTGTAAAATGTAAGGTTTATAAAATCAAAGACGATACATATGTCATCCATGATTTAAAAACCTTTAAACACACATTGCTACTTTCAGACAGAGTGTTCAGACAAGTTCAAATACATCTACATTCAATTATTTTATGTGTTCGTACACGTATGGTCCGTATTAAACTAAATATGGTCCTGCAGGGGGAAGCATCCTTTCCTCTCTGAAATTGTGATGTTAAATACATGTAACATTATTACAGTATTATTGTTTTTGCAGTGATCAGTCATCTTACAGTGAGCTCAAATCAAGCTGCTGTCTCCAGACTCAGTGCTCAAGTCTCTGTGGATGTGTGATTGAATAGTGACATCTCATGTGAGCTTGGAGAAGGACACTCTCCACAGCACATTTGTATTTATTCATATATCGCTTTTCTTCAAGGCAACTTACAGCATTGATCTACCTAGAATTATTTACCCATTTATACACCTGGGTAGTATTACTGCAGTAATTGCAGGCAAGTACCTTACTCAAGGGTATTACCGCTGCAGGTGGGACCTGAACCTACAACTGCTGGACCCAAAGGCTGTACTTCTGCCCATTATACCACAGCACACCCATGTGAATTTTCCCCCAGTGCTCATGATGAAACTAACCCTGACAATTGTGTGTTCAGGGCATGCTGTATGTATCTCTATAATTTCCTGTTTTTGTAATATTACAAGATCTGCAGAGCACCTCCAATAGACAATGCAGGCCCTTTCAGTGTAGGAGTTTGACTCAGAGTCATTGTCAAATTAACAATGGAATACCCTTTAACTGCTTCCTTTTTTAACATTTATGAACAGGGACCTAGAGGCCTTCCTTCCTCGTAATACGTATGCACACATCTACGGTAAAAGACCCTTCTACTGCTGGCACCTGCTGTCCATTTTTCACTCATCGTCCAGAACCTTCTTTCAGGGAGGCTCTATGCACCACACACAGAAGTTTTTGGGCACCGCCATTGCCACGCAGCTCTCGGGATCTGTGTCGGAACATGGGTTCGAATCTGGCTCATTCTGCGTTGTCCCCCGCATGGATTTCTACGATAGAGTGTGTGTTTGGGAACAATGCTGGAACCTCCTTGCTGATGACTGATTGCAGACGTAAAGCACTCCCTCAAATCTCTGCCCATGTTAATGAAGTATTGTGATGCACCGTACCAGTGAAAACACTGAGTGCACCTGGAGCAACACTCGTGTGGGGTGAGCTGGACTGAAAAATGACAGCAAATCAGACCACAAGTGTCCCTCATGTCTGGGAAGACGTGGTGGCTGACTTCCTGCTCGAACCAAATGCCTTGTATAAACCACTAGTTTCATTCAAGTGTACTCAAACTTTTGACTACTACTGTACATGTACCGCTTGTACTTTTTTTTTTTTAACTATTATTCTTGTCCTCAAACTCAAATATCTACTATCTGCCTTGATCCAGGTGAATTTTGTGGCTTCTGAGCAAAAACTGTAGACGAACTGTGCTGACAATACAGGGACAGCTGGTAGCGCAGTGATTAGAGCTGCTGCTCTCTTTGGACCCAAAGGTTGCAGGTTTGAATCCCAACTGTAGCTATAATACAGTTCAGAGAGGTACTTCTGCTAAATTGCTCCAGTAAATGACCCAGCTGTATAAATGGGTATATAATTGTAGGTACAGTACATTACCATTGCAAAGTGCTTTAGAGAACAACGTCAGCCAAATGAATAAATGTCAGTATTTATGTCCATATGTCATAGGGTGATGCTGGAAATCCAGGGATCCCTGGACCCCAAGGACCTCCAGGGTCAAAGGTCAGTTAGAAGAAGAAACCCAATGAACACTTTACTTCTAATGAAAAATAGAGGCTCAGTTAGTGTAAGTGCATAGACACTTAAAAGTGAAATAATTACTTTCATTCTTTTTCACCATAATGAAAATAATTGTAAATTATAATTGTTGTTTAATTGTAATTGTAGTTGTAGATTATAAATAATTATTTGGAACTTGAAGAATGCATGCACTAAAGCAACAAACACAAAAATCCAGCAATTAATTATAGAATCCATCACTCATATGCATGAAACCCATGCCTGTTCTATCAACAAATCTAAAATTTTCCATAGTGGATTTTACAAGTGTTCCAATGTCCCAAAAAAGAATTTTAATAAGATCTGAAGTGCTGACTTCCCGCAGGGGGAGGTGGGTCCTGCTGGTGACCAGGGGGAGAGAGGGATGGATGGTCTGCCAGGCCTGAAGGTAAGAACCTAGAACAGGTGTGAAGTCAGTAACAGAGGCCAGTGGAGATGGAAAGAGAACTTCCTATCCATCTCAGAGCATGACGGGAATTCAAGGCATGATGGGATCGCAGCATCCAAGAAGAATAAGGAATACAAAAGATTATGGGAACCTGAACCCTCACATCACTGTAACCTCACACATGTTATCAATGCAGGGATAAACACATAAGGAAACTGAACGATGCTGAGTATTTGAAGCATTAGAGGCACGTTGGCGGCGCACCAGTGATTTGTGTCACGTTAAATACGTGTCTGCAGTAATGTGCACGGACATTGAATTGAGGTTGTCTGAAAGTGAAACTTATTGAACAGGGTAATAAGAATATCAATACCGTAAGAATAAATAACTGTAAGATGCATTGGACTATAATAATAATAATAATAATAATAATAATAATAATGTTTACTTTCTCTTCCAGGGAGATAAAGGGGAAACTGGACAAAGAGGCCCTCAAGGGGACAGAGTGAGTCATTATACCACACATCTTAACTTAATTAACATTAAATATTTAATATTAATATTTAATAAATTCGATATCTTAAGCTCATGTAAAGTGTAAATGTTCATGCACCATAACTTTATGATCATGCCCAGATAAGCCTTTACACAACCGCTACTCCTGTATTGTACGTAAATGTTTGTGTATCTCAACAAAACAAAAAAAAAGGGTGATCAGGAGTCGTCTCTTCCGAGTTTTATGCAGCTACTCGTGATGAGCATTGGTACATTTAGTGGATAGAAACAAACTAACTTTATGTAAGAATCACGCGTCTGCATCTAAGTGTCTCTTTCTCCTAACGTAATGAACACATTGTATTTTCTATGGAATGTACCGTCGCTTTGGAGAAAAGTGTCTGCAAAATAAATACATGCTAATGTAATGTTAAAACTCAGCACTAAAAAATTTTTAAATGTTTTTTTAAAAAACCTTCAAATGTCTCACTTGAAATACAGAATGATTGTTTTTTTTTTTTTGTCTACTTTTGAAACAGCCCATATCAGTGTTCGTACGTTGAGATTCTTCTGGGTAAAACTGTCAGTACACTATTATGCCAGTCAATGACTATATTAACAATTTCAGTGACTTTGGTAAAGGGTTTTACCCCAGACTTTACATGTCTGGGTGGAGGGCTGCATGGATCCGTACAGTATGTGGAATAACCGGACAAAACGTTAAAGCTTTAAACAACCTGTAATTTTGCCTTCACGTTTTTGGCTCCTTTCTTGGGACAGGGCTCACCTGGCGAGAAGGGTCAACTGGGGGAGTGCAAGGTTCCAAGTGATGAGGCTTTCCAGGTGAGCTGAGGTTTTCCCCTCTTGGGAGAGTGTGGTTCGTTTGTGCTTGAGTGCTAAGAGGTGTGTGATCACATGGGGAAAGCCATCATCCCCTATGGGTTCAGCAGAACACTTGCATTTATTCATTTAGCTGACACTTTTCTCCAAAGCAACTTACAATATTAAGGTTACAATTATTTACCCATTTATACAGCTGGGTAATTTTACTGGAGCAATTCAGGGTAAGTACCATGCTCAAGGGAACTACAGCTGGAGGTAAAGCTCAAACCTGCAACCTTGGGGTCTAAAGGCAGCTGATCTAACCACTATGCTATCAGTTGTCCCACTTCAGCCTGGACACTAAATTTTGAGGATGGACGAATGGCCTTTTGATTTTTGTGTCTTCTTGTGTCCTCTCACAGGGCCCCCCAGGACCCCCAGGAGAACAAGGGCCCAAGGTGGGAATTTTATTTGCACCTATTCAACAGCAATCATTGAACTCTTGCCTCTTACTGAAGTCCTACGAAGAGCAGTCCTGGTTTAAACCGTAGATCCGTTCGTTGAGTCGAGTTTTCCGCAAACTTGAGAGGCACCTGCGGCGTCCCGCCTTACGTAAGAGGCTGATGATGACGTGGTGACGATGAATGAATTCACGGCTAGCGTCGTGTCTTTGCTTGTGTGTAGGACACATACAGTGTACCAGTTCAGACTGTGTGCCAAAGCGTCACCCGATGCGCAAAAAATAACAATAGTGAGCGCCGTCTACAGCTTTTTTAAGAGTGGGGAGGGTGGAAGAGAAGCCAACAGAGGGTGAATAAACCGTAGATGATCCTGTGGCTTCCACATGTACCGCTTTCGAGGTGTCGGTGAAGCTCCAGCTCCCTGTCATCCTCCACCTTCGTGCGATAACTTTGGCTCCCAGTTCATGCGGAGTTGCCTGTGCTTCATGGTAAATAACTAGCAACCTTCGTTGCTTTTTACATTTTTCATAATTATGCTTTCATTTCTTACTACTATGCTTCTATTGGGTGTTAGGGAATTTTGTACAACGTGTAGGGTAAGATATGGGATCGAGGAGCTGACAGTGAGCACCAGCACACTGGTTTGGTTCTTTATTTGGCTTTATTATGTATGCCGTGCCATTGATACTCCTGCCAGGGGACTCTTAACAGCCAAAACTGAAAACAGAGATGCTCAGAATCAGTCTGGAATACCCGATGAATACGTTCTTGTTGACCCTTTTGAGTAAAAAATGAATTCTTACTCCCTATTAAGTTCATAAGTCAGGGAGCAGCTGCACTCTGTAGTATTTATGCAACACCTTTCTCCAAGGTGACTTTCAACGCCAGGTACACTACACTAAACTCCCTACAATGATTCACTCATCTATACATCAGATCGAATTAACACCCTCACTGCGGGCAGTTCGGAGTCACTAGTTCCCCAGAAACACATGTCTTTGGACTGTGGGAGGAAACCAGAGCACCCGAAAGACACCTTTCTTTTCAGAACAGCTTATTTTTTGAACGGCTTAATTTGAATATATTGTCATTTCGAAACTCAGACTTGACTCTGAAAAAGACTCACGTTTGGAAATCAGAGTTTTAATTTTGAAAGTGGAATTTGTGGGGCACTGTATTACCATCTGCTGAAGGGAAGTTTGCTGACCTGTGTTTATTTTTCTATCTTCTTTTCCATCAGGGAGACAATGGACAAAAGGGGGAAAAGGGAGATAGTAATTTGGAAGATAATTTGGTCAGTCTAAAAGAAAAATCTCTAATGTGGTGACCTCTGAGCAAATAATATAACAATCAAATAAATATCAGAAAAAAATAATCAATGGCAGCCCTTGTGTAATGTGTAAACTGTGGTAAAGAATTATTGTAATATTCTTCACATAAAACATTAAGTTGCCTTCAAAGCACATTCTGTATTTTAAAACCCATTAACTCGTGACCTATTTTAGGCACAGATTATATTTCAGCCTGGGCCACCAGGTCTTCCCGGACCACCTGGACCACAGGGTCCCATGGTAAGTGTGAAAGAACAGATGTGCTTTAGGTCTTTTATAAGTGAAAAAGTGAAATGTTTCCTGATATTCCTTTAAAATGATATGAAAAGTTGAAATTATTCTGTTACAATATCAATGCTTTGTTTAGTTCTTTTTATTAATATGTTAATGTAAATTAATAAATGTATTAGTTTTTTGCAAAATTTTTTCATTACATATTTTTTACATATATGAATGAATACCATAATTCTAACTAGAATGATGATATTTAAGTTTAGTTTAAAATGTATCTTAGTTTTCTCTAAGCCAATAACTGAGTTTGAGTGGGAAAATGACATTAAATGAAAGCAACAACATGACAAAAATATTTATGTTTTTTATATTTCAGGGATATCGTGGGCTGCCTGGCATGAAGGTGAGCTTTTTCGAAGCTGCCCTCTGTATGGAAGTGTGATGAGCGCATCTATCAGTATGTGCAGTAGACAGTGGACCAAGTCCTCGGTCCTAGAGCAGTTACTCTGAGCAAATACAACTTAACGCTCGTTTCACTTACTATAATAAACACTTTTATTTTCACATTATATCAACTGTTGCTAACCAAATGTTTTAGATTTTAAAAAAGCATGAAAACAGGTTGTTTATTCTTAAACTGCACTTGACGTTTTAAGCAGCATCGATTTGCCAAACCATGTTTGCATTCCTTGAAAATATGAAAATACATTGGTAACAAAAGACAGCGAAAAAGGAAAACTGATCACGGCTGAAGCTTTTTAAAAGAACACCTTTGTTGTCACCTGCCACGTCTGAGCAGGGTGAGCCAGGCCAGGTGATCAGAGGAGAGAAGGGAGATCCAGGTGACAGGGGTCCCCCTGGGATTCGGGTGAGCCTCTCCTCGCCTCACACACCCACACACACAGATGGCTGCACATTTCTTATTTTACAAGAAGTTCTTATAATTAAATTCCCATGAGCATAAAGAAAAGTGATTTTCGAGTGGACCCGCTTCGGGATGAAACCAGAGAACCTAGAGGAAACCCGCACGAATCCAGGGAGCCCATCCAACCTCCACATGGACTGAGCGGGGATCAAACAAATGTCCAACTGTGCAGCCTATGTGCTGTGAGGCACCTGCGCTGCCTGCTGCGCCTCCATATAATTTTGAGACATCGTCTTGGTGAAATGCAGTTATCGTTTGAAATGTTTGCAATCGTTGTCCTGTTGTCAAGATGTCCACTGCTGTCTCCTCTTGCTGGACTCACAGGGTCTTCCAGGTCCTGTGGGGCTGATCGGCCTGCCAGGCACCAAAGGCGAGAAGGTGTGTACATGCAGTTAGCCTGTCAGGGACTGGTGTAAATTAAGTGGAGGGTTTTTGGGTCCCAGCTCACTCCACCAGGGATCTGATCATTTGCATTCTGGTTTGCAGGGAAAGATGGGTGAGCCAGGGTTGGATGTGAGTACAGACTGGTGCATTACATTCTTGCCCATTCTTTCTCGTAGGCTTGGTTACCTGCCAGCGACCAACTTAATGCACATTTTTCTCTTACATATTCTATCACAACAGGGTTTCCCAGGGCTGATGGGAGAAAAAGGCAACCGGGGGGACAAAGGAGAAAAGGTGGGCCCATCTTCCAATTGTTGTTCACATGGAACGCTGTTGTGTGTTAGATTTACCGTAACCTTCGTTGAGACTCATAATCATTACATCAATGGTTACACAAGTGTAGTAGCAAGTTACTGTAGTGCAACCCAAAGGTTGTTGGTTCCAGCTGCAGAAGGGCCCCTGATGTAGTACCCTTGAGCTGGTGAAAAACAGCGATGTACACGGGTGGAATTATAAGTCATTGACTTTAGACAAAAGCGGCCAAGCGACACAGTAAGTTAAAATAAAGCACACTGCTGTGGTGGGGAGGAGGGACTGGGGGGTACTATATATCTATGAGCATCTTCATGATCTGGCGCAGGGGGATCGAGGTGCTGTGGGCAAGAGAGGCCTGAAGGGACAGAAGGGGGAGCAGGGACCACCTGGACTGGACCAGCCTTGTCCTGTGGTGCGTCATCTCATTGTTCTTCATCTCTGAATAACGACCGTCGTGTACCCTGCTTTATGTGCGTCTTCCTTCTGTGAGCCTAGCACTTCTACTGTTGTGCACGTGTCAAGCTTCAGAAAGACATGTCCATTGCATTCATGCAATGATTTCTTTCCTTGGCCATGTTGCAGCATCTAAGATTAAGAATAAGATTTTTCTTTGCAGAAGATCATGAGGAACACAACTGGTCTCCATCTAGCTGGCTGCTACCAAATACTAGTAGACATGCTTAATCATATATTTGCAATAGAATATTTTAAACTGGCAGTTTGTACCAGTTGCCTGGACTACAGAGCATTATTAAGCAATATTAAGTTGTGTTTGTTACTGTACACTGTCTCAGTCCCATTGCACATCTATTCCAGGATTCCTGTGGTTACTGATAAATATCTGTGATTTATCATCTCAAAATTCTTTCATCTGCCCTCAACCTGAATACGTAGTACATTCATCCCAAGCATACAAGTATTCCCTAAACAGGTAACCCGTATTTATTTTTAATCTACAGGGCCATGATGGACTACCTATACCAGGGTGTTGGCATAAGGTCAGTAGTCGTAGAATAAATAAGGATTTTTTTGAGACTTCATTGCCAGTTTTTCCTCATTAGTCACAGGTTACTGTCATTTTATTATTTGACACTAGAAAGCATACATAGGGTGAGCGGATAATTGGTGGAGTGACTGATCAGTCCTAGTGATAAATTGCTTGGATACATGGGGAAAAATACTTGATCCATGGTTGTACTGACAAATCTCTGATGTTCTCTTGCAGTGACATTCCAAACTTCACAAACAGCCAAACTTCAGATCTGTACATATTGACGGTGAATATCTGTAAAATAAATGATTTCGAGTTTTGTAATATTTCCTTACAAAGTTTCTTTTCTATTTAATATATTGTTTTTTGTATTAATGGACACTGTTATTATCGTCTTATTATCAGTGTTGAAGAGTTATAATTTGAACAAAGACATTTGTAATAATGCATTAGTAAAGGTGTCTAGAAACATGAAATGCACGGGATTCAGGAAAATGTAGTGGGACGTCTACTATCTCAGTTCTTAAAGTTGCTGCTAATCGTTTCTTATCTTATTTACACAACTGACAACTTACCTGCTTAGAAGACAGAACGGATGACAGGAGAGTGTGTGGAACTTCTGGTCTTGGCCAACTGTTTACATATTTTATCACTCTGACTTATTTAATCCTTTTCTGCTTTCAAGAAAGGAGCCAATATTAAAATAAGGCTCCGATGCAAACATGACAACCTGTGTGGGAAGAGACAGAAGGCTATGATTAATTAAACTAATTAATCAATTAATTTGACTGGTCAGAAAATACCGACCAGCATCTACTTGCTCAACAGTGTTAGTTGCCCTCAAAAATCTGAGACTTTAGATTTGAAATCTATAACTGTCAAAACTGAATAATTGTTAAATGTATCAGAAAGGCAACGAGTACTATGAGCATGATTGTTCTTCAAACATTGACAATTTTCAGTTACATTGTCTCTTTTTTATATAGAAGAATTTTCGTGTTTTTTTATGGTTTGTATCTGAAATGAGAGCAACGAGAAAATGTGAAGTGTGTAAGTGTAATAAACATGATTTTGATGTCCATTGTTTTAGTATATCAACTTCTTTTATTTTATTCTATAATGTAAATTGATATAACAGCAATACTTCTTACACTAAAGTTAACGTTGCTATACAGTAAAACTCTTATTTTGATATTTTTTTTTACATACCAAGACTCAGTCAAGCTGTCATGTTGTTTAACAGATTGTCAGTTTCACTATGCATGTGTCACTCTGAAAATATAGTTTGTGTAATATAAATAAAATGATGCCCCCAAACTGATTAGCTCATTATTAAGATTCCACAGTTTTGGTGAAACTCTGGCATTTGGATTACAGTATGAGTCATGTGATGCAAGTCTCTGCTCTGTAAAGAGGTGGACATTAAAGTATCTCAGGACTGTTCTCATTATCTTGTCATTCCAAACTTCTGTCCTGTGTTTTCCAACATGGTTTTTGAGTGGAAACAAACATGTCTTTATTAGCCATATTTTTATTCTGTTCTATATGTTTTAACTCTGAATTTAAAGATTGCTTTTTTGTCTAGGTAAGAATGGACAGGCTGAAATGATACGAATATTTCTATATTAAATGGAAGCCTTTGTAATATTGGTTATTTGCTAAGCGAGCAGTGTTTCGCACACTACCGCCAACATTTTGAATGGGCGGCTGTGCAAACTGTAATGAAGTGAAACTTACCATGTTGTCTAAAATATTGTTTCATTTTTTGTTATGTTGCTAAAGAAATATGTCCCAGGCTACACTAACACTGTATTCTTAAATAAGTTACAAGCTACACACAGACACAGCCACAGCAGGGTCTTTTCGGTTCCTCGGTCAGTGATTCAGTTCAGTCTAACAGATGTTTTCACGCAGGACAGTATTGCAATTCTGAGCTTATTACAGTAGAATCACACAGAAAGCACAATACATACACTTTACATAACATGTTGTTCAGTGAAATGGGAGAAAGAAAAAGTTGAAAACAGGTTAAATGAATCTCCGGGGTCCTTTTACAGTGTACAAGCAGTCTCTGGGTTACAAACATCTGACTTACATACTACCTGTAGTTACGAACCACCCCCCCCCCCCCCCCGTAAAGCCTATATTAAAAATTTGAGTTACTGTATACACAATGGTTCGTAATAACAAACAGGCGCTACTTTGCTACACGCATCAAAACATTGCGTCTATAACGATTCGTCGGCCCGCGATCCCGAGGTAGGACTAAGATTTCCTTCCCGTGTTACCGTATTTGGTTTGAATTATTTTTGTTTTCACCCTCGTAACTATGGCACCAAAAGTGTCAATGAGATGCAAGTGATGGTGATCCATCAAAGAAAAGGAAAACTATCACGATGAAACTAAAGTGGAAATAATAAATCGGAAAAAGGTGAAACGCCAAGGAACATTGGAAAAGCGTTTGGCTACAGTCGGTCAACGATCGGGACAATTTGAAAGGACAAAGCCACAATAATGGAGCATGTAAAAAAGGCTCCGTCCCGATGTCTCTCTCTCTCTATTACAAATACTGTAGTTACATTTATTAAGTAATATACGTACAAATTCGACTTAAATACAGACGCTTGTAATCCAAGGACTGCCTGTATTTGTATTTGGTGAAGGGCTTATTTTAAATGACTTTTAGGTCTAGGATACTTAAGTTTATGAAGGTCATTTCAACATTTTAATAAACATCCAGGTTTTGTGTTTAGCCAGCACTTGTATAATATCATATTTTAAAAATAAAATTTTAGCTCTTTTTTGAAGTATTTTATGTCTGAATTCTGGTGTGTGTTGCTCATTGCATAAGAATTTTAAATTTTTTGATCAACCTTTTTAAAAGGCTGTGACTCCATCTTTTGCAGTGTTCATTTGCAAGATTCTTATTTTTCCTACAAATCTAAATAAAGGTAAATATCCATGTATTATGGGATGCAATTTAAAATAAAATATCATTTGTGTTAATATGCAAAATGTTAACATATGCAAACCAAAGAACATCCCCCTTTCTACTTTACGAACAGAGCAAAGGTGACAACTTCCCACCCACGTCACATGACTGTTCTTACCCAGAATGCAACATAAACGTTTTAGGTGCCACACTTCCGTTTTCTTACTTCCGGCCGATTGCCTCTCTCTTTCCTTTTGCCTGAATGTAAGAGGAGCAGGGCGGACGCAGTCCTCCGACTCTATCCGACCCCATCGTCCCTGAAAGGCACCTTGTTCCGTCGCCAAAATGACCGAACAGATGACAGTGAGGGGGACCCTGAAGGGCCACAATGGCTGGGTCACCCAAATCGCGACCACCCCTCAGTTTCCCGATATGATTCTGTCTGCGTCCAGAGGTAACCCGGCCGCCGCCATTCATCATTGCAGCGCCGGACACTCCGGCTGGTTGACGTGGTACTTCCTGCTGCGGCGCAGTCACTCGCTGCACTAACGCGCCGCATTGAACGACTGTTCTGTGTGTTCATAAAGCGGTGCGAAGCTTACTTAGTAACGGCAGCAAGCTGTACTACTACTACTAGTGTCCATAAAGTTGTCGGAAGATGAACAGTCCCGTCACTGACGTGTTCGCATGATCCGGTAGCAGTGCAATATGAATACACTTGTCGCTGAGGTTGTGCTGGTGGTGGTGGTGCTCACCTCGCTCACGCACGTGTCAGGAGCTGTGGTGGAAGCGGCTAAATGACATGTTCAACAGTTTCTTGCGCAAATGCGATATGACAGAACAACGTTAACTTTTCCACGTGTCAGTGCACTGCAGGTGCTGCCCGCAGTAGCTTAACAGATTATGAGTAATTGCTAATGGACCATGGACGGCCATGGTGTAAACAACTGTATAATAGCTTCAGTTGTACACCTTCTTCTATTCTGTGCCTTAAGTTGGCTGAAACTTTTTTTTTATCTGAAGCGTGTGGTATTTTAACCCATATGATATTGCTGGGTATTTGTTCTGGACAAATCGTCATGTTGGACGGCTGCCTTTGCTCTGACGGTTGCTGGTTCAATCCCTGCCTTTGGAGGTGGTGCCCTTGAGGAAGGTGCTTGCTCTGCAATTGCTCCAGTACCTCATCTGGCTGGGTACCTAGTTGTGGCCCTGCGATGGACTGGCGTCCCGTCCGGGGTGTGCCCCCCACCCCTTTCAGCCTTGCGCTAATGTCTCCGGGATAGGCTCCAACTCACCGCGACTCTGCTCTGTACAAGAGGTTATTGAGATTGGTTGGTTGTTCTGGACAGAGCCTTTGCTTAAGGGTCCTGCAGCAGTAAACATGAGTGGGACTTGAACAAACAATCTTGAGGTTAACAGTGCTTGTGATGCCATGTAATTTCAGCATGGACATTGCATTAAACAGTTAATATTTACATTGTGCTTCACTGCTCATTTTAATTGCAGCTAGATTTTTCTTTACCCTTATCTCACAGGCTTCTTTAAGATGACCTGCATTGTTGATCAGCTTTGTAATGGTTTACCCATTTATAAAGTACATTATTCTTACTCTATCACTTAATTGTCTACCTGTGGTAAAGGTACAACAGCAGGATTTTGGTTTGAACCATGGGCCTTCATATTATAAAGGAATACTCACTGCTGCAATACCTGCTGCCCCTGTAATGGTGAATTAAAACATACCTAATGAAGAAACTTACCTCTACACTTTCTGAGCAGCTTTAAAAGTGCTATAAATCTTGTCATTATTTTACATAAGAAGTTAGGGGTAGCTGATAGTGTAGTGGATAAAGCTGCTGCTTTGGAATCTTCAGAAAGGTACTCACCCTCAATTGCTCCTGTAAAAATTGTTGTATAAGTGGGTAAATAACTGTAGGTAACTTAATATTGTTAGTTAAATCAGCTAAATTAAAAAATACAATGGTAGAAAAACTGGACAAATTACTTTTATAGCGTGCAGTTTGCGCTTATGAGTGAAGCATTGCCCTTATTGTAATCAGGGTTGGTTTGTTTCTTGTGATGTTACATTAATTTGTTTTTCCCTTCAGTCTTCTGCTGGCTTTCTGGGAGCCTAGTTTTGTAAAAACAAAGTTTGCATAACATAAGTTTCTCGAGCATTGCAGCGCAAAATGTTCCACTTCTGTACCTGATGTATATGCTGCTACTGTAGAATAGATGACAGGTTGACAAAACTGGTATAACCTCCAGACTAGATGGGGTGTGGAGCTTCATGTATTCCTCAACTTGAAATATGCCAGAAACAACTGTGATGTATCATTAAATAGAACCATAAATAATTTGTATCAAATATTCAGTGCAAAATTGAGCCATTATATTGGCAGACTTATGATTCATATCAAGCCCACATATGTCATGAGTACCTGATGAACTTTAAAGGGAGATTGTCTTTTTCTCTACAGTAAAATCTCTACCAAGTCTCTCTGAAAGAGTGGTACATCAAAATAGCTTATTCTTAGTATGTAATATTTTTTGCCCAATTTTTATTTTCAGCTGCAGTGAACTGGGAAACATAGTCCCTCAGTGCTAGGATGACTAAAGTCTTGTGTTGCAGCACTTTCAATTTTACACATTCAAGGGTTCGGTAACAGCTGGTAGCGTAGTGAGCTACTGTCTTTGGATCCAGATGTTACAGGTTCGATCCCCATCTCTGGCTGTAGTACTCTTGGGTAAGGTATTTACCCTAAATTTGTGCCAGGAAAATTACCCATCTGAATAAATTGGTAAATAATTATAAGCTTGTAATAATTGTAATCTTAACATTGTAAGTTGCTTTGGAGAGAAAGTGTCAGCTAAATGAATAAATAAAAATGTTACAAATGCAAGGTCTGAAAGTACTGCCCTTTCCCTGTGAAGTGTTCCACCACCATTCGTATCTATCTTTTTAGACAAGACTATCATCATGTGGAAGCTGACCCGTGATGAGACCAATTACGGAATCCCCCAGAGGGCACTGCGTGGTCACTCTCACTTTGTGAGCGATGTGGTCATCTCCTCCGATGGGCAGTTTGCCCTGTCTGGCTCCTGGGATGGGACGCTGCGTTTGTGGGACTTGACCACGTAAGTTATGGGGTAGACCTTTTCTTGTAACTATGATAGCAAGTACTGGGTACTTACACTTTGTGATGTAGTTGTAGCCAAACATAATTGTTGTGTTTTTGTTGTCGGTCGGTCTCACTTCATGACAACTTCAGTTCCATCTGTCATTGATCCCATTGCAGTTTCAGTAGCCCTCAGATCTGATGGATTAAGATATATAGAGGTATCAACTAGGGAAGTAAATTTGTTGTGAATTATGAGGACGTAGTTCATAGTTAAATGTTTTCAGCTCAAGCCCCCAATACTGCTGTACCACTTTTGAACAAGGTGCTTAGCCTGAATATCTCCAGTAGAAAATGAGAACACATCAGTCTGCAGGAGAGACTAGTAACTAGTTTCGCTTGCAGCGGAACCACGACTCGGCGCTTTGTCGGCCACACTAAGGATGTCCTCAGTGTTGCCTTCTCTGCTGACAACCGCCAGATTGTGTCAGGGTCGCGGGACAAGACCATCAAGTTGTGGAACACCCTGGGTGTCTGCAAGTACACTATTCAGGTGTGTGGTCAAATAATTTGTAGTGTGGTTGCATAACATTTTATAAAAGCTCTGGTGTTTTATTTTATCCACCTGCATTCTTCTGTTTATTTTCACTCGGTAGTGTAGGTGAGTTTCGGGAACTGGGTAACATTTTGTCGAAATAAATGTCTCTGTATAAGAGCTAATCTTCTGCAAATTATTCTGAAGTCTCCCACTGTATTGAATTGTTTGCGTGATGTCTTCTGTGACCTGGTCTTCCTTGATTGCACAGTTTTTGTTTTATGATGTCTGGGAACGTAGTGTGTGTGACGCTGCACTTTTGCTCAAGGGTGAACAATAGCGACAGTAAGGGGGTGAATGCATTGCATTTCTTAATTTGCAACACGGTGCCGGAGGGTAGATACAAGTAATAATTTTGATCCAGCTGCTTAACTCGCAGTTTTGTTTTTAACCAAGTTTGTAATCTCTGTGATGGTCCTGCAAGTGTGGGAAAAACCTCTGGTGTTTCTCTACTGCAGGATGAGAGCCATACTGAGTGGGTGTCCTGCGTGCGGTTCTCTCCCAACAGCAGCAACCCCATAATTGTGTCCTGTGGCTGGGACAAAATGGTCAAGGTATGAGGGAAGTAGCTGCATCTTCAGTAACAGCATGATATTGTAAAGAATGATCTTTCTTTCCAGTGATGCCATACCGCAACTTTCCTTCTGTCCACAGGTGTGGAACCTGGCCAACTGCAAGCTGAAGACCAACCATATTGGCCACACAGGTTACCTGAACACTGTCACTGTTTCTCCTGATGGCTCTCTGTGTGCTTCCGGTGGCAAGGTGAGCTGATGTGCTTTACATCAAAGTAATTACTCTGAGTGCAAAAATACTGTGGATTTTTTTTCTTGTATAATTTAGGAAATTTTAACTTTTAATTAGGATAAACCAATTAATGTTTTCCAGTGAATAAATTTTGCCACTACTGTGCTTTAGTGTGAAGTGTTATACAGTTATAAGAAAAAGGAAACTTGCTGATTTTTGGTGGGAGCACTGGAAATACTTTTATTGGCATTGCCAGGTGGTAGTAAACTATGGAGGGGTACATGTGCTCTCATCAGATTAAATGGAATATGAATTGACCATATCCTGATTGTTGTCTCTGTGGTTCATTGTGACTTCATTGATCATTTTCTGGAAAAAAAACTTAAGTCCAAATTGAGATTTCAGTTTATGGGTGTAAATCTAGAGGCAGAACTGAGATGTGGACTGAGTTGGAAATCCTCGATTTGTTCATCATAACTAATAGACCAATGCATAATACGATACCCATCAATAAATAAAAATAGTATTTTTTTGTGAAGGCTCTTGAACAGGTAAGGCTCTTGAACAGGTGAGCCTCTACTTCCTTTTTGTCATTTAGGATGGGCAGGCAATGCTGTGGGACCTGAATGAAGGGAAGCACCTGTACACCCTAGATGGTGGAGACATCATCAATGCCCTCTGCTTCAGCCCTAACCGATACTGGCTGTGTGCTGCTACTGGTCCTAGCATCAAGATCTGGGTATTTGTTCAGCTCTGATTGAAGGATTTCTCATTTTAATTGCTGCGGTTGTGTAGCAATCTGCTTTTTATGCTTTGATATTTAGTTCTCTTTAATTTATTATTGGAAAAAAGTAGACATTGGCACAATTAAATTTTGTAATGTTTATCTTAATGAGTTTGGGTGCTTGCCAATGAGATTATTACCCCACTATTTTTTTTTTTTTTTTTTTTTTGTCTTTGCTAGTGTACCTTTTCTTTGTGCCTTTTCCAATTCTGCATTAAATCTTTCTTTTTCTCAGGACCTGGAAGGAAAAATAATTGTTGATGAGCTGAGACAGGAGGTCATCAGCACCAACAGCAAAGCTGAGCCACCCCAGTGTACATCGCTTGCCTGGTCTGCTGATGGGCAGGTATGGTCAATGGTGTTCAGGTAGTACACACTTGAGAGTACATTTTTACATGCACATTTTTACACAAGTGACTAACTGTATATGTTTAGTCATGTTTCAACATGTTTACCATTTTTATACTGTAATACTTGTATAGTTTGTGAAAGGTTAATAGCGGGAGCCCTGACTTGGGAATAACCCAAAATATTTTTTTCTTTCGTAGACCCTGTTTGCTGGCTACACTGACAACCTGATCAGGGTTTGGCAGGTTACCATTGGAACCAGATAAAGAAAAAACTGGCAACAATTTGGCTCCAAACCAAGATGTTGACCTTAAATAAATTAAAAAAAAAAAAAAAAATTGCCTGGTTCTTATTTTCATAAAGTAACTCATGTGACCTTTCAGTTTCTGGGGAAATGCCTGAAAGAGTAATTAATTCATGTTGCAGTATGATAACATGTTGATAAAGAGAGGTACCTTTCAAATATGTCAAGCTCTCAGTAGGACCTACCGATAATGTGGAATTCAAAGGTAAACTGCAGGCCACCTATTTGCTCTCCTTCCTGCGTAATTAGCCTGATCAACACAACATAATTCACGATTGACCCAATATTTTCATGAATGGACACGGCGCTTTGAATCACGTGGCTGGCTTGCTTTATTTGCTAAACCACCCCTATGTTGATACGGCTGTGTCGATTTCCGACCGGACTATTTCACTCTGCACTGCAAACTGAAACGCGTGAAAACCGCAGTGGACTTCGGGAAACGGCGCGCGCGCGCCCGAACACCAGAGGAAAAAAGCGGTCCGCCACCGAAATGACGAGCGCGCGGCCGCGCGAACCCCGAACATGTGACGTCATACGCAGCGCGTAAAGCGACTGTCGGGACGGGGGGTGGCAGGCCGTCGGAGCGCGTTCGTGGGACTTGTCTTCGGAGGTTTGGCGGGCACAGGTCCAAGTCCCTTTTTTTTTTTTGTATGTTTGTTTTGTTAAGCCGTTGTGTTGAAATAATTTATCCTATGTGTGAACATCTCTTACTACCTTCATCAAAAATACCTGGCGCGACAGAAAACGACGTTGGACCTGCGGACCGGCTGTCCACCTGGTAAGCAAATATTTCACTGCATTACGACGTCCAGCTGCTGGTGGTAGTGGCATAGCTTTCCTTACAGCTTTACGTATTTCCTTAAATACTAGAAACTCCGGTGATAACTGTAGAAATGTACCACAAACATGATAATGAAACTTTGATTTTGGTAGCGTATTTCTACATTTACTTGTTGTTGGCGAAGCGGATGAATGAACTGTTCACGCTGTGAGTAGAGTTTCTGATAAAACCACTGGGTCCCTTGTTTGCGATTATTGCCTGCGTAGTAGGTTTAAGCCACTTTATCTGGATAACTTTAAAAAAACTAGTATACTGTATACCGGTTCAAAAACTTCTTCATGCGATATAGATCAGATGTGGGCAGAAAGCGCTCTATTTTGCACTTGCCGCCCCTAGAGGAAGCGCGCGCTATTACAACGAGCGCGCGGTTAATGGCGCAGAATCTGTCGGCGTGTTTGTGAGCGTAAATTAGGCGGGAAAAACACCGCGTGAAAACAAACCACAATTATAACAGTTTGTAGCAAAATCATTAATCTTTACATTTCTGTATAGGATCGTAAAAATTTAGTATTAATATGATGGTTGCTGTTGTGACACTTAAGACAGTTGGGAAGAAATTAATATTACTAATCATGTATGATTTGCATCGCATGCCCTACCTTTTTGCTTTTTTGTTGCACCTTTCTCCTACTCACAACCACTCAACAAATATAATTTTAAATTGTTCAATAAATGTATTTAAAGTGCAAGCGTGTTTGCTAGTCGTATGCTACAGCAGTTTGTGCACTTGAGACTGAAGTTTCTTTCAACAAATCTCTTTCATAAAAGCTCATCCAACTGATGTTACATGGTGCAAAGACAAAGATGCCACTTTTAAACCAAAAAAAAAAAATTAAGTGAAAAAGGTACATTGAAATTGTTCGGGGGTTAATCTTTAAATACCAAAAGTATTCCCCCCCCGGGGTTCAGCTACACAGGTGAAGGTAATTCTAGCATTTACCCACTGGATTATGCCCCTCAGGTACAAGGGTTTTCCAATGAAGCTAAACTCTGCAAGCTGTAAAGAACAAACAAAATATCTTGTGCCTCTAGTATCATTAAGGAACAAGAGTTGAAGTCATGATATGGAAGGCCAAGAAAAACCTGATAAATTCCCTAAAAACAGGTCAGGTATGTAAGGAAGAACCCAAAGGGCCTGCAAAGGTGTAGTGGTGGAATTTGTTGTATTCACATGTCTACACCACTAAGTTCTTTACCACGTTGGTCATATGACATAAGCAGAAGATACTTTAGCTAAAAAGAAGCTTTCCAGCTGTATAAGGATGAATCTTTTATACTTTGTTGTGGGGCACCAGCAACACATGATGGTGGTCTGTTGAAAGGGGGTTAAAAAGAGTTCAGCTTTACATTAAATTCTAGAAAGCAGATTCATTTCTGTCAGTAAGTGAATAAATGGAATCTGAAACTTGCTTCATTTTTTTCAGCATCCATCAGTCAACTAAACTGCAACATAGTTCATTATTGCAAAGAACTTACTGACATGAGTTTAAAATGGCCAGAGCTTTGAATATTTTTGATAGCCTGTGGTGGATTTTTAACACGCAGTGCACACAAGAACAAAATACTTGCTCACTTTACAGTTGTGTCGGAGTGAGTGGCAGAACGTTCCAGAAGTGAGCTTTAAACTCATCTGGCTACATTGTGTGTTTACAGGCTTCTCTGCCAAAGCTGGTGTATTGACTCCTTTTGCAGATTCACTTTTTTCATCTAGAACTTGTTAAATCGTGGTAAAGATGAAATGTAAACACACAGACTGACAGAAGGGTGGTTATCCGTTATAATACATGATGACATGTCCGACGGAGCAGTTTGTGTTCTGAAACTCACCGAACTGTGGCTTCCCAATTTTTTTGGATTAAAAAAAAAAAAACTTATGTCACAGAAAAGGCTTCCTGCAACGTCTTTCTCATGCATGGCAATGCTTCGCTGTTTTGTATTTCGATGTTGGCGTGTTGCACTGCCATCAAAATCGCCTCAGCTCGGGTCAACAAACTGAACTGACACTAAAATTGTGTTTATTGCATTTCGCACTGTTAGAGCTCCCAGACGAGGTTTTAACCATTGATAAAACTGTTCGCGGAACAAATGTTTTGACCGTTAATTTTAATATTTTAATACTACAACGTGTAAATTTGTCGCATAACCAACACGACATTGATTTCGCTATTTCTCGTCCTGTTTACACACTAGTAGGTAGCATAGCTTGCGTGTACCTTTCCTACTAATTTATAATATAACAAATAATATTTTCTGAACATAATTATTACTTGTACACTTGTCTGGCTGATACAAAAAATGTTTTGAAGCATTTACAATATTTTGCTTATTTTTCTAGCAACCACTTCTACGTAGTAAACGAAAGCATTCAGAGTGGGCAGCCCTTTGAGATGTGAAGTAACCAATAGAAAATGACAATGAATATGAATGACGGCTCCAGTTAGCGAATTGCGTCCTCTCTTATTGAAATCGGAGTTTTATCCGGTCCTATAAAATCCACCACGAGTTGGCATTGTAAGGGAGAATCCATCTTGAAAGCTTCACTTGCGTTAGCATTCGAGCAGTAAGTGTCCATGGTTTACTATAAATCTAAGAAGTGGCTTTAATATTCTTTTATGTGCCATTCAATTGCACATTTTTTAGCATGGAAATGCGCCAAGATCGCGGTAAATGCATGCATGCATGTATGTACTAGGCTTAAGTTTTAGATCGGCGCGAGTTTTTTGTAAACTAGGCTTGCCAGCAAGGCCTAGCTGAGCTGAGCCATTATGTAAGGAGGAAATAGCGCGTCGTGCCGCTGCAAGCGTGCTTACTGGATTCTTTAATATGCGTTTAATTGTTGTGTAAATAATATTGCATATCCCGACGTGTGGATTGACAATCCGATTGTCGCCACTGATGATCATGCTAGGGCTCCATCGGTAGACGCAAGTTCGAGTCATTTTCTGTAGCTAGCTTAGCTAGCTAGTTAGCTAGCTAGCTACTGTCGTAGTGCATTTTACGTTCGCTTCGCTTACTCGTCACGTTGCGTTCTTGTACTGTACTAGTATTCCAACACAGGTAAAGGATCAAAATGTCCGAAACCGAGCAACAGTTTATGGAGACCTCGGAAAATGGCAACGAAGGAGACGAGAGCTTGAACGGAGCGGAGGCGACGGGGGAGCCCGGGCCGGAGGAGGAGCAGGGAGAAGAAGAAGAACAAGAAGCGCTAGCGGACGCCGCTGCGGAGGAGGAGGAGGAGGAGGAAGAAGAAGAAGAAGAAGAAGAGAAGGAGGACGACGACTCCCAGAACGGAGTTGAGGGCGGACAGATCAATGCTAGCAAGGGCGAGGAAGATGCGGGGTGAGTGGGCTCCTTGGGCTTGCGTTTTAAGTCGAGAAAACACCCTGGGAAACGATTGCATTCGAGCCTCAGGTTTTTTGCTCGAAATGTTCTTTTGTTCTGCCAGTCTTTGTTGGCGCCATGGCATGCATGTGCCCTTGCCTTGCATGGGGGATGGGCTGCAGTTTGAGCAGTTTCCTTGTGTTTACGCGTTTATTTATCCCTCAGTTAACACCCTTTGTGGTCTTTTGGGACCCTGAAGTCTGAGCCTTTCATCATGCTTTTTTGTACTTGCTCAGCTGTTGTGAAAGTGTTACGAGCAAAAACACTGAAAGGAGTGATGGTAGGGGGTGATGTTTATACAACACTGTACTTTTTACCTGCTTCTAATGGGAACACCAGTCAATCTGCGGCACCTGTACCGTAGTGGTTAGAGCTCCTGCCTTTGGACCCAGAGCTCACAGGTTTGATACCCACCTTCAGCTGTAGTACCCTTGAGCAAGGTACTTACCCTAAATTACACCAGTACGAAGTACCCCGCTGTATGAACAGGTAAATAATTGTAAGTACCTTAATGTTTTAAGTGGCTTTGGGGAAAAGCGTCAACTAAATGAATAAATGTAAATTTCATATGGGCTTAATCACCTCAGAATGCTGCAGCAGATGGACAGATATTTACCTGCTTCAGGTGTAAATGTCTAAATTTGAGCTAATCATACCTGATTCAGAGGCTTCTAAGTTGATGTAACAACTAGTATGGTTTTTATTGATGTTGGGGTTTCCTTTTTTTTTTCTTTTTTGCTAGGGCTAATGAGTAGGGTAAGAGGCATCCCCTTATACTCAGACTTAGTATACTTCTGTTCTACCCTTAAGCTGAGTACTTGAGTTTTTCCCAATGAAAATTACTCAGATTATATGTGGGCATTTGTGACTATCTTAGTGCGCAAACCTGTTGTTTTTGCCCATCTTTTTTTTTTCCTTCCTCCCCCCAGGAAAATGCTTTGCTTTGTCTGCCAAATAAATTAATAAATACTTTTTATTTTTAGGAAAATGTTTGTTGGTGGCCTTAGTTGGGACACAAGCAAGAAAGACCTCAAGGATTATTTCTCTAAGTTTGGGGAAGTTACTGACTGCACCATAAAGATGGATCCCAACACAGGAAGGTCAAGAGGCTTTGGATTCATCTTATTTAAAGATGCAGCCAGTGTGGAAAAGGCAAGGCAAATCCTCAGTGTACAGTAAAAGTTTTTAAAGGAGTTTCAATTCCCAGGGCCAGACTAACCTTAATTTTTTCCCCCTCAGGTTTTGGAGCAGAAGGAGCACAGGCTAGATGGGAGGCATATTGATCCCAAGAAAGCAATGGCAATGAAAAAGGAACCTGTGAAGAAGATATTTGTTGGTGGTCTGAATCCAGAAACAACAGAAGAAAAGATTCGCGAATACTTTGGAACCTTTGGCGAGGTTGGTCACATGGAATAGAATTGAATGCTTTCTAAAGGCTTACAGACTGACTGGTCCTGACGAAGTTCCCTTTATTATTTAGATTGAAGCTATTGAGCTTCCAACAGACCCAAAGACAAGTAAACGGAGGGGCTTTGTCTTCATTACGTTTAAGGAAGAGGCACCGGTCAAAAAAGTCCTTGAGAAGAAATACCATAATGTTAGCGGAAGCAAGGTGAATGAAAAGTATTAGCTCATGTGAAATTTTTTTTTTTTTTTTTTTTTTATAAAGCCTTATTACAATCAGTAGGTACATTTTAACTTGAAATTACTGGGTGTCTGATCTCTTGAGTGATGCATTTTGCTGATTTTATCCAAACAAGTTGAGCCCTCACCCCTTATAGCTTGACACTATATTTCTAGGTATATTTGTGTTCGGTGTCGTTGGCTTCATAGTTTTTTGTACTCACTATTCTTTGTTGTATTAATTCCCTCTCCAGTGCGAGATTAAAATTGCCCAGCCCAAGGAGGTTTACCAGCAGCAGCAGTTTGGTGGCCGTGGTTACGGACGAGGCCGGGGTCGTGGTGGTACGTATTCTGTGCTACAGCACGTTTTGAACCCTTAATTCTGTGATTCACTGACTTTTCACTTTCTCTTCACAGGCCAGAGCCAGAACTGGAACCAGGGTTACAATAACTACTGGAATCAAGGCTATGGCAACCAGGGCTATGGCTATGGTGGCCAGCAGGGATATGGAGGCTATGGTGCATATGGCAACTATGACTACTCCTCTGGTTACTATGGCTATGGGGGGGGCTATGATTACAGTAAGTGTCAACCACTGTGAATGCTTTACCATACATTCATGTTCTCTGCACAGTACTCACTCAGCCTCCCCCCCCTCCCTTTCTCCTTCCCTTTTCTTTCCACTCCTACAGACCAGGGCAATACAAGCTATGGGAAAACTCCGAGACGTGGAGGCCACCAGAGTAGCTACAAGCCATACTGATCCCATGTAGTGCAGGTATGCATTCTGGCTACACGTGGACTCATGGTATATCTAAGTCATTAATGCAATGAAGCTTGAGCTGCCGATCTAGACGTTGCTATGTTTTTGACAAGGATTGTACAAACGAGGCCTGGAATCTTACTGATTTATGTTGTACATGAGCCATAAATTCTAGAAACTGAGAACTTGTCACTGTCCACATAACCCCTGTGCAATTATGAAATGTATTTCGCCACACAAATGTACAATATAATCAGTAAGGGCTGAAACTGTACTGTAACACCATATTTGAAACATTTGTAGTGAGTAGAGGATGTAAAATCTTTCTCGCACTGACAAATTGACAATTGAATGCTCTGCTTTTTGTTTGTCAGTATTTCAAAAATCATCCAGTGTTTGCTTATTATGTCCATTTCTTTCACACCATTGGGTTTTTGAGTAGGCAGTATGCTTCTTTTTGTTTTCTTTCCCTTTTAAGGACTAAAGTAAGTGAAAGCAGGAGCCTGTGACGCAGCGACAAACGCAGGGCCTGACTTGCCTTTTCAAGTCGGCAGAATTACAGACTCGTGCTCCATTTGTACAGAACCATTGATTTGGGGAGGCAAATGTCAATTTTCCTTTATTTTATATTGTTTTGTGTCCATACACATTTCCAGAGATGGAAGTGTAATTTTTACTGTACTTTTTGGTACCTTTTTGAATCTAATGTATTGTATGGTTGTATTTTACATGTCTACTGGATTTACCACAATTGAGAAGAGCCGTCAGAGCTTTTGAAATAAACAATTTTTGAGTAATTTTTTTTCCCCCCGTGTTTTCTAGATTTACTTTTGTCTTTGCAAACTTCATGGCTGCCTGGCTGGGTTTAAAGGCGAGAGTCGGCAATCAAATGAATCAAGTGACTCATTTCATTGTAAGCTTGTCTAGTTAATTTTGTGAGTGTTTTGACTTGTAGATGAGGGCAAACCAGCATTTCTCTTTGTTTGGCTTTTAAGTTGATCTGAGTTTAAGTGGTTTTGATAGTTGTAACTACACCCGTGAAATGTAAGGAGGAACTCCCTCCCCCATTGGAAATTCATTCCTCTAGAGTGTTTTGGGCAAATTGTTAGAAATAAAATTTTGGTTTAATATTTGTGTGGATGCTTATTTATTAACTACTAACGATTTGTTTTTTGAGTAGCTCGGACTTAATGGTAGTTTCTTTCCAGGCTCGTATTCTGGCTACTGGTTTGATAGTTGAAATAATTCTTAATTTTGGCATCACTCTTGTATGAGCTGTTTCTTGGTTACCACAATTTTGACAAACCATGTATGTGCTAATACCTGTTACAGATGGGTCATCTGAGAGTGAAAGCTAGCTTAATCGTCCTGTAGAGATACTTCAGTTTATAGCAGTGAATTGTCGTTTCTTCTGACTAAATTTTGTGTTCTAGATCATGATGAAAACAGTCAGTTTTGTGTGCTGTGGTGTTAAAACTGGCGGGGGTGGGGGTGTCATTCAATTTCTTGCTGCAGTACTGAACCTGAATGCTCAATGCATGCAGTAGGGTTCTGCAGTGCATGTGTGACACAACACAGGGTGCCCAGTTGTGCCTCCATCTTTTTAAACATGGAAACGCAATGACTCCAAGGGCCAGTGCTTCTCCATTTCTGTTCTGGCTGGTGTGTGGGTAGCGTTTCTAGCTTTGTAAATGGACCCTAACTAGACCCGTGTTTGGACTCTACTAGCGGACATTTCTCACTAACCATTTTTAGCAAGACTTTGTGCTTTAAAGTGACTCTTATTCAGGAGGAGAGTGCTGCTACTCCCTACTAATAGAACAGTGAGGATCACAGGGCCCTCCGTTTTAAGATGGACATATGTACATTTTCCTTTCTCCAAATTATTTCTGCTTAGAATGTGAACTAGTACATTGCTCGGGACCTGAGTTGTACTACGCATTCACCCTACATGTGCATGGTACTGTCTTGGAGACCTTGACATTGAGATGTATCTACAGCTTTGTTTTTGTTTCCTTTTGTTTTGCAGATTGCTGTTCAAAACCTTAATATATGGTGTATTATCTAGGAAGGTTGTCGGTAAAGTACAACCATTTTTGCTGACTTCTCCCTTTCACTGGCCCTAACAGTATTTGAACATCTATTAGTGTCTTGTTTCTTGTAACCATGCATAGAATTGTAAGACATCTTAAGTCAACAATGACTTTTGTTCAGCTGCAGAAATCCTTTATTTTTTTTAAAAAAAAAAAAAAAGTGCAGTAGAAATGGTCATGTCTGCATAAGAGTAAGAGCCTTTGGTGTTTATTACTTTGTTATAATACACTAATTTTATCTTTGTTTTGAAAGAAATTAAACTCCCAAGTTTTCTCCCTCATTTTATCTTCAAGTGTAAGGGTAGTGTGGTTAAGGGACATAGTTTGGGGTGTCGTTACCTGTTCTCCTGCCTAAAGTGCGGTGTATGTGATTGCAGAAACTTAGTTTTGGTTTTTTTGCCTCACTTAAACTATATAATTCATAACTTCAGCACGCAAAATGGTAAAACCACTGTTTTTAGCTGGGAGATGATCTATTTTCGGTTGTCCCACTTGAGCTGAAATTCTGAACTGAGGATATGAAGTTAGTCCATTATTTAATCAACACAAAAGGATCGCTATGGTTTGTAAAGGCTTTAAGAGCCAAATATTTAGAAATTTAAAATGGAAAATTACCTTGATTTGGCAGTTACCATTTCTGTTCTACCAGTGTGCTTTTTCAATAGCACTAATAAGGTTATGAAATACAGTTTTGTAATTTGAATGTGTTTTTCCCATGGAAAACGGTACTTTTTCGACTTAATTTTGGGAGCATGTTTAATGTTAAAGCAGTTGTTTTGGAGGTGTGCGCTCTAGGGGTTGTGCTTTCATTGGGCAAAATTTTCCGTTCAGATAGTGTTGAAAATGGAGTCAATATTTGAACTGTGAACAAAGATAAGGGCCCACTGATAAATGTAGTGATCTGAAGCCTCCAGCTGTCAACTATGATATGCCCCCCACCCCCCCAATTATTTTCCTTTGCTAATCAGAGCACATTAGATTAAGTGGCTTCTAAATAATATGCAAATAATAAAACATCTTCCACCCAGGCTGACCTTCCTGCTCCGCTACCTGAATAGTCACTGCAACATCCATCCCCCATAGTTCTGAGTTGGGGGAATGTTCCTGGGGGAAGTAACAGGCCCGTGTGTGTGATAGGTGGCGTTTCCATCTCAAGACCCTTCTTGACTGTGAGTGTAGGACACTCGTGGCTCGTTTCCAACTGCGTTGTTTCTCTTATAGTCCACACACAGTTCTGTTTGCTAGGTTTTACTCTCATCCGATTAACTTTTCCTCATCTGTCTTTCCACTCCTGCAGCACATAATCTGCTCCATTTCTCAAAAGCAAAAGAAGTCTGCCATGCATACAGTGTTTTCTGGTAGGAATCTGCTCGACTGTCCTGTTTTCTACAGCTGCACTGCATGCAGTGTCTGGAGAGTGATGTGAGAAGTAGGAACACCTACGTTGCCCACCAACCACCTTTATTGCCCCCCCCCCCCCTTTTTTTTTTTTTTTTTTCTTTTTTAAAAAAAACGCTTACAAAAAAGATTTCAGTAAATGTTCTTAGCACTAGTAATGAAGTGAGGTGGGAGCCATCTGTACAGGGCAGACCAGATTTACCATAGTACAGGGTATGTGACATTAGGGTGCCTTCTGTTCACGATGGGCCTTGTGCCACATGTCCTGGTGCTCAGCATATCTTACCCCACCAGGAGGGAGGAAGTGAGGTTGTCTGATGAACCTGTTGCTCTGTGTCTGTGAGGAAGCTGCTTGGGTAAAAATGCAGTTTAATGTGTGTCAGATAAATAACGCTGGCAATGCAGTAAACAGCTGTGGTATTGATCATTTCAGAGTTGCACTGTACAGCTGAGGGCTTTGACAATGTCAGTTTTATACCCAGCTGTATAAATGGGTTAGTAATTGTAAATACCTTAACAAATAAATGTAAATAAATGAAAAATGTCCTTTAAGGTGTGTGATTCTATGAAGCTGATAACGGTATGAAAAGTCTGTCCGTATTTCATATTAGTCACTATCAAGCGGCAAAGCACACATTTGTTTTGTGTATGGTATTATAGTGCAATAAATTATATTTACATTTAACTGACACTTTTCTCCAAAGCAACTGAGAACTATTTACCAATTTATGCAGCTGGGTCATTTTACTGCAGCAGTGCTAAGGTAAGTATCTTTCTCAAGGCTACTACAGCTGGAGGTGGGATTCAAACCTGCAACCTTTAGGTCCAAAGGTAGCTGCAACCACTATGCCCGTCGTATTAGTCCTTAACATGATACTCCAAGAACAGCTGTGTAGTTACTCACTGTGCAAGGAGTTCTGTCCTGTTAACTATCAGCTTTTGCAGGAAACATGTGAGAAAGTGACCTTCACTCCCAACTGGTGCAGTTTAGTAGCCTTTGTGCTGAAAATGCTAAGATGCTGGCAGCAGAGGTTAAGGTGCAACTGAGGAGAGAAGGTCAGGGGAGAACTTGGAGGAGGAAGACAAGGGGGATGGTAAGGTTTAGCACTTCACCGTAGCTGTGAGAGAGGTGAAATTTCACAAGTGAACAGAAGGGGGCAGTACAAACTCTCTGAATTAAATTGCTGTATGTTAGTTCACAGGTTCCTGCTCAAACAGCACAAGTCTCATGATGTTCTTCTGCTCAATCCACCATTACTCAAGTTTGTCCTCTATGCTAGGATGTGCTCTTTGCATCTCTCCAGTAACACTGACTTGTTCCACCTTCACCAGTTACTCATCAGAGTGTGCAGGCCCTTGGCATTCTCCTTGGCAGAAAAAGGCCCGGGTTTTTTTTCTTTTTTTTTGCCCAAGTCAAATAGAGCTTTCGGCAAGCAGAACGCTTTCTTCCAGCACAGCCCTTTCCTTTACATTTATAATTAACTGACCAATTCAGATGCGTCAATTTGGTAAATAGCTTTTGGTTCAACAGGGAGTGCACTGATGCAGTATGTGGACATGTTATTTTATTAATGTCTTTATAGGGCCAGCATAAAGTGGCATGTGGCTTTTAGTAGCATGTCCCTAAGCGTCATGTGTCACTTCAGCTATGCTCAGTTGTCTGTTACTTTTGTTACTGTTTTGTGGTTCAGTCAGAATATGTAAGAAATGCGTACAGAAAAATCAAAAAGCTGAAGTGCACAGGGTCTGAATCTCAGCAAACGTTAACACATCACTGATGCCGGAGCCTGATACTTTGAGGATGTCGGAATGAAAATGTTTACCTGTGGCTTTGCATTTTTGTAAGCATTGTAGGCCAAAATACATGTAGAAAGAATTCTAACGTACTGAAAACTTCTTGAGCAGGATCATGTGTTCCCTAAATGTCAAGTAATATAATCTTAGAACATTAGGTTCCTTTTTTAGAAATTGCATTCCCATAAAAATCAGTTACTACATTAATTTTTTTAAGTTATTTTGCATTAAGGGAAAAACAATATAAAAGTACACAGACTAAAATGCGCACACACAAATGAAAGGTGTTTGGTGCATGAGAGCTGGGTGCGTTTAATACAGTGAAAAAGTCTTCTGAACATATATAAGAGCAAATGGACTTAATTTTAATAGAAGGCCTGTTTTTGCCCTTTCAGCCAGCATTATATTGCGTGGCCCAGCTGTGTTTGGCAGGTTGTTCAATGTCTCCCCCCCCCCCCCCATGTGACCATTCTTGGTACACGTGAAGCTTGTTTCACCAGAGGCCCTTTCCTTCTCTGCGGCCGCGTTGCTCTTTGTGGAACGGCTGCTAACCGAGGAGATACACCAAGAAGACGACGTGCGGCGGGTTTGCGGAAGGACTGAAGGACATGGTGCAGGTTCTCCTGGTAAATCTGCTTCTCTTCCTGAATGGGACCGAAGTAGACCAGCTTTGGGCATGTGTGATGGAATGGATGTGCTGAGTGTTTTAAGTTGGTCCAGCAAATTTATCCACAAACTGAGAACAAGTCAAACTAGACAAAGGTACAGTGCCACCTAGTAAGACATGTAACAAAAAGGATTAACAAAAATGCACTTTGTGTGACATTTACCCTGTGTCTGACGCACTCTGCTCCTCCTCTGACAGTTCAGCAGGTCTGGCTGCTCTCAGCTGAGAGCCTAAATGGATGTGTGGGTGGACATGTGGCACGCTGCTGAGTGACGGCAAGCGATGGAAGTTCGAAGCTTGTGGAACGCATATTCCGGAGGAGGCCGTTGTCATGGCAACGGAGCGCTAATGCTACGCGTTACATAGGACAAAGGGTCACGTATTCCGCTGCTCTCGTTGGACTGATTAGCAGGGGTTCGGCCCGAGGTGGTCAGTTCTGGGTGGTTTGTAGCCGCAACGCCATGGTGCATAAAAACAACTAGCTTAATGTGGGATGTGTTTGACACCTGTTTCCTGAATTCTGATCTGTGAGGACCAGTATGGGGACCTATTGACATTTTTCAGCCACGGTCAATATTCTTCTGAAGATAGACGATCGGCTCACCGTGTTCAGGTGACAGAGTGCAGGAACAACCGCTTCCCGTGCCTCCTGTGTTCCTGGCCTTCTCCACGGCGCTCTCCTCTGGTGCCTTGAAAAGGTGCACTTCTCTGTCTGTGGAGAAGCATTATATAAACTCTGTTGTGCTTGCGGGGGCGGCTTACATAAGTGACTAACTTGCCGAGGTGCTCCTCGTTCACTGATAAATATTCCCCCTTTGAAAACTCTAAAGTCTTAAGATGCGCTCTCTCACCACTGATCATTGCTACTCCATTTTTATCTAGATCCTATGACTATAGTCGCCTACAGACAAAAAAAAACACAACAATCACAAATTATCCAGGGTTAGAGCACAATAACGTCCAATTCTAACTGTAACCTTACCCCCACCGTTTGTTCAATGTGTTGTCACATTTTCGGTGTTTAGAATCTGTACGAAGATTTGATATGTTAACGAAGTGGTGGGCGAAGCGAAGCCTGTAGGAAGTGCCCAGCATCTATTAGAGGGAGTGCAGTGGTTTAGTAGTACAGGCTGTACCTTGAAGGGCTTGAGAATGTTTTGAAGGATGGAGTATGAAATAATGGGAAATGATAAAGGCTTAAGGGTCTCTGAAACATTTTCTTGGTGTACTGGCACTTGTTCCAGTTCAGTATCCATCCAACTATCCTTGTTCATATAACTATACATTTTGTTACAATTCTTAACAGAACAAATCAGTTGGAATGGACACATAGATTTAGTTTTTATCAGCTTCTATGTGTTTACTTATCTGACACCTTCGTCGCCAAGACATCTAAAGGAGTAAGAGTGGTCCCTCAGTGCCCCCTCCTCCCCCCACACACAGCAGGACCCTCTGCTTTCCACCCCTCTTTGTCTTGGGAAAGTTTCTGTGCCCTTTACAGTTATGCTAATAATTCTTTGTAATGTGCACTTTATATTTATGAACACATTAAATCAAAATGATTGTTAAACATTGTCAAAGATTCTTCACTTCTGCATTAATTATCCCGGTAGGTAGCTTAACCTTGTTATTTTCTTTGGAGAAAAGTGTCAGCTCGGTGAATAAGTGCGAGTTACTTACTTGCCCAATTGTATAGCCGAGCAATTTAGAGTAAGTACCTTTCTCCAGGTAGCTGGAGGGGCATTTAGGGCCAATTTCTGGTCGTGTTACTGCACAGATTGTGGAACATCAAACTCAGTACAGACTTGGCAGAAACACTTTTTTCAAAGAGGAAGGTAGCTGGTTAAGTAGGGGTTGGCGTTAATACCCTTGGATCCAAAGGTTGCGGGTTTGATCCCCACCTCTGGCTGTAGTACTTACCCTGAATTGCTCCAGTAAAATTACACAGCTGTTTAAATGGATAAGTAACCTTAATGTTGTCAGTTGCTTTGGAGAAAAGCATCAGGTAAAGGAATAAATATAAACAGATGAGCTCAGTTCCCCACATCTGATATGAGAATTACTCCCTTGCTGCTGTAAGCTGAGTGGCTGGTCTAGAAGGGACAATGGACAGGCCCCTGAGGTCCTCGGCAGTCCTGATGAGAACGTCTCGAGGGGACCTATGGCAGTGCTAAGTTACAAAGCTCAAGTGTCAAGTCACGCTGCAAGGCATGCAGGAAATATTACACTTACGTGTATTTATCAGATGCTTTTCTCCAAAGCAACGTACATCTTGTAGAAAATACAATGTGTTCATTACATGAGCAAGGAGAAACACTTAAGCAGACATGATTCTTAAGTGCAGTTAGTTTCCACCATATGAACTAATGTTCACCACACGAGTAGCTGCATAAAACTTTCTGAATAGCAACGATTCCTGATCACCTTCCTAGTAATATATACAGGTATATATATTTTTTCTGAGATACAGATAAACATTTATGTTACATTACAGGAGTAGCTGTGTAAAGGTTTATCTGGGGATGATCTTAAAGTTATAGAGCATAAATGTTACACTACATGAACTTAAGAGATGATGGGTTAAGTGAGTCTGGAAGAGGTGAGTTTTCAGACCCTTTTTAAATGTGGACAGAGATTCAGCAGTTCTGAGTGAGAGGGGAGGTCGTTCCACCACAACGAAGCCAGAACTGAGAACCTTTGTGCTTTTTATGTAAATATTAAATGTTATTTAGTTTCTTATTTTATATAAATATTACAGAGTTGGGATTCTCAGCAATTGTGAGAGGAAGAAAAAGGTCATGAGGCACCAGATGGCAATGGTGTCCAAGAAACTGAAAATAAATGGGACAACTGAGGAATCTGCTGCTGAACAAGGGCCCTTTGGCACTGCGGTAAACCATAGCAAAGTTCATTAGACATTCCCGAGGCTTGAATAAGTTTACTTTGTTCAAGTACGTTGTATCTTCTCTATCCATATTCTGCAGTTATCAAAGGCGTAATTCCTGGATCCTTAACCGTGCTCATACCCCTACCTGAAACCACGTAGTGCCATTTTCTGGAGGCCTGGCCATATCAGTTAGTCAGACCCTAACCCTTACTGTAACCGTAGCGCAGCTCCACTCTTCTGCGGCTTCAACCTGGTGCCTGACCTCATCATCCTAACCCCTAAACAAACCTATGCGAAGTTGTGTTCTGCTCCCCGATCTGATCCCTTCGCCTCTCCTATTTGACATTTTCTCGCAGCTTATCCTTTTAGCTCCAAGGTCAGCTCCTCTCTCTTGTCTAGTTGCTTCCCCTCCGCTTTCAAACGTTACCCTCATTTCACTGCTGTTAAAGAAACCCGTGAAGACCTTCAGCGGATCTGCTCCCCGATGCATAGAAGACCTGATCGCTTGTTCTGCTCTAACCTGAATGTCCTCCTCCACCTCTGCCCACTTGGTGGTCCCACACACAAGTGGTCCAAAAGCACCAAGGTTTTCAGTTCTGGCTCCGATGTGGTGGAATGACCTCTGTCTGTCAGAACTCCCTCAGAACTGCTGAATCCCTCTGTACATTTAAGAAGGGTCTCGAAACACACTTCTTTCTGACTCGGTTCTACCCTGATCTCCTAAGTGGCTGATGAATATTATTCAATATAAACATGACTTGTTTAACAACAGTTTGTTTAATAATGGAAGTTGCTCGTTTAACCCATACAGGTCAGGGTTATAGCGGGGTATACGACACATGGACTGCACTTGGGAATCGCGTGTCTGCGTCCAAATATCTCCTCCTGTGGATGTGATGCACTTTTCGTACTGTTCCCTGAGTCGCTTTGGAGAAAAGCATCAGCTAACTGAATAAATGTAAATGTAAATATGCAGTAAATATAAATGCCTTCATTCCCATCCACTGAACATGACCTCCCTCTACTGGATACTGACAGGAATGGTCTTCCAGACAGTTTCTTAATTTAAAAATGATGAACCAATAAACCTAACAATCTGGGTGAGGAGAGCTGCTGGCTGCAGATGCTTCTGGGTGGGAATCGGCATCTTCCACATGGAGGAAAACCCTCCAAGGCGTTTGTCCGTGCTCACCCAGGACCGGCTTCCACATGTTAAACGCGATGTGGTCCACGGTGAAAGCAGCTAGGTGTGGAGCTTGAAAGTGTCAAAGAATTGGCCGATGAGGTCACGGACATTGAGGAAATTCAAATAAATCAATGAACTGCATAGAAATGAACTGGGCCTTAATGTATTTTAAGAGCTGAATGCGATTTGGAAGCTACGAACATAATCATGCATAATTAATGGCCCAGTATGTAATGAAAGCATTCAGTAAATATGATCTTCAGTTTGGAAGGATATGACACGACGGTGTTCAAATTATGGTTATTATAGGCAGATCACACTAAAAACTTTGAATCCATGTATGCACTGGTTAAGGAAAGGGGTGAAAATTCACACTTCACCATCATAATTGATTGGGACAAAAAAAATTCATTACTCATGTTTAATTTCTCTAACTGGAAAAATCCAAAGCGACTTCCAATGAACTCTATGTAGTGTTATCAGCCCACACACTTTGTTCACCGCGGTGACTTACACTGCTAGATACACTACTTACACTGGGTCACTCATCCATACATCAGTGGAACACACACACTATGGGGAACCTAAACAGCATGTCTTTGGAGTGTGGGAGGAAACCAGAGCACCCAGAGGAACCCCACACAGACACAGGGTGAACATGCAAACTCCACACAGACTGAGCAGGAATTGAAGCCATGTCCTCTCACACCACCCAGGTGCGAGAGGACGGCAGCGCTACTCGCTGTGCCACCCAGCACAGTAGTTACAGCACCAAAAACTTGATGCTACTGGACTGTTGCACTGCCTCACTGTGGAAGAGCCACTTCTCCATATTTCAGACCTGGGATGTTAGAGGTGAGAGGAAAGTCATTCGCTCCGGTCGGTTTGCCAGGGAAAGACGTGTTCACCGGTGTAAAGGCGTGCAGGTACAGTTCTGTACCCAGCTGCGTGCCTAATGCCGGGCCTTGGGCTCAAATCCCTTCCGCTTCTCCCTGCTCTCCAAACCATTCTTTCCTGGAAGGAGAGTTTCTCCAGCTGTGGGTCATGATGAATGGCTGCGCAGCCAAAGCACTGATCTCCATAAACACCAGATGGAATATTGGGAGAACACTTCTAATGCGAACATATTTCGGTGACTGATGGCTTCCCAAGTCACGCAGTGTTTCTCTTCGCCTCCCTGCAGGGTCATATTTAATCGTTTGCTCCGACATCCCGGCAACAGAGTCATACTTGATACCACGTGTGAAAAATGCCCTCGTTTTTCCCCGCCCTCATCTCCCTGCAAGACTAATATCTGCAGTTTGCTGCTGAATTGGCCCTGTTATTTAAAGCCTCTAAATAAACAGTGGTTGTGAACAGCCAGTACCTTGACTGAGCACAATGATGCAGGACATCGTGCCATGTGGACGTGCTGTGCGACGAACAGCTGTGATTCGCCCATTTAATCAAAGTCCTATATAAAAATACCACAAAAGTTCACGAAACTGTTTCACAGCGCCTGGTGGTGCGAGAGGACATGGGTTCGATCCCTGCTCAGTCGGTGTGGAGTTTGCATGTTTCTGCGTGGGTTTCCTCCAGGTGCTCTGGTTTCCTCCCACACCCCAAAGACATGCTGTGCAGGTTCCCCCATAGTGTGTGAGTGACAGAGAGAGAGAGTGTGTTCCACTGATGTCTGGATGAGTGACTCAGTGTAAGTAGTGTATCTAGCAGTGTAAGTCACCACGGTGGATAAGGTGTGTGGGCTGATAACACCGTAGAGTTCGTTGCAAGTCGCTTTGGAGAAAAGCGTCTGATAAATAAATAAATTCAAATGTTTTTTCCAACAATTTTAAGTACGTTTTTATTTTTGACCAAAGTTAATAAAAACGAATAAAATAAAAGTATTATGTTCCGATGTACTGGTGTAAAATCTTGGGGGTACCCTGCCCTGCTTCATATGATCCTAGGATACTGCTGTAACCCTGTTATTGATAACACATTGATGGAAACATTTTAAAGTATTTTTCACTATAGCTTTTTCTAGGATTTTTACAGAACGCAACCCGTTAATAAGTGGAGGGAAATTTTTTACTGTACGCGAGTTACAAACAAATCGAGTTACGTACAGTCGTCACGTTCCAGCAGCAGTGTACAAAATATAGTTTACCTTTATGAAGTGTTTATTTGAAATTTAATGACTTTAATGACTGACTTTAAATATTTTTATATTTAAATATGTATTTGTAAAAAAAAAAAAAAAAAAAAGAGATATTTTGAAAATATTTAAATATTCATATTTATAATACAGTATTTGTATTTTTAATCTGATGATAAAACCCGCACTGAGAGGGGGAAAAAAACAACAACGTTCGGTGAAGGTGAGCTGTTTATCGAGCTCTGAGAGACTGTTGAAAAGTTTCTCTTACTGTGTTTTTCAGGGTATTACCCAGAGCACCGATGCGATGGAGAAAAACACGACCACACTAACTGTGATGTCACACCAGAGAGCTATACGTGCTTCTGTCTCGGAGTTCTCCGCTAACGTCCTTTAGTTTATGCAAACTTAACGTGTGTGTCCCCGGGAAGCTCATGTGCTTCAGAGCTTTCTTGTGTCACTCCAGGACACCGGCAATCTGACTGCAGTGACGCACTAATAAAGTGGCATCTCATGAATAACACACATATACATATCATAGAGAGCGGCAGCATCGGTCCTCAGAGCCGCCGCCGCCGCCGCCGCCGCCTGCTACTCAAACTCAAAGGAGTCGGGTTTGAAACCCACCTCCTGCTGTGTTACCCTTGAGCGAGGTACTTACCCTGAAAGGCAACATTCTGAATTCTCCATCTGTGCAAGTGGGTCAATGTTTTTAAACAGCTTGGTTACTGTGAGCCAAATCAGGTAATTAAACTGACGTTCGGTGATGATGACATCACTGATGTGCACCGATCCTGCTTTATTAGGACACGTATGACAAAGGGGACCTAGTCTATGTTTAAACGTTAAAGGAAATCTCGTATTCGAAATTTAAAAAGGAGAAAGGAACATTCCAGAGAAAAATATGGTAAACTTACAACCGGCTCTGTGGTGGTGACAGGGTCATTTAAAAAACACACACATTTTTTTTTCTCTCCGTCCCTGGAAATTGCGGACAACAACATTGAGGAAAGTTGGACTCGGAAGCTTCGGTGAGTCATGCGCCGGGATGCGTTAAAGTGATGAGTCATTACTGAAAATCAATACCAGCCAGGCCTATCTCTTCTTTGGAAGTATAAAACAAAGGGAGTAAAATAGTGGTACAAACAATTTTTTTATTGGTTTCCTGCACAGCAGAGGGTCAAGACATCATACGGAGGGACAGAACACAGAGAAGAAGTAAATTATATGTCCACATATATATTGAGCGAAGGCTCAGGGTCAAAAGGTTACAATTTATCGCAGCAGTTTCACTCTTTTAGATGACAATTAATATTTTAGACTCTTGAAGTAGATTGGCATGTTTCATATTCATCCTCAGATAAGTTACAGCAGGAATTTTTCTGATTATACTGTGAACCCTATATATGCATATGGATCACTTAGAATTTGTTGTTTATTAGTTTTGTATCATTCCAAGGATTGCTCTCGGCGGCGAGCCGTCGGGTCGCGGGGCTCGACGATCTGAGCGCGTTCGTCAAATCGTCGCTGCTCCGCGTGCGACACGATTACCCGCGGCGCACGGCACGAAGAAGAAATCACAGCTTTTTTCCTCTCTAATTGGTGCACAGGCATTGTCTAAAAACAGCAGCGTAAGAAGCAACCCAACCAAATTCACACGTTCGGTGCTTTTCACTTTTGTTATTTTTAAATGCAGGGTCTTGGCATCCTCATTGAATTTTGAACCTCCCACACACGGGCCTGTGGGGATGGTGATGTGCACCCTCCTCTTCTGATCCACCGCTGGAGCGCTTTCACAAGCAGGGAGCAGCGGATCGACGGAAGCGGAGAAATCGCCGCGATTCCTGTGCGAAAGGTCATCCCCAAGACCTGCGGCAAAGCTCTCGGTGAGCCGGACGCAGCGCCTGGCAACTGTTTCTTCCCTCGTTAACCCCAGGCACGAAAAAAATGGTGTGAGGAGATCCACCAGCGAAACAACTGCGGAACCAAAAGCAAAAGCAGTCTAGCACCTCACAACATTAAGTAACTTGTTACATGATGCGTTAAATGTTGGGAAGTTAGATGGCGGGTGGTTTTCATCTCCATCCAAAGAAAATTCATACACAGCCTCAGCTGAAATACCATAAGGACATCAGGAACAGTTCAGTGAACACCAGCAAATTCCATTTCTTTGACTTTATGGTCCCATCTATCCATCCATTCATCGTTTGGCCACAGTCCCATGCCCCAGACTGGTAGTCACACCTGGAAAAAGTGGAAATAAGCACCAGAAGTGAAGCTAGAAAACTGGTGATCTAATATAGTGCTGTAATACTTTTGAGAAAATTGGATGTTTACTTTGTTTCGGTTTTGTGTTGTATTTTTACAGCTGAAGGAATATTGTGGAGGCTGTGCAAAGTGGTGTCATCCTTTGGCAAAATACAACTATACTTTCCCTGACTTTGCTATGCCTGAATTCCATCCATACACACACTGTCTGAAACCGCTTGTCCCATACGGGGTTGCGGCAAACCAGAGCCCAAGCCTGCAACACAGGGTGTAAGGCTGGAGGGGGAGGGGACACACCCAGGACGGGACGCCAGTCCATCACAAGGCACCCCAAATGGGACTCGAACCCCAGACCCACCAGAGAGCAGGACCAGGGCCAACCCACTGCACCGCTGCACCACCATATCCCTTCTGGGGCTTTGTCTCCCATCTCCCTCTTAATTATCTTCTGAATGCAGATGAATTAAAGCGACGAATAAGGCGGCGAACATACTCCTCTTTTAGAGAAACGCAATTAATGATTTCCTGGGTATTTTGTTTCATCTCGCTTTATCGAAAGCCTTTCTGCTGCTGGGGCCGTATTTCTCCGACGGAGACCTGCTATAGAGCAACTCAGATATTTTCACTGATCTTAGACACCAGGTTTCCTTGGGAACAGACAACCCACCTGTTGGAGAGAGACTGCATGTTATTGGAGGGCGACCAAAATCCATTTCACCCCCTAGGCAACCCGCCAACGTTACCTTTCCACGGATTTCAGGGTGGGGTTGTGAAGATATGTGGGGTGTCTTCATTTATAGGGTATTTATAGTTATAGGGTATTTATAGCCCTACTAAGTATTGTAATGTGTCATGTGTAACGTAAGGTCTGAGAATTTCAGTTCTAAATGTTTTCAAACGTTAAAAACAGTGCCAATCAATCAATCAAAGATTTATTTGTCAAATGCACAACAATACAATGTATAGCAGTGGTTGCTGGCAATGAAATGTCTTTTTCCTCAAGCTCAAGGGGGGTGAATACAAAATACATTAAGATTACAAATAAGTTAAAAACATGCAAAAAAAGCAGCATTAAAACCTAAATATAACTAATATAGAGTTTCAGTGTTTTGAAATGAATCGTTAAAAGAAGAAAACCTCAGTGCACAGCTCGTCGTGCAGCAAAATGAGATAATTGGTCATCGGCCTGAATAGGTTTTTTCAAATCACCGTATTTAATTTTTAATCTTTTTTTTTTTTAATTTATATAATTATTTCTGTTGTGTTTTTAAAAGTTCATGTTCTGGATCAAGTTAATTGTTTGCAGTGAATTACTTTTTTATGTCTTATTGCACCTGGGGAGAGAAACCGTGAAGCAGAAAAGTTACTGGAACTGAAATGTAAGAGAGCAGATTACAGGGTAAGTAACCTGTCAGTGTAAAGTAAGTGTAAATAAGTGTAAGTGTTAATAAATGTAATTAAGTGTAAGTGTATAATTAAGATTAAGTGTAAGTGTTAAGTGTATTTAATAGTAAGTGTAAGACTGAACACATGAAACAAAGAAAACTTTATATTGATAGGATTTCCATTTATTGGCCAATAAAACAGAGGTTGGCAGTATTGCGTTACATTTACTCCGTTACCTTTACTTTACTCAGATTCTGGGGAAGTGATACTTTTCACATCTGGAAAGACAAAAAAGTCCTTTTGCTGCCTCACATTTCCGCCTCCCTATTCCTGAACGTTTACAGTTTTTCCATTTTTTGCAAGAGCTGAAACTGAGTTAAAGAGTTCAGCTGCTGCAGAGTAGCAACTATACATCTAATGTAAGTGAATTCTGGAAAATGTATCAAACTGTGTTAATTAATATGCAAAATAATATTGTGACAATGGACAACTCGGGGAATCAAAGAATATGTTTTCCCTATTTTTCCAGAGAAGTGCTTTTTGGAGTCTGACTTTCGTTTAGGTGAAAAATCCATTTTCATTTGTTAGAAAAAAATGCTGCAAAACGGTATGAAAAATCTTCTATGATAATCTTATAATAAATGCCTCCACCTCTCAAGCATGCAGATTTACTTTAAAATGAGGACAATCACCATGTTCACAGTACTGCAATGGACTGACACCCTGTCCCAGGCGTAGTCTTGTGCCCTGTGATTCCAGGATAGGCTCCGGACCACGGCGGCCCACAACTGAACAAGTGACTAATGATGATGTGTGTTGATAGCATTCAAAAGTGACATTCAACAGTACATTAGAATAAATAAAAAACTTCACCCCAGAGAAAATTCAAAAGTTGGGAATATAACTGAATGAGGGGGATGCGGTGGCGCAGTGGGTTGGACCGCAGTCCTGCTCTTTGGTGGGTCTGGGGTTCGAGTCCCGCTTGGGGTGCCTTGCGACGGACTGGCGTCCCGTCCTGGGTGTGTCCCCTTCCCCCTCCGGCCTTACGCCCTGTGTTGCCGGGTAGGCTCCGGTTTCCCGTGACCCCGTGAGGGACAAGCGGTTCTGAAAATGTGTGTGTGTGTATAACTGAATGAGGAATATTATATCAATATTATATCAAGTTTTGATAATGACGTTAACATGTGTAACAAATCCATTGATTTTTTTACGTCCGAGAGGATTCATATGATGACGTCCTTCGTATGGAGAATGTGTCCCACGCCCCCGCCTCGCTGACGAACACACAAGGTGCATGTGCAAGTTGCGGTAAAGGAGGTAAAGGAGGTAAAGGCCCATCATACAGGCAACTGCGTTGCTCAGATAAATGAAGTTCTTTTGTTTTTTTCCCCTAATATGTGTCAGAACGGCAGAGCACAGAATGGTGCCGAGATGTGGGCCGACTACAAATGGACTTGTCACAACACATCACTTCACCAAAGAGCTCAGCAGAAAGCTTTGGAAACTTCATCCTCATCAAAAAAATCCTGCAGACCTGCCGACACTTTCATCTGTAAGAAAATCCGGGAACCGTGTTCTTGTCGGCGAGAGACGCGTCTGTCTGCGCCAGAGCGTGAAACGTTATTTTAACTCGTGAAACATGGGAGCAAAGCGCCTCCGACGCAAGTATATATTGAAACGTAGTGCATTACCACTTCTGTCATGTGACCTCTGACCTTTGATTGTCAACTGTTGATATAAGGTGCTGTGTGAATGCTGTTCAAGTGTAAAACAAGTTGATGTTTAAGCGAAACATTCAATTTTACCTCCACATTTCATAGACACTTTGCGAAACATTTCTGATATTATTAAGCTTTTAGCAATTTACCTCAAAAATCCATTGATTGGTCAATCGATCGATCCATCTTCATTAACCACTTTTCCTGATCAGGGTCATGGTGGTCCAGAGCCTATTCTGGAATTACTGGGCACAAGGCTAAGGGGATGTAGACTCACACACTCGCCCATACACACACTATGGGCAATTTAGGATCTCCAACCCACCTGAACTGCGTGTTTTTGGACTGTGGGAGGAAACCAGAGCACCCGGAGGAAACATGGGGAACTCCATACAGACTGAGCCAGATTCGAACCTACACCCGGACAGCCCAGAGACCACCATGTTGTACTTGACCTCAAAAAGCTGAAGGAAAATAGAGGAGACCTCGCAAAGAGCTCTCCCCTTCCTGCCCTTCAATGTGTCATGACTCTCTGAAGCCTCTGCAGATAAATTCAATGAAACTGTGTATTAGGATTAAAGGGGTGTTTAAAAGAGGGCTGTTAAGAGTTCATTGTGGGGATGTGGTGGCATAGTGGGTTTGGCCAGGACCTGCTCTCTGATGGGTTTGGGGTTCGAGTCCTGCTTGGGGTGCCTTGTGATGGACTGACATCCTGTCCTGGGTGTGTCCCCTCCAGCCTTGCGTCCTGCGTTGCAGGGTTAGGCTCCGGTCTGCTGTGACCCTCCTCGGGACAAGTGGTTTCAGACAGCGTGTGTGTGTGTGTGTGTTAATGGTTGTCCGAGGTTTCTTTTTTTGAAATTACCCTTCCGGTTTCCCTCTTTCTCCGTGGGACACTTATGAGGCACGATATGATATCTGAGCACGACTCACCTGCAGCACAGATATTATATGTTATTGGAGTGCGATCAAATCCCGTTGGACCACCAAGACATCCAAATGAAATTTTACCTCACTGTGAAGAATGGCTTTCAGGGTGAAATGGGGAAGAGAGACACTTCCTGACGCTGGCTGACTCGTGGGGGGGGGATTGAAATGTGAGAGCAAAGGAAGGCAGAAATGAACAAAGAAAGAAGAAGAAGAAGAAGATTGTTCCGGCACCAAATGTTAAAAAGTAACACCGTCCCTGCTTTCGTCTAACCCCGATGTGTTCGGGTGCCTGACATACATATATTGGTTTAGCTGATGCTTTTCTCCAAAGCAACTTACAGTGTTCATCTACGAACACGTATTTACCCATTTATAGGGTTAGTACCATGCTCAACAGTACTACAGCTGGAGGTGGGATTCAAACCTACAACCTTTGGCTCTGAAGGAAGTAAAACAGACCACTACCCTATTGGCTGCCCCAGCTCATTTTCCTTACTCTGAACACAATGTTTATTCCTTCTTGAATCATTGTTTCAGAATAACAATTTCAGTCCCAATGACCCCACACAACGAAAAACACCAAATCGTCTCGGCTTTGCCGCATAGTGTGATGGGGCACAAAGTCACACAAAAGTCAGTCCTTTGTCTGATTTCTTTGGAGGATAATCACAAATGTACAAGAAAAATATATTATAATACACATTATGTGCAAGCGTGTAGTGTACTGCATTGAAATGATAATACAAAGATTTTTACATTAAATACACACACTTTCAGAACCGCTTGTCCCATACGGGGTCACAGGGAACCGGAGCCTAACCCAGCAACACAGGGCGTAAGCCTGGAGGGGGAGGGGACACACCCAGGATGGGACGCCAGTCCGCCGCAAGGCACCCCAAGCAGGATTCAAACCCCAGACCTACCGAAGAGCAGGACTGCGGTCCAACCCACTGTGCCACCACACCCCCACATTAAGTGCATATATCACATATATCATTAAGTACTTATGTATCACATCATTTACATGGAATGTTAAGTATCAAAAAAATTCAGATGATCCTTTAACTCTTTCAAAGTTAATATACTTTTATAAGGGTCTTTTGAATACCTTTTATATAACAAAACTCACAGCAAGCAATAATGTTTTTGGATAATGATGACGATGCCGACGACAAACAACAACAATAATAATGTAGAGGTAAGTGAAATATACAGTAAAATATTATTATCTAGAGACGATCCAGTTATGATGAACCACTAGAGGGAACCACACACTAGCTCACACACACATATATAAATCACAATATCAGGATTTTAATGATGTAATTGGGTAGAGATCACACAGCTGTTCTTCATTATGCAATGCAAAGACTGACAGAATGAAACACACACACACACACTGCATATCATCACCGTGATGCTTTATGTAACATTGTTAACAGTATGTGGCTTTTCTTGAGTTCTTCTAGCGCTGGGATCCTGGGTTTCACACACACACACATACACACACACACACACGCACACACACACACACACACACAGTCACCAGTTCACCTAAGACATAGCACTTGAGTGTGTGAGGAAACCAGGGCACCTGGATGAAACCCATGTAAATACCTCAGATGAGTGAGGAGGACGTGGAAGGTGCCTCACCTTCTTGGAACGACTCCGAGATCCACTTCTCGGCATGAATGGCAGGACCTGGAGGAAACAATTTATCAAAAATGGGGGGAACCTGATCCTGTAAAATAACTTTTTCTTAACCTTCCTCTATCATAACTGTTGTGTAAACAATGAACTCTATTGACTCTCAGTTGGCAATAAACAATTGCAAGAAATGATTTAAGTGAAAATTTAAAATTAAACTTAGAATAAGATTGGGAGGAATATAATAGTGTGTAACATTTTTCGGTGATTGTTTACACTAAAAAGTTGTTGAAATTACAAAGATTCCTATTTGTCTGCAGGCAATTTCTTTCCCAGTTTGATTTATATCGAGCAGCTATACTGTTGTTTACTGAGAATCCCTTTCGATTTTGATCTCAGCACCATCTCATTCATGACCAAATCACTTTAATCCAACTCCAAGTCTGATGAGACATTCAGAAATATTCAGACAATCTCTAAACATTTAATTTATATTTACATTTAAGTAACTAAGACGGTTACAAACAATTAAGATACAAGTAAGACAGTCTCACTGATGCACCAGGAAACATCTCACTTTGCATTTAAATTTCAGCTGAGTTTTTTTTACACTGAGCCTTTGGACTGACTATATAATTTCAACATAATATGTAAAAAAATCACAAAAATATTTTTGAAGCACATTTTGGATTAATATAATTTTCAGTGAATGTATAAATGTGTTTTTGTGAGTGACATTTTTTTTTTTTTTTTTAGCGCAGTGGGTTGGACCACAGTCCTACTCTCCAGTGAGTCTGGGGTTCGAGTCCCGCTTGGGGTGCCTTGCTGTGGACTGGCGTCCCGTCCTGGGTGTGTCCCCTCCCCCTCTGGCCTTCCGCCCTGTGTTGCCGGGTAGGCTCCGGTTCCCCCGTGACCCCGTATGGGACAAGCGGTTCTGAAAATGTGTGTGTTTTACAAAAGTTACCCTTTAGATAAAACGCACAAGTGGGGTCTTTTGACTCTTTAGAACATCAACATGGGGTCGAAACCATGTAAACGTTTTTGGAATCTATTACCATCAACCTGAGCTCATACAAAACTATATTCAAGCGTAGCAGTGTTGCACAAGTAAAATGTGTTTTTACACATACAAGTCATACACTGAAGTAACATGAGAACTCATCCCTCTTGTCACAATATCCAATTTCCATCAGAAAAATATGAGTCCGGCAGAATCTGCCAGAAGTGAATTAGATTTATATTTATTAATTTATCTGACACTTTTTTTTTTTTTTTTCCCAAAGCAACTTACAATTATTTACCCATTTACACAACTGGATAATTTTACTGGAGCAATTTAGGGTAAATACAGTACCTTGCTCAGTGCTACTACAGCTGGAGGTGGGATTCAAACCTGTGACCTTTGGGTTCAAAGGCAGCAGCTCTAACTAAAACTCCACCAGATAAAACACTTCGGGTTATTATTATTCAACTACCGATTCTGTAGTTTTATGTTGTTTCTCTGTTGTCATTTGTGACCCATGAACCAGAGTCCTAAAGCCCAGAAATAATTCAATTCAATCCAATTTATATTTATAGTCACTGAGTCACTGATCAGATATGGTACAGCACAGTATAGTGTAGTGCCGTACAGTACAGTGTAGCGTAGTATAGTACAGTACAGTGTATATTGTAGCGTAGTACAGTACAGGGGGTGTGGGGGGGTGGGGTGAGATGGGTTTCGAACCAGCATAGTACAGGACAGTATAGCATAGTGTAGTACAGTGTTGTGTAGTGTAGCACAATATAATATAGCATAGTACAGCACAGCACAGTATAGTGTAGTGTAGTATAGTACAGTAAAGGGTATAGCGCAGTGTAGTGTAGTACAGTACGGTACAGTACAGTAGAAGTATACTGTATACTCTTTCCCACATACATCAAGGCTCCACTGAGCTCCGGGGTGTGAGAAGCCTCCGGAAAGACGGTACTTTCCCATTTCAAAGAGCGAAGCGTAGACAAGCCGCAAATTCTCAAACTATTGACGAGATTCGGAACTGACTTTCACTCTCTAATGCCAGTATCAATATTTAATCCAACCGTCGGGTACGACAAACAGCCAGCGGCTTCTGGGAGCTGCGAGACGTTTCTTTCTTCTTCAAGCAGAAGCGCCGCCTCTAATCGCGGCCGAGTTCAGCAGCCGATGCCAGCGTTACGTAAATGTGGCGGCCCGCATCAGGCCGAGCGTGTTGCTGGGCTGACAGCTACAGCGAACACGGGCAGATGTCAGAAATTGCTTTTAAAAGTGTTCACACAAATGGAAAAATACCTTGTTTTACCAGTCCCGAGCTTAGTTGGGCAAACGTGACTTAAACGATTTTTCCAAATCTCGAAAGCATCATTTTTGGAAGCCTGGGGTACCATTAAGCCCGTCTCCACGGCGCGATGAACTCGGTCGTGCCCTTAGATGTCATCAAGTGTGTCATCGGTGTTTCGAAACTGGGCCGAATGACGGAGGAGCTGCACCAGTAAGCGGGGGGCTACGAACTCAAACAGAGTAAAAACAATATATTCACTTTTGCGACTCTTTCGAGCAGACAGCGACCGCAGATGTGATCCGGCTGCGATGCACCGAAATTGTGCAACTAATGATCCGACATGCTCGGTCTGCGCCGCAGCACGCCGGGGGGGTGGGGGGCTGGGACGCGCCCCCTCGCTCTTTCAGATGCTGCCCTTGCACACGGGCTCGTCCGCACCGCCGAGTGCAGGTGTTGCCAATTAACAGCTATTTGAGCGTCCTGAGAGCAGCATTTCCAGAAGAGACAAGGCGGAAAGCAGAGCGCAGCGTTGGGGTGTGGGGTGTGGGGTGTGGGGTGGGGTGGGGTGGGGTGGGGTGTGGTGTGGTGTGGGGTGGGTTTCGAACCACAACGTGCTGCTTCACTTATCGGCCTTTCATGGCCTCCAATAGCAGCCTCATGCCAGCCATATTTTTATTCTAGACTTGTTTTTGGAATAAGACAACCACAAAATGTTATATTTTAACACCAGATTGGAGCAGTGAATTCATATTCATATAGCTGATGTGTTTGTCCAGAGTGAATTAGAATTATTTAGCCCTTTATACAGCTGGGTATAAAGTCTATCTATCTATCTATCTATCTATCTATCTATCTATCTATCTATCTATCTATCTATCTATTCATTCATTCATTCATCCATCCATCCATCTTTGGCTACAGCACCATGCTTCAGACTTGTAGTCACAGCTGAAAAAAAGTGGAAAAAAGCACCAGAAGTGAAGTTGGAAACTGATGGTCTAATACAGTATTGTAGTACTTCTGAGAAAATTGGAGATTTACTTTGTTACAGTTTTGTGTATTTATACTTTAACAGCTGAAGGAAAATTGTGGTGAAGTACAACTATCTTTTTCTTGACTTTACTCCACCCAAATTTCACTACACAGTCAGAAAAGTGCTGTATTTCATACATCCCCTGTAATTATCATTTATATATTAAACTGACACTTTCCTTCAAAGCCATGTACAATGTTGAGCTGCTTTACAATTATGGACCCATTTACATTTATTTATTTAGCAAATGCTTTTCTCCAAAGCTCCACTTCCAACAAACTCTATGTAGTGTTACTATCAGCCCACACACCTTATTCACCGCAGTGACTTACACTGCTAGATACACTACTTACGATGGGTCATTCATCCATACATCAGTGGAACACACACACTCTCTGTGTCACTCGTACACTATGGGTGAACCTCAACAGCACGTCTTTGGACTGTGGGAGGAAACCAGAGCACCCAGAGGAAACCCATGCAGATACAGGGAGAACATGCAAACTCCACACAGACTGCAAGAGATCGAACCCACGTCCTCTCGCACCACCAGGCGCTGTGAGACATTTATACATGTGGGTAGTTTTACCGGAGCAGTTTAGAGTTAGTACAATGCTTAAGAGTAACGCAGCTAATGATGGGATTTAAACCCGCAACCTTCAGGTCCAAAAGGCAGCACCTCTATCCACCATGATACCGGCTACCCCTTTCTACCCTCCTCTAAGTGCACGGGGGAATAACAGCACATGGTGTGCTGCAGTGATTTTGAGGAATCATGTACAGAAGAGGCAGGGGAAGCGCTTGGACATTTAATACACAGAACTGCAATTACAGAGCAATGATATTAAAATGAAGTATGAAGCCAAGGCCAATGATTTGGGACCTGGAACTAAGATCTCAGTTTTCTTGCGGGTGAGGTAAGCAGCAGAAAATTAGATTGCATCCCGCTTTTATTTGTTTAAATTATGCATCTAATCCAGAAGCAGTTCTTAAGCGTTCGTGCAGCTGAGTACTATCAGCGCTATCATACCAGAGAGTGTTTACCTCGTGTCTATGAATAACATCTCTAAGCGGCAGCTTCCGATGAGGTCACCCAGGCATTCTAATCTGTTCAAGAATCTAGTGGATGGTTTTGTGCTCGGAGAGAAGAGATTTGATCAGGAAAAGTGTATTAATAGTAGGTTCTGCCTGTAATGGGTTTGTAAACTCTTGTTTGAATTTAAGAAGGGGATTAAAATGAGATACATCTCAATTTAAGATGTGTTTTCGTTCCTGTTTCAGTGCAACTTTGTGGTTTCATTACAGCACACAGCTCATAAAGAAAGTTCAGAATTATCTTCAATAAATCAGAAGATGCTTGAAACATGAAGCATGATGACCATTGAAAAGAATACAGAATCCCCCTCAAAACCCAAAGCACTTCATTTCATTTGTGTACAAATAGGAACAAACTCTTTTATACAGTTATACAGACACCCCTCTACTTATGTAAATTCGACTTACGTAAATCCAGATTTTCGTTAAAAATTCCCGGCATACACATTATTTACGGATAGCGCTTCCATTTTACGCAAAACATCTGAAATACATGAAGCGCAAGTCGGCGTATCCAGGCAAGGCAGGAAGCTCCATCTTCCCAGTTCCCACCAGTTTTGAGCTGTGAACATATCTTCTCTCGTTAGCGTAGTGCTTTTTCCGTATATTTTTTTACCTCTTTCATTATTCACAAAACCTGGTGGTGAACGTGCACTTGAAGGAAAATGAGAACCATCTCGCAAGTGAACAGCAATCGATTTGGAGATGAAATTGAAAATTGTAATGAAGTACGAAGGTGGACAAAGATTATGGTCTTTAGACGGGAACCGTGTTTAGCCGTCTCGACTATAAATACGACAGTGAAGGATGCTGAACGTATAAAGGAGCAGCGAAAGGAACAGCTAGCGTGAAAACAACAATAATAATGAAGAAACGTCAAGGTGCAATAACTGAGATGGAAAAATTATTAATATTGTTTTTTGAATGGTGGGGAAGGAGGGGAATCTGACATACGTAACTTTTGAGTTACGTAAAGGGTTGAAGAATGCTCTATTTACGTAAGTCGAGGGGTGTATGCATTTTGTTTAATATACTTTAAAACATAAGAACTTTTAGTTTTGTGCATTATTCAAAACATTATGGTCAAGGTGAAACCGTAAAGTAGATGTTCATGGGTTTTGTTTCCAAAGTACTGCAGTGGTGGCATCAAACTGTGGCTTCAGCTCAGTCGCGGCTTTCTTTGGAGCGTAAGATATTATTAGATAAGACGATTTGGGGGGTGCTTTACAATTTGTACTTTGGGGGTGGAGTGTCATTCTACAATATTCAGCCTTTGATGTAAGCAGACTGTTCCCTGCTGAGCTGGCAATACCACACACTTCTCCTTCCATGAAGATGTCCTGCAGAGCTCGGGGCTTTTGGCGAGATTTTTCCGTTATATTTGGGCCGCAAATGCTTCTTACCTCCTCTCACTGTTGAAGCTGCAATACAGGTCTCCCAATCTTCCCAGTGCGTATAAAGGCCAATTTAAAAATCTCCCTTTTAATTTCCACCTTTTTATTAAAACTTTGGTGTTTTCTCCCACTTCTACCTTCTGCCATGTTTTTACTTACAGACTTGTGACGCTTAACGACGGGGATATGTTCTGAGAAGTGCATCGTTAGGCGATTTCGTCATTGTATGAACATTATAGAGTGTGCTTATACACACCTAGATGGTATAGCCTCGATCATAAAGTGAACTGACATTTACATTTATTTATTTAGCAGACACTTTTCTCCAAAGCGACTTATAATGAACTCTATGTAGTGTTATGAGCCCACACACCTTATTCACTGCGGTGACTTACACTGCTAGATACACTACTTACACTGGGTCACTCATCCATACATCAGTGGAACACACACACTCTCTGTCACTCACACACTATACAAGTACTCATTCACACCTAGATGCTATAGCCTCGATCATAGAGTGTACTTATACAAACCTAGATGGTATAGCCTCGATGCAGTCAAGATACTTGGTAAACACGAGATTTATAACGCTGCTGCAGGCGTAACACAGCATACTGTTTTACAGTAAAACTTTTTATAAGTAGAAAGAGTACACTGTAAAATAAGGATAAAAAGTACAGTACAGTAAATACATAAACCAGTAACAGGTGTTTATTATCATTATCAAGTATTATGTACTGTACATAATTGTATGTGCTGTACTTTTATACAAGTGGCAGCGCAGTAGGTTTCTTGACAGCAGCACCACCACGAACATGTGAGAAACACGTTGTGCTACGACGGCAATAGTCAATAATTTTTTAGCTCCATTATAATCTTATGGGACCACCGTCATATATGTGGTCAGTCGTTAAGCGGTACATGACTGTATTTGCAAAATCATGGACCTGCTACCTGGTCTTATTTTTTCCTGAGAAGGTTCTTCGGGAAGTCTCCTTCAACTTTGTGCTGCCCGAGCTGTCGGGTCTGGCCCTGCTCCACGTGTGAGAGTTGTCTGGGAGTTGGACTCTGCTCAGGGTGCATCTGGACCCCTCTTCCTGATTTGCATGGGCAGGACATCGACGTGCAGCTGAATTGCTGTGGGAATCTGTCGCAGGAGCTCGGAGGTGGCATCTATCCAAGAGTAGAACATCTGGAGCTTCTCGAAGGCCCTCGGTGCCTCCAGGTGCAGTGGCGGTTTCGTCCCGGAAATCTTTGCATTGCTCTCTGCTAGTTGAGCGAGGAAGGAGCGGCGTCCTTCGGTGAAGGTGTTCGGGGCTCGGGGCTCGTTGATAATGCACAGAAAAAAGGACAATGAAATCAGCCAGTGGTTTTGCGGGGCTTTCTATACCCCGATAAAAGTGTAGAAGCAAAGACCTCAGATGAATCTGCAGGTCACAGGTTAGTTTGTGTTCCCATCTTCATATGTGGGTTTTGCAAAGTGAGACTTGGGTTCTGTGGATTAAAATATTTCCCCGGTGCTGGAAGTGTTTTAAATTCACAAAGGAGAATAATAATGTCTCTGCAGGCGTGGGAATCCCTCGGGAAGAATGCGAGAAACATGCCGGGGTAGCGGAGCCCCACACTACTTTGTATTACTGCAGACGCGAATGAGAAAATGGACAAATAATCGATACGGAACAGCTCGACAAGCTATGCACAGAGAAGTGCACAAAAAATTAAAATGCAAGGAGAATACTTTTTTTTTTTTTGCGTGCTTGAGAAGCTGGACTTACATTCCCGTCCAAATGAGTTTTCAGAGAGATGGGCGGAACCCCCGACTCAGACTGAGCCAGACTCCAACCTGAGTCCGAACAGCCCAGGCCCTGTGGGGCAGCGGCACAACATGCTGCACCACCATGCAGCTGAAATAAATGTTGTAGCTGAAAACACTAATGCTCCTATGGTGCTCTTGTTAGTGTCCACTGTGGGGCCTGTGGATACACTCTTTTAATACATTTCGTATACGAGATTCATGCCATAAATGTTAGCGCACTATCTGTCACACATGGAATATTTCTGTTGCCGCACTATATAATAATGCCCTAATAATAGTGATAATTATTATTACAGCGTTATAATTTTGCTAGCGGCATCAGCATTCCAGCATAGCAGCATGTGTTCCAGTCCCACGTAGCGCAGTGTGAACACACACCGGAGGAGCGGGTCAACACTTTACACTGGAAAATGACCTAGTTGGCACACGAGTGGCAAAGTTAACAGTCCTTAAATGACACATTCCAGCATGTTGTTTTATAGCAGTCAATGAAGAGTTTGTTTCTGCAGATCTGTGCTGAAAAAAACACACACAAGTCTCCGCAGGAAGAGGTAACCATAGTAACAAGCATTTGGAAGCATGGCCTGCAGCTAGAAAATAAGCGTAAGATAATAGAAAAATGCGATCGCAACAGAAATGGGTCGGTTGTAAGAGGGTGCAATAGAAATTATTATGGGCTCTTCTCAACAAGTTCTATACCTGGGATTCACTGATTTGCGTGTGAAAATGTTGCAGATGGTAACACGGTTTTGTTTCTTGACCCGTTTAATGAAATGAAGGGTTGGGTGGAAAATGCCAGATTGTGGACTGGATGAAACCGAACCAAAACGTCAGAATATTGTCATTCAGACCGGTTTCCTGCACATTAGTACGTAACACGAAAGCAGTATCTGAACAATAGAGTTGTGACGGAGACTGACCCTTCTGGACGTTATCTTTAATTGACTGAGAGCATCAGTAACACTGCAGCGCGAATGAAACTTCCCCATTTTGGAGCAAAGCTCAGTTGCTGCTATTTATATATGATTTATTATAGATATAGGCAATGGAACAGCATAGAGGGAAAACATATGGGAGTTACATAAGATATGAAACCTTCAAAAATTGACAGGATGTTTTGGATTTTTATTTATCGTCCATTGTCCGACATGAATGGTACTGCCACCAGTATGAAAATGGCACAGAAAGAGCTATAAATTGCAGTCAAAAAAGTGTCCAGAATACACAAACACACTTGGCATTTTGTCTAGAGGTTAAGGTGATTTTCAAGTCCATCCCCTCATTTAGTTTCCGTTTCCTGTATGTTTTTAGATAAAAATCGGTTACCCGTCGCTTACTGAATATCCTCATCCAGCACCGCTAGATAGCCACGTAAAAACAAAAGAGGAGAATCTCGTTCACGGAGAGCCGGTACCGATCCTGACTGGGCTGGTTCTGGTTCTCCAGCAGCGTATTTGGAGATGCAGGAAAAGTCGTCACTGAAAGCTTTCCGATTATTACCGATGTGTACAAGCTACACACACACACACACACACACACACACACAGTACACTTTGAACAAAGCCATCATCTGGTTTCCAACCACAGTGTACAAAGGGCCTTGTAGAGGCAATATGGACTTTGTGCTCCGCGAAAAGCATGAAGAGCAACACTTTACATTTTTCTGTAGCCTCTCATCATGCCCATAAGTGTCATTTAAAATACGCCTCGTCTCATCATCAGCTGTGTTATTACACATCGGTACTCCGACAGAGGAATTTAAAATGTCTCTTCTTGCCGATCTTTCAACAACATGCAACAACGAGACTCTTCTGGTACGTGATGCACTGAGAACAGCATCAAGCCACATTGAGCAAAGCAAGCGCTTGGGCTTCATAACGCTGAATTCCCAAGGAGAAAATGGCTTTGGCGAATTCTTCTCCTGGAGGGCAGGATCAGCGATGACAGTCAATGAAGCCAGCTTGTCGGATGACTCAAGTGTGTGAGGGAGGTATACAAAAATACCCTTAAGCTGAGGAAAATGGATTCCCGTGTGGCTCCACAATGGTTTATATAAGGTGACGTGCAATGAATGGGGCAGAATGAACAGAACGGGAAACTGTGACCCCAGAAAAAATGAAGAAAGGATTTTTTTTCACAAAAAAAAGTAAACCATCTGACGACAAGCTGGGTTATGGACTCGCATCAGATGTTCGGCCGACTTAACCCAACCTTGACACGTAACTACACAGATATATTAAAAGATGGAACTTTGTAAACCCACTGGAAATCTTAACCAGCAACTGACACATTTTACTTTATGTCATTTTGTTCAGCGAAACAAGACATACACTGCATGGACAATATGTAACATTGCTTTTTATATTCTATACTGTGTAGTTTACAGACTCACTTCGCCCATCATCTTTTAAGTTCATGTAAGGTATAAATGTTTCTTGCCTTATAACATTAAGATGATGCTGGATGAACCTTTACGCAGCTACTCCTGTAATGTAATGTAAGTGCTTATACGTATCTCAAAAAAAACCAAAAAAAAATTACTAGGAAGGTGATCAGGAATCCTTGATATTGAGATAAAGTTTTATGCAGCTACTCGTGTGATGAACGTTGGTTCATATGGTGGAAAGAAATAAACTAAGTGCACTTTAGAATCAAACGTCTGCATCCAAGTGTCTCTTCTTGCTAATGTAATGAACACGTTGTATTTTCTATGAGATGTTCGTCGCTTTGGAGAAAAGCATCTGCTAAATGAATACATGTAAAGTGATATTCAAAATAAATTTATCTAAAATTTACTTTACATACTACACTACTACATTTTTCAAAAATAAGCTATTTGTATATGACAAATATATCAGTCTCTAGCTTTATGATTGTAAAACTGCAAATGTTTGCTTCCACTTTATCAGCTTAAACAATTAATCAGGGGAATTTTTAGATATGTGAGCAAAGATTATTCAATTTGCTTTCTTTTGATGTAATATTTACAACTTTAAGTTGTGCCAAAAAATTTGTTTCAGTTCAAAAATATTAAGTCCCATTTATTTTTACGTAATGCCTTTCTCAAACGCATTGCCTTAAGAGAGCTTAAGAAACAGTAATAAATAAGCACAAAGGAACATGCACTATGTAGAGCGATCCATGACAAAGAGGTTACGCAGATTAAGACAACGTGGAAAATACCAGAATCAGCAGAATGGAGGGAACGAAATTCTAATGACTGGTACCGCAGGAAAAAACCTCTGGGGCTCGCAGGCCATCTGCTTGCCCACCCTTCAAGCCATACCGAGATTGTGCAGCTTGGGGTTATGTTAATATTTAGCACAGATATTCTGGAGCAGTCGGGTGGTGTCCTGAACGGAAGGTCCACACGCCGCTCAGAAGGAGGTCTTTACACTACACGCACCAATGAGTGTAGAAACACTGCAGTTTGTAGACTTACACAAGGAGACAGTGCTTCTCTTTGTAGAAAGTTTTCACTAAAGCTGCTTGCAACATTCATTTGCCTAGGATTATGCACATATTTAGACTGGTGGGTAATTTAAATGGCACAATTTAGGGTACGTACCTTGCTCAAGGCTACTACGGGAGAGATTTGAACCAACAACCTTCAGACCCAAAGGCAGCAGTAGCTCTAACTGCCCAGTTGGGAAGTCCTTTTACCAAATAATTAATTTATTCTTAGATTTAACACAAGCATGCATCCCGTGATCAAAGTGTGTTTTATGGCACGTTCATATTAATGAGTTCCGACAAATCAGCAGAAACTGTAAAAAGTGGTAGAAAGTCCTTTGAAACCTTACAAGAAAAGAGTAAGGAAAGAGCAAATAAAGAGTAAGTAAAGAGTAAACCTGTTTTAAATATTGCTGGGTGCCAGTGCAGGAACCAAAGAAACAAGGTAGTTCAGTAAATTACCTTAACGGTTTACATGTACATTTACATTTATTCATTTTGCAGACACTTTTCTCCAAAGCGACGCACATTTCACAGAAAATACAATGTGTTCGTTACATTAGGAGAAAGAGACACTTAGATGCAAACGCGTGATTCTTAAGTAAAGTTAGTTTGTTTCTATCCACTAAATGCACCAGTGTTCATCACACGAGTAGCTGCATAAAACTTGGAATAGACGAATCCTGATCACCTTCCGACAATTTCTTTTGTTTTTTTGAGATACACAAACATTTACATACAATACAAGAGTAGCGGCTGTGTAAAGGCTTATCTGGGCATAATCATAAAGTTATGGTGCATGAACATTTATATTTTACATGAGCTGGAGAGATTATGGGCGAAGTGAGTCTGGAAGAGGTGAGTTTGAAGGCCCTTTTTAAGTGTGGACAGAGATTCAGCAGTTCTGAGTGGGGGGGTCATTCCACCACAAGGGAGCCAGAACCGAGATCCTCTGTGCTTTACTTTTCGTAGGTGGGACCACCAAGTGGGCAGATGTGGAAGAGCATAGCAGTCTGGTTTGGGTGTAGCGGATGATCAAGTCTTGTAGGTATCTGGGAGCAGTTCCACTGATGTATTTGTAGGCCATAAGCAGGGTCTTAAATCTGATCTGGGCAGCTATGGTTCAAGTTCAAGTTGTTTTTATTGTCATTCCTCTATATAGCTTGTATACAGTGGAATGAAATGTCGTTTTTCCTGAGACCATGGTGCAACACAGAACAGGGGTACAAGACAGTGAATAAATCCACAGGACAGGACGTGGATGCGGACACGGGCTGTCAGCTGTAGACAGTTTCTAGAGTATGGAGTCATGCTGGGTTCGCTGTTTGAGCCAGGTGAGCGTTGGGAGGCAGCAGGGGGTTGAGTAATCTCACTGCCTCAGGGAAGAAACTGTTGCGGAGTCTGCTGGTGGTGGCACGGATGCTCCTGTACCTTCTGCCAGATGGCAAAAGGGCGAAGAGTCCATGAGAGGGGTGGGATGTATCGTCTACAATGCTGGTGGCTTTGTGGATGCAGCGGTTTTTGTATGAGGTGTCGATAGTGAGTAGAAGGACGCCGATGATCTTTTCAGCTTTTCTCACAACTCGCTGTAGGGTCTTACGGTCGGAGACTGTGCAGTTCCCATACCACACGGTGAGACAGCTGGTCAGGATGCTCTCCATCATCCCTCTGTAGGAGGTGGTGAGGATGGGAGGGGGGAGTTTGGCTCTCTTCAGGCTTTGTAAGAAGTGAAGATGCTGCTGGGCCTTCTTGGTAGGCAGGTGGAGTTGAGAGTCCAGGAGAGGTCCTCCGTCATGTGGGCACCAAGAAACCTAGAGCTTTTGACTCTCTCCACAGTTGTTCTGTTGATGGGCAGTGGTGAGTGGTCTACTCGGGTCCTGAGTATAGGAAGCCAGTGCAGAGAAACAAGTAGTGGTTTGGGGTGAGGAGTAAATGCAGCTCAGTCAGTCATTGGGGAAATGAAAGATTTGTTGTTTCTAATGCCGTTGACAAATTTATCACATAAGCATGTTCAGGCTTTGTCAGCGTTGATCCACTTCCAGCTTTCTTATCTACACAACCAATCAAAGTTTAATACAGCACATGTGCCCTGATTTATTTATTTTGAAAGCCTTTTCATTTTAAATTTTTTATCGCTTTGTACGACTTCTTAACATTTTATAAACCTCAAACTGCACTAAAATTGAAAGTATTTTAAAAAGCTGAAAATAGTTTCAGTTTTACAGGGGGATGCGATGGCGCAGTGGGTTGGACCACAGTCCTGCTCTTCGGTGGGTCTGGGGTTCGAGTCCCGCTTGGGGTGCCTTGCGACGGACTGGCGTCCCGTCCTGGGTGTGTCCCCTTCCCCCTCCGGCCTTACGCCCTGTGTTGCCGGGTAGGCTCCGGTTTCCCGTGACCCCGTGAGGGACAAGCGGTTCTGAAAATGTGTGTGTGTGTGTGTGTGTGTGTATGTAGTTTCAGTTTTAATGCAGTCTTCACACGTGTCCTTTCTGTTCTGTCTTTATTGGCTACTAAAGGCGACAGGTGAAAACACAGGTCATCGTCACGCTGCAGCACATACAAATTTTAGAAAACAGACCTGTGCAATAAATGTAGTTCAAAATGAACCGCCTATAATGCCAACGCAAAGCTGGTAGTGTAGTGGTTAGCGTGGTCTCCTTTAACCCAAAGGTCACAGGTTCAAATCCTGTATAAAACCTTTGAGCAACATACTTACCCCATCTGCTCTAGTGAAGTTAACTAACTTTGTATTTGAATGAATAACTATAAGTTCCTTTTCAGGGAAGTGTCAGCTGAACAAATGAACTCGGAAACATTTGTGTCTTCAAAGTTTCATAACTCAGATGTAGCACAAGGTGCCAGAGCTGGTTGCTTCTGTCTAGAAAACCAACAAAAAAAAAATGAATTACTATTTCTGTTAAGAGAGGGAATCCATGAGAAGAAATTCACCGTGACAGCATCGTGCAAAATGTGAGCTCGAGCAGCAGAACATGTGTGAAACGGTAAAAAAACTGCACTTGCTCACTGTGCTCCTCTACATTCCAATAGCTTGAGCTTTAGAGATTGTGTTCAGTGGCTCCTCATCTTTTCCCATCACCAGATGAAAATGTTTTCCCATCAGTAAACTAGAGCACTGAATGATTTATTTAATATATCCTTTTCTTAACAAGTTACATCTCTTTGTTTTTTAGCTGAAATGCGAGTCACGTTTTCTTTATGGCGAGGAAAACTGGAGAAAAGCCTTGAGTTTGAGTCTTTTCTTTGTCGTAATACATTCAGTTTCAGCTACATTTATGCTGTTTCACGTTGCATTTCGTGTCTTATGCATGGTGCAGCGTGTCCGTACATTTATGGCGATGGAAGCAATAGAATATTTTTATTCCGTGGCCTATTAACGCCTGCAAAAGTTTTTCCGATTATTTAGTCTCAGTGTCAGTTTGGTAAGTAATAAAACATTTGCAATTGTTTGAACAATTTTTCCTTAATCTTCAGACTTAATTTGCAAGTTCGAAGAGCAAACACAATGAAACAATTGTTCATTCCCAACTAAAGCAATCATAACAGACAGGTATTCTGAAAATGTTTGAATTGAAGCCATTTGTATAAATATTTGAGGAATAAACACAGTATTTTATTATGCATAAGAAAATAAAATTAATTATTAATAAAGCAGGGAGAAGGCTTGCGTCTTTCTTCAGTTTTTTCAGTTTGTGCTGTATAAATATTAAACCATTTATTTATCTGAACAACCTTTAGTAATGAAATTATTTATTATTTTGTGTAAAAGCACTACAGGGAACACTGTTGGGAAATTACATACAATTCAGGAAAATACAGAGAACAGATTTTTTTTTCTTCTTATGCAGTTCAGTAAACTGTCCTTTGAATTATGATGTTATTAGAATTTTAGGATAAAATTGCAGGTTTTGCAAAAACCATGGGTCAAACTGTAAATCTGAAACATTATATAATTCTATATTTAAAAAAAAAAAAACACCTCCATATGATTTTTAGATTGATTTTAAAATTTGAAATAGTTCAAGTTTTGAACCTTAAGCAAATAGTGACGCACTATTTCTGATACACTTTCTGTAACAGTTAAACACTAAAATAATAACACATTTAATTCCTTCAGGACTTACCGAGGCACATAAGAAACAGTGTATGTTTAGCTCATTAGTGAATATTGTTAAAACCTGAGAATGATGATACTTTATTACCCTTATGCACTTCATGGCACTTCCTCTCCAGAGAAAGAAAGAAGAAAGTGCCAACGCTCCTGAAAGCAGAAACATAAATCACTGCGACGTGTCGTTGCAACATACTGACCACGTGCTGTACGTCCGTATGCAATGTGGTCCGGTGCCGCATGGTATAACCCTGTATACCCTGGGGTACAGAGTACACACACCATCACACACCAATGAGTTGCAACTGGGAAAGGGCTCAAGCAGAAGCTACTGTGTTTTCTGTGCAGTGAGGTTTTTCAAAAATTTTTTAAAACATATCTGCCACTTTAATGAGGTCTGATACTGAACATGTTTTTAGCCCTGTAAAAGAGTCCCAAATTGTCAACTGAGACCTCAGTGAGCACCAGTGATGCTGGTGGTGACTGGGTGCCTGACTGTTTTCACAGGTCGACTGACCATTACAATACCGTGGTGAAATGGTAATGTACAGCAAATTCACCGCACAGCTGGTAATGTAGCGGTTAGAGCTGCTGCCTTTCGCTCCGAAGATCGGAGGTTCAATTCCCCACCTCTGGTTGTAGAACTGTTGTGCAAAGTCCTTACCCTGAATTACTCCGTTCAAAAAAAGAAAGGAAATCCTGTTTAAATGGGTAAATAATTCTAAGATTGTGATAATTGTAACCTTAACATTGTAAGTCACTTTGGAGTAAAGTGTCAGCAAAATGAATAAATGTAAATGCCTTTTATTGGCTGTAACCATCTCAGGCCCAAATTAATACTAGCAGTAGGTAATGCTACAATTAGCAGGCAATAAGTGATACAACTTTGCATCGTCTGCCTGCAGAGGGTGAAATACATGTCGTGTTTCCATATGGAAATGCAGGCAGTCCTCCTGAAAAAGGAATTTGCACCTAATGTGCTATTTTTCTTTGAAAAATTTTTCTCATTTCATTGTATTCTGTCTGACTTTTTCTCTTCCTATTTCCAATTCAGATCTGAGGACCGGGGAACTGAGGGGGCATTATAGGCAGGTATTTGATGAAATAAACATTAGTGCTTAAGGTGCAAGGCGCCGCTTCCCTCCGGAGCTCTGGCTGAGTACGATAAGACTGTTGACAGTGACAAATGTCACAACTGCAGCGCAACTCATCCCTCTCACATACAAATGGACGAATGAAGACGTTGCTCAGGGTTAATGCCACTCACCATACCATATAATTGTGGCGTATATTACCGAGAGAGAGCAAGAAGGGAGATTACCGTGTAAATCCCTCATTGCCTCTCAAATTCAGAAGGTGCAGGATCTTGAGACAAAATTCAGCAGAGTCATGTGCTCAGGGCAGGAACAGTGCCGTTTTGAAAACTATTTCATCTTTAAAAATTACATGTGTGATTGCATCTGCGCCTTAATTCAATGAGGAGCATCAGACGGTAAACTGTTTTATTCTTCCACCCATTCGGATCGCTTCATATTCGAGGGAAAAGATTATTCTCATAAAATCAGACGCCCTTCAAGAACCCTAACCCATGTTCTTTCCCACAATTTCATGTGTTTTTCAGAATTACTTCATGCATTATTCCCATTAATTAATTAATTTATCCGTTCCTTATGCTTGTGTTTTGCAATGAGTAGGAATTTCAGTTCAGGAAGTGAATGAAATTACATTACAAACATGTCTAATGCAGAAAGTCATTCAGAGGACAAACCTTTCAGACAGTTTTATTAAATGAGTCAGATTAAAAAAAATTAAAAGTGCACTATCTGGTCTCCAACTAAGCTGAATATAATGACTGGGATCTCCCAACATGAGTAGATGAGCTTGGCACATTTATCAAAGTCACAAATAATTACTTTTTTTTTTACTGCCGGTAAGAGCTGCACTTTTTAATTCAGGTTTCTCGTGTTGTCCCAGAATGAACAATGTTCCAGGTTACCTATTGACTATAGCAAGGTTTTTAATCGCTTAGTGAAGAAATTATTATTAGTGCAATTGGGAACAATTCTTTCAGCTCAGTTCCAGAGCCCCATTTTAATTGAAAATTGTTAATTGTTAAGGTCCATGTGTATTCGCTGTCACAGGCTGAGCTCTTACAGTTTCCCTCGCTAACAATACAATCATTAAACTCTGCACATTCTTACCTAACCGTTATTGCAAGAGGACTTTGTAATCACACACAAAGTTTCATGTATGATGTTACGCTGCCTAATGCTTAATATTTAGTAGGTCTGAGCTTTTAAAAACGAGGCACAAATATACACTGTAGCTGCAGAGATCTTACAGATGAGCTGTTGTGTTATCATGGAGGAACTTAAAGAGGGATGAATTTAAATTGGCGACGCTAAGTTACCCAAGGGGGGCATGGCGATGCAACGGGTTGGTCAGTGCCCGCTGTGTGGTGGGTCTGGGGTTCAAGCCCCTCTTGGGGTGTCTTGCGGCGGACTGGCATCCCATCCAGAGTGTGCCCGCACCCCATCCTGCCAGGTCCAGCTCCGGCTTGCGTGCGTAATCCCTAAATTTAAACCCTAATATTGACTGTAACTTTCACCTGGAAAAACCACATTACTGTCATTATTTCTGGGAAGGAAGGAAGTTTAGAATAAATTTGCCAATTTATGTACCACTGAGTCATTTTTACTGCAGAAATTTAATCCAAGGACCCTATAAAGATGAGTGCTCAAAATCAGCCAGAATTAGAACCGGTGGCTGGATTTGAACCTGCAACTAATTCCCAGTAAAGTGGCTGGTTTACAGTCTGCTTCGTTCCCTCTCCTTGCAGCGTTCGCCGCATTATTACTATGTGTGTGAGTTGGATGTAGGCATTATAGGGCTCGGAACACAAAATATTCCCTTGATAAATTAGACTGGCAGTGATACATCACACCTTGGCAGCTCATCTGCTCACACAGGGGGAGAACAGCTTACAAACATGGATATTTACTCGTGTCTTTGTACCGCTATGGAAAAACTGATTAGGGCAGATGTATCTGAGTACTAATCCCTGAAGGTAGCTAGATTGCTGTTGCAGGAGCTCGCGATGCTTGATGTCAACATCACGGACATGTGTTATGTGTAACTCCAAAGGCGATGCTGATGTGCACGCTGGCGTTGGACTCGGATCTGAAAACACATCCGCGGCATTTATCCGAGACTTTCCTCCGAAGTCGCTTTGGAGAAAAGCGTCAGCTAAATGAATTCATGTAAATCGTGGTACTTAGCTGGTACACACTGCATACATCTGCACCGGCTAAACACTCTGTGCGATGCTGCTGTGATCACGAGGTTTTCAAGCCAGCCAAATGACGACAAATTTCATTTTAAGACTTGTTGCCCTTACTTCCATAGTAAACACTGTGACATTTTATGTAAATTTACATAATCGTAAAGCACTTGCTCTGTCCAATGGAAAAAAAAATAAAAAAATAATACATCCTGTCTGCAGCTGCAGAAGAACTGTTTTGATTTTGAGCCTCGAGACTCTGAGAGGTTCTTCCGACTGGGTATCGAACCCGCTGGCTCGCCTTAATAAAGCGGTTAGTTGTGCAAAGGGAGCTAGAAGAGCTAATGGACCTGCCCTCCAGAGCCAAAGCTCAATGTCCTACGCTATAGCATTCATGTCCGAAGAGAAGCACTTCTGATGTGGAACAAGAGCATTTTCATCCCTCAGCATGCCATTTCCAGTGTGTGAGATCTGGAAACTTTGGGGGTCGATGTGAGGTGAGTACCATGCTAGTCAATCACACACTTGATGAGGTGTGTCAGTCTTTCTTCGTGTGACAGATGGACGAGGGTAGGCAGAGCCATCTGCTTTGCTTGATCCTCCTACGTCAAAGCTCACATCGGTGGGAAAGCCATCGGTCTGTTCTAACACGCTATTAATAATGCATTTTTATTCTTTTTTCTTCCTTTTGTGTGCAAACTGTTACACATGCCGTTCGTCGTATTCTGGGTTTTTTTTCTGAAACTCGCTGACTGTCCAACTCTTTTGTTCATTTTTCAACGGGCTTCTCAAAAGAACTCTCACATTTTGTCATATTAAAGTTATTATTTTTTTGTATCATTTTGTGCTCGAAAGACACATATGCACTGTCGGACTACTGAATGAAGCACACACACATTTTCAGAACCGCTTGTCCCAAACGGGGTCACGGGGAACTGGAGCCTAACCCGGCAACACAGGGCGTAAGGCCAGAGGGGGAAGGGGACACACCCAGGACGGGACGCCAGTCCACCACAAGGCACCCCAAGCAGGATTCGAACCCCAGACCCACTGGAGAGCAGGACTGTGGTCCAACCCACTGCACCACCGCACCCCCTTATCTGAATGAAGTATTTTAAGTGTAAAGAAAAAAGTGTTCAGTGCGCTCAAGAAAATGTGTCTTCCAATGAGCAAGAGTTGAAAAAGACGTCCGTATGTGGGTTAAACGTAGTTTTAATAACGCTCTTAACATTCTTGGCAGAATTTATTTTGTCACCAGTTGTGTTTTTGAAAAAGTGGAAATTCTTGTTATTTTCTGCATTTGTTAAACTGGGTTTCTGTGAGGATTGGATGTAATTATTAATGTCTGGTAATTCCAGCACTTTGAGATATATATATCTCAAGCTCTCTCTCTCTCTCTCTCTTTCTCTCTATACAATATATATATATAGCTGAGTAAAGTGCATCCATTAAAGGGATGATGGCTGTGAATGGAAAATGTTTGACACTGGTGGTAAAATATCACATTAGCAGCTCCCATCCAGGTTTGTGCCAGGTTCTGTATCGGGGATTATTTTCCAATAATATTATGTTTAGCTCAGCGTGCCCTGATTATCAGTTTTCCAGCTTCTTTTCAGGCTTAAATATATATATATATATGTTTTAATTTCAGTCTTTTTTTAAGGTCTTAATAAGGTGGCCCTTGAGAGTCTGAGCTGTGAAGTCACTCATATATAGAGTTTAACGTCAAGGTGTTGGGGACCGCAGTTGGTAACCTGGTAACTGCGCTTGCCCACTAAGTGTGTGATTAGGTTACATCCCGGTTCTATGACTTGTATCGCTTTTATACACACAGACACACAAATCTATATTTCAGGAGCAGGAGTGCATGGCCACTGCTGGATTATTTGTAGCAGGACCGAGAGCGCGACAGGAGTGGTCACGTTCAGAGCTTAGACTGCTTTTATGGTTGCAGGCAAAAGCTCTTGTTTCAGGTTGAATAATGTGTTTGCTGCATGATTTCATTTCATTTCATTTTTATTTCTCCCCATTAAATTAAAAAAAAAAAAGAAACTGAATGAGTTTGAGATCTTCTCACAGATTTTCAATAACATTCAAGTCTGGGGACTCTGAAGGGTCTCCAAAACCTTAATCTTTCCTTTCCTAACATAGTTCCCGCTTGATTTTGAGATATGTGTTTTATCATTGCTGTGTTGTACCACCCAACTTCTTTCTGGCTTCAGGTTCTTCACAGACTTTGGGATGTTAGCTTCCAGGATTTATTGATAAATAGTAAAATTCTTCTCTCTGCCCACACAGTACTTTCTGTGCCACTGGCTGCCACACAACCCCAAAACATAACAGATCCGCACCCAAACGCAACAGTTGAGAAGGTGTTCTTTTCTTAAAATGATTCTTCTTCTTTTTTCTTCTAACATATGTTTGGTGATTGTAGCCAAAGGGTTCAATTTATGCTTCATCCAACCACAGCACTAGGTTCCAAAATGCCTCTGGCTTCCCTTTCCTTACCTTAAAGTGTTGTGTCACTTACTTCCGATGCTGACTTCTATGATGAGATGGTAAGGTTTTCTTCCGATGACTCTTCAATGTATGTGATGTTTGTGCGAGCAATGCTGCACAGCGGACGAGCACATCACACTCGCATGTTGGCTAAACCTACCCGCAGGTCCTTTGCAGTGAAATGGGGCTGTTGCTTTTCATGCCTCACCAGTCCATCAGGAGATCTCTCTCAGATTTTTCCTGGTCTTACAAATCTTGTTGACTTTACCAGTTCCCCTTAACTTACTTTTCTTAATGACATCTCAGATCGAGGAAATTGCAAGCAGAAACCATTCAGATCATCCTAATTGGCCCAATAAGCCAATTAGGCTTGGAAACATTTACATTTAATGTCTCTGAATAACATATTGCTCTACTATTATATGATCTAGTATGTATATATCTAGGATTATTCTATGGATAATCTGTTAGTTTAGTACACGGTCAACTGTCTCATTTGTTTGTCTTATGCCTCTGTTCAGCTCTCTGTGTCACTGTATGAGAAGAGTGCTCTATAAAAATAAATTGAATTAATTTAGCTAATACTTTTCTCCAAAACATTGTACAATTATTTATTCATTTATATAGCTGGGTAATTTTACTGGAGCAACTTAAGGTAAGTACCTTGTTCAGTGGTACTGGATCTGGGATTGAAACCTGTGACCTTGAAACAACAGCAAAAAAAAAAGAAGAAAAGGTAGTGTAGTAACTAGAAGGGTACACAAATGTTCACACACATGCCACGTTTTATGTTTTATTTCTCCAGTCTGTTGAATTCAGAAAATTAATGGCAACTGTGCTTTAAAATTTGCTGCAACATGTCATCAACAAAATTATGCATTTGATCAGAGGTGCCAAAACTTTTGCCCAGGTCTGTATGTTAATAATCTGTTTTTTGTATTTAGGAGACACTCCCCCCCCCCCCAAAGCAACTTCCAGTGAACTCCATGTAGTGTTATCAGCCCACATACCTTATTCACTGTGGTGACTTACACTGCCAGATACACTACTTACACTGGGTCACTCATCCATACATCAGTGAAACACACACACTCTCTGTGTCATTCACACACTATGGGAGAACCTGAACAGCCTATCTTTGGAGTGTTAGAGGAAACCAGAGCACCCCAAGGAAATTCCCACAGACATGGGAAGAACACTCTGACTCCACACAAAGTGAGCAGGGATTGAACCCATGACCTCTCACACCACGCAGGCACTGGGAGACAGCAGCATTACTTGCTGTGTTGCTGTACCACCCTCTTTATATAGACAATACCATATCTCTTGTGTGCATTCTGTATTTGTTTTGGTAAGAGTTATTAGCAAGGCTTTCTAGCCAAGAAAGATGCATTTTGATGCTACAAAGAAAATTTAAAAAAAAAAAAAATTTCAATATGAAGGAAGAGCTTTTCATTTCTTTTAATTAAATCTGCATGCTTGGCATTCCAGCAACTGAAAAGTGCAGTTGCATGACTTAAACATTTGTTCATTGTGCAATTTCTCTACTGAGACATAATGACCTCATTTGTTTTTTACCGGTGTGTGTGTGTGTGTGTGTGTGTGTGTTTGTTTTAAATCCGCTATCTGTATTTGCAGTCTCCACTGATCATTCAACAGAAACATGGAAGACAAGGAAGAAAAGTGCTGAAAAAGTTGAACACTGAAAGTTCTCGTCTTCACTACAGTGTGATTAAACTTACTGAAGAACTTACGGCATTACAGAAACGATCAGTCCAGTATGGAAAGGTCTTGATGAGCTCACAGGTAATGAGAAGCAAAAGAAAAAAAAAAAAAAAAGAATCTGACCTTAAAAAGGAAAATGAAAAATACTGCTGTAAGTATTCTAATTGGATAATCATACATTTAATTAAAACCTTTATTCTATATAAGGTAAGTTATTATTAATTCTGTGCCAAATCTAGGTGAGTTCCACCAGTAGTGATTTTAGAAATAGAGCAGTTAGGAGAGCAGAGATGTGATAACATGAGATAGGAGATGGTTAGAAATAAAGATTATAAATTAAAATGACACATACACATTAGCAGGTATGAATTCCACAGCTGGAGTATGCAGCTCCTGAAAGCAATTCAGAAAAGTAACCTGGAAAGTTCCTTCGGGTGGTACGGTGGCGCAGGGAGTAGTGCTGTCTCACAGGACCAAGACAGTGTGAGAGGACCTGGGTTTGACCCCTATGCAGGCTCTACCGAGTTTACATGTTCCTCGCCTGTTTGCGAGAATTTTCTCCCACAGGCCAAAGATGTGTTTCAAGTGATATTATTTTACCCATTGTGTGTGTGTGAGAGAGAGAGAGAGAGAGAGAGAGAGAGAGAGAGAGAGAGAGAGAGAGAACTCTGTTGCTCTGATGTATAGATGAGCGACTGCAGTGTACCTATCACTGTAAGGCACCTCGGACAAAAGGTATCACTTTGTATATTGGGTACTTTATATTTTTATATTTTTTTTTTTCATCCTTCGTTCACATACTCTGTCTTCTCATCTGCCTTGTCACTGTCATTCTGTCTGTGCTGTGGAAGTTTCTGTCAGCAAGACAAATTCCTTGTATGTGTGAACATACTTGGTAATAAAGCTCGTTCTGATTCTGATTCTTTATTACTACATAGTATTCGTGGAAAGTCGTTTTGGAGAAAAGTGTCTGCTGTTTCAAAAAACACACACTCACACGCTTTCTGAACCGCTTGTCCCATACGGGGTCGCGGGGAGCCGGAGCCTAACCCGGAAACTCAGGGCGGAGGGCCGGAGGGCCGGAGGGGGAGGGGACACACCCAGGACGGGACGCCAGTCCACCGCAAGGTGCATCTAATGAACTGAAATACCACAGGAAACTGATGTGAAGCACTTAATGTAACTTCATGAGAAAAAGAGGCCTAACATATCATGTTAGGATTCCAAGCAGCCGGAAGGAAGGCAAAGAACACATTTCTGGAATATTTAGGGCACCAAGTAGCCAAGAGGTTAAAAGAGTGTAACCAAGAAGCAGTCATTGCAATTGTTCAGAGCTGGAACAGAGGGAGCTGTGCCCTCGATTAAGGCACATTATCAAATTGGAATAACTTCACTAAAATATCTCACGGTCTAGTTTGGTAAGTTTTGGGCCAAGTATGTGAAAATGAGAAAAGCATAACTGTAAGGAACCTGATAGAGAAGGATGGAGTTTGGGAGGCAGGAGGACAGCTTTTTATCGTCTATTACTAAAACAAAAGCCAAATTCCTCTTGGCTACAAGGAACCTTTTTTTTTGAGGACACACAACAGGGAAACCCACCTATGTGTCTGTTCCTCGGGGCACAGCAGGCTTTAAATGTTCATTTTTAATTAAGCACACTGTGAGTGTGGATGGCCCAGGGGGCGGCCAGTGTTACGCTCAGGTGTGTTTGCTGGGACGCAGCCTCAGGGTGTGGCCTTGCTGGCTGTCTGCCATATAATTATTATTTTCTGCTTTTGGTGGCACAACATCTGTAAAGGTGGAAAGAGCGTGACTCACTCACCCTCTGTGACTGCAGAACGGCGGAAACACACAATAGACACACTGCAGCTTTGAAAAACAGAACAGAAAACCCCGAATGCAGTCTAGTATTAAAGGAAAATTCTCTTGGGATCTTGCAAATGCACAGCTGATAGGTTCATTTAGATTCATTTTCAACAGACTCGGGGGTAATCATACTTTTGCAAGTTAACTAATAAAATGTGAAATTTAGAAAAGCAGAAAGAAAACATATCAGCTACTATCAGCTGGCATAAAAATGTGCTTTTTTGCTAAACCCAATGCGTTTACCCGTTCACAACTATGTTTAATCCCCGCTGACCACGTTAGCCAAATTAATTTTAAAAAAGCGCATTAGCGAAATTAAAATGAATTTTCTGCTTGTTCGAGTTTGATCTTCTTTTGTACCTGTCACCTTGCTATCAATGTTATGTATTACGATTAAACCATAGTCTCCACACCAAAGATGCTCTTCTTCCCACATCACATGTCGCGTGCATCATCACCACAACTATTTCTGCCAAGAGAGAAATAAATGACTAGAAGACCCTTTGGGTTTTCAGATGGAATATACAGGCCATGTGTTGTATAAGCAAGTAATGAACTGTAAACATTATGTATTGTCTCACTGTTTCTTATCCCGTCCTGCTCAAAATAAATGGCTGTGACCCCACAGCTATTCCGGAGTAAACAAGTGGCCGTGGAGATGAATAGGAGTTACTACGGAGACCGCGGACCCTTCAGACACTCCTACACATGTCCACCTGCGCTCAGTAATAAATGCACATTTTTTCAAAGCCAGCATGGACCCTGTGCTTGTTTTGTCAGTCTTCTGAGACACAGATTAAATGTCCACCTTTCAGTTGGCATAGAAATGTGCAAGGAAAGAAAGAGAGCTGCAAACTTGCAAAAAGTGTGCGCATTTGCCCAAAATTCCTATAATCTCCCCTATTGAAAGTGGCAAACAAAATGATTAATATGACAAGGTAATTTACAGTTTTGTAACATCACCAGGTTTTATAGACACTTATATTTATTCATTTCGCAAAAGTGACTTACAGCATTAAGCATCCTTGCTCACAAGTACTACAGTTGCAGGTGAAATTCAAACCTGGGTCCTTTGGGTCAAAAGGCAGAAGCTCTAACCGCTATGCTACCAGCAAGCCTATTCCTAGAAGGCTTGTGGCAACTTGTGGGAAACATTACAGAACCAGTGTGGCAGGCCAAGTCTGTGAGTGTCGGTAATTTTGATAATTTTGGGAAAGCACAGGTGACATCACTTGGGCTCATCAGTCCAGATCCTGAGGTCTGAAGCCATGGAAACCCTTTGTTGATCCCCGCATCCACCACGCACACAGCTGAAGTCACTCATTCGGAGAGTGACACCGTGAACAAAGGTAACGGAGCAGTGCTTAACTCCATCACACCACTGCCATAGCCTTGCTCAGGCAAAATAATTTTGTATTTCTGTCTCCTCGCAGTGTGTTTTCAGTGTTTTCACTCCATGTGTCGCATTTACTCCTCATTACAGGCTGCTGAAGTCTGTTTCAGTATGATTCATTCCTGGGTCCCACTGCCTTCCATTTATATTTTGCTCTAAAAACAAATGTATTTGGACCTGTTACTACTATTAAAATCACTGTGCTTGTCAATCGATAGATAGATAGATAGATAGATAGATAGATAGATAGAACTTCACAGTTTCTGAATTTTAAGATATTAAAATTACTACTTAAGCTATTTATTTCTTACATTAGCTGAAATATGGTGCATTTGATATGTCTCCAAAGTGTCACTATAATTAATAATATTTGAGCTGTCATGGAACAGTTGATTAGGTGTAAAGCTCTTCCTGCAAGCAGGAGGCCAACGTCACATGATCACTCAGGGTCTGACTGGAGGCGTCTGAAAGTTGTATTTCCAATTCCAGTCTTTTTCCGTGGCGCAGTGCGGCGGTTGCTCCTCTTGCTGTTAGGTTGTGTTCTTATGTTAAGTCGCTGCAGTACAATCTCACCTGACATGTGAGCCTTCTGGAAGGTCTGAAGTTGCTTAAAATTACACCGTGGAGATATGTCTGCGTCACACTTTGTGGTCACTCGTATGCAAGAAAAATGCAAAACACTGAAAAATGCAAAACATTGTCTAATTATCATTTCAGTAATAATGAAGTTTTGCAGCACTGCTGAATATTCATAATGTCCTTTAAAAACAGTTCAGTGACCAGCCCAGATTTGTAGGGAAGCTACAGCAAAATGGGAAAAGCACAAGACTCCACTAAAACAATGATATGACTCTTGAGAAGATGCCCATCTTTATATGAGGATATAAAATCACAGATATTGGATCATACAATGCAACTGAGAAATAATAGTAAATGAAAAATAATTGTGCAGATAGACATTAAAATTTCATCCATCCATCCATCAATAATTGCTTGTTCGATTAATTGTTGCTATGGCGTGGACCCTATTATATAACTCTATATATGTATAGTGAGACATTTACTTTAATGCAGCTATGCCAAAAATTGTGCCAGGACATTTTGTTATTAATGAGAGCTGATGAAGACCCAGTAGACTGACAAGGAATTGCTTATCCACAAGAAAAAAATGATTACTGCCTTCCAGTAATTGTGTGGCTTTGTGCTGCTGCCAGTTACTGTGTGTGTTATTAACATGGAAGTTGAACTGATTTGTATTCCTGCCCAGGAAGTTACTTTCTCTGCCACGGTGCAGCAGGAGAGTCAAATCAAGTGGCACAAAGACACTATTTTCTTTTTTTTTGATTTTCAGTCATCCTATGAATATGGGGTGGAGGACTTGCTCTTTTTTTGGTTTGCCATGCACTCCCTGCTCTTATCCAGTAAGGCAGCAGACGACCATTAACTTTGATCGTAATTTTGCACCAAAACTGAGTGAGCTGTTTCATGGCCCACAGTCCCACTGATATTGTTCTTATACAATCACATCCCAAGGCTGCAAGCAATTTCTCACAGTGCTGTAGTAACAGTATGACAAGTATGCTCCATGGATGTAAAGCAGGACTTGAATTGCTTTTGGCCTCACTGAATGCTCTACCTGCACATGTGATCTTGGCCAAAGGAATGCTGGGAACTACACTTGAGACATAGCTGGAGCTCTGGCTATTGGAGACAAGGGTTCAAAAACAAAGACAACTCACCGAGCCTATGAGCATGAAGATGCACAGGTTCAATTTTCCTGGCCTATTGCTTCCTGCTGCTTTTTGAGAATGGTATTGCCACCTGTACTATAGTAATTGCCCACTCACTCATTACATTTACATATTTAGCTGACACTTTTTCTCTGAGCAACTTACGGTGTTAACCTACTTCCAATTACTTGCCCATTTACGCAGCCGGGCAATTTTGCTGGAGCAATTTAGGGTAAGTACCTTGCTCAAGGGTACTACAGCTGGAGGTAGGACTCAAACCTGCAATCTTTTGGGTCCAAAAGCAGCAGCTCCAAGCACTACGCTACCAGCTGCCCACTCATGGCTGCATAATTCCCTGACAGATAGTCTTATCCAACATTAATTATTTATGCAGATCAGTTAATCTGTTATAACAAATAATGAAGCAGCCAGGGCACCCTGTCCAGAATTATAGTTACGGAGATGTTTCCGAAACAAGATCAATGAAAATCACACTGCAAAACTTTTCTGGGTGAAATTCGGTTATGTTTGAGGAAGACTGATTTATTTATCTAATTGATGTACACAGTTAAATACTGATAAAATGTACAACATGTAGGCCAGCAAAGTTTTCTGCGTTCTGCATTAAACAATTTTTTTTTTCGTTGTGATGAATTCTAGAGTGATGGCTGATGCTACATTTCTTCCTCCTACACGCAAATAAGAGACATCCTGCAAGGCTGTACTGAAGTGCAGTGGAATGTGCCTCAACTCCCTGACAGCAAGCGCAATCTTGGTTTTGACTTGTTTTGAACCATTCGGCTGGAATGTCTAATTGCATCCACTACGCAGAGAATTGTTTGCTATAAAGTAATTTCCCTGCGTCTTCACAGAAAGGCACGCCTGCTTTCCGCTACCAGAGGCGCTCACCGCGCACCCTTGTAGGAGGATGGTTGAGGACGGTTGGCCTGAAAGCTGCAGGATGCAAGGTGAGCTACATGGATGAGTTCAAAGCATCTCCAGTAGTGTCCAGCAGGGCTAGGGGTTTGAATCAGCGCCCAAAGTCAAAGACAGCACTTGCCATCCCACCCTCACACACGTACACTGAAGCTTCATACACTTCTCAAACTCTCACAGAGATGGAGTGAAATCTCTCACCCTCATGAAACTGACCAGGGCTTCCAGCATCGCCAAACATAAAAGTGGTGGAGACACACATTTTCTCCACTTAATTCCCTCTCCATCTTATTGGGGCCCTGCTGGCGGAGGGTTGTTGACCCTTCCAGAAGAGGTCGTCAGGCATAGAGAAACACCCCCCCCCCCCCCCCCCAAGCCCTGAGGAGGGGCATTTTAGGTAATTACTAAGCCAACTGGGAAACTTGGACATTCTGAAGCACACAGGTACTAGAGCACGTGAAGAACATAAATTATCAGAGCAACAAAATACAGCTGGGAAATTACCTTTGCTCGTAAACAGGAGGAAATCATACCTGCTGCTGAATAATTTCCATTTATTTACCTGATGCTTTTCTCCAGAGTGACTTGCAAGGTTAAGTTTGTAAGTTTGTTTGGACCCAAAGATCACAGGTTGGATTCCCACCTGCAGGTTTACTACTTACCTTAAAATTGCTTCAGTAAAATTACACAGCTATATAAACGGGTACATAATTGTAAGCAACTTAACGTAAGTTGCTTTGGACAAAAGTGTCAGTTAAATTAATGAACGTGAGTTGCTTACAATTGTCTAGGCTATCTATTCACACAGTACAGTGAAGACGGTAGCTCCGGGGTACTATAGCTGGAGGGAAGGGGGGTTTGAACCTGTAACCTTGGACTGGAAAGGCAGAAGCCCTCACCACTACACACTACCGGCTGCCCCTGCTGTATCATGCATTGATATTCCAACTCTGTTTGAAGTCAGGGTCAGAAAAATTATTCTCAGAAAATATTTAAAAATCAATGTCCATTATCTTCTGTAGTAGTATGTTCAGGGTGTGTGATGACCTCGACTTCTGAGTTTTTCAAACTCCAAAGTATGCTAAGCAGTAATCTCTTCATATTAAGGTAAAATTTGCTGAGAGCATTTTTTTTACTCTATAAGACATGGAATGTCAATAACTTCGATCCTTCCTCCTGTTGTAGCACCCTTAAGGAAGGTACTTAACCAGAATAGCTGCAGTAAAAATTTCCCACTCATATAAACGTTTAAATAACTGTAAATATCCTAGTGCACAAACCAAACCTGATTTGCCCTGATGAAAAGTGTAAGGCAAGTAAATATATATAAATGAATATATACATTTTGCACATTTTTGTGTATAGACTCCCCCCGCCTCGGTGAAGTACTACCTCTGAATGGGGGGGGGGGTCGAACACCCGTAGAAGAGCAAGTGTTGAGCTGTAAAAACACTGGCAAGACACTGGGCCATTCTGCAGAAATTCTGTAGTCAAGCTGTTACACAGACAATGAAATTCATGAATAACAATTTATACTCAGGTGCATTATGGGTAAGAAAACAAATGCAAACAAAGGAAATAAAATTATAATAAAAAAATGACTGTACTATTAAACTGTAATATGATGATGCATAGCTTATGTTAGCTCTTTACATTTAGAGTGTAATTATATTTTTTTTTTACATTTGAATACTCCCAACTTCAACACGTGTATTATTGCTCCTGCTCTAATGGTGATTTACATTCATCAGTTCGGTACCCAGAGGGGAAAAAACAAGGTGGAAAAGCTGCCCCATAAACAGAGCCGGTTTAATTTGGAAGCTGCCGTGCAACCCATTGTGCCACCATGCTGTTCGATCAATTATTGACTTGTTATTAATAGAGAAATGTGACTCAGGAGGTTTTCTGTCTGGCACAATTAAATATTTACTCAATGGTCTGCACTCATTTCTTTCAGAGACGTATCTTCTCAGCTTCCACTGCCGTTTACTGTTCTGAAAGTTGCCTTCCAGATGTTCAACACAGCGCTGTCTGCAGGACTCGGGGCCCTCTTGATTAATGCACCAGCTCCTTATTGTTTGGACAAAAACGTGGTGTCTATTTTTATCCCCCATCTTCCAATCATTGCATGGACACTGGGGTCTCCTCTCCAGGCTCATGCATCCAGCCCACACTCTCTAATGAGAGCACATTAAATGATGATTTTTCTGTTTCTAATGATGTGTAAAAATTGAGCCAGACAACAAGATTTGTTTGATAGTAATGAATTATAACTTTACCTTTGAATCGGAGCCATTAACACGCAGTTAGAATCAACATCGGAGCTCTTTTTGTAAATCTTTGCATATTATATCTAATGTGCTGTTTTTCATGTGTTCTTATGAAAATACAGAGCTGTGGCTTTTTTTTTTTGTTTACTTTGCTGAAACTTCTCATCAAAGAATCTTACAATGTTAAGCTATTTTCTGTGACTTTACTGTTTTTCATATAGCTGGGAAAATTTTACTGGAGCAGCTCAAGGTGCACACCTTGAGCAAGGGCACTGCAGCGAGAGGTTGTGTTCAAACCTCGGTCCTTTGAAAGGCAGCAGCTTTTACCAAAATCAATGTAGGAAATACTTTTGTACTGTACAACAGTAAATTGGATTAGTTGCGTAAAGGGAAGGGCAGCTAGTAGCACAGTGTTTATAGCCTTCGGACCCAAAACTTGCAGGTTTGAATCCGACTGCCATCTGTTGTACCCTTGAGCGAGATACTTACAATAAATTGCTCCAGTAAAATTACCCAGCTGTATAAATGAGTACATACATACACATACACATACACACACACCATCTGAAACCAAGTGGAACCTAACCTGGCAACACAGGGCAAAAGGAGAGAGAGAGAATACCAGTCCATCACAAGGCACTCAAAGCAGGACTTGAACCCCAGACCCACCAGAGAGCAGGACCCAGTCCAACCCACTGCACCAATACACCCCCCCCCCCCATTATAAATGAGTAATTGTAAATAGCTTAACATTTCAAGATACTTTGGAGAAAAGCATCAGCTACAAGAATAAATTTAAATGTTACCCTTGAACTGATGTATCCATAATAAACCATCTCAGAATTAGTTGGGATTAAATTCTGGGATTCTTGAAAAAAGCCTTGGTAACTATCTGCTGCAGTTCCTCCTATATTTCTAATGTCTTTCCTTTGAATAGCAAATGGTCGAAGCTAGTGGGCTCCAGTGGCACTGCTACCCCTTTGGCAATGTTACGCCAGTGGCACTGTTACCCCAGTGACCATGTTACCTCAATGGCGATGTCACCCCTGCCGTTTTCCTGACCAGGCCCATGTGAACCGTACGTAGGTTTGCTTTTCTTCTCCAACATGTGCCAACCGCACTTTTCAGTCGGAACCGCCCCTCGGATCGTTCTGCTCTCTCTACAGCGGCAAAGAAGTGCAGGGGCACTGGTAGAAGTCCCACACGTTGTTCCTCTGACCTGAAGCGAATTCTATACGTACCGCTGTGGAAACAGACAAATTGTACAAACTGTAGGCTGTAGCTGTTGCTTAATAAAAATAAAAAATAAACACTATGCAGCTACATGTTAATGCTGACATTTGATCTCCTCTGAGACTCCAGCATCGCATTTTCTGAGAGTACCATTGTCATTAAGCTATTTTTCACTTTTCAAGAGTATGCTTATTAATATTCTCCCACTAAAGATGATAATTAGTTACAGGAGTGCCAAACACTTTAGCCAAAAGTGCATTAAACTGAGAAAATTACTTTTACCATAACTATTAACTGATTTATAAATAGAAATTAACAATGATGATACAATTAAGATCTATACTGAATAATATTACTAGCTTTTTCATTTCATTTTAGAGCAGTGGGATGATAAACTTTGGTTTAAGACAGTATTTATGCTATTATTTCCACCAGTACAGTCCAATGATCACCAACGTCTAGCCAAAATGTGGCATTGCTGTGGTACTTCTGATATATTTCAGTTTATTTTAAAAACTCTGTACTGACGATGCCATGTGCATTAACATTAAATACTACTAGAAAGTTCCAAAGGTACCTGTGCACCTATAATGAGAGTCTGCGGTAAAAGTCAAGTCCAATCTTACCACCCACCTCCATTTACTGTAGTTGGGAATCAAATTGTTGTCACCTTGTCTGGAGTACAGCAATAAGGGAACACGCTATAAAAACCTAAATGCCAGTAAGGCAGATTGTCCTGGAAGCCACATATGGAATTAAAATGCAATGTATGGCTTATTTCACACTGAATGCTTCTCCAGGTGCGACACTATTCTGCTCATGGAAAAGCTGTCAATGTCCCACACACAGAAAACATGAATCATCTTAAAAAGAGAGATGGAGGACAAAACATGGCCAACAGTCATGCTGGGCTTCTAAATGTATCTCAGAATTTTTGCGAATGTTGCTGTTGTAATTGAAATTATAGCACAGAGATTGCAATGCAATTGAATCTCAGTCTCTCTCTCTCTCTCTCTCTCTTTCTCTCTCTCTCTCTCTCTCTCTGTCTTTGATTTGGAACTGATGGTTGAAGCGAAGGACGCTTGTGAGCTGAGTGGGCTGGAGTCACACAGAGAGGTGGTGGTGACTCATCCGCGTCAAGCCGAGCGCGGCTGCATTGCTCCGCCACAGAACCTCCGAACCGCCACGAGGCAGCATCTCAAGGAAGACGCCTTTCTCTGGATCACTTGAGAGAACTGACCCATTTTGATCAGTTTCTTCCCCTCGATGCACATCTTGCACATACACACTATTCTGCTCACAGCATATTTCGACAGCGATTTGTTGCAAAGTTCTCCGGTATTTCATTTTAGAATATCACATTTCAGCTTCATATTAACAGTACGGGAGTCTCGTAGCAATAAAACCAATATAATAATGAAGAAATGTGCAGTAATTTGGTGCCGGTTATATGAAACTGTGAGACTGGGTGCCTTAAGTCTGTCAAAAGACTGTAGGTGGGACAGTGAGATAATGCAAATCATGAGATGAACCAGCCAAACCTTCTGCTCTGGAAGTGATACAAATTCACAGAATAAAAAAGAAATGGTCTTGCACATTATTCTAACACTTGGCATGTTGATATATGATCAAAAAAAGATGGAAAACCTACTGGAGGAACTGTGTCAGAAAAGGTAACATCTCAAACTGACATCAGAGTTACTCCAAGACACAGAATTTAACTTCTTGCTCAACTGATGATGTGCTCTTAGGAACAAGGGCTCGAAAAATAAAACATGCCTGAGTGTCTGTACTTAAATGTTGCAGTTCCATTATTATGAGTTATTACCACATGGAGGCAGGATTTGAACCTGCAACCTTCGCATACACTCTAATCCACTCCACTACATGATCAGCAGTCCCAAGTGGATTAGTCACCATGTGATATTCATTCATATCTTTTATCGTTTTACCCCCGTTACGTCTTACTAACATTTACATTTATTTATTTAGCAGACGGTTTTCTCCAAAGCGACTTCCAATGAGCTCTATGTAGTGTTATCAGTCCACACACCTTATTCACTTACACTGCTTGATACACTACTTAAAATGGGCTGCCTTTCTTTTCCTTGGTGCAAATGTGCCTGTAATGGCCTGCTGTAGAAATTTCAAGAAAAAAGCCCCTCTGCTACGGTAAATTCCACCTACTGGAAAGAGACGTTGGATAGTTTTGCAATGGGTGCAAGTAGAAAAGAGAGTTTAGGCAAGTATGAGAAGACTGTGAAGAGATGTGCAGGGATGGACACGTGTGATGGATAACATCTGGAGAGAACTGTAATAAACGAGTGTTAATCTTCATTGTGCCTCATTACCAAGACTCTAAGGAACCTCATATTGCCTGAAAAATATCAATTCCCACATATAAGAGCTGAACTATGACACACAGCCCACAATCTTAAATCTACATCAAAAGCAGAACAGAGGTCTGACTCCGGCTTTAGCTGAATTTGCGGGAAAAATTAAAGGTGTGTATTGGAACCATGACTGAACAGGACAAAATAACCTCTCGCTAGGTCAAGAATTAGAGACTTTTTCAAACACCTACTCATTTGGCTGACACATTTCCACAAAGCAACTGACAATTATTCGCCCGATGGTGCAGCAGGGTAATTTTACTAGCGCAATTTTTGGGGCAAGTACCTCACTCAAGGGTACTACAGCTAGAGGTCAGACTTGAACCTACAACCTTTGGGTCTAAGCACTACAGTACCAGCTGTCCCTAAACCCTTCCCTCACAGAAACAAACAGAAATTTGCATTCTGACCAATCACTGGTGCCCCATGCACAATACCACGGCATTCAACCTTCTCAATGCAGCTCTTGTATGTGACGAAAACAATACTGATGTGGTTTATTTCAACTAAACCTCTTTCCATTTTCTCATTTGTTGACATCCAATGTACGCTATTAGTCGAAATGGTCCCACCGTCACACTCGCCCTTCACTTGAGATACAAGAGCTATTTTGAGGTCATGGCTATACGGCGCTCTCACGTCTCTCTCGCACAGAACCACGGTAGGAAAAGTAAGAACATGTGCTTTTTGCTATCAGAATACAAGGATGGATTGCAGCTCTAATCTCTCCACACAGGCTGTTGGCAGAATTGCATGAAGCACTTCCAGTTTCTCCCTTAAGCCACGAGCAGCGCAGACAACCTGACGCAGGCTTAGCTGGGGGGGGGGGGGGGGGGGGATTGTCCCCGGAGGACTGGGTTTTAATTTCCGTGGAGTAGGTCAGAAATTGTGTTCCACAAGAATATCCTCACTGTGCATATCTCTTTGTGAATTAATATGCAAATGAATGCATGTCTGAGTGCAGTCCTACGCATATACCTGCAGTTCATTTAGAAAAGCAAATCCTGGCAGCATTTGACAAATGATGCAAAAGCCGTGAAACAGATTTATCCGAGCGGCGAGATATGAAATGTTGCACAGGGAGCGCTATCTGGGGTATGTGACTTGGGAGCAGGAGGTTTTAAGATCAAGTCTTTGGAGAAGTACAGACCTTGTTGGGGAGGAATGAAAGATGGAGAACAACTCTTACAACTCTGCAATGAGTTGAGAAGGAAAATTCGTAGCGTAGCGTCTTCTAGGTGTCTTGTGGCTTAATATGCCGTCGTGCATTTGCGGTTTTGTCACGCAGGCCTGCACTCCCACCGTGCCGCCTGTAGTCCCCCAGCATGTATGGGGACCAAGAGGACCTGACCAACACAGGTACAGGGAACAAGACTTTCAGATTAGTCGCCTTCTGAGTTCCAGTCTGTTGCAAAAGTGTCTCGGAACCACCTGGCAGATTTACAGATGAGATCGGAACCTGGCGTGTGTGTGAGAGTGTGTGTGCGTACACGTGTGTTCCTCTGCGTCATCGCCGGTTCAGGATAATGTTCTCAGATACACATGTAATAAGCACCACAGCTCCCAAAGTGGTGCACAGCAAGTTGTTCATATCTGCATTATTTATTTTCATAATAGGTGCTATTAGCTTATGAAGGCTGCGTGTGCACAACTGCATGTTCACCGGAGCGGCTCGGACTCGGTGTCTACCCTTCGGGCGCAACATTAATACCTCTCCAGGGATGCGAACCTGGGCTTGCCAACCCTGCTGCTTTCATGCGTTTATTGGTTTCCCTGTTTGATTCCATGGCGCCTTTGGTCTATTTTCTCAATATTTAAAACCTGAATCACTGAGGAACAATTGGAATATCAAGTATAACAGATTCACAGTAAACAGGTAATATGAATTATGAATTTAATAAATTTCAGAGTACAGTACCAGTTCCACGTACTTTCTGCGGCATGTTCTCAACATGTTTACATGGGTTTTCACCTGTAGAAGAAGGAAGAATGGTCAACCACTTTCATGGCCTGCCTTGCCATGAAAGCAATGCAAGTGATCGTCCTGAGATCACATTGTCTTCACGGCACTTGATCGTAGCACGTAGGTCAGACCCCTTAATACTGTTGATTAATTGTGCCGATACGCAGTAAACGAGAAACGCAAAACCAACAAAATGTGTGTGCGTATGGTCTCTTTCATGCAAATAAACACCAGAATGTGCAGAATTACAACCACCTGTTGTTACAAAACTGACTTTGCATAAAATATACACAACATGACTACAAAAAAGACAATACTTCTACAACTAAATAATTGATGTGAAAGTTATGTCTTGTTTGCCCTCGTGGGAAAAAAGAAAATCAAGTTTGCGTGACTGTGCTGTTTATATATGTTAACTAGTAAAAACAAATCAAAGCTGTCCAAATATGTTAGGCAACTAAAATATCTCAGCAGTATTTGGTCTAAACATTTGTTTTAGGAAACTTGATATTACTATCCCAAAAAAATTATGGTGACGTGGAATACATACAATTTCACATATACTTTGATTTGGCGTACTAGAATAACCTATGAATGTAATGTAAATCGTTCACTTGATTACATGATTTTCATTTAACTGTAATATTATTTCCTCAGAAAATCTTTATGAGAATATTATAAATTCAGAAAACATGTCGTAGTAATGTTTTTACAGAGAAAATGTCCACAGTACTTTATTGCATGTACTTTTGACTACAGTGCACATTACACCACCAAATATAAAGTAAAATGCATTATGTAACACGCTGTATAATGAAATATGTGAAACTGATAGCACTTGACAGCTGGAGCTTTTCTCTGTACTTAATTTCAAACAAAAGTGGAGGGGTTATTAGGTGTAGACTCCCACAAAATGGCAAGAAAGTGGCCATAATTATTTTCAGAGGTGGATATTTTAGTCCAGCTGGCAGCATGAGATAAGACTAATTCTGCAAAAAATACACCTTCATTTATACAAAACAATTAGCCATGAAGTGAATCATACCTTTTCCAAGGTGGGCAGCGAGATGCTAAAAGTTCATTTTACCATCAGAAAACATACTGTTGCCATAACTCTCTTACTGTATTGGTAAAGTTCATCATGGAATTTGTTATTAACAAAGATATTAGCCTTGATCATAAATATAGAAAGTACAACCTCACTATGTCTAAACCATCCATCCATCCATGCATGCATCCACTGTCTGCAACCACTTGTACCGAGCAGGGTTACGGCGAGCCGGAGCCTAACCAGCAACACGGCGCAAGGCCGAAGGGGGATGGGACACACCCAGGACTGGATGCCAGTCTGTTGCAAGGCATCTGAAGGAGGTCTCAAACCCCAGACCTGCCACACAGCAGGCCCTGGCCAAACTCACCGCGCCACTGCACCCCGCCCCTCCCATGTCTAAACCAGTTATATCACATATTCATTTCAGTATTCATATTCACATTCTTCTTCTTCTTCTTCTTCTTCTTCTTCTTCTTCTTCTTCTTCTTATTATTATTATTATTATTATTATTATTACAATTATTACTGGATGATTAGATGCTGAAATTATGCAATTTTTGTTTAATTTAAATTTCATCAGATGTCAGTACAGTGTCCCAGTGTTTACTGCAGTATAGCAAAAAAAAATTATTCAGACTCAGGAAATGTTGCTAATGTCTGTGTTTCAATTTAAAGCAATAAAAGCATTTGGCTGGAAGGTAAATATGAAATAAATCATGTTATACAGATGCTCCTTAACTTACAATGGTTCGACTTACAATTTTTCGACTTTACGATGGTGAACTGGTAATAGGCATTCAGCAGAAACCACACTTCGAATTTTCAATTTCGATTTTTTCCCAGGCAAGCGATACATGGTACGATACTCTCTCGTGATGCTGGGCAGCGGCAGCGATCCTCATCTCCCAGTCTGCCATGCAGTCGCTATACAGAGACCCCCCTGTATCTACGTTGTGTTTTGTGCATCCATAATTTCACAGAAACACCCATCTGTGTCTCCTGCTACTGGTGGGAAGGAGAATAGGAGGGTAATTACTCTTGCGGAAAACCTCAAGATAATTGACCAGCGTGAAGGTGACAAACCCGTAATGGTCATCGCACGTATGATAGGCTATGATGTTCGATAGGTTAGGTGTATGAAATGCATTTTTGACTTACAATATTCTCGATTTACGATGGGTTTTGTGGAATGTAACCCCACCGTAAGTCGGGGACTGTATTAATAAGCGAGGAATTTAAGTATTTCTGTGTAATTTAGTGAAAGCTTCACAATTATCAATCAGTCATCTTGTATTGTGATAATGTGGGATTTCTCAGACCTGACACTCGTGATTAATCTCCATCGCACTTTTGTGTTTTCATGTCATTTCTTTCCCCCGTACAATAAAGCTTTTCATTTTTTCAGTTTACTTTGGCTGATCCCCCGTTGTCACTCCAGCATCTTCTAGTGACACAAAAAACAAAGGCAGTTGTCACACTCAGTGTCAACTTGTTCCTGAAGTTTTAATAGCTTAAAATAGCTGGAAGAGCATAAATATTAATTTATTTATGATTTGTTGCTGTTTCATTACACACATCCTTTACAAAGGGTAGACAGAAATTCTATTTGGGTTTCCGTTTGGGATTTTATGATCATTTAAAGGGGGTTTACCAGCAGCAAGCCAACATAATCATATCCATACCTAAATGAACAGTGAGGGGGACATTGCGCTCAGGAGGAAGTGTAAATCGCAGTTTGCTAAGGCAGCGGAGGATCAATAGCTTCAGATTTATACACGATTCTTTGGCATCGGGATCAATTTGTTTCACAGCCTGTAGCACCGAGCATTAATCCTCACAAATCATTGCCATCATCACGAAGCAAATACCCTGTAAATGCACAGTCTACTGCTGACTGCACACACACACACACATACACACACACAAGAACTAAAACAATTAGAATGAAAAAATTAAGGCAACTAACAATGAAGGATTAAAATGGGTTGCGCAGGAGACGGAATAATGAAACTAATAAAAAGAAAAAAAAACTGTAAATGTTCTGAATAATTCAAACTCGAATCTGATTTAGGTTGTTGTTTACCAATATTGCCGGTACGTGGCCGAAAAAATGACTTGCACCTGGTTTCCTTGGCCAGCCGGTGTAATTTTATGATTGGTGGATGCAAGTGTGAAATTTAACATCTTCGAGTTAGGGGACTGTGTGCCTTTGAAAATGTGATTTATTTGCTTGGATAAGAACAGAAAAATATCATCTACTTTAGAATGCAATTCCAAGACCTTGGGAAAAGACTGTACCTTGTTTATTTCATCAACACAATAAAATCAGATTTGGTTACTTATCTCTGTCTTGGGGGCATAAAGACCTTGCACTTCTTTAAACACCGTGTCGAAAGTATTGGTGACAACGGAAGTAAAAATGTTTTTCTCAGCCAGTACAGAATTTCAAACAAATATTTTTCACCTGTGAAGGTAAGCAAAAGATACATTTCTGTATGAATAAAGGGGTGGCGGCATTGCCCTTTGGTACCATTTTGTTTTATTCACGTTCACGTTCGTACTTTAATGGAAGAGAAGTGATTTTCCTTACTGCTCTCCCCTTTGACAATTATTGCAAAATCTATTATCGGTTTTGATAATGAAAAGGAGTGCTCATCCATTTTATATGGCAGTGTTGTAAATGATGAATGAATGATGTTTTTGAATAACGGCAGTGCCTGTCTCTAAATGTTAATGATCAACAGTTGTATATATTTTATTCTAACCACAGGAGTGTGCAGTTCATTTCAGGTGCTGGAGGTGCGCATATTTGAGGCCTTAAGCGTAATTACAAAGTTATAAATGCTATCTGTTACCTTCAATTTATTAAAGTTTAAGCTGAGACGCTTTGATGATGGCGATCGCTTTGACTCAGTTAATTATTTGCAGATAAGTGGATGTCTTATGATCATACTCCCAGAGAACAGCAAGGCTTAAATAATAAATACATGTCCTAGACCAATTAAGACTGTCTAGAATAAAGACTTCGCACTGTCTCTAAGTCCCCGCAAGAGTTTGTCAGGTCTCTTGTGACAAATGTATGTAGGGCAGTTTGTATATGTTTTACTTTGACGGTCTGATGTGGTGCAAATGTGGTGTGATGAGCTCGTGAATACAGAATGCAGATCATGTGAGGTGTTAAAATATTATTAGGACATAATATCCTTCATTGTGAATGTAATGGCTCAGCTAAGCAAACAAGATTAAAACTTTTTCAATTTTAGCCAGACCTATATTAAAAGTCAAGGCTTTTATAGAAAGGGAGCCTGTTCATATACTGTACAGACCATGTATAAGTAGACAGGCCTACTACACAGACCACGTAACACACACAGCACTTGGCATGGAAACATCTCTCTTCTGCAAAAAGTCTTATTTAATTTATTCATCCATTGATTACTCATGACTTGCTTACCAATGACATCAGGTGTGGTATACCATGGATGGGAAGCCAGCCCATTGTAGGGTGCACACACATTACAGGCAATTTAGAGCAACAAATCCAAATGTTTTTGGGCTGCAAGAGGAACTCAGCGCATCGGAAGGAAACCCACGTGAGCACAGGGACAACATGCAAACACCACGTAAATGGAGTCTGATGCAAACCCAAGTCCAGACCAAGAGCCAAGGACCTGTAAGCACAAGTGTTGCCTGCTGCACCACTGTGCCACCCTGTACAGTATATAATTATTTTAAATGCAAATATAAGAGAGAAGCATCAGAATGTACTGGGCCAATTTATTTCTCTGCTTCTCACTTGCCTTTTTAATTACAGAAGTTGACAATAGAAACTTACAGTATTATGTTTTACCCTTTCTTGAATTTCCTCAATTTTCATTTCAGTACTGCAATAAATCCAGCATGTCTTTGAGTAAATGCACTGCGCTCTTTGACTCGATGAAATAGCACAGAATAAAGGCACAGAGAAATGTATAAATAAATAAACATAATATAATGGGCAGTAATAGGAACAAATACAATGCTTTTCCAATGCTTCCAATGTTTCATTTAGATCTGATATTATATTGGAAAAATGCACAGTTTTTATGCCTTTTTCTATTTATTATTTTGTTCTCTTGTATTGTGAGGCTACAAATACTCCACACACAATTATTTTCAAATAAAAAGTCAATAACTCCCCAGCTTCCCAGAGAGAGTTTTATAATAACTGACATTTATTTATTTTTTTACAACTGTTGAGGAATTCATACATTATATGCTTACATTCGTGTTATTTTATTTCTGGTATGCAGCCACAAACTCCACATTTTGGATCTCTTGTAATTAAAGTTAACAGACAACACAGAATGTTATTAAATATTAATTTTAAGGATGCATTTTAATTTTTGATGGGCTTTCTCTTAAATACAGTGAACACTTCAATAAGGCCACCCTGCTGACAGCTTACATTCAAACTGTAATGTGGCACAGCGAGAATTTCACTTCTAAACATTTTTTTCCCCACACAGCATGCTGCTTTCATACTCACAAAATGAAAACAGATTTAAGATATGCCTGTAAAAAATCGTTTTAGTGAATATACTAATAAAGTTGTGTGCTGACAATAGACCGGTGTGTCTTTCATGTTTAGAACATGGTTTCCAATAAAAGGAGGAAGGACATTTAGTTGACACTTTTCTCCAAGGCAGCCTACAAAGTTAAGATACTTATCTTAACATTGTAGGCTGTCTTGGAGAAAATTGTTTCCCCAGCTGGGGATTTTCACCAGGGCAATTCAGGATGAGTACCTTGCCCAAGGTACTAAAGCTGCAAGTAGGATTTGAACCTGCAACCTTTAAGGTCTAAAGACAGCAGCTCTAAGCAACACACTACCCGTTGCCTCCATATCAGAGAGGAATAAGGAATAATAACAATCATTATCAGGGCACCACATCTTACTCAAGAAGGCCAAAGTTAGTGTAATTACAAACACACTTCCAAAGCAATCCTCACAAAAACACAAGGCCAGATTGCGCTATTAAGGGAGCTAAAACAGGGACAGCTCATCTTCCATTAAACATCTTTTATTGAACTCCCTCTTTTCCAGCCATATTTTCTGTGCTGTGCTATTTTCTAATTAAACGAGATCTGTTTTAATCCATAGAAAGCGACACATCCTTAACACTGCCCTCACTGTTCCTGTTCCTAAAGGTGTTTAATGGTAACCCAGATTTATGTGCAACAGAAGGAGGTTGTTTCTTTCTCCCACTCATGCAGTTTTATGCAGATGCAAATTAGAGTCTTTCTGATGGATGGAAATTGCTTCCCTTCCAAGTCCTATTAGCCACTTAGATTGTGAATAGATATTAAGGCAGCACAGATCGTTCCCTTGTTACCCAGGGCTGAGTATGGTTCTTGGAGAACACGGTTGACACGCAACTGCTACGGCAGCGACAGCTATCAGTTGTTAGACGTCACGGAACGACTCCTCTCTTGGCTGGGGGTCTCCCTGTTTTTGCCGAAAGGCACCACGCGACTGTGGCTGTTCGTAACTTTTTGTCGGTAATCTGAAAGCCGGGCGTCCTGTGGCGTCTCTGCCTCGCTGTCGGCTCCTGCGCTCCCACCTCAACTTGCTGCGCAGACTTGCCAGTATCGCGTCGAAGCATTCATGAGGGCATTCCTTAAAAAAAAGGGTCAGCTGGTAGTACAAAGGATGCAGGTTTGAATTCCCCCTCCAGCTGTAGTACCCTGGACCAAGGTACTTACCATAAATTATTGCAGTAAAATTACCTAGCTATATAAAGGGGTAAATAATTTTAGGTGTCTTACTGTTATAAGTCACTTTGGAGAAAAGGTAAGTGAATAAATGTTATAAAACTGTTATGGTGTTCCCCTGGCGCAGATGCATCGGACCCAGGTGCGGAGCACAGGAAGTGAAGTCAAGGGGCGATCCAGTAGACGTGGTCAGGGAAACGGGCAAAATGGTCACCGATCTGCGAACGGAAGCCGAAGGGCAAATCCGGGAGTCGTTGTCCAGCAAACGGGCGAGAAGTCGTGGCAAACCAGGAAGTCGTAGACGAGGAGCAGGAGATCTAAGGCGAGAATGAGCTGCGCAAGCGAGTAGCAAGGCTGAACAAGGTTCCACAACTTCCTGCGGTCCGGGCTGTCTTTTTGTGCTCGGACCCTGTTCATCTGCAGGTGTTGCTCGTTCCTGAGGTGGAGGGCGTGACAAAAAACAAATAGATTATGGATTACATTTTCTATAGATTTTGAGCCAAATGCTCAAAAATGAGATATGAGGGATGCAGAGTTGTGGAAATCCCACCTACTGCTGTATTGCCCTTGAAAAGGGTACTTTCCCTCGGTTGCTCCAGTAAAATTACCCAGCCGTCTAAATCTGTAAATAAATGCAAGTATCTTAACATTGCAAGTCAATTCAGAGAAAAGGATCAGCTAATGAATAAATTCGAGCAGGCATCAAGGATCGTTTTTTTCTTTCAGAGAGCGCAACAGATTAATGTAACAGTAAAGCCAGAAATAGGTTTTAAATGTTGCACAACCAAAATATTTATTTCTGTCAAACTAAACAATTAATAAACTCTACGGTCTATTTTCCACACAAAAATTAGAGTAAAAGAATTTTGCACAGGATTTTCACTCACTCATAATTTATTAAACTTGCGCCAAATGAGACTTTGAATTGAGTCTTAGGGGTAATGCATTAAAATAGCAGTACGTTGTGCCTGATCTGGATATTCTAGTTTTATATCCGTGTACATCTGAAATTTCGAATCCATTATAATAAAGAATGGTGAACGCCTCAAGGGTGAATCTGAGACTGTAAGAGCCATCCTTCAGGTCTTAAAAAACTCTTTCCCTGAGAATTTAACTAAACCTAGGATTTTGAATACTGATTGCCATTTTAGAATACTCATATTTATCTTATCAACCTATCTGAATAATTTCTTGCGGTTTCCTATTGCAAATTTCAGTAAAGAACTAATCAATTAAAAATCAGGGCTACATGTCATTAGAGTGTGCGTTAATGTGCTGCAGTTTCTGAATTGATTTGTTAATTTAAATATCTTTCAAATAGATTAACCTGACATTACTGCCACTTATAAGGGGGGGTGCGGTGGCGCAGTCGGCATCCCGTGTCGCCGGATTAGGCTCTGGCTCGCCGCGACCCTGCTTGGGACAGGCAGTTTCAGTCTGTGTGTGTGTGTGTGTGTGTGTGTGTGTGTGTGTGTGTGTGTGTGTGTGTGTGTACTGCCACTTGGGAACCCCACTCCTCCCTCTCCTTTTGCGCTAATAAAGAGTCAGAATATTTTTTCACGAGTAAAAACCCAAAAAGTGAAAGTGACCTTGGACTAAAGCAGCTTTCACATATCTACTCACTCACTTTCACTAACCACATGTCAGGGTCACCGTGGTTTGGAGCCCATCACTGTTCCAAAACTGGAGGGGTTTCCCCATGGAGGGGACACCAGTCCATTGCAGGGTTGCCACACACACACACACACACACACACACTGAGTCACTCACTCGTCCATTCATTTACATATATTTATTTAGCAGATGCTTTTCTCCAAAGCGACTTCCAATGAACTCTCTGTAGTGTTATCAGCATTCACACACAATTTAGCAATTTGCCATCAACAGCTCATCTGAACTGCACATCTTCATGTTGTGGGAGGAAACTGGAGCACCCAGAGAAAACCCATGGGGGGGGGGCAGGAATTCAAATCAGCTACATAATGGATAAATGATATTTTAAAGGCACACAGAGAGGACAGGCAGCAAAAGAGAGATATGTTTCAATTAACTTTCAGCTTACATCAATATTTTTCCAACAATAGTGCATTTAAATTATGGGAACACAGAAATAATTTGCATAACTGTGTGTGTCTTTGTGTTTTGGGAGCTTCTCAGTCAATCACTGCTTTGAACCAAAACTGAAATAAATGTATGTTTTGAAACCACAGGTATTTACAAAACACGGCTTGCACCTCCCGGCCCCAACAGCATGCGCTTGACCTGTTACGTTTTATCATTTTACAAATAATTCATCACATTATTGGATGCATTATGCATCAGTGTGCCGCCTCAGCGGAAGCCCGCTGCAGTGCGATTGGGACTAATGTGCCGACGACTTTGGGGCCATCTGTTCCAAATGCTCTCCCACATGCGTGTTTGCTTCGCGTGCACTCCCCTTGGCAATGTGTGACTTGCGAGTGTTGCTTGACGAAGCCTTGCACCGCAAAGCGTGCGGGGTACGGAACTTCCTCTTGCTCAGCTCTTCCTTCTGCCGATTTGACATTCCATGTTTTTAAACAGCCTAACCGTTAGCGAGGGAGAATTAAAAACTGTTTAACACTGATTTGATCTTCACATGGCATAAAGATGCTCGAAACTTACAAACCTGCATGGCACTGATGCATAACATTTCTGTATGACATGACAAAATATTATCGAATTCAAGTTTTTTTTGTTTATTTTTGTTTAATCGCTGACACCATTGTGTCAAGCCACCCAGTCAGATTTTCTATGCATATTTTAACAGGTACATTAATTTCTAGTAATGGCACTATATTACAGTAGAAGTCCTTCCAGCACTACAGAATTTACACTCACACACACACACACACATTTTCAGAACCGCTTGTCCCATACGGGGTCACGGGGAACCGGAGCCTACCCGGGAACACAGGGGCGTAAGGCCAGAGGGGGAGGGAACACACCCAGGATGGGACACCAGTCCATCACAAGGCACCCTAAGCGGGACTTGAACCCCAGACCCACTGGACAGCAGGACTGTGGTCCAACCCACTGCGCCACCGCACCCCCCAATCGAATTTACACTCATTAAATTAAAAAAATCTGTGTCATCTTCAAGCCATATTGAGAGAGAGGATTTCCATTTCTTTTAAAGTATAATGTATAAATTCACATTCAACAGCTACAAAGAATGTAATTACATTAAAGGTCTCTAGTAATCATGCTGCTAAGGCACATGCGTTATGTTTTGCTCATATGCCTTATGGGTCGTTCATTATAGATTTATGTTTACTACTGCAAAACCTCTTTGGCCTTCAGTAAAAATCATCAACTCATTCTGAAATCAACAGTTGTCAAGATAGAAGCAGTACACCCTGCTGGTATACTTCTTGAGAATATGAAAAAGAAATGCAGATAAATGGAGGACCTGAAATCAATGCGGATTGGCTGTTTCTCTTTGGGGACACAGGTCTGTGTCACACATGAAAAACTGACACTTTCTCATTGCAGCACAAAACGCAAAAAGCGAACCAGTTTCTCCACTCACAAGACACCCCTGAGCAACTTTGTGTCTACACATTAAACCTTTGATGTTTTAGGGGGTGTGGTGGCGCAGTGGGTTGGACCAGGTCCTGGTTTCTAGTAGGTCTGGGGTTCGAGTCCCTCTTGAGGTGCCTTGCGATGGACTGGCGTCCCGTCCTGGGTGTGTCCCTTACGCCCTGTGTTGCCGGGTTAGGCTCCGGCTCCCCGCGACCCCGTATGGGACAAGCGGTTCAGAAAATGTGTGTGTGTGTTTAGTTTCAAGGTAATTTTTAGGAAAATGTACCTGCTTCGTTGCACAGGCACATACTGTATTGTCACCTTCCAAATGTTTTGGGGAAATGACTGCATTAGCATGCTTTTCAACAGCCCACTTTATTGTTACTCCATGCACAGTATCTCTTGTGGGTGAGTATGTTTACGCATAAAATTTAAAATTCTGTATGTCATTTTTCCCAACTATTGCAGATAAAACGCACGACTTGAAGTGGCGATACATGTTTAAATTATAATAAATTATAATTATGCATTTGTAATAAGCACCTGTATTTTGCCCTGTTTACAGGTCTAAGACAAGAATCGTTACACCTTACAGTGTTGTAACAGGGTTTCAAAGAGTTTCACAGTTTCCATGGAAACTAAAATAAAGGCAATTAAATAGGATATCAGTAATAAGGTGATGAGCCATCGCAGTGGAGTAGCCAATGGAATTCACTCAGCTCAGATTGCTCTTTTTTATGCTTCCTGCTGCTCTCACTGATAAATGGATGGATTTCAGCAGTTTTTTACACACTGTGACAAACTGCCCGTTATTACTTGTCCTTTTATTAGATTCTCCGTCATGAAGAAAAATTGCAACACAACTGCAGTTTTTTGACAAAGGAGAAAGAAATGGAGCTGGCTGTTATGATATTGTTGCACACTAAGACAACACATTCTTGTTTATCCTTCCGCTGTAATGAAAGCTATGCTGCGTGAAATAAGGACACATGTTGTGGGGTAAAATTAGGGTTAGCGACCTTTTATATATATATTGCAGTAAATATCCTGTATCATTTTTCTCTCACCTGGAGTCATTTTTTTTAGTGTTTTGGGTACTGCTTTTCCATTATCATTTATTATATGTCTCCCTGTTTCCCGCAGCAGATCGCTGGTTTTCAGAAATTTCAAAGCATCCATAAATCAAAAAGTATATTAACATGACATGTTGCCTAACGATGTGTAGTAAGACATAGCAGCGCAGATGATGTCATTCAAGAGTTAGGACATGGAGTCTTGTACAGGCAGTACACTGCTGACATGGGTCTGCTGTGGACGGCAGGGTGGACCGTGTGTCTAAGCTGGCCAGGAGGCAACACCCCAGAAGGGTGTACGGGATGCTTGTGAGGAAAACACTGTGTTCAGTGAGAGGTGCTCCTCTCACATATTCAATGCTCTGACTTCTGTCTGGCAGCGACAAGCATGCGGTGTAACGACTTCACACTAAATAGCCCTGATCTCTAGCGCATACATTGTGAATATTAACGTGGTAAACTTACTTTTGGAGTACATTTACGCGAGTACAGTGGTTTAGAAGACAGACATGGCCTTGCTTATTTGTGCTACTACTATTAGTATTTCACTTGTTTATAAATACTGCTTTTATTGCTATCATGTCAACTGATGGGATGAGTCTGCCTCCAGAGTGGCAATTCGAGATTTGAGGGAATTTGAGAAATCCTGGGAAAAATCTTCATTTATAGTCATTAAAAAAAAAAAAAAAACAAATCTTATGAACAAAAGTCCAACAATGAAACTATATTGCACCTTCTCCTCCTACTTTGTCCCAGGTCAGGGTAGGACTCACATCATCATTGTCACAGAATCTTGAGAAGCTGTTTTTTCTGGGCCGGCAGCTCACGCGGAGTCGAATATGGAGTTGGAAGCTATTTCGGACACTCTCTTTGAAAGTCTTCCACTTCACTTTGTTTATAATAGCAATTTGATGACTCACTGTGCCATTAAAGGCTACACCGAAGCACTGTTGTCCAGCCAAATTTGCAAGCACACAAACAGCAATATGCTCTTCACACACATTGCCTGCACTGGAAAAGTCATACACATCGAAAAACAAAACCATGTATTTTGATATGCAGTAAACATACAAACTGCTTCTTCCATTTCCTTTTTCTTTTTTGAGCTCTAATTTACCTGGACAAAGGCAGAGGCCTGTTAAATAAATGTTGGTATTTTCAACGAGGTTATATTGTTCATGCCTGTGTGAATGTAACACCAGGGAAAGACAGAAAACATGCTTTCATTGCACCAACACTTAATATATAGGATTCAGTAATTAAATACCCTACTGCCTACCCTATCTCAATGAATGTTACTCTTTGAGGAGGGTGTGTTTCCACTCCTCATGAGCTGTTCAACAAGTTCATCTTAATTATTCAAATATAATTTTATTTGGAAATGCATGTTAGAAATTTTCTTTCAAAAATGTCAGTTTTCTGATCTGAACGTCTCACACAGTTTGAGCATCCCACAGTTCCCCTCAGTTGACTCAGACATAAGCTTACACACTGCAACATACCTCTCTGACACATCTACCTTTATGGCCAATCAACACCTGCACTTCAGCCTCTGCAGGATTGAAATTTTCTACCTTCCTGCTGGTCCATCTCCCTGTCAAGAGTTCTCTGTTTCACTAAAAAATGTGTTCATCTCACCCTCGTTGGTAGTCAAAGGCCCGAGAAATAACTGATTTGAGTGCCTCACATGCTCAATGAATGTTACCCTTTGGGGAAGTGCATGCTCTGCCCAGCTCCTGGTCCAGGCTATGATGATATGGTACCTGTACTACTGCAGCTCCCTCCTGTTTGGTCTTCTGGCTTCTGCCATGAAGCCTCTCTGGCCAATCAAAATGTTGCTCATCCACCTGCCAGATTGTTCCCATGTATCTCCCCTCCTTGTCTCTCTCCATTAGCTTGCAGTAGCTGTGTTTATCAAGAGCAAAACTCTGGATACAACCTACAAGACAGTGAAAAGACTCACCCCAATACCTATAGAATGTGGTCCATCCCTATATCCTAGCAAGAACATTATGCTCCTCCACCTTGGAGTGACTACCTGTCCCCCTCACAAGGAGCCCTAACTCGAAATCCCGTTTCTTCTCAGTCTTAACCTTAATATGGTGGAATGAAGTCCTGCTGTATCTCAGAACTGCTGAACCCCTTTCAGTATTGAAGATGGGTCTGAAAATTTCAAGCCCATTTCCCTCTCAAGCTTCTGAAACCTTCAGAAGGTAGTCCTTTCCCACCCACCTAGTCTTCGTCCTCGTATCACTTCATAGGCAGCTGTTGTATAGCATGTGCACTATGACAATGGCAGTACTAAAAAAGAAACTATGCTTCAGAAATTGTGTGTATGTCTCTAAGCCATGATGCAATTGTTTACTCTGAGCTGTATAAACCTTTGGGGAAAGGCATAAATGTAATTTAAATGCACCACATTCAGTTCTTCTGTCAAAATTAATACAAGATTAATTTCTAAAATTTATTTGGTCAGCGGGGGTGCTGTGGTGCAGTGGGTTGGACCGCAGTCTTGCTCTCTGGTGGGTCTGGGGTTTGAGTCCCGCTTGGGATGCTTTGTGACAGACTGGCGTCCCGTCCGGGGTGTGTCCCCTCCCCCTCCAGCCTTGTGCCCTGTGTTGCCAGGTTAGGCTCTGGTTTGCTGTGACCCTGCTTAGAACAAGCGGTTTCAGATGGTGTGTGTGTATTGTATTTTAGAACACTTTACACTAATGCCATGAAACAAGAACACAAAAATACCCATAAACAATCCTTTCTGACCCTCTGCCTGCACTCCTTGTGTGCAGTGTTCTAATGGGGGATGAGCACATTCGTCCACACAATGAAGTACGATTTCCCCATCAGACTTAAATCCAAGGAGCATAACCATTACTGTACACGCTAACTTCTTGTCTCTCTGGCATCCAAATCACTCCACTGGGTCAAAACGCTTCCATCTACTGAATATGTTTATCACTGAACTACATCACCGGGACGAGTAATTGTTTTGCTGTGTAATATATTCCACTGCACTGCCTCTTTAAAGCAGCTTGCAGCCCATCGAAACCTTTCTCAATAACTCCAAGTAAAAAAAAAAATTCTTGTCTTCTGCATTAGCCATACCTGTATATGTGTGTCAAAGATATATCAATTAGTAACTAAGAATGCGTATTTATTCATATACTCTTCATACACCTTAATTATGTAACTATTAGTGTTGAAAGTTAAATGTTAATCCACATACTTTTTGCATAATACACATTGAAATTTATTTCCTTGTTAAGAGGGTTTGAATACAAGTAATTTGTACAGTGTGCAGTACGTAGTAATAAGGAAAAGAATAGCTAGGTTAGAGTGACACAGATGACTGATTGTACTTCACCTTGGATGAAAGGCTGTCAGCCAACTACTACATAGTGTTCACTGCAAGTCAAGTTTTTTGGAGAAAAGCACTTGTTAAATGAAAAAATGTAAATTTTGAGTGTACCTGAGGGCTATTTTCTTTTAAAATGATGTAATTTAATTTTAAAATTAAGTCTCAGAATGGATTCTAGACTAGATTCTGGAGAGCCAACGTAGCTGCCTATCTGGAGAATAGGAGTGTGTGCATCTTATAGTTTTCACAATGCAATGTTTTGGTCTAGTGACACAACCGGAGGGGTGTAGTAACTAGTAACACAGTGGCTAAAATTTTTATCTTCCAATCAACGGTTTGAACTTGACTTCCTGCTGTTGTCAACTTGAGCAAGGTACTTATCTTGAAATGTTTCAGCGAAAATTACCCAGCTATACAAATGGGTAAATTATTGTAAGTAGAGTTTCATACGCAACAAACATTGTAAGTTACCTTGGAGAAAAGCATCAGCTAAATAACAAGACTGCTCACATAGCATCATCTGTTGCACAATTACTCCTTTAGCTGATGCATTTCTCCAAAGTGACTTGCAACATTATGTTTCCTGTAACCATTTATCCAGCTGGGTAATTTGCAAGAGCAATTCAGGGTAAGCACCTTGTTTGAGGCTGTTAAAGTTGGAGGGGGATTTGACCCTGTAACCTTTGGGCCCAAAGGCAGAAGCTGCAATCATCACACTAGGAGCTGCTTGACTTACAGTTCCTTCTCCTTTTTCATGACACCTGTACTACATGCTAAAGTTTGCACTGAACTCATAACTACGGGGTTCTTCTGAGGGTCTACTGAAATGCCATGATGTTCTCTCCAGCACAAAAACAGTTACAGCTATTGATGAAGAAAAACATTAAGGCAAAGGACACATTGTTTGACACGTGGTACTTGCTCATCTTCTGAAGAACTTCTTGCTGCTCGTCACTCAGAAAGAAAACATATTATTGCAAAGGAAACGTTTTTCAAGTTGGGGTTGTGTCCGAATTTTATCGTATAAATATAAACCTTGGCAAACTCACTTTTCATTGAGCACGTGCTGTGCTTGTACGCATTTCAGAAACTCCTCTCAGGTTTGAATGGTTTCTGAATGTAATTTAGTTCATAATTAATGTGTATCTCCTTTTTAAAGGTTGTTAACATGTTAATGGGCTGCTTGCATATACAGTATTTCGTCTGCTTGGCTTTAGACTAACCACTTTCCAAAGTTCACTGAGAATGTATTTTGTAATTGGTTTAATATAATGTTGTCCTCAAAAGGTCAGAAAAATCCATGAAGACCATGGGGTTTTAATGCTGTCTTCTTGACCTTTACTAGGGTCTATTCCGAGATTAGTAAATGTGCAATGTCCTTGCAGAGACTGTCCAAAATATTTTCTCTGAAATCTAAATTTCATGAAACTGAGGGCAGAATTCTATTTACCAGGGACCTGTGGTTTCTGGCATGCCTGAAAGTAATGCCATAGATAAGTGAATAATGCTAATTAATGTTACTTAATATTATTAAGTGAAACAATATAATGCACATGTGGTTCAGCAAATGTACAGATGAAATACACAACCACAGATGACACTATTTACACTGTTTACAAATGTTTTGTACACTATTTCTACAGAGCGCATAGACTGCAGTTGTGGTTCTACAGAACTTTCCATTAGGAAATGAATGTCATTTTTCCACACTCTGTTGCCTATAGCCTTACATTTGCAAATCTGTTCACAAAACCTCACTTCACTCTGTAATAGTTGTTAAAATTTTCCTCCCCCATCTGTAGTACAGGCCACACGCAAAACTTTTTTTTTTTCTCTCACTGGTTTGATAGCATTCAGAGGATACTTATCGTCACATTTCTGGCACCAACTCCACTGCAAATATCAGGCTCATCAGCAAACCTCCGAGTGAGATGAATAAACAAACACGCAGAATGAAATCCAGTGTAAGAGTAAGCACCTCAGTGGCCCATTTGCATACCTAAGATATCCTAGGCATGAAACTTTCTTCTACATCTTGCTGAATGTCCTTTCGAATGGGAAAAACACAATTCCAATAAAACCATCATCATATTTCTAAAAGAAGATGTATGCTCCGAAAGGTATGTTATGAACTGAAATAACTGAACTAAGACAATTATTTCTAGTTCACACCCTAGGATGTTACATTACAATAATAATTAACCCAAAAATATAGTGTTTGGTTGTACCATCACAAGTTGACATGGCTAATAAAAACAAAATGACACTGATTCATATGGTAAACTATTGCTATTAAATGTTAAATATTGATATGGAATATTTTTTCACAGTTCTAATTGCATTTGCAACAGTGTCTGAAAATAAAGTACTGTACAATTCAATTCATTTTTATAATGAGACCTTCCAAAGATGGCAGCCTATGGTGCCTATCCGTCTAATACAAAAGAAAATATTGACATTCAAACTAGAAAAATACTGATACTCACCATCAAAAAATTTTCCTAAAATTAAAAAAAAAGGAAGAAACTGGTGAAATTTCCACAATGTATTAATGCTTTTAAATGTGTATATCTGTACTGTAATTGTCCATATATACTATGGTCACATTTATATTAGTCCTCAGACATGTAGGAGTTACCATGCTCCGTCTAGAAAGCACAATTTTACTTCCATGGTCTGTGCAGCAAACTGAAACCTTCTAAATTCAGATTCAGACATTTCATAGTTTTGTGACCCATTCACGCCTACAGCGACTTGCTGTCTTGACAGCTGCTGTCTTGACCAGCGACCATTCCTCCCTCATGTCATTTCTCCCCATTAAATGATCACAACTGGATCAGACAGCCAAGCAATTGCAATCATCAGGGTACTTTATTAAATGCATGGGAAGCATCTTTCACTGCCGAACCCACCATCATCTGCTGATAAATTGATTATTCCTAAATAAATTTGCCTTGATGGCTTTTCTATACTTCGAAACATAATATTAAGACCTTCTTATGTTTGACTATCACTACAAAAGCTTTAATAAGTTTTTAATGTTCATGAAGGTAAACTGGGTACTTTTATTCTCCATGGGAATTTCAGAGTTGGCCTTCTGCTAAGTGGAAAAAAAAAAAAAAAAGCTAACATTTAGGTACGCATCTTGGACTTACGAAAGTATAATAGTAACAATTTTGATAGGTTTTTTGCCAGGCATGAATCGTTTGCTACTCTGTTGTATACAGATTCGTACCATTGTGTTCTGGAAAAAAAAGAAAAAACTTAATTCTTTGCAATTTTTTCAAACGCAAACTTTAAACCGTTTTTATGTAGCCAAAAACAATATGCATATATATATTTTTTAAATTTGAAAATAAATTAAGATAAAGAATTCTCTAGTGTAATCAAATATCAGGTAAACTCCACAAATGCCAAAAGTCTTCCATTCAATGTTCTATTTATGTCTCTGCCAGCGACAGGCTGGGCTGCAGTGGGTTATTTCGGTGACTTCCGTTCTCACTGTAAGGACGGCCATAGCGTGACAGCTATTATCGGGAATGTATTAGCGTGTAACGCAAATATCACGTATCAGCCAATATCTTATTATCTCCAAGTACAGCATATGTACAATTACTTTCACTAATTTTGCAACCCAATCCAGCAAGGTTACTACAAACTACTATGAACGGAGGTCAGTTTTCAAAAGCTGTAGTACAACAAAGGCCTTCATTGTAGGTGTCCTTCTGTAGGGTGGAAAGAGTCATTGGCCTTCATTAATAACGATATGGCTAATCCGTTACTGAATCCAGTATCATTTAAAGACATTCAGTTTCTGACAGCCAATTAATTATTTTGATTGAATCATAAATCTCATTATGTGGTTATGCTCAGGGTCACTGCGATGCTGTCAGTCCCAATTTCTCCCTCACACTTTTCTCTGTGTTCCGCTACACTCCCACACAAATACACTCCTTCCTGGACACTTGTCCCCCACCCACTTTGTCCATTTCACATGCACTGACTTGGGCTGCATCCTAAAACTACTCAGAACTGTGTCTTCAATTCTCTGTCGCATCATCTGTGACTTGGGAACCAAAAAATGGGTTGCGATAATAAAGGGAATTTCAAAGTGTGAAGACGTGTTCCTGGCTGTCTCCGCTGGTGCGGGATACATAGACATGTTCACATGCAGAAGAGTTTTTCAAGGATCTGTGATATAGGCTAAGCTCCAGCCACCCACATGTGAGAGTGTTTTTGTTCTTGCATTTGAATTCCCTGCAAATATAGTAACCAAAAGACAGGATCTGGTCACATTTTTACCATTTCTCAAAATAGAGTTACATATAAATAAGTATAATAAGCTATTCCTTGCTATAACCCTTATAATAAATATAAAAAGGATCCAGCAATGGTAAAAAGCTGGAGTCTGGCTGGTGCAGTGCAGACTCTCCCGTCAGCATTTCCTTCTTACGTCTCTCAAAAGTAATTTTCTTGCAAATCCTCTTTTTCTTGCGTTCTACAAACAAAGTGTACAGCAATGTGCAAAATACCATGTAAATGCACCCGTGGACAAACTTTCACCAGCTCAAGTACTAGAATCGACCCAAACTGCCTCTAAAAATGTTTATCGCGCTTCGTTTCCATGTGTTGATAAAACAAATAGCAGTACAGAGATCATGTTTCATAACGGCCCTCTGTAAGTATATAGTGGACCGATTCAACGTGTGGATGTTTCAAAGATTTTGTGGTGAGCAGACGGACAAGCCACTCCTCCTTTCTGCCTCCAGGCAGCTGCACCTCAGCGTGGTGATGCAAATCAGCCTGCGTTCAGGTGCAGAGCATTCAAAACCACAGAAAGCAGCACCATGGGAGGTTAAGGAAAGCAAGAACAAGCAAAGACAAAGCTTGGAGTTTTTGGCTTCTGCTTTAATTTCAGTTTGTATATGTAATTTTTAAATTTTCTTCCTGCTTTGTGAAAATATGTTCAGAAAAAGCTTTCATGTAGCCTTGCTCTCTTTATCACGAAAGTAACAGGGATGTTTTCCTGCAGCTATGCGGACTGATAATAACAGAGTCAAGGGGCTTTCCTCATGTATACAGAACTGCTGGAAAGAAATTTTGCAAGGCAGCTGTGCGTGCGGCACCTGCGGGGTACGCACACCGGATGGCCCTTGTTTGGACCCATTTATCTGCATCTTCGCTGCGCCCTTATGCTTCTACTGAGTAGGCAGAGATGGTACAATACCAGAATTCATCTACATAACTCGAAAAATCGCTGCACTATGATGTGTAAATGTTTAATTTCATGACACTGGAATAAGCCATTTGCCGCACAAAAAAAAAAAAAAAACAGTTTTGATTTATACGCTTTCACATTTGAGATTTTTCAAGCAGCCTTTTGATATTATTAATGAGGAAAGACTCAACACAAGCTCTGCAATATGCTCAAAGATGCACAATAATAAGTCAGTCCCACCCCGGCTCTTTTGATCGCTCTTTTCCAGCAGCTGCGCGGCAGTGAAGCCGAAGCATCGCTTCCTCGCACCAACCTGACAGCGCGGTCACTCCCACCCTTTAAAAAAATGTGCTTGCGTTTCTCTCACTTCTCTTGCATCTTCGCTCCTTTTTTCACAACCACCAATAACGGGATTTAGCAGCTGAGATGCAGCAGGGAAATATTTAAATGAAAGCAATCGCCTGTCTCACTCTCTTCCTCACGCCACGTTATGTTTTCTGTAATAATAACACATCTGAGCTGCTTCACTTTTAATAGCGCAGAGACTTCCCAGCTCACAGCTCACCCTTCAGAGGTGAAATATGTTACACATAAAGCTCTTCTGAGATGTTTGCTGTAGTCTAGCCAGTTATATCAAACGGGGACGTATCCTGAAGCAAATTCCAGCCGCAAGGCCCCACGTCTGCTATGGACCGCAATATAAATCTGGTCTCTTTGACTCACTTCAAAACTTCTATATTTGTCCTTTAGACAAAATGATTAAACTAGCCAACTCATGTCATACATCTGCTGTTTTCTGTCTTTCTGCAATGAGAGAGAACATTCCGGAAAGAACTGTTAGCAACCTGTGGATGAACAACACTGGGACCTGAGGAATCCCCGGAACATCTGTTCCAGACAGCAGCCAAAAGAGTCCTCTGTTAGTCCATGAAGACTGACCATAGTCTGGGCAGCTGCCCGCTTGCAGATGTTTCATTGCAGAAGCATTTAACCTGCCATGTTGATCGCCCACATTCCCTCAATAGGGAGTTGTGAAGTACAAAACGGCGTCTCTCTTCAGAGGTTAACATCCAAGCACGATGCTTGCACTCTCTCCCTCTCTGCTCTTTAGAGCTCCGCCATTGCTTTTGTGTTCAGCGCTACACCTGCACACACTTCCGGTCTCCAGCACAGCACAACAGCACCTCAAACACCAGAACAGCCTGTTGCTCTAAATGATCTGGTCCGCTGAGGAGGGATTGAAATGTGCTGCTTTTGTTGGGAGGTAATATTACAGCCAGTGATTTATCACCTCCCAAAACACACGAGAGCCTGTTAATTTGCAGTTGGGTTTAATGGTGTTGTACTCTGCCGTTCCCCGTTCCCATAACTGTTTCCAAATTTGTACAGGGCAGCCTGTAGTCAGCAGGCAGCATCAGAAATCTACATATATTACTACCAGTATGCTATCAGTCAGATATATATACATTAACAGCTTTTAATTATTTCAAAGTTCATGCAATTAAGAATTACAATAATTACACTTTAACTGAACCTAATCATCGTCTGTAACTTCCAGATGGCTTAATATTGCCTCTTTTTCCCCTTGTCGTATTAGCATGGAAAGGGATACCCTTACGTTTCCATTACTTATTTTGCCCTGTGCAAATTGTTTAGGATCCTTAAGGACCTGATTTCAGAATAGTGATGTACTGGATATGAAGAATCAGGCTTTGTCTAAAATTAAATATTCTTATACATTTAGTATTTACACCCCATTTAAAAGACAGCTTCTATTTTAATTAATCACAGATGTGTCTCTCTCTCTCTCTCTCTACCCATGTGAAGGATTCTGAGTACTACTTTAAAGAAAATATTGCCTATTTTAAGAGCAATATATTCCTAGAGAGTAATTTCATGCAGTGGCTGAGGGTGTGTAACATCACACATAATGAAACAGAGAAAGATCTAAGGACTCTCCAAGATCCTACGGGAGGCACTGAGGTTCTAACTGTATGAGCAGCACTGCTGTTGTGTGTCCAAGGAGGATTCTTAGGATGAACTAAAGCAAGTAAATGACTTGTACAAGCTGCTGTAAAAAAACATTGTCAAGTAACTAATCTATAAAAATTACATCTTTTGTTAAGTATTACTTAAGAAGTGAATGGCTGACTCTCTCCATCTGTTCACTTGGAGAATTAGCATATGGTTTTAGACAGAACTTATGTTTTGACACACATATGTTTTGTATTCATACATGAATATTTGAAAATTAGGTTCTACAGAGAATCTGTTCTTATGCCACAAGAACCTCTGAATTGCATTTTTTTTAGTGTGCCAGTCATTTTTCATTTAATAGGAAACGAATGTGGCTTTGTGATACAGAATGTGGTTTTAAAACCTCCATGTATAAACAATGTATAAAATCATAATGAACTGTCTGCAATAGCAATGAATTACATAAATAAAAAAATCCAACATGTTAACCATAGGCAAATAATTAGCAGTGTAAAGGGATATTTACATTTATTCATTTAACAGACACTTTTCTCCAAAGCGACATACATCTCAGAGAAAATACACTTTGTGCATTACAGGTTTTATTTCTTCCTGTGCGAAACTGAACATGAATTGTCTTTTCAGGTTTTGGCTCAGTTCTGTGTGATATCAGTGTAAGTTCATCCTCAGTACAGCAATTACAGTCAACTGATATTTGGGGGAATTTGCCTAGAGCCACATGTTTGGTAATCATCATAAATCAGAATGCCAGAACCTGTAAAAATAATATTATATTATCCTCTGCAAAACTACACACAGCTTTACATGAGCAGTTCACAATATAGGCAGTCCCCGGGTTACAAACGTCCTACTTACGTACACGATCACGACTGAAACTAAAGTGAAAATAATAAAACCATTGGAAAAAGGTGAAATGACAACGGACATCGGAAAAATGCTGGGATACAGTTGGTCAATATTCTGGACAATTTTAAAGGACTAAGCGAAAGTAATGGAGCATGTAAAAGGCTCTGTCCCGAGGAAATCTACCATTATCCGATTTACTGTATGTACAAATTTGACTTAAAGACAGACTTAGGAACGGAACTCGTTCATAATCCAGAGACCGCCGGCATTACATTTTTTGTATTACAATATACGACCACTCTGTGTTAAGTTCATTTTCAACACTGGTTGAAAGGCCATATGACTCAGGTATCCGTTTTATGCATTTCTAACATTTGATTCTTTTCATTTACTGTTCTTTAAGGCCTACAAAAGCACCACTGGAAATGCTAGAAATACAAAAAGCAAATATAACTGTACTACATGTTTTACATAGCAGAGAAGCCTACATTTCCTATCTTTGCAAAGTGCACATGTATGATGTGACTGTAAAAGAAGGAAAAAATTAAATGAACACATAGGACAAATTGAATTGTATTTTAAAAACATAGCTAATACCTCAGCAGTTCCTGAATTATTTATTTATTTTTTTTCAAAACAACATTTTAAATTCCATTTTACCTCTCAGTCCTGCAAAAGGATATGGAATTTGAGAATCACGGGACAAAACTACTTTTTAGGATAATAAATGATAATATACAATACGAGCATCATGATCAGTTGATAAGTATTGCCAAGGCTGAGAGTTACATTTAGTCTTGACTTTCTCTTAGTTCAAGTGTCGCAGGGAAGCTGCGTTTCTATCCGGTTGAACACCGAGACTGAAAAAGTTCTAGGTTTTCCTCGTACTGCTGATACATTGGAATAGATGTTATTTTAGTGATTTTATTCCCACATAATAATGTATTAATTATGGTAAAAATACAACAGCATGGATGCTACTGTATGAAACAGCTCTACCTGTTGAGAACGGGGATTAATTTATCTGAGGCGAATGTACAGTACGGTACAAACAGTCATAAGTGTGTGGGTCCGTCACGCGCCAAGACAGTAGTGGTGTGGGCGGGAACTGCGTGTATTTAATAAATAAATAAATAAAAAAAAATAAATAAATAAAACATATTTCTGAGACAAACATTTCGTGCCTTTTTCCATTTGTCCCAGAGTTTCGGACCAACAACACAGGCGAACGCACACCGACAAAGACCCTAGGCTACTCTCTAGTCCCCTCGCGCGCGCCCGCCTGTGCGCGGGAAGTGGGACGCGCGTGCCCTTCGCGCCCTGTGCGCGTGGCACCCCGTGATCCCGGCGCGAATCGCGTTTATTGCGACGGAAGAGGTGACGCGGAGCCACGATTAATACGTGCCGGTAAAATTGTTTCATTAACCTCAAAGTACGACCGTCGCTTTGCGGGCGGATTCGCAAATATCAACGAATCACAGTAACACTGGTCGTGGTAAAAAATGAATGGGCTGTAAACAACCGACCAAATTATATATAATGTAAACTCACAAAGTTTACATAATCTTAACATCCGCCGCAGTTCGCGGAATAACTTCAAACTCTCCCCCCCCCCCGCCATCAGGGCTGCTGTGCGTTTGTGTGCGTTTCCTCCTTGACTTCTTTCTTTGTCACACTCGACTCGCTGCGCTGTCAGTGACGAGTCACACTCCTCCCGTGCGTCGCGGCGCGAGGACCAGCATCTTCGCCGGCATCTCCCAGGGAGACCTGGCTGGAACACGGGGAGGCGGCATTACATCTCCCGCTGGGGGCTGATGAGGGCTCTCCGCTCACATCTCCGCGGGGGGTGATGTAGGGACGACGGGGCTCGCAGTCACCCTTTCTCGAGCATCGAGAGAGAGCGAGAGAGAGCGCGCGCCAGAGCAGAGAGAGAGAGAGAGAGAGAGAGAGAGAGAGAGAGAGAGAGAACGACGAGCCAAGACCCCCAGCTTGTATTTCCCTCTTTCGGGGGCTTTGTCAGTGGAGAGACGCAAGAGATCGGGGTGGGGGGGAAAGCCGAGAGACAGAAAGAAGATAGAAAATGCAGCTCTAAAAAGATCTATGTTGGGAATCTATCTGTTCCTCTTCTCTCCGCTCATGCGAAAGGAAAGATGCGGCGAATGTTCCCCTTGCTCTGCACCATCAGCTTTCTTGGGCTTTGTTCCGCTACGAGTTTCCCAAGTAATATAAACATAGGTGAGTCAAAGCAGTTCGTACAGCATCAGTGCGATCACTTGTGTTGTGTGTGTGTGTGTGTGTGTGTGTGTGTGTGTGTGTGTGTGTGTGTGTGCATCGCCTGTCATGTTCAGAAGTACTTAGTTTTGGCCACTTTGTTTCAGTGCGAAGCGCTGCGGAATCACGCCGTGAAAACGGACGAACGCGAAGCGCAGCTCGTGCAGGTGTGCAGACGTGTGTGTGTGTGTGTGTGTGTGTGTGTAACGATGGGTTTTGTCCCGCACACAGGGGGGTTCTTCCCCAGCGGCTCCCACGAATATGAGGTGTTTCGCTTTGCGCTCCTGCAGCACCAGGACGTCCCTAAACTGGTACCTCAGGTGGACATGGTCAACATCTCGGATAGCTTTGAAATGACATACGCATGTAAGTACACGTGCTGTCTCGCGCACGCTTTTGCCTGAAAGAAAACGTTGTGTGTTTTTTTTTTTTTTTTCCCCCACCCCCGTGCACCCCTGTCTCCCCCCCCCCCCCCCCAAGTCCCCAAGGTGCAGGAACAATGTGTACAGTGTGCGAATGTCAGGCATCATCTGTTGCTTTGTCCACACATGACAACTGAAGTGTGGAGAAGGCAGCGCCTGCTTGGACTCACCTGTGTGTGTGTCGGTGTGCTGGACGCGGCGGGTGCTAGATCGCAGTGACACACTGACAGGGTGTGCGTGTTGTCGGGCGGCTGCGCGCGGCTCTTTGTCTAAAAGAAGCTCGCAAGTCGACTCCTGCCGCACGATTTAATTTCGTTTTTCCAACATATGAATCTTTTTCTCTCGGTGCCGGAGCGCGACTTGCTTCTCGATGCAGCATCCGGAGCAGCGCTGTGTGGAGAAAACACAAGGATTTGCTTTTCAAACATCTTTTTTTTTTTTTTTTTGGTTTGCATTATGCATCCGATCGAAACACACTTTTTTGCCCTTTATTTGATCCATGTCGCTGTAGCCCATGAAATTGTTGGCGATTCTTAACTGAAGCGCCGGCGTGACAATGTTGCACTGAATGGTCCATAGGATCAAGGTCCGTGATCAGGGTGAAACACGGTGAAGCGGTCATCTGTGCGTGGGGTATATTATATATACATATATATATATATATATATATATATATATATATATACACACATAACATGCTGGTAAGAAACTTCTTACATGCTGATCAAATACTGTGAATAGAGCTGAAAAAAAATGAACACATCTTTCACATTAAATTTCAGTCGTTTCAGGGCTTTGGAGGTGAGAACCTGCATGCACATAGACACACTATGTATGGGATCGGCTGTGCTTTGCTACACTCTCCATGCTTTGATGGATGGATGAGTTTGACTATGGTGTTGAGTTTTCCTCCTACACAATATAATTTCATAAATTGATAGAAATAAAAAAATGTTTGTTGCAGTTATGGGCTAAATGATTGTGCGAAGGACTATTTAGATCGCTCATTAGTACAATTAAAACACTTACAGAGATTCCATGAAGCTTGGCCCCCTACTGGGAAGGCATTAACAAATGGAGCTTATGTCTGTGATCTGCAGCAAGGAGGTGTGTGTTTCTCTGTGCTGTGCCAGTGGTGCACTGGTGGTTTTCCCCCCAAGATGGTCATATGAAATTACTGAAAGCACAAACTCAATTAAGTTCATTTCTGCACCAGTTTGAATAAGCAGATGCAAAAGGGACAGATGTGTCATAGAATCGTAATCACGACAACAGGGGGTATGAGTGCCAAAAGGGGACTCTTTTAATTTGCATTGCCTTGGTTTTTGTGGGTTTTTTCTGCAATGCAGTAAACCTGTGTTGAACCTGAGATGAAGCAGAATGGATGGTAGTTATGTGGTAAAATGCGGAATTTTTTTAGACTGTTACACGTTAAGGTGGTAAAACATTGCTTTTGGCCCATTACTGTGTAATGGGAATAATTTGTGGACACATGATGTGTAGATAATTCAGACTAGAGATGATACAGTAGAGTGGTGATATCTTACAGTGTGATACCGTTAAGTGAGATAGGATCCCTTTGGTAGCAGATGCTTTGCAGTGATTTTATGTGGCTACTGTATGCGCCGCGCAGCAAGGACACCGCGTTATTCCTGCAAATCGTATCACTGTTGCAAGAATATGTGCAAACATCCTCTGTCTTGACCCATCGTAAGACTTTATACCCTCTGTTGTTCTTCAAATTCATTTGTCTCTCTGTTGCACCCAGGTGTTGGACAGAAATGCCCTGGTGTGACCCCAGACTGGTCCGTAGGAGGGCAACTCAGGCTGAAATGCATTGTAGGGACTCGAGGCATGAAGGCACCAGTGGGCAGGACATTGGCCTTGTGCGCACTGCCAATTCGGTGGCAGGCTGCTGAAAATAACTATATGAAATTAAAATGATTGCCAGGGGAAAGCTGCAAACCTACATATCCATACGCATGAAGAAAAAACATCTATCACAGCCACAATGAATGTATCTGTAACCATGTTATTGCAAGAAATACAGTTCACCCAATCTGTCCGCTTCTGGCTAACAAGGTACTGTTTAATATTCGCAGCATTCATTGCTTTGTGTCCGTTTTCTTCCTTTAAAGTTCGAAATACCGTTGGTCATTTTTCCCGAGTTTGTTTTTGAAAAACACGGGGCACGTGAGCGGCCTGCCCAGCCACCTACGTGGGAAGCAATGCTGCTCATTCCAGATTCTCACTTATCTGCTTCAGTTGCATCCGTTACCAAGTAAACTTCTTCCAATTGCAGAAGCACTAATAGTTTGGCATCAGAAACACAGAAAAAAAAACATTTGCATAAACCAGCATGGTTAACATAGCAAGTACTGTCTTGTTTGTGCAGTACCCCAAAGGTTCACATTGGGAGGGTAAGTAACTGCACTGCAGAGCTTAACTTTAAACAGTTTCAGTACATATACATCTAGAGTTCTGTATAAATGCAGTGGTCCTGAAGTGCAAAACATAAACAGAAAAGAATGCAAATGGCTACATGTACCTTTAAATTGACTTACATTTCTCATTTAGCAGATGCTTTTTCCAAAGCAACTCACACACACACACATTGGCTGAAACCACTTGTCCCATGGAGGGTTGCAGTGAACCAGAGCCTAACCCGACAACATAGGGGCGTAAGGCTGGAGGGAACACACCGAGGACGGGACACCAGTCCGTCACAAGGCACCCCCAGTTGGACTCGAACCCCAGACCTGCCGGAGAGCAGGAGCCGGCCAAACCCGCCATGCCACCGCACTCCCCCCAAAGCAACTTACTCACAATGTTATTTATCCATTTATACAGCTGGGTCATTAGTACCAGAGCAATTTAGCGTAAATACCTTACTCAGCGGTACTACAGCTGGGATTTGAACCTGCAATCTTTGAGTCCAAAAGCAGTAGCATTAATGACTACACATTCAGTTTAACGTATGGATTTCAGAAAGACAAAAGGACACTAAGGATAGCCGGAATTTAAAATACATTAAGCAGTGACAACCAAAACTCATTTACGCAACAGTTTACAACCAGGTAAAATAACAAAGAAGTGACTCGATCGAACAGTAGAATGTAACGTAAACGAAACACGAATATGAAGGTTGAAGTGCTGCACAGTAACTAGAGAACAGCTAGACAAACTCCATCTGTTGACGAATATTACCGCAGTGCACAAATGTAAAAGATCGAGTCCACTGACTCGGTGCTCTGGTTTCCTACCCCAAAGACATGTGTTTCAGGTGAACTGGTGGCTGCAATTTGCCCAGTATGTGTACACTGTATGTGGATGTGTTTTTCATTTCTCCACTCCAGAAACATATTTGTAGAGAGTTCGGTGTAGCGTATCTACCATGGTAAGTCTCTTTTGACCAAGGTGTCTTCATACCAGTCAATAATCATTGCATGTTGCTTTTGGAGAAAAGTTCCTACTAAATAAATAAAATGTAAAAATACTGAAAAGGGGGTAAAAAATTATAATTGTATCCTTTAGTAGTACTTCATTAGAGACAGGGCTGGGTATGCTGTGGATGTTTTCCCACATTTTTGTAAAAATTTGATTTAATCTGGGAAAGTAATTTTGTTTGACAGAGTGTACAGTGGTGGAACTTTCTGTCACTCTTCAGTGAAAAGGGAACCATGGAGTGTGGTGATTTGAGAGGGGGAAAAAACAGTGACAGGGCTCTAATGGAGGTCAGCTTGTATGTGCTCTTGCAGTGTGTTTTTGTATCAGAGGGTGTCCTTCCTGAACTTGATTTCCTGGCATTATTAACTGCTAAAGAGGGGCGCATTAGAGCCCTTATGCAAATGGAGATATTAGTCACAATGCCCTCCAGTGAAGAAAAATTACATTACCATAATCTACCAATGAGGATAATTAATATAAAAGCAACAAATTCAGTCCCTTACAATTTGCTGGGCTCCATACAGCATATTCCGGCACAGTTTCGCTTGATACATTTTGTCTTCCAACCATGGAAATTCTGTGTGGGCTGCACTGTTGCTCATGTGGTCGCATTGTTCCCTCTCGGTTCGAAAACTAAGGGGTCGGATCCAGCCTTCGCTCTGGCTGTTTCCTGTGTTCAGTTGCATTTTCTCTGGGCGCTCATGTTTCTTCGCACTTTCCAAAGGCATGCTGTTCTGGGCAACCGATGACTGAACTGGGCTTTGTGTGTGAATATGTGGAGGTGCACTGTGATGGGCTGGCATGCTTTTCAGTCCAGGATGCACCTGCGTTACCCCCTGTGTTTCCCACGGTATGCATCCGGAGCAGTACCAGGCTGCCTGGATGAAGCAATTAGAGAAAGTGGATGGGTGGGATTTCTCCACTGTTCTTGCACTCTGCTGCACAGTATCTATAAATAACCGATTTCTCTGATGCAGAAGTAAATCCACTGGCTGTTTACCGACAATATTTATTGTCTTGTGTATATGTTATATTTTACCAATGACATTGAGACACCGATGGCTTTTGGGACACAAACGGACAGTGGACAGTAGTACTTCCCAGGCCTGTGTGTACTTGTTTCCCTGTGATCCACGACAAGCTTATGTGCTATAAAGATGAAGCTTCCAGATCACACTTTCATGTGATTTTTAGGTTTGGTACATTTGCACTCATGCTGTATTTATTCATTTAGATGCTGTTTTTCTCCAGAGGAGCATATAAATCAGAGGATAAATAAATGCAACTACATGACAGAATAATGAATTTAATCTGGTTCGATTAATTTCAGGATATTTTTACACCGTATCCTTCTCAGTAAGGTGGTCTCAGAGCACTTAAGACCAAATGCAAAAGTACACATGCAACAAGTAGTTTTAATAAAGGAAATGAATGCTCTCTGAAGTGTGCTAACTGGACCAAACTGGGCCATTAGCGGGTCTAATGAAAGCATCATGTGAACCATAATTTTGTGTGGTTGCGTCTTGCTGAGTGGGGTTCAGATGTTTAACATTTAATTATTCACCAGACCATTTCAATGACTGGAGGCTTTAAATGATGATCATCCATCCAGAAGACAGCAGGTCACAGTCTTTTCACCTGAGGGTTGCTGATTCAAGTCCCAAGAGGGGTCCAGCCGAAGAAAGATTGAGCAGGTTAAGATGATCTATAAATCAGTCGAAAGTCACTTCAGCTTAAGAAAAAAATAATGACCATAGGACTTGATATTTTCATTTGCATTGTGTTGATCGGATGAAAGAAACCATCTGGCACAGAAAACGGTGCTATTTTTGTTATTGGCTGCCCTTATATACCACCGGTGAAGTTTCGCAGTCTGGCATACACTGAATGGGCACAAGCTCGCCAACCTGAACGCAACAATAAGTCTGCAAAACAATCATAACGGGCCATTATCAAGGTGTTTAATGAATTCTGCCTCTAACACCATCTCCGCGGCCTGCAAATCAGAGGCTGCAGTTATGAAAAACAAGATTTTCACACATATATATGTATGCAGTGTGGGTTCAGAAAAAGGATCCAAATTAACATTTCCAAAATGAGCGATTCCCTTGATGATTTCACAAGGACTGCGGGGAAGCCTTTCATTCTGTCCCGATGCAGCTGGAAAGCAAAACGTTACAAAATCGTCACAGCAATTTATGATATCCTGCATAAATAACTGATGCACGTCATGTAATAAATGTGTCATAGCCTTTGTGTTTGCATTATTCAACAGCGGCACCGCGAGTCTTTTATTAGAGACCTGTGGAGCTGGTGTGCATTAGCATAACCATGGTGGCATGGCTTCATCACACATATTTAATCTTTTATTTACCACCTGATAACCAGTGCGGTGTGTTCTTTTACTTTGAAGTTTGAAATTTCTATTATTCATTCAAACAAAAAAGCAAAGGCAGTTTGTGTTGGAATCCATTCAAGTACTTGGGGATTGACAGCGTTTAGCTCAAGCCAGACAAGTTTCCTCCGGGGAAATTATGTTTTACATTACAGTATCGGCAAAGAGAAAGGCGTTCGGCTGATAATGGGCTTCATTGGGCTTTAACTGAGCATTGTGTGAGACGAGAATTATGGGGAGAATGGGATTTTCATATTTTCGGACTCATGCTTCTCGTGTTGATGAGGATCGCTCGTATGTTATAATGGCAGGGGAATTGGGAGTCTGCTCACTTTCCGGTACATTCCCGTGTAGCAATGTGCCTCTCGGGACCTGACTTTAAACAGCTTCGACCCAGTGTGAGTGTCCTGTAGTTAAATGTATTTTGTTCAGGGACAGGTTGCTAAGGATAATAATACCTTTGTCAGATTTGGACAAACGATTACCAAAAACATGAATGAGTTGACCTACCCAACTTATTCAAAAAAAGGGCAAATGTGAAATATGTAAGTGAACATGTAGAAGTATACGCTGCATGCCACATTTTGTGCCAAGCACTTTGCTTTCTGTTCAGTACAGAATCACTCAATACCGAGATCACGCTGATTGTCTTTTCGGAATAACCGCGGTATCTGGAGATAACTGGCTTATTGTCAGCATGCAACCATTGGTTGAAATGTTAAGATTCTGATGTAATTGTCTTGACAGCTCACGATAATGCATTTGTGCGGTTCCCTGTGATCTTCACAAGCCCACCATGACGAAGCCTATTCAGGGTTCATGTCTGTATTTTCTGTCTCATTGAAGTCTTATTTGGACGGAATCAAGATGTTGTTGCGGGTTTCTGTCTCTTAGTAGCAAACACAGCAGGAGGGAGGCTGCTCCAGGTGAGTAATTGGTTAGTTAGCCTTCCTTATTTAAATCAGCTGTAAACAGAGGCCATCGTGCGGTAAATGTGAAGCGGCAAAGGCAATCTTTTCACCGGCTGCCTGTTTCATTGAAAGCGTTGGAAACCCAGGCACTTGAAGCTTCTCCCTATTTTCCTGTAGTATGAAAACATTCTGACTTACATTGATTCATTTTGCAGATTCTTTTCTCCAAAGCAACTTCCACTGAACTCTATGTAGTGTTATCAGCCCACACACCTTATTCACCACGGTGACGTACACTGCTAGATACACTAGTTACAATGAGTCACTCATCCATACATCAGTGAAACACACTTTCTTCAAACACTATGGGAGATTTTTTCTTTTTAGGAATCATCAACCTACCTGAACAGGATGTCTTTGGACTGCAGGAGGAAACCAGAGCATCCACTGGAAACCCACATACACACAGGGCGAACGTGCAAACTCCACACAGACTGAACAGGGATCGAACCCACGTTCTCATGCACCACCCAGGCGCTGTGAGCCATGCCACCCACGTGCACCTAGTTAATACCCTCGGTTTGTGAACAAAGTTTAAAGTTGCAAGCAATGTGGAGAGGAGTGTCACGAAACCCTCACAGCTTGGCGTCACTGGGTGGAATCTTAACTCAAACTCAGTTTCTAGACATTTTCTTACTTCCGTAGTCTTGAAAAGAGCATGAAAGCTTTCTTACAAACAGGAAATATATTCTTCACCCTCCATACATCTTTGTAAATGGAGGACTTTTTTGGAACACCGGTAATCGTGCCTCGGTCCTTGGAAGCAATAGTGCTATGGCTCTCAGACTGCTTGTTGTGCTGTGAGAGGAAACTTCCAGACTTTTAATTTTCTTTTCCCCCCCTCCAGCCAGCATGCCTGCCTTTATTCCATCCGTTAGTCATACCAGAAGAGACAGACTGTGGCCTTATTTGCCGCATAGTGATTCCTTGTTTTTGAACTTATTCATTTATGCTGTGGGGGGTTGGTGAGTGAGTGAGCTAGTTGGTTATTTCCACCTAAGTCTACCCTACTGCAGATGGAAAAAAATATAAATATATACATATATACACCCAGGCAGTCCCCGAATTACGAACGAGTTCTGTTCCTAAGTCTGTCTTTAACTCGGATTTGTACGTAAGTTGGAACAGTTCGGTACGATTTGTGTCTAACATCAGTTATTCAAATGTTTGTCTTAGTATATAGTATATTCTACACCTTTCTATGCATAAACGACATTAATGAAACACTTCCAGATACACTAAAACATCTTTAACATAATAGTAATAACAACAACAACAATAATAATAATAAATGTTACTACAGTATGTATAATAGAGAGAGAGAGAAACAGACAGCCTTTTACATGCTCCATTATTTTCACTTTGTCCTTTAAATTTGTCCCGATCGTTGATCGACTGTAACCCAATGCTTTTCCAGTGTTCGTTGGCATTTCACCTTTTTCTGATCGCTTTATTATTTCTACTTTAGTTTCAATTGTGATCGTTTTCCATTTCTTGGATGCATCACTATCACTTGCATCATATTTACTCTTTGATGCCATGCTTATGAGGTTAAAAATAAAAAACATTAAAGTCAAATACAGTAACACACGAGACACTGTTGAGAGCAACGTGGTCCGACTGAAAAGAAGGTAATCTTTGTCCCCGAGCTGACGAACCGCTGTAGATGCGCAATGTTTTGATGCGCGTTTGTTATTATGAATCATTGTATGTAACATGAATTTTTAATATAATAGGCTTTACGGGGGCGGTTCATAACTACGGGTTGTGCGTAAGTCGGACGTTTGTAACCCCGGGACTGCCAGTATATATATACAGTTTATATATATTTACCGAGTGTTCACTAAGGATCAAGTTTTATTGTCCTCAATGTATGTCTTCAGTCTGTCCTCTGTGCCTGTTTTATTGCACATACCCTATAACTGATGTTAGCACCATGTTTTTGACGGCAGCAGCAGCAGCAAGTGTCCAGGCTGCGGTGTATCATTCCACCTGTTCTGCAGGCAACAAACATTGTTTTATTTGTCTTCCCAAAGGCTTGTGTGAATCTGACAGAGTTCTCCATTTACACAGAGTATCCAAAGAGCCGTGTGTAAAGTGCAGCACTCTAAAGTAAATAAATAGGAAACGGACAGGCCTCTCGCTGCAGAGAAATCCGCCGGAAGACTCGGAGCCGCTTTCTGAACCGTGTCGCCGTACACTTAGAGGGACACGCCGTGCTACCCTATACAGGTCAAAGAGTGTCACCGGGGGATGTGTGGACCAGCTGCGGCCCCCTGAGCAATGACATCCAGCTCTTAGAGAATCAGGTGCTGTCAAACATGGCTCGTGTCACAAGCAGACTCCCTGCAGTCAGGAGGGCTCCAGCCTGCTTTGGTGGCTTCAGCGCTGATTGCGTGTGACAAGTATCTCATTATCTTCCAATTATTTGCCACCAAGAAGGCGAACCGGGGCCGGGGGGACGGCATATCGAAGGGAGCGGCTCGTGAACGCGAGCGGGAGGGAGGGAGGGGGGCGGAAGGCCGGCGATGGCTGAGAGCAAGACGTTGTTATCTCACCCTCTCAGGCTCCGGAAGGGTCAGCGATCTCCGGCCCAGGCTGTCGTTTCAAGTCATTTGGCGAGACCATGGACCGCGTGGCCTCTTTTGGGGACACACACGTTAAAGAAAAATATTTTGGGATGAGGTGAGGAAGACAAAGCAGACAAGGAATAATAATGTGGTACGAGCAACTGCAGTCTACATTTACTCGTTAAACACTGATTTCACAGTGTCAGGAGGATTCACAAAAGTAGTTGACAGGGGAAAAGGTTTTCCTCCCATGTATTTTAGAATGCAGGTTCAAACTTACATTTTATGCTTTTTGTGCATTTTTGAGATGCATATATAATTTTACGCCGTTTTACATATTTAGCATTTGTTAAAATATTTTCTGCTACTTTTACATATGGATATGTTTGTTGCTGCTGTTATCTTTAATTTCACATGTGGGGATTTAAGTCTGACGGAGTGAAAGACCTCCTACATAGATATGTAGCACAGCCTCATTAGCTTCAGTAAACCATTTATTTTAAATGTAGAGCATAGCCCAATACATAATTATATATCTCCTTGGCTGAGAACAATCCCACGGGTATCAGCTTGGCACAGCTGGTACCGTAGTGGTTAGGGCTACTGCCTTGGACCCGAAGGTTGTAGGCGTGATCCCCACCTATGGCTCTAGTACCTTTGAGCAATCTCCTCACTCTAAATTGCTCCACTAAAATACCCCAGCTGTAAAAATGGGTAAATAATTGTAGGTAGACTGACATCGTGAGAAAAGCATTGGCTAAATAAATGAATTGGATCTTTGTATGAAACAGCCTATAACACCTCTCACGTAAATGCATTGCCTTTTTATCATTTTATCCGAAGCACCTCAACTCATACATGTTTTGACATTAATCTTAAAAGCCTGCGATTTAGTTTCATGAAGTTTAGGGTCATGCGGTGAAGTCATGTGCTCGCAAAGCCATAGAGGAGACACCGTGAACAGCTACGGCCAAACCGACAGCCTTTCGGAAAGACCCCTCTCGTGTCCCCAGCCGCCCCAGCAGGGGGGACGATGGAGTATCAAGCTGGAACAGACTCACTAACAGGGCTTTGCAGAGCAGCAGTAGGGCGCTCCACAGCGAGAGGTCGGCTTGCTCGAACCCCAGTCCTCACTTACCAGCAGCGCAGTGGAGCGGGAAGCCCGGCAGGCGAGCGAACTGCCTCTGTCACCACCGAACACACAATGTCTGACAACACGCGGGCGTGTTCTAAATTCCTTAGAACAGGAATTAGCCCACTGACACCTATTTGCATACCTGACTCGGAAAGCATTAATGGAAACGAAATGGAGACACATAGCCCTGTAATGCAATCGGAGTATTAGAAAATGTAAATACCCTTAAAAATCCCAAGGGTAGACTTTTTTTGGTAGTTTAATCCTCTGTATGAATGCTTTATATTTCAGTTTCACTGGTCGTTCTGCCTGGATGGGTTGTCTTAATATGAAGAATTTGCAGCACATCATTGATAGAAATTGGACACATTGTGGAAAGACAATTAACCTTATGCACAGATACAGTACATCTGGTATAAAACACTGAAACTCAATTTTTTTTGTTTTTTGCCTTGGGAAATGTAGTGAATATGCCTGTGCATTTAAAAACGATAAGAAAATGTAAAGAATTTTTGGTTCAGCTAATAGTGAGTTGAAACGCCAATTGCCCAAATATACGATACCAAGGCAATGCCATAAAGCCATGGGATGCAGTGGGGGGGGGGAGTCTCAGTGCTCGGCGTGCTGTATCAAAGGAGTTGAGCGGACACATCCATTAACCTTGTCGGGATGTCCTCCCAAGGTCTTACTCTTGTGCAGTAACTGTGCAGTTTGATGTACAGGAGCTCATTTGAAGTTCAGGTTTTGAACGTGTTTCACTAATACGCTCGTCTACTCACCAGTGGATGGAATTTGTTCCTGAAAAGGTGAACTTACAAAAGGTCATTGCTTGTATAACCTCATGATCACCTGTATTTAATGTAAATTTGAAAAAAAAAATTAAAAATGCAATAGAAATAACATTACCTCTAGCCACCTGGGACTGGACCATGAATTGTAGCTCCATATTGCTTGTACCGCTCTTTTATCCATAGATGTATGTACACAGGAAAGGCTGTTAATGGAAATGGATCAATGGATACCTGCACAGGTCCACTGTAACTGCATTGAGGAGGAGTGGGCAGCCTCTGACCCCTGGACCCACAGAGGTTTATTTTTCTCCCCATCATCGTGGATGGGAGGTTTTTGTTTTCCTCTCCTCAGCTGACAGATGGAATATTTGACCAACTGAGCCATGCATTGTCACGCTGCTGTAACTGTCCTGCTTGATTTATCGTTTAGACACTCTGCATCACTCTGCCAAGAAGAAAAATAAATAAATTGAAATAAATTGTGATCAATTGTGCAATCCCAGCCTAACCGACAGTAAAACTAATGCTTTGATGTTAGCACTAATGATTCATGAATGTTGTCTTTATAACAACACACACATACACATTTTCAGAACCGCTTGTCCCATACGGGGTCACGGGGAACCGGAGCCTACCCGGCAACACAGGGCGTAAGGCCGGGGGGGAAGGGGACACACCCAGGACAGGACGCCAGTCTGCCGCAAGGCACCCCAAGCGGGACTCGAACCCCAGACCCACTGGAGAGCAGGACTGTGGTCCAACCCACCACGCCACCGCGCCCCTTTATAACAACAAACAAATGAAATTTGAAAAAAAATATCATTGCGGGACAAAGCAATATTATTGTTATTCATTATTTTTGTTTGCTTCTGGTTTTGTCTACAGTTTGTTCGCAGTTCTCCAAAGGTGTATACGCCATCATTGGACTCTACGATAGGCAGACGGTGAACATGCTCATGTCCTTCTGCGGGGCTCTGCACGTCTGCTTCATCACTCCCAGCTTCCCCATTGAGACATCCAACCAGTTCGTGATCCAGCTGCGTCCGGAGATACAGGACGCCCTGGTTGCAGTCATTGAACACTACAGGTGGACCAAGTTCGTCTACATGTACAGCTCTCACTCAGGTATGGGACGCGATTCACCCAGATTTCCTCTTTCAAAGTTAAGTATTAAGAGTTGTATGTTTCATGACTTGAAGATTGCAAGATATTTCTGTTTGTCAGGTGGAGAGGGAAGAATTTCTAAAAGTGAGATTACCATAAAATTGTTGATAAAGATCAGCGTTATCCTTGTGACAGATAGCAGGCTAATCACTCAAATTATTATTATTATTATTAATATTATTATTATTACAATAATACAATTATTTGTGGGGGCATTGCCAGAAATCACTGAAATTTTCAACCGTTGTGTGAACCTTTCTCACATGAAATTTGCTCTGTTTGGACTCATTGAGTACAATCATTTGTGTGAAATAATGACACATCAGAAGAAAAGCGGGAAGATAAATTATTGTCAGACGTGGCTCTGAAAAACATATTGCCATCCTTTGCATCCGGTTTAGAAAAGAGTCTTTCTAGTCATTTTCTTTGTGAATATACATGTCTTCTGTTTAAAGCAGGGTCTTTATACTTTGCTAAAGAAGGCACATTTTAAAATAAAGCGGAATAAAAAGTAAAGTGGCTTCCCAGTGAACTCCAGGCTGTTTCCTCGTGTAGACTTAGAATGTCTCGGTAACATAAAGTCACACACTCGGATCTCGCTAAGTGATGTTGCAATGGATTTCTTTCCTTTCAGGGTTCATGTTTAGGATGCAGTAGGACACCTGTTGGTACTAACACAGTCGCCGTTAAAAAATAAGCCAGGTCACACACCGAAACACTCCACCGCCTGAAATGTCTCACTGCCCCTTTTTCCCTGACTTGTGTCTTCTGTCTGTCAAACCCACTTGTTCCTTCCTGAGAACCCTGTTGTCTGCTGAGCCACCGAGACCTTGATACTGCAGGTATTCACAGGAAGTATTCGTGACAGTAATGGGGCACCAAGTGTTTTGGGTTGCTGCCTCTGGACTCAGGGGTAACACATTTACATTACATTTATTTATTTAGCAGACACTTTTTTCCAAAGCGACTTCCATTGAACTCTATGTAGCGTTTTGAGCCCACACACCTTATTCACTGCGGTGACTTACACTGCTAGATACACTGCTTACACTGGGTCACTCATCCGTACATCAGTGGAACACACACACTCTCTCTGTCACTCACACACTATGGGGGCACCTGAACAGCATGTCTTTGGAGTGTGGGAGGAAACCAGAGCACCCAGAGGAAACCCACGCAGACATGCGGAGAATATGCAAAGTCCACACAGACTGAGCGGGGATGGAACCCACATCCTCTCGCACCACCAAGGAGCTGTGAGACAGCAGGGCTACTAGCTGTGGTTTAACATCCTTCAGGTCACAAGCATGTGTTCGTAGGTACTATGATGTTTCATCGTCTGCACGCTGCACCTTGCACATGCATTGCTTTCTGTCGCAAAGCACATTGTGATCTGCACTCAATCACTTTCATAACTGCTTTTCCGAATCAGGGTCCCGCTGGTCTGGAGCCTATCCAGGAAGCATAGGATGCAAGGCTATGTAGGAAACACCCTGGACGGGATCCTGGTCTTTTTGCAGGGTTGCCACACCTGCACGTACTGATGCGCACAGTCGCAGACTAAGGGTAAACGTCTTTGGACCGTGAGAAGGAGCCCACACAGACACGGGGAGAACGTACGAACTCCACACACCAAAACAAATGGAGTTTTTACTTGTCTGTTCTATTGTCTGGGCCCCTTGGTGCATTGCTCTCACAATGAAATACTCCTGTGGTGTTTTTTCACACGCTGCAGAGAAGTGCTGCATTCATGGAGAGCCAGGTAGAGGGTAGGGGAACATGGTCTCACACATTCTAAGTGTTCTCACACTATTCCGAGGCTTATGGAGATCGATGGAGGTATAGAGGTTCTTTCCAGGTTCAGAATGGCTGGAGTGTTACTCTTCTTACACACAACATGTAGTGCAGCTGTAGTGTTTCTCGAAAACATTGGCAATTACCTTATATTGTAGTGTACAAGTGAATCAATAAGATTTAATCATTTACATTTACATTTATTTATTTATCAGATGCTTTTTTTCCAAAGCGACTTCCAGTGAATTCTATCTAGTGTTACCAGCCCACACACCTTGTTAACCGCGGTGACTTACACTGCTAGATACACTATTTACACTGGGTCACTCATCCATATTTACTATGTACAGTATCGGGTTCAATAAATAGAAATCATTATGAACAGTAAGTGGTGTGAAAGGCCACTGCTGGAAGGAGAAAAGACAGCGCTGGTGCTGCGAAAGAGGACGTATGAGAAGAGTTCACAGAGAACCGTTTGCCAGACTATGGATGTTTGTACGTCTTTTCCCAGCGAACACACTTACCGCCAAAAATTGCCACAGCAGCAAAGTCATGTCAGCTCCCAATGTTTCCCTACCTCTGTATGTCTGGCAGGATGTGTCTCTTAAATGGCAGCATAGCTTGTATGTTTAGCTACTGCATCAGCTGTGGCAGTGAATAAAAGCATAAAACTGAGCGGTGCTGGTAGGGTTTTTGGGGGGGTGGGGTTATAAATTTAGTGACAGTTATTTGTGTATTCAAGATAAAGGTTAAAGTATTGAATTCTATATACAGTATAATATTGTAATTTACAGCTGTCTAGTATGAGTACTTCAGTATTAGCTACTGGTAGCAGTTGTACTACTATTAATAATAATAACAGCAGTAATAATAATAGTAGTAATAGTGGGTGGGACAGCGAGTAGCGCTGCTGTCTCACAGCGCCTGGGTGGTTAAGAGGACGTGGGTTCGATCTCACCTCAGTCCATGTAGAGTTTACATGTTCTCCCCGTGTCTGTGTGGGTTTCCTCTGGGTGCTCTGGTTTCCTCCCACAGTCCAAAGACACGCTGTTCAGATTCACCCATAGTGTGTGTGTTCCACTGGTGTATGGATGAGTGACCCATTGTAAGTAGTGTATCTAGCAGTGTAAGTCACTGCGGTGAATGAGGTGTGTGGGCTGGTGGTAACACTACATAGAGTTCATTGGAAGTCACTTTGGAAAAAAGCCTCTGCTAATTAAATAAATGTAACAAAAATAATGTCATAAACAATAGAACAAGTAATACAAAGAATAAAATGTGCATTCTCGGTTTAAGAAAGTCATCCCGTACCCACAAAATGCTCAGAACTGTATTTCCCATAGAGGGAGTTGGGAATTGGGTTTTTTTTATAGGTCAGTTTAATCCTCACTCATTTGTTCATGTTGGCTGCAGCCTTTTCTCTGAAAAGGTGATAATGAAGTGACTATAAACAAATCACATTCCGTTAGCTGTGATCGTGGTTTCGGAGACTGCCCGAGTTGCACTGGGAAGATGTCTTTATGAATGGTGCATGCGACTGAGACGGAATAAAACATTACATTACGTAATATTATAACCTCATTATCCAGAGGTTATAAATAAGTCAGATGTTTGTCCTCACACCAACATCAAACCTCATCATCTGTCAGGCAGTCTCTTTTTCCTTACACATGAAACTTTAAAACATGCCTTTAAGCAGACATATTTCTCCAGCACTTTGAGATTTGTATTTGTGTTTATGTTTTTTGTAAGGAAAGAAATTGCTGTATTTTGTTCCGAGGATAAAGATGTTAGTCGAATTTCCGTCAATGTAGCAAGTGGGACTAAGACATAACGCAATCCTGGCTCTCGTTTCTGAACGATGGCACAATTGCACAATAACGTTAAAATTTTTTTCTGTATTTCTCACTTCATTTCTGCCATTGTTGTGCAAACCTGAGACCGTTTCTGCAAAGGGGAAATAGCACTTTAAACTCCTGCCATTTAACAGAAGAACATCTTAATAAATCGCCACTATATAAATTATGATGTTTCTCTGAACAGTTGAATTAGAACGTGAACAATTAGAAAGCGACGTCTTTCCCTGGAATAAAATTGATAGTGGACTTTAGGATGTAAGCTTTTAATGTTTTTAGAGCAAAAAGGGTTTAATGGTTAAAATTCGAAACAGGCCCACAAATCCAATTGAAATGAATCTATTTTATTTATGGAAGAGACAACCTGTATTTATTTAGATGATGATTATGGATGACTCACACTTATATCATCTCGTCCTGGCTCAGAATAAGTGTCGCGGGGGTTGGCTGTGACTACTTAACAGAAATAGGTGGAGTCTCAGGATGCAAACACCCAGCGAGGTGCAAATGGGGAATAAATTAAACGTAATATTCTTCATAACTGATGTTATATATGCATTTTGATAGCAAGGCTCAAGATAAGACCAACTTCAGTAACTCTGAGTAAGTGATTTTTCACAGAGGAATCCAGCAGGTAATAAGGAAGGTCTGTAAAAATGCCAAACAGAAAAATTACACAGAAAACAGACATTTTAAGAAAACACACCAATAATGACTGCATAAGGACATATGAGCTGTTCAGTTTATTTTTTTTTTCAATTTTTTTTTTTATCATTTCCTATGAATTAGAGAAATGTGATATTTTATAGTAAAATCTAGACAAGGACCAGTAGCATGTAGTTGGGTAACAGGTATTTTGTCACATGACCTGGTCCGCAATAAACACATTCACATTAATATATTTATTTAATCAGATGCTTTTCTTCAAAGCGACTTCCAGTGAACTCTACACAGTGTTATGAGCCCATACACCTTACTCACCCCAGTGACTTACACTGCTAGATACACTACTTACACTGGGTCACTCATCCATACATCAGTGGAACACACACACACTCTCTCTCTGTCACTCACACTATGGGGAACCTGAACAGCAAGTCTTTGAACTGTGGGAGGAAACCAGAGCACCCAGGGGAAACCCACCCAGTCACAGGGAGAACATGCAAACTCCACACAGACTGAGTAAGGATTGAACCCACATCCTCTCGCACCACCCAGGCACTGTGAGACAGCAGCATTACTCTCTGTGCCACCCGACATATACCACAGTCCCCTTGCAAGATGACAAAGTAATTCCCTCCTCAAAGCAGAACGGTAGATTGTTCATTCAAGTGGAATAAACACTTACAAAGAGAATAAGGTCTCCATGAATTCATCATTCGGCGACACCGCAAGGCCCTGTTAACCACTCCAGAGCTGTTGAAGGGTGCAGAGATATAAGCTGGAATTAAAAAGCAGACTGAGGGATTCCAGTTCTTTGGAGAGCTTTCCTGTCATGTTCAGGTATTTTCTCCTTTTGCTTTCTTTCATGCCTGTGTCTCCAAGATAAGGCTAATAGCCTTCTGTAGCCCTCAAAAATACTCCAGACTTCACAAAACACTCTTTTGAATCTTAAAAAGTCTAAATGTCTTTTGGTCGCTGTCTGTATGTGAAAGAAGTGAGTTCCACACATGAGAAAAAAAGACCTGGTAAAATCACAGTAAATCAGGTTTGTAGTCAAGACTGCTAACTTATTAATCAGAATATTTTCGACACTTTCAACAGAGTCTCGTCATGCTTCCTTCCCCCAGCCTTGCTCTGTTCTGTCTCTGTTCCCTCACCCTCCCTGCTGTAGGAATGACAGCTTTGCAGAAAGTTCTGGACACAGCTGCTGAGAAGAACTGGATGGTGACCTCCATAAATCTCTTGACAATGACGGAGGCAGCCTTTCTAAAGGTGCTCCAGGACCTCGATAAGAAGAAGGAGGGACAAATCATTATGGACTGTGAGCTGGACAGGCTTTCTTCAATCCTGAATCTGGTAAGTTTTTTGCATTTCCGCCTTTCTGCCTCTACTCAGCAAGAGTCATGGGACGAGTAGAAAGAATGAAGCGAGACAAAGAGGGAAGGCGTGAAAAAGTTACCTGGAGTAGAAGTAATGCAATTTTTCTGAGCACGTTGATGAAGCTGACCACGTTTCTCTGGGGCAGCGCACCGATTCTTTAGACGGACACTTCAACGCACTCCCTAGAAGCAGCATTTTCTGGGTTTCTACCTGAGATGCAATTAAGAAGCAGGAGGGCATTATGTGGTCACACGTTTGGAGACGACTGTGGGAACACGCGCTCCACTGCACACGTCTCCGCTCCCGTATGCCCAGCTTTAGCAGGACCCTCTCTGGGTTTGGTAATTAATATGAGGACAAGCTTGACTCTTGGAGAAATTGTCATGGTCTCCAGGAGCGTGCAGGGCTACAGGGAGAGAGGAATAAAATTGGTCTCGCACATCCAGTGTTCGCACTGTTCTCTCTGTGCTGATTGATGCCCCAATTGGAATCCGTGGGTGGGGGTTTCTCTGTAGTGCTGATGTCTCATTATTCTCATGTACCATAAAATTTTGCATAGTGTTCTAATGGAACAAATTACTAAAGATCAATTCTGAAATTGATCGTGTGCCAGGAGCCACAATTCATAATGTTATAGTAGCCAGTTTGTCTCACGACAGGATCAGTTCACTTGCGGTTCTCATGACCATTGATCTTCTTTAGATGTTTTCTGCCATACTTGTTACTAAAGCAGAAATAAGCTCCTAGTGCTTAGCTTTGGCTCTCTTATGGATCAAATGTCAATCTGATACCTGCTGCAAAGACATGATGATGATGATAATGACAATGATGGAGATTATTATGATGATGAAATCTGTTGAAAGTCACACTCTTTAAGGTAAATCACATTCTTTTAGGTTAAGAAAATGCAAGTTGTAACAGTAATGGCCTGGTGTGATTGCGAGAACATTGCTTTGGAGCTTTTTAATTTATTCCCGTGCCCCGGGGTTTGCCCCAGGAAACACCACTAGATGGGGTCACTGTTAATAACTAATGTCGCCTCTTGCTGCTCCGAGACAGCCAATTCAGGGCAACCTTCGTGAGAGGAAAACATGTCCTCCTTAGCAAATGTGTGTCTTTGTCAAAACATTAGATATGCAAAATTCTTCAGTGGTCAGAAGGATTGTATGCGTGATCACGATTTCATATTTATTTGCATTTCTTATTAGTTTTCATTGTGTTTGTTGGCAAGAAAAAATTAATATTCAGTCGGAAGTAACTAGAAAGGACCTTTGAAGGCAGTGACCCACCGAGAAAGGGTCTGGACACATCATCTATTATGGATAATAATTACCTCTATTTATACACTGTACAGAATAGTAGAGGAAGGAAAAAAAAACAGAACATGAAGAAATTACTGTCTGACACAATTACCCATAATTACAGGGCCGACAAGCATCAGTGAAATGCAAAAGCGTTTGCAATTGCAGGTTTGTTTCTGACTGAGATGCGGTATGTACATGTGGCCATTAAGCCAGCAAACTAGCCTCCCGTGGGTGCAGATGTTGGCGTGTCTCCCGCCCTCTTCACACGTTCTCGCTGCCCTCGCATCCAGTAGATAACACACATCCCAGGAAATGAGGCGAACTCAGGGACAGAGAGTGACAGGCTTTGAAAGACGGAAGGGTGAAGTGGCAGAAAAAACCCTTCACCAGACGAGTCATTCCTAGCGCACAGCAACGCAGGTGCATTTGTCCCACATCCGAAAGAACTGTAAATAATTTATCCCTAAATCTGGATGGAAACCAACGGAATCCAACTAAAGTGTTAAGAACACCGTGTGTCTCTGTGCTTCCGTAAAATCTTTTCCTAATTTAGGATAAAGTAAATTATGGGACAGAACTTGAAAGGCATTAAGTACGTTTGTTAACAGTGTTTGTTTTTTTATTCTTTTTCAGATTGCAGCTCAGGGGAGGAACCTGAAAAGCTACCATTACATACTGGCAAACCTGGTAAGAAAATAGCTGCACGTTATTTATTTGCGTTACGGCATGTAGACCAAAAAGGGTTTGCACGAAACCCGGGGTTGACGGGAGCTGACGGAAGACTCGGTACTCAACACGAACGCTAACTATCCAAGCGATGTTGCGGCACTCATGATTCTTGAGCAGTTGTGACACATTTTGCGTAGGAAGTTGTCTTCCGCTAAGAAGGAACTGCATGAAGCTTACAAAGAACCCATCGACTTTGTAAGGATCCTTGGACGTCTGTTAGGAATATCATGAAGACGTTCTAAAATCGGCATTTTTGTAAGGTTTACAATACTGTAGCTACAGGTACGTATGGTGTTATGCTAAAGTTATGGAAATTACTAATTATAAGTGATAATGTGGTACAGATAGGGGAGGGCGGTACTTACTCTTGCTTTTTAACGAAAAACCTCTACTGTATCTCATCAATAGCTACACCACACCTGCAATTTCCACTTATTCATTTAGTTGATGCTTTTCTCCAAAGTGACTTACAACGTTAATCTAGTTACAGTTATTTACCCATTTATACAGATGGGTGATTCGACTAGAACGGTTCAGGGTAAGTACCTTGCTCAAGGGTACCATCGCTGGAGGTGAGATTCGAACCTGCGGGTCAAAAGGCAGCTAGTAACCACTAGCCAGTGCCGGCCGCAGGAATGTAAGAGAGACTGGAGAACGCTGGTATTTGAGACTTGCACAGCTTACCAGAAATCAGAAGCATTCTCACTTTTTTATGCATAAAACGAATGTGTAATGTTCTGCAGTCCTCTGTTGTGTAACATTAAAATCTGCTGGGGAAGGATTTTTTTTGTTGTTGTTATTTACGTGCTCAAGAGCGAACAACGTAGGAAATGAATTCTGCACAATATTAACACCCTTTCTTGTTCGGTCTTATGTAACATGTTCTGCTGTATACGTGTGCCTGATGTATACGGTCCGTTCCGTCTGTCCCTTTTGTAAAGGTTAGTTTCTATAGTAACGTCCTCAGCTCGCTGCAGCCCGTTTACTGGCAAACAGACAAGAAAACGACAGAAATACGGCCTGTTCGGCGAGAAAACATGGGCGCTGAGCTTTAACAGGTACACCAGGGACAAATAAGGAACACAAAGAAGAAGGACAGGCACATGAGGAACAGCGTGAAAGGTGGCAGATTGAAACTTTTTAAGTTGTGACGCTGCCTTTACATTCCCCTCGAGCTCGGCTGAGGTCTGATGTGTGTAAACAGCGCTGCGCTTCGTACGAAATCCGTTATGTCGCGTTGACTCCTCCAGAGACGAGCGTGTTCCGTCCACAGCTTTGTCAGCAGATATCATTCCCGCCGATGTGGGAAATCTGCATTGCATCGTTTCTTTTTTCTCCCTACTGTTTTTTTTATTGCTCCCGTTCACACATTCCCATAACTAGCTGCCCTGCTGATTGTGTGTGTATGCTGGAGACATCTCAGCATAACAGCCAAGGTATTTAGTGTTTCTGCATAAAGCAGGAAACCAGCCTCATTATTTCAATACTAATCCACCTTTCCACGTTTTGGTTTTTACCAGGGCTGTGGAGTCGGTACACAAAACGTTCGACTCGGACTCCAGTAACCCGATGATTGCTTCCAGCTCCGTCTCCACAGCACTGCCCAAAAGTTGCACATTATTTTGGGGGTCGATTTAGCCCAAACCTATATTACACCTCTAATTTTTGGGGGTCGACTTATACGCCGGTATATACGGTACATTTAATCGGAGTCGGGACCGTTTTCCGGATTTGACTCCGATTCCAACTGCAGTGACCCAATAATTGCTTCCGACTCAGGCTTCATGACTCTGACTCCACAGCACTGGTTATTACTCCCAAAGAGAAATTATGGCAGCAATGCAGACTCTAGGCCATACTGTATAAGGCCAAGGCCCCGTAACATAGGACCCCCGAGAAGATCAGAATCGGTTTGCTTTGCGGAAGATTGCACTTTTTTCTGCAACTCCGAGTTGTCCTGTAGTAAAATTGTTCAGATTGTGGAGGGTGTACCGAGAAAGGGAGCTTTGATTTCAACGAGCCATTTGCGCAAGTGCTGTCACTGTGTGAGAAAGTGTGTCTCTGTGCTTGAGAACGGGTGACGTGGGATCAGCTGGAGAAAGGGACAATCTCACAGTGATGAATCAGCCCTATCGTGGCTCAGTTAACACACACACACACACACACACACACACACACACACACACACACACACACGATTTCAGTAATGGGTCTGGATTTGTGAGTACTGTGCAAAGATCACGACAGCTTTGGCTAAAAATTGGGATAAATTATGGCAGAGCTGCTTAGCTGCTGTTCTGAAAGTCTAAGTTCTGGTGGTTCCTGTTCCAGTCAGGAAGAAATCTCCTGAATCAATTTACAGATTGAACCCATTTAATTCCCTTTTTGAGATTTCAGTGCTGTAAGAAGAAGAGAGAAACCCTCTGGCACTGTAGCTGAACAGCCCTGTCTTTTGGACACGGCTAATCCCTTAAACATTCACTTCGTGTTTGATGGTCAATTCTTAGCCAAGGATGACTGGCTTTTTTAGTGATTAATAACTGTTCAACTCCCCATCTTCACTGGACAGGAACTATTTCATTTTGTTGACTCTTAATCAGTATTTTACTCTTATTTCACAACTAGAATTTTCCATCAGTGGTAGTTGCCCTTAAGAGCAGTAGGCAAACATGAGCCTACTTAAAAAATATAAAAAAAAAAGAAAAAAATACAAGAAAAGATTTTGAAAATGCTCTAATTTTCGCCAGGAAATGATTGTTCTCGCTGCAGCAAAGTGCATCATTTCCCCCTGACGTTCTGCTCAATTTTGTCATTTTGAGATTCTTTGTCAGAGGCTGCTGTTCTCTGCACCCACGCGCCCGCCCAGTTGCCATAAAGGCACGGGCTGCGCTCGCTCCTCCAAGCGGATCATTTGTTGCTTCCCTAAACGTCGCGTGTTGAGATCCTACACTGAGTGGAGGTGTAGCCTTTCTCTTGTCTTGGCCTGTAAGAAGTGGTCGCCATGCCTTCGTAGCAGAACAATGCCATTTATTTTCGCCATTGTGGATTTCCCGTTGAAAAGAGACCAAACGTGTTGCTCTGACTCATACAGACATCTGAGCTATTCCACTCTGTTCAGACAGCAGACACTGCGAAAGAGCACAAACAACATTGCCGTGATAACAATTACTGCAGAATCGAGAGTAAACATCGGATAACGGAAGTAATGCTCAATCGGGAATTCTTCACATTTGGCATAGTCTGCGTGGTTCTTCTTCCCTTCTTTAATCCTCTTGGCTCCAGCTGGAGCATCGGGCCTTCGCTGCATGTCTCCAGCGGTCTCTGTCCTGGGCTGCCCGCTTTGCCTCTCCCCAGGACATCTTCATCTTCTGTAGCTATGTCTGTAAGATTCGTCTCCATGTGAGGAGCGGCCTTCCTCTTCTCCGTTTACCCTGTGGGTTCCGATTCAAGACTTGCCTTGGAATGCTGGTCTCTTTTCTGCGCAAGGTGTCCCCGACCCATTTCCATGTCCTTCTCCAGATTGTACAGACGGCCCTCGACTTACGCAAATAGACTGTTCTTCAAGCCCTTACGTAACCAAAAGTTGCTTATGTCGGATTCCCCCTCCTCCCCCACCATTCAACATCATCACGTGCTCCTTCGTACGTTCAGCATCCTTCGCTGTCGTATTTATAGTCGATACGGCTAAATCTGGTTCCCGTCTGTAGACCGTAATCTTTGTCCGCCGTCATATTTCCTTATTATTTTCAATTTTATCTCCAAATCTATTGCTGTTCGCTTGCGAGACGGTTCTCGTTTTCGTTCAATTGCAAGTTTACCACCAGGCTTTGTGAATAATGAAAAGGGTAAAAAATATGGGAAAAAGCACTACACTAAAGAGAGGAGATGTGTTCAAGGCTCAAAATTGGCAGGAACTGGGAAGATGCAGGTTCCTGCCTTGTCTGGCTACGCCAACTTGCGCTTAACATATTTCAGATGTTTTGCGTAAAATAAAAATGCTATCCATAAATAATGTGCATGTCAGGAATTTTTACGTAAATTCGGATTTATGTAATTCAAATTTATGTAACTAGAGGAGTGTCTGTATTAACAATGGGCTGTTGCTTTGTCCTTTGCCAGAGCTCGTGGTTAGAAATTCGTTCTGGTCACTCGATGTGCAGGATCTGGCGGAGGCAATTGTTTAGAAAAACGTGCAGCTTATGGTCCAGGCTCTTTGTGTGTCTCCCGGTCTCGGCCCCATATAGCAGCATATAGCAGCACTGATTTCTCAATACTGCATGGTTAAAGTGCAGAAAAGAAATTATTGCCCCTAAAATGTAGGTACTGAAGGCACGGATTGGAACACAGCTGAACGCTTAACCTCGATTCCTTGAGAGGGTCTTGACTAATTCTCTGTTTGCTGTATGTACATATAATGAGCCGAGTAAATTCTGTTTCAGTTTGCTTCTCCATTTCTTCTTAATGTATATCTTTTAAATCTTAAAGCATCTCTTGTTACATTCCAGTTTATCACTATGTGATGGAGCTCTGTGCTGCAGTTTTTGAATTTTAAGATACACGATAGCTTTTGGAAACCTTCTGATTTTCAGTCATGTCGAGTGGAGGGGGTCTGTGACGCTCCGCTCCCTGGTTACTTGTCGAATGCGAAAAGAGGCAGAACAAAAAGGACGTGTTCCTCAGGAGTTAGAGCGATATGCGCTATGTTAATTAACCTGCGGGGGGTGGGTGGGGGACGCTGGAAAAGACTGAAAAAGCTCTGCGGCTTTCAAAGCAAAGACCCTGTCACCTCCAGATTATAGGGATGCAATGCTAATGGCAGTCAATGTTTGACAGACGTTTCCATGGGGACAGTTTCAAATACCGAATATGTATTGCAGTGTGCCTCATGTTCATACGTCGTGAGTAAGGTTTTAGATATTCAATATTTTCGTCGCATAACATATTTTTTTGTATCCAGGGTTACTTACATAGCTTCCTGTTTGACATTGTATTCATTTGCACACCTGGATACTTTTATTAAAGGCTTCTATTGCAAAGCATTTCCTCAGACCTGATTCTTTGCAGCCCTTTTAGCCACAAGAATTCCGTTGTATGTGAGCTGCTGGACATTTGTGTCGATTGCATTTTGTTCATTATAAGTGTACAGATGAAGAACACGGGAAGCAAGGCAGACAGTTATTAGCGTGACCTTGAAGAACAGACAGGGGGAAATCTCAGACAGCGGTTCCTCCGTTACTCCGGAGTCAATCAATAAATCAAGTATCGATGAGCTTGGGGAAAAAAAGAGTCGGTGAGCTTTCGTCGAACCGTATGAGCTGGTTTTACATGGACTCTCTTTAGAGCCCATACTCATTGTCACCCGTGTGATCCCTGACGTCTTGTCTCAGGGCTTCACGGACATTGACCTGACGGAGTTTAGGAAGGCCGGCGCCAACGTGACGGGCTTCCAGCTGATGAACTACACTGACCCCAGCATCAGCCGAACGATACAGGAGTGGCTCGAGTTTGACAGCAAGGACCTCAAAGCTCCTAAGAAACGGCTCAAGGTAAAAATGTTCGCGTCGCGCGAAATGCCAGAAAGAGCGGATAAATCTGCTCCGAAAAAGACAGCAGTGCAACCACAGAAAGGTTAAACTCATTATAATCTGATTATTGCGAGTTACAATTTTACATGTAAGGAATGAACTAGCCTAGGTGTACATTAGAGCACTTAGCCCTGCAAGCTTGTGGTCTGTCAATGGATGCTACAGTGTAACTGCGGCGTGTCTAGGAATGATCTCAGATATGTGTGGCCAATTGAGAACGTACATGTAACGTGTTTTTGAACATTGTTTTTGGCTTGTTGCTTGCAGTGATTTTAAAAACAAAAGACTTACTGGCTTTGTACGAATTTCTTGCAACCTGGGAATTCTAATGTGTGAAAACCAGTGACTCATATAGGAGTTGCAATATGTTGTTGCTTTTTCATAAATCCAAATGCTCACTTTCTTTTGAATGTCAGTAAAATGTGCATCGCTCCATGAGAAGTTCAAAGCCCCATTTGGCTGAGACTGAAGTGGGATGTTTGTCTGTTTTCATTCCTCGTTTCTCCAGTATACTGGGGCCCTCACCTATGATGGTGTGAGTGTGATGGCTGCCGCCTTCCAGAACCTCCGGAAGCAGCGCATTGACATTTCTCGCCGAGGCAACGCCGGCGACTGTCTGGCCAACCCCCCAGCACCATGGGGGCAGGGTATCGACATCCAGAGAGCTCTACAACAGGTACGTAAGACCGACAGTCTGATTCTGGGCTCCTTGACAGTAACATAAGTGGCAGACAGCGTGAGATTACAGGTCACAGATATAGATACAGATTAAATAATTGACATTCATCCAACAACCTGGAACGAGTAGCTGTCATCATCCTCCGCTATTTGTGCTACAGGTGATATTGTCCATACCTGTATAAATGTATTCATTTTTTTGCGCGAACATTTTCATGCATTTTTTATTTCACTGTCATTGTGTGAGGGACTAGCAAGCAGTTTTCAGTTTTTCCTCGCAAGGGAAAGCTTCGTTTTCTGTGCTGGGAGTCATGTGCTTGTAAAAAATATATACAATATTTAATGCAGTGTGATTGACTGGTTGATTTAAAATGAAAAAAAAAGACATTTGGATTGCACTGGACAGTTGGCTATTGATGTGAATGTGAGTGAAAACAAAGTGCATGTCCCTGGGTCATCGTCTCGCAGGTTCAGATAGAAGGCTTGACAGGACACATACAGTTCAATGAGAAAGGACGACGCACCAACTACACCGTCAGTGTAATGGAGCTGAGTCCAGATGGACCCAAGAAGGTAAATGTCCTTTGCAAACATGAAGGTATTATTCCAGCCTTCTGTATTTCATTTATTTATCTGTGTATTTACTGGTTTGTTTGCTGATCTGCTTTTTTCCGTAACCAATATATTTCTCTGAAGCTGCTTACAATTCAGCTGGTGGAACAGGTAGCGCTGGTGTCTCACAGCTCCTAGGGTTTAGATGTGGCTCTAAATCCAGCTTAGTCGTTGTGGAGTTTGAATGTTCTCCACCTGTTTGTGTGGGTGTCCTCCTGGTGCTCCTATTGCCTCCCACAGTCCAAAGACATGTGTTTCAGGTGAACTGGTGACTCATAATTGCCCTTTATGTGTCATGAGTGAATGAGTGTGTGTGATTGCCCAGTGATGGAATGGCACCCGCTGTCTAGGGTGTACACTGCTTCATGCTCTATGCTTCTGGGATAGGCTCCAAACCACCGTGACACTGCATTGGAAAACCAGGTACTTAGAATTATTTATTCTATTATAAGGCTGGTTGTTTTCTGGGAGCATTCATGAAAAGTGAAGGGTACCGTACTACAGCAGTAAGTGTCCTTGTATTTGAACAGACAGCCTTCAGGTTGCAGGACCGAGTCGTCAGTCTTGACACCATCTGACTTCCGAACTTGAACTCACCACCGCTGTAGTGTCATCATTACAGCAGTTTTCTGCAATGCCTGTTATATTAATATTCCTTACCTTTTTCACAGGTTGGATACTGGAACGAAGAAGAAAAATATGTGAGCACTGCAACTTACTCTCACGGCAGCAACGAAACATTCGGATTGCAAAACAGGACTTACATTGTTACTACTATATTGGTAAGTTTCCCTCGTGGGCTGTGGTTGAAGAACACGGTAAAGAGACTTTTTCTTAACTGTTCTGTTACATTGAGATAAAACAACATTAACTGGAATAACTTCCCGAAACATTTTATGAACAAAATGATTTTTAAGAGTATAATTAAACCTGCGTGAGCAGTATCTGCGCTGTGGTATTGATCCTCCTATCAGTGGATAGGCGTCACTTAAAAAAATCATAAAATCATTCAACCAATCAAATCCTCAGAGTTCAGTCAGTACACAGAAACTTCCATTGTATAAGAAATGTAGTAGTTCAGTAAATAATTTATTACTTAAAATCCATTTTCTGAAACGTGGTGCATATTCGTACATTTCTCAGAGTTCATGATTATCATGTGTATTATATCTATTATAGATAAACCTGGTAATGGTGGGAATAGAAGGTACAGTTAAGGTGGTCTTCACGAGTACTTTTTCCGGGGACATCTCTGTCATCACAGTGATGTGTCACCGCAGTGATCATCCATTTGGAGAAACGCTGCTGTCAAAACAAGAGGTTATTTCTCCCGCAATAAAAGAAGACGGCGTCAATCTGCAGGGCCGTAGCGCCGGCACCCGCGGTGGCTCCCGGTAGCGCCGTTTCCTTCGGCACAACAGTTGCTGTTGCTCAGCAAACAGATGGGTGGCGAAGCCGGGGGGGTGCGGGATCAGCTCTGAAAAAACAAGAAAAACAAAATTTTGTTTTGACATGACAGAAACTCCTGTGGCTCCTGGAGCCGTGGGGTTGTCACAGCTTTTAAAGGCCTTCCCCAAAAAAGCTCCGCTTCTTTCGAGTAATGAATGCATCGAAATGGCAAGTGCACATTTTGCCCTTTCTCCGATGGGTGAGTGCATATGTTTGTCGTCCGCCAGCAGTCCAGGCAACTGCGCGCAACTTTTTCAGCCCTGGATCTCCGGGACCCATCTGCCGCACCCCGCCACCCCTTTGGGGATTACTGGAAGGGAGGGGCCTGCACTATCGAAAACAGACACCTGGACCATTGTGAGAATTAAGCTTCGACATAATCGGGATTAAAAAGTAAAGGTGGAGACCAGTCGTACAGTTCTGGCTCTTGCCACAAAGAGAGACATTTCAGAAGGTATAAGCAAAGGAGTATATAGTTCAAACTTGACACGGGGTGGATTTATTTTTTTTTGGAATTTTCTGCCTGTTTATCCGTTCGTTCTCAGTTTTAATGCACAGAAATATGTTATTAAAACTGCTTAGTGGACAGGAGCCCCAGGTGCTTCCTCTGCTGCAACGTCCTCGGGATGCACAGTACAATTTCGCCACGATATCGCCGTGCGATGTCCGACTCGAGTCGAAGTCCGCTTACGGAAATAGAAGCGCCACACTGCCCTGATGGTTTACAGTTCCGTGATTTGGGTGGAAAATAGCAAACTAGACACGCCATGACTTTCAAGGCGCTTAAAAATATGTGGATTGCCGCTTCTGCGTAACTCAACTCGGACCGCATTGTGTTTATAACGCTCCTGCTCCATTTTCGTGCTTTCGGAGCAATTCCCTGTGTAATTCCATGCAATTTTAATTCAATTTAAAATCATTACCTCTGGTAAAAGACATTTTTTATTACGGTTTTATTTTTTCTAAGCTACCCTAGTTTTTTGGCATTTCTTTTGATTGTCTCGTGAAAAAAAAAAATAGCTTGAGGTTTTAATATCACAAGAAACATGATCAAATAAAACATGCAGATTAGATAGAAAGATTTCTGGTTATTATTTAAACATCTAACTAGTGGAACGGAATCACATTAACTTATTAGCACTTTTTTGGCAGCATATTTCCTTTGTTGGAAAGTGCTTTGCTCCTCGCTATGCAAAAACGCGATCAGTTATGGGGGTCATTCATTTCCCATCAAAGCACAGAGAGGGCAGCTGGCCAGAGTAAAGCCCTATAGCATCGTACTGGATGGATATTTCTATTTCAGTATGCACTTACTGCAATCATATAAAATTAAAGCGAGTTCATTAGACTCGCCATGTTCCTTTTATTGGACTTGCTCGTTAATTATTGCGTTGATGCGAGCAGGACAGTGGTCAGTATTCTGTCTGCCTGCCAGCAATGCAGAGCCTTGCGCTGGTACCACTTTCTGCCGTGTCGTGGAGATGCCAAATCACGCAGCCTCCCGTTGGGAAAAATCTCCTGGCATGTATCATGTGTGAATGTTGTGGCCCGGGCTGGTTTTCACCGAATAGTGCAAGTGATACGTAATAGAACAAATGAGCGCTAATGGCGATGCAACCCGTTCTCCCCTGTTTAGGAATCTCCGTATGTGATGCTGAAAAAGAACCACGATCAGCTGGTGGGAAACGATAAGTACGAGGGCTACTGCGTGGAGCTGGCGGCGGAGATTGCCAAGCACGTCGGCTACACTTATAAACTGGAAATTGTTCCGGATGGGAAGTACGGAGCCAGAGATTCTGAAACCAAGATGTGGAACGGCATGGTGGGGGAGCTGGTGTATGGCGTAAGTAGTCATGACAGCTAGTAGGAGCATGATATACAGTGCACATTTCGGAGAAATCTGGTGTACTGGACTGCTCATTCGCGGAACATTGAGTCTGAACGCATCTGTAGGCCTAGCAGCAGCTCTCAGGGTTCTGTGTCCGACGTTGTTTTCACGGCTCACGATGCCACATGGCTATGAACAACAGTTCAGACCGATCAGACACCAAAGGCAGAGAGATAAAATCGCAGAGCTGTTGGGTAGTTTATGAAAGTGCACCGGCCAACGAGCCCAATGCCGGGCAGCACTGCACAGCAACCGAATCCCACGCACTCAACACCAGTGCACATGTGTTGTGCTGAGAACACTTTGTTATATAGATTTATGTAAGTGATTTCGATTCAAAGGGTGATCCTGTAAATGTTATGTAACTGTGGGGTGGCACAGTGGCTCAGCAGGTAACCCTGGTGCATGACACCACCCGGCCTTTGCGCTGGGACATGGGTTTGATCTCCCATGATTTTGTGTGGAGCCTGCATGTTCTCCTCATATTCACATGGGTTCCCTCTAGGTGCTCCACTCCCCTCCCATGAACCAAAGATGCGTTGCAGGTGAACCTGGACCCTTAGGGCATGTGTGTAAGACTGGATGAGTGTGTTACATTGCGCTGCTGCATAAGTAGGTGTGAATGATAGTTGGGAGTGTAGTGCACTGCATCTAGCTGACAAAGTTAACTCAATATTATTTAATAATCATTGTAGGTCGCTTTGGGGGAAAGTGTCTGCTAAATGTAATCTGCAGATAAAGCTTTTGTATCTTTACATTTATCCATTTAACAGATGCTTTCCCCAAAGCGATGTAGTACATGGAGCAAAACGTAGTATTTAGCTGACACCTTTTCATCCAAGGTGACTTACAGTGCTGGATATACTACGGTACACTACCTCCAATAATCACTCATTAAAGTATCTGAGCAATCACACACATATTGTATGTGTGGTACATATTCATTAATTTATATATACACATAGATACAGAAAGAGACTATAGGCAATTCAGAGTCACCAACTCACAGCTTTGGACTGTGGGCGGAAACTGGAGCACCCAGGGGAACACGGAGAACATGCAGACACCACACAGACTGAGTGGGCATTGAACCCGCATCCAATCCCGCATCCAATCCCACAGCCCAGGCGCTGCGAGATACCAGCACTAGCCGTTGGACCAACACAGCGTACTACTAAGCTGTGCTGATGACCTCTTTAGATGTCCAACTAAAATGTTCAGGAACATGTTATTCATTTATTATTTTGAACTGCTACAAGTTTTATTCTCTGCTAATGAAGTAACAGGAGAATGTCAATTTAATTTTTCAGAACGGGTTTAAAAGCCAAAAACCCTCAGCTTTGTTCATGTGTTTTGACCGTTTTTTAGCACTACATTTATTTATTGAGCAGAAGCTTTTCTCCAAAGCGACTTCCAATGAACTCCATGTAGTGTTACCAGCCCACACACCTTATTCACCACGGTAACTTACACTGCTAGATACACTACTTACACTGGGTCACTCATCCATACAGCAGTGGAACACACACACCCTCTCTGTCACTCACACACTGTGGGGGAACCTCAACAGCATGTCTTTGGACTGTGGGGGGAAACCAGAGCACCCAGAGGAAACATACGCAGACACGGGGAGAGCATGCAAACCCTACACAGACTGAGTGGGGATCGAGCCCACATCCTCTCACACCACTCAGGAGCTGCGAGACAGCAGCGCTACTTGCTGTACCGCCCATGTGAATCTTTTAATTTTGTACTCAAGAGAAGAAGAAGACCTCACACGAAACTGATATTAAAACGCCAAGGACGTGATTCGCAGAAGCGCCTGTTTTAAATGGTCCTGGACCACACAGCGAGAACAGATTCCTGTCTCTGCAGAAGCTATCAATGTTAGGTCAAGGAAATTTTGCAGAAATTAAATAAAAAATATTTTTCAACTTCATGTCCGGTGAAGCTGAGAGAATAACTTTCGTTGTTTGTTCTGTCAACAGACCCAAGAAAGTGACAAATTAATACTTACAGTACAACATGATTACAGATTATGTGTAATAACTGTATACTCATCTGTACAAAAGTAAATCTGAAATATGAATGGAAAATTTTTGGGAGTCAGAATTGTGTTTGAATTTGGACATTGACAGGCATGCTCACGTGCTTTATGTAAAAATGGAAATCGTTTTCTCCAGATATTGTGGCCCGTTGACACAAATCTACTGTGAAAAGAATAGCAAAGTGTCGGGGAAGTGTGTCAGAGGCTTACCGTAGTCGCGGTACAGCGTGGTTGGCTCAGCCTTAAGGCTCTCACTTTGACAAAGGCTTTTTTGCATGTCTTGTTTCTGTGCTGCCAGACTGTTTCATTGCAGTACATCTTTGCTCTGGTTTAAAGGCACTGCATTTATAAGGAGAGCAGACAAGAGCCAGAAGTGTGTCATCGAACGATTAAAATGCATTAAATATGTGACATAAGCGATTGTATTGCGTTTTTACTGCTCTCATTTTAGTTTATTTCTCACTGACATGGAAGCAGTGTAAGTTCATCATAAACTCCTGTTTAAATTTGTGTTCTTCTATTTTCCTCTTATAGAAATGCTGAGTGGAATGTGTCTAAATTAAAGCTTACTTTGCTTTTTAGTATTTCCCATACTGAGAAAAACAGGTCTGATAAGAAAAAGAAAAAGAATTAATGTTTATGTAAGCAAAATGTCCCTGGAGAAACCGTGTGTAGTCTTTCATCTTAATGGTACAGACTTTTTATAGTATAGATACTTTATTCAGCGCATTAATGCGTTGAATACTAATGTGCTGAAATCCACTTTATTTTATGGCAATTGTGCACAGTAAGGATTTATGTAACTGTGCTCTAGGTCGTCCCCAGACAATGCAAATTTATTACTATGTTGCTGTGCTGAGAGGTAACTGAAGGAGGTCTGGGTGCATTAAGTTGTTGGATTGGAGTCAAATGGAGGAATTACACTTGGACATTTGAAAAGGGTAAATGGTAAATCCATTATTGGGACAAAAAACACAGAGGGTACATCAGCGACAGAAATACAACTACTTAATAGAACTATATTCACAATATGCTCCACTATTTTGGGAAACACATCCTCCTGAAGCTCCCATCTAGTCTGTGGGAGTGGCCAGGTTCGAACCTCATTTTGGTGGGTGGCACAGCAAGTAGTGCTGCTGTCTCACACCGCCTGGGTGGTGCAAGAGGATATGGGTTTGATCCCTGCTCAGTCCGTGTGGAGTTTGCATGTTCTCCTTGTGTCTGTGTGGGTTTCCTCTGGTGCTGGTTTCCTCCCACACTCCAAAGACATGCTGTTCAGGTTCACCCATAGTGTGTGAGAGACAGAGAGAGTGTGTCTGTTCCACTGATGTATGGATAAGTGACCCAGTCTAAGTAGTGTATCTAGCAGTGCAAGTTACCGTGGTGAATAAGGTGTGTTTGCTGCTAACACTATGTAGTATCTGTTGCAAGTCGCTTTGGAGGAAAGTGTCTGCTAAGTGAATAAATGTAAATGCTGTAGTTCTCTTGGTCAAGGTGCTTACCCTGAATTACTCCAATAAGAATTCCCATACTGTATAAATGGGTAAATCATTGTAAGTCACTGTGGGGGGAAAAAAGTGTCAGCAAGATAAATAAATGTAATGCAGGATAAATTATAGCTTCTGTTTTGTAACTTTGACATTGGCTGTTTGCAATTCACTCTTGAAATATTTTGCTTGTTTCCAGTTTTAAGTAAAGATGTTGAGGTTAAAGATATTGATGTTGCCTCTTCTGTGCTCTTAGCATTGGGTGATGATGAATTTTTGTACTGCCTTACAGAAAGCGGATGTGGCTGTGGCCCCGCTGACCATCACACTTGTGCGGGAGGAGGTCATCGATTTCTCTAAGCCCTTCATGAGCTTGGGGATCTCCATCATGATCAAGAAGCCCACCAAGTCCAAGCCCGGAGTGTTCTCATTCCTGGACCCTCTGGCCTATGAGATCTGGATGTGCATTGTGTTTGCCTACATAGGCGTGAGCGTGGTTCTCTTCCTGGTGAGCCGCTTCAGCCCGTACGAGTGGCACGGCGACGAGCCGGAGGAGGGTGAGGAGCAGCAGGAATCGCAGACGCAGTCCCAGGGGCAGTCGCAGCCACCACAGAGCCCACAGTCGCCAAACCGGGAGAGCCAGTCCCAGGCCCAGCAGAACCAAGTACAACAGCAAAGCCAGGAACACACAAATGAGTTTGGGATCTTCAACAGTCTTTGGTTCTCCCTTGGAGCCTTCATGCAGCAAGGCTGTGACATCTCGCCCAGGTAAGTTACCTGCTGCTCATTCCGTATAGACGCCATCGCCATCAGCTTCATCACACCAAATTTCATTTCATCATTTTTTCAGGCGAAATGTCACAAAGGGCATTGAACAACATTTCAGTAAAATAATGTTCAACAGTATTGTCCAAACTATGTTTTCAGGGTACAGGCATTTTTAGTGAATATAGGGTGTGGTGCTGTTTATCATCCTAAAGAACCTCGATCTAGAAGATTATGAAGATCGTGTGAACTGGTCACAGTAGTTCAGAAAGGTGAATTTCTCCTTTCGTGTCATTTCACTAAAATCATAACGTTTATAAAAATAATAGGCATTTTGAATGTGAAATCAAAGATTTCAATGGGAAATCACCAAGGCTTGTTAATACTGATAATGACGTGTGTGTGCAGGTGGTCCCGATTTACGATGGTTCGACTTACGCTTTTCTCGACTTTACGATGGTGAGCTGGAGATAGACATTCAGTAGAAACCGTACTTCGAATTTTGATTTTTTTCCCAGGCAAGCGATATGCGATTCGATACTCTCTCGCGATGCTGGACAGCATCAGCCATCAGCATCTCCCAGTCTGTCACGCAGAGGTGCGTGTTAGGTGTGTTAAATGCATTTTCGACTTTCGATATTTTCGACTTATGATGTGTTTCGGGGAACGTAACCCCATCGTAAATCGGGGACCACCCGTATAGTATACAAACTAATGTTTTCACAGACTCCTTTTACATTTACATTTGTTCACGCAGCAGACGCTTTTCTCCAAAGCGATGTACATCTTAGAGAACAGTACAAAGAGTGCGTCACACCAACAGAAGGAGATATTTGGGTGCAGACACGTGATTCCAGAGTACAGTCCATTTGGCCAATACTCCATCCCGTGTCAATCGTATGTCATATTTGCTGCTGTTTAAAGAACAATTTATAAGTGACCTCTTCCTTTATAGTTGTATCATCCATATATTGACTGCTGTGATTGAAATCCCTTCAGGGGATGGAGGGTGAGGTACACAGTGCTGTCGCTCCATACCAGAAACATGCATCCGTTTTATCGTCACTTTCTTTCCACGATCTCCTCTGCTGTCAAATAAGCCCGACCCTCTGAGCCCTTCCAAAGCCAGCGCGCTGCTGCTCTGAAGCGACCGTGTTCCGTCCTTGCCTGATTTGACACTTGTCTTTTTTTGTCGGCACTCATTACTTGCACTTTGAAAGAGGTCGGCTTCACTGCGATGCGCGGCACTCGCCCCACCCTCCCCACCGCCACCACCATTAGCAAACCCTTGCCGCCAGTTACATGTACTATTCACGGATTCATAAATTTAGAGGTTGACATTTAGATGGGGCATGAACGCCAGTCTCCTGTGGGGGAATTAATGAACCCCAATTTAGAATTGATTGTCACCGATGCAGCTGTGACAGATGTCGAAGCTTGTGCCTATTTACAGTGTTGGACGTGAAAAGAATTATGGTTAAAATGATGTTCGGCATGTATGTAAGCCGCACAGTTACGGACAGTAAGACGCAGTAGTGGCAGTAGTTGTCATATAATTATTAGGCTTTTTACGAAATGCTTTTATCCATGGTGACTTCGGTTTTACTGTTTTGTGCATCACACTCTCGGCACCTCCTGACCCTAATCCCCACTGTATTCAGAAATGTTTACAGGTGAGCGTAAACAAGCCTCTCAGGGGCGAGTCCTTCTCTGGTCCATCTCCGGCAGCGTGCCAAAGAGCAGACAGCTGGGCCTCATTATCCAAGGGGTCAGACAGGAGGAGAGAAACTCGTTGGGGACACGCTGCTTTCTTGTGATCCCACGAGGTGACGCGGCGCATTGTGCTTTGGGCTACTTGCGTGCCGCCAAGCACGGAAACCTTGCATAGTTGTCACGCCGCTGAAAAACAAGCTTCCGCAGAACTCCCTGCTGAGAACCAGACTCGGCTGGCGTATACATGGGGGTAACAAGGCCCGATGACATTGCGCCGCAGCTCGTTGACTCCTGACACTCCTGCTTCTCGGTACAAGGTTGGGGGTACATTCCATGCCGCTGAAACAACTGTGGCCCCTGGAGCCACTTGAAGGGCTCTCCATGGTGCTCAAATGCTCCTGCATTCCGCAGGCGCTCGCTGAGCTCTCCGTGGCGCTGAAAGGTGCCGGGCCGGGGCAGCTGCCTGCAATGCGCTCACGGTGCTGAATAACCTGCATCAGAGCTGCTTCTCCATCCGCTGGCGGCACCACGGGGAGGGGCAAAGCAGCCCTTGCGAGCGACCTGTTCCTGGCATTTCTCCACTCTCTGTGTCCTGTTCCTACACAGAATATTCTCTATTGATTAATAAGTGGGATCAGGTTGCGTAACTCTTAAGGACAGGGAAAGGTCATGTAGGTTGTAAGTTCACAGCCCAGTAGGGGACCTCTATCATACCTCCTTGAGCAAGGCAGTTAAGAACGCGGTCGTTCCTTTAGTATCCCGCTGTATATGTTGGTAACCAGCAGGAATCCGCTGTGTATGGAAGCATTAGCTAAGGAAAAAGTAACAAACAATGACTCGATTGGATCGATTAGTGCTTCTTTTTCGTTAAGTTTCAGGCAAAATGCTTTCCAGCAACAAAACACTGATATCATTCAATCATCGCTGACTAATCGCTGATTGTCTGTTAGTGCAATATGATAATTAGCTTGTTTTTTTTAGAATCTTCATAGTTAAAAAAAGTCAGAAGAACTTTCTCCTACGCTGATTAAATGGTTCTTATTCTTCAGAAAATATTACATTTATTCACTTGGCAGATGCTTTTTTCTCCAAAGCAACTTCCAATGAACTCTATGTAGTGTTACAAGCCCACGCACCTTATTCACCGCGGTGACTTACGCTGCTAGATGCACTACTTATACTGGGTCACTCATCCATACATCAGTGGAACACACACTATGGGTGAACTTGAACAGCAAGTCTTTGGACTGTGGGAGGAAACCAGAGCACCCAGAGAACATTCAGACTCCACACAGCCTGAGCAGGGATTGAACCCATGTCCTCTTGCACCACCCAGGCATTGTGAGACACCGGCACTAGTCACTGTGCCACCATGCTGCCTGTTTTTTAGCACCTACTGGGTATTTGCTTTTTATAAATTCGTGTTCCATTAATAAATGCCTTTCCGACCGAGTTGAATTAGATGTATGGCTATGGAGTTCCAGTCTGAAATGCATCCTTTCTTCATCCACCCAGTCAGGAACAAACAAGGTGCCAGTCATTAGCATGAATTAACAATGCTTTAGATTTGGCTTGTGAGCTGTGCAATAATTATTCATTATGAATTCCTGTTTACTCCAGTTTCTCTCTTAATGTCAGGACTGCCACTCAAAGCTTCCCCGCCACATGGAAATTAAATACAGCCACAAAGATTCAGGCTTTTTCGCTGACAGCTTGCGTGCCTCACGCAGGCACCCGTGCTTTAGTTGCCCGGCCCCTTCACGTTCGTCCCAGTTTTGTTGTTTCCGTTATTATATCAGACTGTGCCCCGAATGCGGAAGGTGAACTCCTCCGGTACGCAGGCCTGCCAAAATGATCGCTCTCTTTACACACTGAGGGTCGTATGGCGGAGAAGAAGTAGCACCAGTTGGAGTAGAGCAGCCTCTCGTATTGCTGGCAATGAGCATCTGGAAGATTCTTTAGCTTTGGGAGGTGATGATGCAGTGATGAATTAAGCCCATTTAACCTCCTGAAATAATTGCAATGGGCAACACAGCTCATGGACACGACTGTCTCATTAGGCAAGTCAAGAAATGCTTGTTAGGGCTACGCGTTCCATTTGGTGCGTAGACTTTGACTTTGCTTTCACGGTGCCTGTTTGCTATGTGTTCGTTCATTTAAAGGAAACTTTTAATCCAAACCTACTCGCGGGTTAAAAACGGCGCCAAAAACATGTCTGAGCACATTTGCGTTGAACTAGTTTTTATTTGAAAAAATTCCTAGAGGTGTATTACTCTTGTGGGTTGCTTTGCTTTCACCTTTGTGTCCAGTTCGTCCCATAGAAGTATTGTAGGTTTGCGAAGGGTCCCGAGGAGTATTCACAATTAACACTGGTGCTACTGTACATAATACATATTCTGAAAACAGATCCGCGCAGAGGATCAGTATGTAGTGAGTAGCTGGGTGTTCAAAGGATACATTTACTTATTCAGCAGATGCTTTTCTCCAAAGCAACTTCCAATGAACTCTATGTAGTGTTACCAGCTCACACACCAGCTCTTATTCACCACGGTGACTTTCACTGCTAGATACAGTACTTACACTGGGTCACTCATCCATACATCAGTGGAACACACACACACTCTCTCTGTCACTCACACACTGTGGGTGAACCAGAACAGCATGTCTTTGGAGTGTGGAAGGAAACCAGAGCACCCGGCAGAAACCCGCACAGACACGGAGAGGACATGCATACTCTACACAGACTGAGGGGTGATCGAACCCATGTCCTCTCGCACCACCCAGGCGCTGTGAGACAGCAGCGCTACTCGCAGTGCCACCCCACCAAATACACCAAAAATATGGATAGACCAAAAATGTGCAAAAAACAAGTGTTGAGGTTCAAACACCGTACTAAAGCCTGAAGCCTTCTGTGTTTCAGCCTCCCCACCCCCCCAAAGTACACCTCAACAGGCACTTTAACCGATCCGTCTCGCACTCCACGGGAAAACTTGAATTATGGACCAAGTTTTGAGCTCATTCTCATCCCAGAAGGCTGAGCCAGGAACATAAAGAGTGGGCCTGCAGGAGAGCCTGACACTGGCTGCCTTTGTTCACTTGCGAAGAGACCTCTTTCTCTGTGTGCCAGGTGCTGCTTTCTGCCCTCCAGCGGCTCTGCGTTTTTATCTGGAAATAAACAGGCCTTGTCGTTTAGGCCCTTTACCGAGTCAGTCCCCGGACTTCCCAGCCCCACAATCGAAAACGTGAACATAAAGCCATTGGGAAATGACTCGCATAGGGGCTTCATACAGATTTCTACGTGTATTTATAGGTAGTTTTTTCAGCCGATTTCTAATTTGGATCTGTCGGTTATATCTATGGCTGCGACGGCAGTTTACATTTAGGGTACTGTACTAACAAGACGTTTCATAAAGGAGTCGCTTTTGGTTTTTAAACAGTTATCCAGGCATCTCCAAATTTCTAAAAAAAGTCTTCACCGGATATGTACTCTATAGACAATTTCTAGAGGGAATTCACGCAGATCTCTTAAGTTACGTCATTATTTATACCGTACTTATTTAGAAGGCTTTCGTGTACCATAGTAGTACGAAGGCTGCAGTCATATTTTTCAATGGCCCTGATTATTGCGATCTGGCGGAGAAGTGCAACAGAATAAAAATTATTTTCGAATCAAGTACTGTGTGTTAATGTATTCAAAAGACCTTCAAACAACATTCATTGTAAAATAAATCATTCTCTTATTAAAAAGGCAACGCTTGAATGTCAGTGTCAGATCTCGCGCAATATTAAGGTTTCAGATTTCCAAGGATCAAACAGTACGCCACATATCTCAGTTTTATTAAGGATACAATATTCAAAACTTCAAAAAGACACAAGTGAATAGTAGCTCTTTTTATTAAAACTTTCTAAAATCAAAGTGAACTCAGAGGAGCTGTGTTTTCATTTTAAAAATATCAGTGAATGAATTGATGTGTGCTGTATTTTTCATTGAATTTTAGCTTTATTTGTAATACTCATTCCAACAGAATGCTGCAGACAACATCTTTTTTACTTCAAGTATAGGTTTGTGAATTTCTTAATATTAATATCAATATTAATATTAATAATATTTTGTCATTTGTCCTCATTGCTTAATTTTTCTTCTTCTTTTTTGTTTCTCAAGCTAGAATAATTTCCTAACTAAGGTCACCTAGTTTTTTGTTATTTTTTCTACTGTTAAGTAATATAACTTACCTAAATTCCAGCTCCCCTGATGATGATTAATAGAAATAAAACTTCTGTTTATTGACTATATTCAATGTTAATGTAACTAGGCATAACAGCAAAATACAGCAGAAAGCTGAAAAATTCTTTGTTTTAATAAACCACCGACTATATACGATACGTATGGTGAAATTAAAATGTTAAATAATCGGATTTAACAATCTTTCTTAACTACATGTGTATAAGTATAGACTGTGACAAAAGCAAAATGCAGTGTCCATGCATTTAAATTATAGTGGCCTGAATAAGCCACAGTGAACTTGTTACAAGTTATCACTATTTTCTAGAATCATTTTTTTTTTTTTTTTTAAATAAATGTGTCTTACAGCTCGCTCTGTATCTGCACACCTTCCATAATCATTTGCAGTGTCACTCCAGCAAAGCACCTGCCAGAGTACTTCAGTCTAACGCCGGAACATAAACACCCCAAATCTGTATGGGCTTAGAGGAGAGGAAGCTGGATTTTTGTGCAAAAATGCAACTTAAAACCACTCGTGTCGGAGTCTGGATTTCAGCTTGTGTTTATAATTCATTAGAGATTTCTCATGACATACGTGCACTTTCAGGAACCTTCGAGAAGCTGTCCTCCTTCTCACTGCATCCTCACTATATACAAACGAGAACTCGGTTAACCTGAGATACATAACTATGACTGACGTTTCTATTTAAATGTATTGAGCGCCTTTAAGTTAAGTGCTGACAAGGTATCTTAAAATAGTGGCGATAATATTTAAGGTAATTTGACTTTCTTGCTTAATAGGATTCTCTCGACAATCCCTGGAGCCGGTTTTATGAGGAAGGACTGTTGAGTTAGCGAGATAAGTTTTGCAAAAGTTATGGAATGAGGAAAGTTCGGAGTTTAAAATTGCATATTACTCTTGGCAATATTTTAAACCTGCTCTAGGGCAGACGGACTTGAAATAACCCTGACTGAGTAAATTCAAGCTTTTCCAGCCTTTCAGAGAGTTACCGTCCATCAACAACTCAATATGCTACCTTTTAAATGTAACGTTTTATATTTTGCTAACAGTTTAATCGAATAAACCCTTCTCTACTCATTATTTACTTTATTATTTGTCAGAATAGAAGTATATCTCCAATGTTTTTAATTCCGTATCACTCTCAGGCTGATTACGCTGATATCATATCACAGTATTAATACAGGCTTCGAGACAAATTTAGCTTAGAATTTAGAGCAGATTTCTGCATAATGAAAGAACATTAACATCAATTTTTGATCCAGTTCAGATTGGAGTTCATTATAATAGGAGACAAGGGAAAGATTATGTGACTCCTCCAGAGGGTGCAGCCATCAGAGCGTCGTACTCCGTAAACCGCAAAGTCATCGTGTTGTTCGTAATCCCGTTCAAGTCTCGGCCGGACACGTTCTTGTTTTCACAAAGGAATTTAATCAAATTGGCGCAGGGCACACCTTTTACATGCAGTACTTGTGCTTCGGGGATGTTTTCACACTGTGTTTCTATTTGTCGTCATAATTCTTGGAAGGTGAGCACTTTTCAGCTGTCATTTCATCCAATGTTGGAATAGCATTGTGTTGCTCTGATATTTTTTATTTATAAATATCAAACTTGGGAGGAGACCGCAAGCACATCCAGAAATTGCCCTTTTATTATGTATGTACGACACATCAATTCATTTTGAGTCGCCCAACTCTTTCATCTCTGCACACATTTCGGTGGAGACGTTTATATGGTCGTACGGAGGCACAGCAGACCAGCAGCAAACCACACAACATATGATTTGTAGCTTTGTTTTGCTGGTTTTGTTAGATGGATGCACACTGCTGCGCGATCAATTTCTCCTTAATTGCTATTATTACGACCCAAATTATTTCTACACTTCTAAATGTAACAAGATGGAAAGATCATAGAACCTTGATCTGAGCTGCGAACGAAATACAAGCTCCGACAGAAGCATTTTTCTCTTTTGACGAAATGCCGAAAAATGTTTTATGCTGAAAACAATGGCGTACGAGGGGGGGGGGGGGGGGGGGGGGGGGTGCTGCAGCAGGTTCAGCCGGTGCCTGCTGCGCGGTGGGTCTGGGGTTCGAGTCCTGCTTGGGGTGCCTTGCGACGGACTGGCATCCCGTCCAGGGTGTGTCCTTTCGGCCTCGGGCCCTGTGTTGCCGGGTTAGCCTCCAGTTTGTCGTAACCCTGCTCGGGTGAAGCAGCTCTTGATGGTGTACATAGTTTTCTATGTTACTGAAAACTTTTTACGTGATGAATTCTGAGCATTTTTAAATGAGACAATGGCTTGTGATTGGAGAGACGAGAGAGAAAAGAAGCATATATATCTAGCTGAGCTGCTAAATCAGGAAGCAGGTGTAAAGTAACGCGCGGCCTCGTGTGCATTTGCAGATGGCCTGCCAGTAACAGCATCGCGTTCCCCCAGCTGGTCCCAGGAGGCTCTTGCTCGCCGCAAGCCGAGCGCGTTTCCCAACATTTATGACCAGCCGCACGCAGGCATAATCTACGCCTCTGACCTTCTGCGCCGAATAGTTCCACAACAGCCAAATTGATTCCGGAAGCCCCGGTGCTTATTAACATAGCAACCCTCACATGCGTCCGGCACAGGGTTCCTTTTCAGCTGACGAAGAGTCCGGAGCACGAAGCATGGAAAGTAATGCGCAGCCAGAAGGTTAAATTCTCTACAAGCGCATTCTGCTGTCAAGAAGAGGTGCGAGTTTTTTCAGACACACAGCAAAGCCTTGGGTTTTGATTTATTCTCCACCGCCTGACAAACAAAGGCTTTAACAACCCACTGAGAAGACAGGCATCTCAGCGTGAGGAAGATCACAGTTTTTCGTCCCAATCAGCGCTTTCGATGTTCCCGCAATGTGATTGTTACTGAATGTAATGAGACTCTCAGAGCTGCAATGAGCATTTGATTCCTTAGCGGAGCACAAGCTATAAATTGCAAAGGTACGGCAGTCCCCGGATTACGAACGAGTTCCGTCTTCAAGTCGGATTTGTACGTAAGTCGGAACAGTTCGGTACGGTTCGTGTCTAATGTCAGTTAGTCAAATGTTTGTCTTAGTATATCATATATCGTGTACCTTTCTAGGCATAAACAACATTAAAGAAACACTTCCAGATACATCTTTAATAGTAATAACAGCAATAGACAGACAGACAGACATTTTCAGAACCACTTGTCCCATACGGGGTCGCGGGGAACCGGAGCCTACCCGGCAACACAGGGCGCAAGGCCAGAGGGGGAGGGGACACACCCAGGACGGAACGCCAGTCCGTCGCAAGGCACCCCAAGCGGGACTCGAACCCCAGACCCACCGGAGAGGAGGACTGTGGTCCAACCCACTGCGCCACTGCACCCCCATATAATAGTAATAATAATAGCAATAATAAATGGAACTACATACAGTATTTATAATACAGAGAGAGAGATATCGGGACGGAGCCTTTTAAATGCTCCATTATTTTCACTTTGTCCTTTAAAATTGTCCCGATCGTTGACCGATTGTAGCCCAGCGCTTTTCCAGTGTTCGTTGGCGTTTCACCTTTTTCCGATCACTTTATTATTTCCGCTTTAGTTTCAATTGTGATTGTTTTCTTTTTATATTTACATTTATTTCTTTAGCAGATGCTTTTCTCTAAGGTGTTGTACCTCTCATGGAAATGTACTCACATATATGCTTTGGTGCCGTGGGTAGGAGGGTAAAATACAGTACCACAAGAAACACTGTTCACAACAGTGTGGTCCAACTGAAATGAACAAAGTGCCCTACCTCGGGCTCACGCACCCACGAGCCGACGAACCGCTGTAGATGTGCAATGTTTTGATGCTTGTCGCAAAGTAGCGCCCGTTTGTTATTACAAATCATTGTATGTAACTTGAATTTTTAATATAATAGGCTTTACAGGGGGTGGTTTGTAACTACAGTTTGTACTTAAGTCGGACGTTCGTAACCTGAGAACTGTCTGTAGTCATGATATGTAGTAAATTCACATTAATTTTCATTTATTTCCCTTGACAAACATCATAACAAGTTCCATTTATCTGAATCCACATTTCGGGAATTATCGCTTTGAGAAATTCAGCAGTGAAGTTTAGAATTCAGATTTTCTTGTCATTAATGGCTGAAGTCTCACAGGCTAAAAAATCTCTGTATGAGAAATACCGCATTACAAATACATGAAAAAAAGTCAGTAAGCCTAAGTGTGCTGTCTAATAGAGCTTGTACACACACACGAGATATATATTGTTGTTGAAATACTACTGTTTTGATATGACATGGAGATAACGTGACAAAGCCAATGCAAGATGAAAAGGTTGGCCGCGGGAAAGAGAGCGAAGGATACAGCGATCGTGGCCCGGGGTGTTGCTTCGTCGTGTCTGTCGGGAGTGTGACATTGGAGATGTCAAGCCTTGGGTGGATACGACAGCTTTATTTCAGCATCCGGGCACCGCCATCCCCTAGGCCAGCCTTGTCACTTCAGTTCTGCTGTAGCACTCTGTCACTGAGACACACTGAGGCTTGTGCGCACGTCCACAGACACACACAAACACACACCTGGGGGGCATGGAACTCTGGTACTACAGAGGTCACCCTGCTACCATGCCAACGTGCTCAGCAGATCAAAAGTTATTTCCGTCTCAGGGAACGTGACTGTGATGTCGGCACTATCCCTGTTGTCCGCACGATGAAGACAGAACTTCTTGAGCACATTTTAACTGGACCTTTTGACAAATAAGACAGTGTATCAGCAGGTGTTAATGTGCCCATCCACATTGTTTCACAGGAAAGGTACAGAGTTGGATATGAAGTATGAAATTCCTTCTTCATCACTGGAGAAATTACCTGATGCTACTCTACATTTAGAACTGAACTCATTTAGTTGACACTTTTTTCTAACACATCTTACAGCATTTATCAGCCTACAATTATTTACCCATTTATATGGCTGGGTAAATACCTTGCTCAAGGATGTTACAGCTGAAGATGAGATTTGAACCTGCAACCTTTGGGGCCAAAGGGAACAGCTGTAACCACTACACTCCCAACTGTCCGGTCCCAAGTAACTCTGTAGACTATCTAGATGGATAAATGTTGTGTTACAGTAGTCACTAGTGGAAGCTGTATATGTAAAGATTGTGTTTAACCTTTCAGAGTTTTTTTTTTTTTTTTCCTTCCCCCTCTCTTTCCATTAGGTGGTGTGGTGGTGCAGTCAGTTGGACCAGGTCCTGCTTTCTGGTGGGTCTGGGGTTCAAGTCCCCCTTGGGGTGCCTTGCAACAGACTGGTGTCCCATCCTGGCTGTGTCCCCTCCCCCTCCAGCCCTTTGCACTGTGTTGCCAGGTTAGGTTCCAGTTTGCCACAACCTCATATGGGACAAGTGGTTTCAGACTGTGTGTGTGTGTGTGTTTCCATCAGCATACATCTCTCTCTCTCACACACACACACACACTTTCTGAACCACCCATCCCATACAGAGTCGCAGGGAACCGGAGCCTACCCGGTAACACAGGGCATAAGGCCAGAGGGGGAGGGGACACACCCAGGACGGGACGCCAGTCCGTCACAAGGCACCCCAAGTGGGACTCGAACCCCAGACCCAGTGGAGAGCAAGACCCGGTCCAACCCACTGTGCCACCGCACCCCCTTCAGCATACATCAAACCTACTCAAATGAACTGGCAAATAATGATAAAGGCTGTTTTTAAGCTCAAAAGCTGCACGATTGGTGATTATAATATCTATTTTTGCTGTCTTTCTTGCAAATCAAATGTTGACATTGGAGTGATAAATCGTTAGCCCTGTTAGACGGATACACACTGTGTGTGACTCATGAAGAATATATTGTTGCCACATCGGGACTGACAATGAGAAAGTTCATTCATAAAACTCACTTTACACTAGTACGTCTTTACAGGATATTTCTGAGGACATCTCAGCGGTGTTTTAAGTGTCTCCTCTCCAGGCACTTTGATCCATTTATTCTAGGAACGTGACAAGACAGAAGCTTATTGGAGTGATGCTCATTCAACTAACGCATGTAGGATGGCTTTAATGGTCTGTTAGAAAAAAAAGAGATGTTAAGCAATATTAAGTCGCAATACAGTTCTCTGTATTATATTATTTAATATGTAATGCTGTCCAGTATTTTTCTTTTCTTGATTAACTGGTAAAAGAATCCGTGACGTTGTTACAGGAATTTCAGCTGATATGGTTGAAAGAATGAAAAATGAACAACTTTCAGATGTCGAGAATTTGGATACTGTTGGTGACGTTTAAAAGGGTTTTCTGACAAATAACTTTTCCTTTTTGAATGACATTATTACAAATTTAGCTGCTACTTGTAGGGTTTTTTTAAGTCTCAGTTTCAGGGAGTTATATCACGATTCTGGACTTTGTGCAGCAATGTCTATGGAGTTTGAACAGAACCATTGAAAACTGAACATTAAGAAACCATATGTAGTAAAATCTGCTGACCAGCACTTAAAACACAAACTTCTAGGCTTTATGCTCCTTTGAACATTGGCATGCCATGTGTGATATTCATATTGTTGAATAAACAATCACAGGCTCATAAATGAATGCACTTCACTGTAGCTGATCGCTGTTAATGGGGAACATTGTCATAGCAACCGTGGAACCAGCTGGATATTTCAACGTGGCTTCCTTTGTCAAGTTCCGTGTCAGATGGCGCATGCTGAGCAGAGACAGCGAGAGTGATGTAATGTAATACCCTCTGACAGATCTCCATCTTTTACTGACGTGAAGTACAGTCCAGTACGACGGAACCAGCGGGAGCATTTCTGGAAATGACTGCAGTGCAGTTGAAAAATGTGGAGTCATTCATAAATTATTATGAAGTATATCAAGTGCTTAAGTGTAAGGAGTATAGATGCCGTTTTCTCCGCAGATGAGACGGCGAAGGGCTGTGTTACCAACGAAAATGCTCTAAATCATTCATCCTCCACGTTGCCAAAATTGTACTGAAAGGACTTTAACCGCGAGATGGATGCAGCAAATCATTATGCAAAATGGGACAAACAAATTGTAGCTCATCCCTGCACTTTCAATATTTTCATGCATTCTGACAAGTCTGCAGCGCAGCTACTGCACATGAAACGATTAATTTCCAGCCGGTGACAGCTTTCATTTGGCTTGTCAGATATGTATACCTTACAATCTTTAAAGCAATAAAAAATTATTACAGTTATTTCCAACCATGTTAAAACATACTATATAAATCACTACTGTACTTTCACAGCATTATTATGGAATTATTTTGAATATATTGTTAGACACTCACCTGATCCTCCTATGATGATAACAGGGCACGTGTATTTTTATATATTCTGTATATTTCTATGATCACAAATGTGAAATGTGAATAAACTGGAGCTGCAGTAGGTTTTAACTGAAGACAGGGCTGCAACTCTTAGCTGTATTCCAGGTCAGTGCAGTTGTCTCCCCCACATGTTCTTCAGCGCTGGGGGTCTTTTTCTCTCTGACTAATTAATTTCCATGTTAAGACCTGCAGGATACAGTAGCATTTCAAATCAAAGCTATAAACCAGCATTTTTTTATTTATTTACGTTTTACTGCATAAAGCATAAGCTGACCCCGCAGTACCTGCAACAAAATTTTAACTATGCTCATTTCACCATTATATAAACTATTATAAGTTCTCATCAAAGACCAAAAACATTTCCACAACACCATATTATATTATTTCACAGTAATAGGGAAGAATGCCAAAAGCTGGAGTTTAGAGGTCTGTCTGCTGCGGTGAAGCACTGGTAATTTAGTTTAGGGAAATATCATATGAATTCTTCTAAATTTAAAATATGATCCGACCTGATAATTATTTTCTGAAAATAATTGTTTTCATTTGCTGCTAAAAAGCAGTAACTTGACATAGTTTTGTTTGTTGCAATTTAAATTGTTAATACTGAGTGTTTATACAGGTGAATATTGTTACGCAGCATGGAATGTAACCTGAGAATACAGAATATACAGTAGAAAGAATGTGACGAATGTGTTTTACCGGTGGCAGAGTTTTTTTTTTTTTCTAGAGATGAGGAGAGAAGTTGTGGCTGAGATGTGTGACATCAGCGGAGGAATAGCGAGATGGTCGTGACTAAGGGGAAGTGTCCGGCACAAGTGGAGCGTTGAGTAACGATTGACGCATCAGTATCCTGAGTCTAGAGCACCAGCAGAAAATAACTGGAGGGTAAAACTGGGTACCAGCAGAAGGACATATGTACTGGAGTGACATTGTGGTGGTAGGGAACGTTATTGACCAGACAGCGAAAAGTACTGCGGACGTGCCGTTATGTTCTGATGGGCCAGACTGAAATATGCCAGATACTATAGAGTTTCAGTGTGTGAAGAGCCCTGTGATCTATTCATTTTGATCATTCAGAATTCAGGATTTGGCTCTGAGGGACTGGTGAACAGTGTAGGGAATAGGGCAAGTATCATAAAATGTTGCGTTTACTGCTTTGTTGCATTTTTGATGGATTCCATGATTTTTTTTTTTAGAAGAAAGCTATGCTGTAAATGAAAAGTGAATATTGTGTGTAAACATTTTGGGCTTCTTCCTAAACACACTTCTACTGAATATTTCCACCAAATCTGGATAAGGTGTCATGCAATGAGTTCCAATAATTTGGGTGTTTGAAGAGAAAATCCTTTACACACTAGTTTCAAGGCAACATTGTTTGCCATAACTAAAGTTAATTTCGGCTCAGCTCATAACAGCTTTAAGCCTTAATTCTGGTTGGGTTGGCCATGGAACAGCTTCAAACAAGTCTATTTCAACATGCTCTTACCCCATCTTGAGGAAAGGATCCAGCTGGCCGTGGATTTCGCTTGACTGCCAAGCAATGAGGGGAAACATTATTTTTACTCCCTTTTACTTGCTTTATGATGATGCCTTTCACGCTGTCTTCCATCAGCATTACTTGTTGCTTTTTTCTGTTCAGCATTTGAGCCCCATTGATTCAGTACTGAAAGTGACAAAATGCTACATGCTGTACATTTTATGGACTGTGTATGTCATTCATAAGAATGCCATGGATTTGCGTTATAGACCATTGTTTATTATTTTTCATTGTTCTTTGTGCAGCTGTTATTTCTGCTATCACATGTAATAATGCTGGTCGATTATCGTTTCGAAGGGATCCGTCACTTTGTCGGTGCCACTGCATTTGTTCGTCTCACCTTTCGGTCTTCACGTTTGTTTGACCTTTTTTTGTTTGTTCTGTCAGGCCGATTGAACGAACCCAAACACGGAATCGTGGATCCCTCTTTGCGTTGTCTCCGTTTCGTGAACTCACACTTGTTGCCTTGGACAGGATGGAATGTGAAGCGGTGGCTCTCTTTGTTGCTGTTCTTTAACACACTCTTGAGGGAGAAGTGAGAAGGTCTTCGGAGGATTATAGTACATATCAGGCATTTGTTTTTCAAAGCTTTGGAACAGTAACTGCTAACTGCTCTCCTCGGTATTAAAAGCAAGCTACTTAATATTCATACGTTCATTAGAAAACCAGTGGTTACTTTTAAAAACTGCATATAATTCATTGCTGTGGTAGTCCCTTCAGAAAACTATTACACATTTAATGCATTTCAAAGAGAATTTATTCAGAATAACTGCATGATCCAGAAAGTAGAAATACTGCATTTACATTTTGTTTTTACTTTCAATTTTGTGTTCTTGTTAAGAATATACGTTTTCATTCCATAGGAATGTGAGACGTGTGTGAATATTTTCAGCGGAAAAAGCTTCTTTGTGATACAAGATCCACAAGTTTACAACAAACATTATAAAACATACAGTATAATGATGTTTTGTTTGCGCTTGAGAATTTACAGCAAATTTTGCACCAAATAGTTTCAAATGATAAAAAACATCATTTAAAAATATTCCAAGTGCTTTCACAGTATGAACCATCTTTTGGTAGAAGATTCTGTTTGGTAAAAAAAATTGTTTTGAGCTAACCTTGACCTCATCTGACCTCCTTTGGTATATGTGTAGATCTCTCTCTGGCCGCATAGTGGGGGGTGTCTGGTGGTTCTTCACCCTCATCATCATCTCCTCCTACACGGCCAACCTTGCCGCCTTCCTCACAGTGGAGAGGATGGTGTCTCCCATTGAGAGTGCCGAGGACCTGGCCAAGCAGACAGAGATCGCCTACGGCACCCTGGACGGTGGTTCCACCAAAGAGTTCTTTAGGGTGAGTCTGTTGAGAGACTTTGAATGTCTGTATTCGCTGTGAGCGTAGTACAGTTACATTTACATTTATTCATTTAGCAGACGCTTTTCTCCGAAGCGACGTACCTCTCGTAGAAAATACAATTTGTCCATTACACTAGGAGAAAAGACAGAGCTGCAGATGTGTGATTTTTAAGTAGTTAGTTTCCTTTACCATATACCATATGCACCAACGTTCATCACGCAAGTAGCTGCATAAAACTTTACCAGAATATCGACGATTCCCAATCACCTTTCTAGTAGTTTTTTTTTTTTTTTTGAGATAGACATAAACATTTACGTTACAGGAGCAGCTGTGTAAAGGATTGATCCAACCATCATCAAGAACATTTATACCTTACATGAGCTTAAGAGATGATGGGCAAAGTGAGTCCAGAAGAGATGAGTTTTAAGACCCTTTTAAAATGTGGACAAAGATTCAGCAGTTCTGAGAGAGAGGGGGAGGCTGTTCCACCGAAACGGAGCCAGAACCGAGAACCTCCGTGCTTTACCTTTCGTACATGAGACCACCAAGCGGGGAGATGTGGAAGAGCGTAGCAGTCTGATTGGGGTGTAGCGGTTGATCAAGTCTTATAAATATCTGGGAGCAGTTCCATTGATGCATTTGTAGGCCCTAACCAGGGTCTTAAATTTGATCCGGGCAGCTATAGGAAGTTAATGCAGAGACACGAGTAGAGGAGATACATGCGAACACTTCGGCAAGTCAAACACAACTCGGGCTGCAGCGTTCTGTATCAGCTGTAAACATTACCTCTTGCGCGATCGCCCATCTCACTCTGGATGTGGAATGGTGCCTCCGCAAAGGAGTTGTTTACGGTCAAGCTCAGCTTACGGCATCAGTCACAGTAATGGTGTTTGTTAGTTGTAACCAAGACAGGTTGCCAGGCACGTAAGATAGCAAATCCTCACATGTACGTGGTAAATTCAGGCATGCGTTGCTTATGCAGCATCTATGTGTGTGTGTGAGACACACCTGTTACAGAGATGTCTTTGAACGCAGAAAAGGTTAAACTCATCAAGATGAAACATTCGACAAACTCGTCACTCCCTGTAACTTCCCTCTCAGAGGTCAAAGATTGCTGTGTTTGAGAAGATGTGGTCCTATATGAAGTCTGCGGAGTCCTCCGTGTTTGTGAAGACGACCGAGGAGGGTGTGCTCAGGGTGAGAAAGTCCAAAGGGAAGTACGCCTACCTGCTGGAGTCCACCATGAATGAGTACATCGAGCAGCGGAAGCCGTGTGACACCATGAAGGTGGGCGGCAACCTGGACTCTAAAGGATATGGTGTGGCCACTCCTAAGGGTTCACCTTTAAGGTATATATTGCTTTGTTTACCATCCAACTCCTTTGTTCTATTTATGAACTGATTTTTTTTTTTCCTAGCGCGTAGAAACATTTACTGTTTTCATTTAAAACATTGTAATGATTTCACTACAAATGAAAGGGGGTCATTTTTTGGGTTATACCAATGGCCTCATTGGTCTATTTTTAATAATTTCCTTTTAAGCATTAAATCATTATCAGTATATCAGACTAATAAATCTGTGTTTTTATTTAACTTGGATATTCATATACCATTGAAAATGTGTTTAAAAATTACTCGCCAAGATGAGTAATTACCTTTTAATATGGGTGACGGCTTCAAATGAGCTACTTTTTTGATGCAACTCACTAACCAGCTGTTGAAGCTGAACATGCCGCCCAAGACAGGTTTTATATTCAACTTAGTATTACATCGCTGCCTCTGCATCAGTCATTAGACCTGAAAGGCAGCGACGACAAACAAAACTTTAATGCAAAATTAATTTGTATGTGGGTTGGATTTGTGCACCTTGGGGCTGGGATGACTGATGTTTTTGCGCTGTTGTAATTTCTAATTTCTGTGTTTCCGGTGATAATACTGACAATGACACCTTGGTTGTTTGACAATATTCAGAATGAGGGGCATTCAGTAAAACGGGGTATTGCCAGGGAAGATTCAGCGTGTCAGTAAGATCAAGCTGACGTTGGTACCTTCAGCTCATTGAGAATAACAGGGCTGTGCAGTCGGTGCACAAACCTTCGATTTTGGCTCCAGTAACCCAATAATTGCTTCTGACTCCACAGCACTGTCCGAAAGTTACACGTTATTTTGGGGGTCGACTTATCCGGCGAATCTAGGCCTAAACCTATATGACACCTCTAATTTTTGGGGGTCGACTTGTATGCCGGATCGTCTCATACGCCGACATTTACGGCACATTTTTACCGACTCCACTAACCCAATAATTGCTCCCGACTCCAACTCCGCAGCGCTGGAGAATACATCTAATGACTGTTACCTGCTGATACGTAGCCAGCAAACTGAGCCAAAATACGCTGCAAACTGTACTTCCTACAGTCATTAAATATGGCTGGTTCTTCTCTGTCAGTCTCCACACTTACTGAATGTTCCTGCGATGTTGACAATACACACACTCATTCAGCCAACAGTATGTGAGCATTCCTTTCTCTCAGAATTGATAGGAAATCCTAGAGAGAGACGTTACCATTTCCAGTATTGCTTGCACTACTGCTCAATTCCTCTCTTGTAAAGAGAGCGTAGGCAACGGCAATCGGAAATTTTTTCTCCTTATTTAGTGCTGTTATCCCCCTGACAGCACGCAAAAATCTGCTACATCACTTGACATGCAATAAGAATAATTTCAAGTGTCTGTGTATATGGTCATCACCATGTTGTTTAATATCATACTCCCTGTCTCCTTGGGAATTGATCAAAAAGTCATAATGACTGCCTATGGAGGTCCCTGCTTTTTACCCAGTGAACTTTCTTCACGTGGCGACAACGGAACTAGAAGCATTTAAATCATACTCCCAAATCCAATGCGTTCCCAATATTTGCACTTTCATGTTGAGAATTGTTGTCACATGCCTTGATAGCTTAAAGCATGTTACTGACCATTATTTTCTATCAACATAATAATAATGTAATTTTTTTTCTGTCACCTTTGATTTGTAACCACTGTTGTACAAAAGATTAATACTTAAAAAAAATTTACCCTGTTTTCATATTAAGCTTGTATTTCGCCATTAAGTTCTCGCTTATTTCTGACCAGTATTATTTTATTATTTCAAGAAATCCAGTAAACCTGGCAGTGTTAAAACTGAACGAGCAGGGCCTCTTGGACAAATTGAAAAACAAATGGTGGTACGACAAGGGAGAGTGCGGCAGCGGGGGAGGTGACTCCAAGGTCAGCCCGAGTATGAGCAATCCAGCGGTAACCACGACGACGTCGGGGGGTAATCGGCAGCTGCACTTACGCAAACACATCGGCCGCAATCCCCACATCTTAAAAGAGCACCTAAATTACATCTGCAGGCACTTTGAGATTATTATGTTGTGGTTCCTGTCATAAATAAATGGATGTTGGACTGCCTGCAATCTTCCGGTTTCGAAATTCTGTTCGTGTCCAAAGATCTGCTTTCTGTGAAGTCTGTAACAGCCATTTCTAATGGCTTTGATATGGGGACTAAAAAAGGACCGAATTGGTCGCATTTTTTGCATAACCGTGTGTTTGCAGTGTGCCGGTTACCCAAAGTGATATAGTAATACACATCTTGCAGTAGGGAGAAAGGAAACAAAGCTAGATGGAGTATTAATGCATATCACTTTGACACAGAAGTATGATGTTATTATTACATTTATTTTCATGTAAGAAAACCTGAATACCTTCATGGGTGTCTATTTGCTGTGTCCTGAATAACATAAAATAACATGGATAATGTTATTTATGTTATTTCCCTGGTTGAAGAATCCCAGTAAACCTAGCGGTGTTGAAACTCAATGAACAAGCCGTCTTAGACAAACTGAAAAACAAATGGTGGTACGATAAGGGGGAGTGTGGAAACAAGGACTCCGCAAGAAAGGTCAGTCCATAAGTTGGTCTTTCCTAATATCAAAAAAGTCATTGTGCCCTTAGAGGGTTCTCCTTCCCTTACCCCCCTGGCCACTTTTCTTCCATTTCATCTTCAAGCTGTCATTTACCCGAATTAGCACTGTTTTTTTTTTCTTTCTTTCTTTCTTTCTTTAATCCAAGCTGGGTACGGCATTATGGTTTGAGCAGCTGTGGCTTGAGGATACTCCTGAAAGTACCGACCTGAGATTTACCGTGTTTATCCCGCAGCCGACTGAAGGCTGTGACCGATGGCCAACGTAATTTGCAACCCACCGGATATATTTTAACTCTTCCTCCACTGCAGAAACAGCTACATCTTAGTGATATGTAGCACCTAAAACAAAACCCAGTAGGACATCTCTTGGGATAAGTTAAGATAAGATGAAATAAGATAAGATAAGATACTTTTTTGTCATTGTATGCAATACAATGAAATTTTGTGCGGCAACCTTCAGAAGAACAGCCGCAGAAAGGACTCAAAATGAATGAATGAATGAATGAATGAATGAATGAGAATTAGATTGAAACTTTGGAGTCCGAAACAGGCCTCACTCATGCAGTTTGCCCAACGCACCGTGAAAATTCCTATGTAAAACTTAATGAAAAGAAATGCGTTTTCCATTCTGCCTGGTAGGATATTCCAGTATATCAGTGAGTATATCAACAAATACAGTGCTCTGTTTTTCAAGAAATAATACATAATACTTTTCTTCAAATCAGAAGTGAGACCTGTTTCGGTAATCCTGAGTCTCTTTGAAAAGGTCAATCCATAATGCAGCGCTCACGGTTATTGCTTGAAGTGGCTGCAGCAATTTCGCACAGTCCAGCAGCTAATGGGTAAATGTGAGCATGGAGAGAAATGCAATGATCTGAGAGCCATTTAAAATGTAATTCTGCCCCGAATGGATCCCCCCTCTGTTGGAATATGCAGTGTGCATGCTTTTGGATGAAATCTTAAGTTGAAACTAATGGTAGTCACCAGACCCAAATGCATGTCACTCGTGTTCACAACCCCCTCTTCTGTGATGCCATGCATACTGTAAATAAGTGCCCTCGAACCTTGTTCTCCCCTGTTGAAAATGAATTGGGACATTCTGCTTGATTCCTAATCAAGGTCCCCAAACAACCGTTAATAACGAGAAGATATTTCATGTTTGTTCCTGCATGGTGTCAACCGTTATAAATCTGAATGTCCTAAACCCACAACCCCAAATTCTTGAGATTGAAAAATTGAGATTCTCATATGTAACCATACAGTTATTAATGTTGATGTTTTGGATCATAAATTGCTTTAGTGGATTGGTGGTTTATGACTTGGAGAGCTTTGATCCATAGGTGATAGTCAGCTAGAGAGCCTTTAACTTATTGATCCTGAGCTTGTCACATGTGCATGACTGCATGTTTCTGTCAGTACAGGCTTCCCTTGCATAATGAGCACAATTTGTTCCCGAAGATCCGCTTGTAAAGTGAAGGCTTGTAAAACATCTTAATTATCCATTCAGTTAAGAAAAACAAACAGTGTTTCCGAGCTACAGAAGTTATTCCATTTATTCCGCAAGAATGTAAAATTCCAACCTTATCTTTTAAGCAGAAATTTAATCCGAATTAACAAATTAATAAATTTAATAGAAAAAAATCTAATTCAGAACTAAGTCCAGAATTGTGGAATTGCTCTGGACATATTTATACGGACTAAAGATTCACATGTTAAAATTTGCTTATATTTGCATGCTCCCTTTATTCTATCTTTTTTCTCTCAGCGTTTATCTTGCTATTATTTTCTCTTTATTTTGTTTTTTTCCTGTTTAATTTTTCAATGCATAATCCTAAAATGCATAATTTATCATAAAATGATTTGCTTTAGAGTTGTATCCCATATGTCTTTATTACAAAGTGCTTTGAGAAACAGCTTTCAAATGCACTATACAAAATAAAATTATATTTTTATTATTATTGTTCGCAGTGCATCTGTGTTGAGTTATTCATACAGCATCATTTACAACAAATGAAAATCAAACCACACAAACAAGGCCGCTCTATTATTACTGTCTTTCAGTAAAATTTTATCAAGTCTTAAACTGATAGGTAAGGCTTTCTTTGTCCTTTTTCACTTTAGAACTTTTGAGGTTTAGAGCTCATTATTATGAAAGATGGTAGTTTTATACTATAATAAAAATAAGTCATAATATTTCTGAGAGATCCTTGCAACTGAGAGACATGGGAAAAGCCACACCGTGTGCTTGAGAAAAGGCTTTGTGTGGCACTCAGCATCACCAAGGCTCAAATTTCGAACTTAAATTTCAGCTCTCGCAAGGCGTTCCTTGTAAGTTAGAGCTGATAGCGCATTATAAGAATATTAGGCTACCAATTATATTCGCTCCTAAGTGTGAGTTTTCATAATACGAGTTCTTGTTATGCGGGGGAAGACTGTATTTATATTTTTTTGGTACTAAAGCAATTTTAGCATTGTAAATTATTGAAGTTCAGAATTATGACTAAATAATTGTGCTATACGGACACATAAGGTGTATAAGGCGAAATGTGTAGTGTGAATTCATTTATAATAGAGTAATTAAAAATGATCATCTGTTAAATTTTACATTATGTTACCGTATAGGCTATTATTTCACTCTAGCCTTTTTAAGCACCTTTTTACCTTTGGATGGTATTTTATTGCATGCGAGCAATTTGAGAAATACGTTTAATTATCTTTCTCAACAATAGAAGTGTTATAGCTTATAGTTATAGATTGCTGTCTGACAACATTTATGTGAGGATTTTATTTTCTTTCCTGACCCCATTTCTTTGTGCCTGTAGGACAAGACAAGTGCTCTGAGCCTCAGTAATGTGGCTGGAGTGTTCTACATCCTGATTGGAGGGCTGGGGCTAGCCATGCTCGTAGCACTCGTGGAGTTCTGCTACAAGTCCAGGACGGAGTCGAGGCGAATGAAGGTGACCTTTCGCTCTTCCCTCTACCTGTAATAAGTGTCTTCGAGGTTCTTTCTCAGTCTGTTCCATTAATCTTTAAATGGAGTTTGCATGTTCTCCCTGTGTCTGTGTGGGTGCTCTGGTTTCCTCCCACACTCCAAAGACATGCTGTTCATGTGGTTGGTGACTCTAAAATCACCCATTGTGTGTGTGTGTGGGTGTGAGTGATCGACAGAAAGTGTGTTTCACTGGCATATGGATAAATGACTCAATATAACTGGAGTATCTAGCAGTGTAAGTTGCCTTGGGTGAATAAGGTGTGGGCTGACAGTGTTCTTTGAACGTTGTTTTGGAGAAAAGTGTCTGCTGCTTGAATAAATGTAAATGTAATCTGCCACAAAAAATTATTACATCGGTCTCCATGTTCATATGTTTGTCAAGTGGGTGTGTTACACTTCAAAACTGACAACCTCAGCTGCATGATTTCCATGTCTCCCAATGAAACAAATGAAATAAATGAAACAACTGAAACAAAATGCGCTATAAACGAAACACAAATAAATATTAACTAGGCGTTACGTGGAACAGGTTTTGTATGGTTATATTATCCGCTTATATGGTTATAATATACTCGGAGAGAAAATGAGACACGTTACTTAGTGACTTTGCTATAAGTAGGAGAATTAATTTTGTATTAATTCTGCTTTTTTATGGCATATTTGTCGCGACCATCAGCAAAAGCTTTGCTCTGACTGAAAACAAGACAAATATATTTTCTTTTTTCATTATACCATGAAGCGCCTTTAAGTCAAGATCTCTACGCACGTCTTCGGTGTTCTGATGTCTGGATGTTTCATTTTCATGGAAATGTGACATTTACACAATTGTCCGGGAAAAATGTGTTTTGCTCCATCTCTGATTGCATTTAGTAGCTATTTACCCCGCTCATCAGTACGACATCGCTGTCCGTTACTTGTTATGATTGAACTAATTAGTCTGCACCATCTGCGGAACACAATCTTCCAAATCTGTTGAAGTTTGTTGGAATTAAATAATCTGTACATTCAGAAGCACTACTGATCATTTTAGCTAGTTTTAAGCGTACGGCGTTTCATGTTGGGGGAAAAGGTGGTGCATACAGTAGACCGTATCGTAACTGTTAAATTGCTGCATTGTTTTTGTCACGTTGCTATTTGGTAAATTCGGTAAATCTGGATACACAGCATGGTTATGAAGGTCACCCAGGGTTCACTGGCACCACCATGAGACCAGTATATCCATTTCTTCTGGAACCAGGATTGCTTATATAAATGATGACGTAATTCTTTGGCAGGTAAAGACACCCCTCGACTTATGCAAATAGACCGTTCTTCAACCCCTTACGTAAGTCAAAAGTTACGTAAGTCAGATTCCCCATCCTCCTCCACCTTCAATATAACATTAATAATTTTTCCATCTCAGTTCTTGCACCTTGACGTTTCTTCATTATTATTGTTGTTTTCATGCTAGCTGTTCCTTTCACTGCTCCTTTATACGTTCGGCATCCGTCACTATCGTATTCACAGTCGATACGGCCAAACCTGGTTCCCGTCTATAGACCATAATCTTTGTCCACCTTCATACTTCCTTATTATTTTCAATTTCATCTCCAAATTGATTGCTGTACGCTTGCGAGACGCTTCTCGTTTTCCTTCAAGTGGACGTTTGCCACCAGGCTCTGTGAATAATGAAATAGGTAAAAAAAAAAAAAAATATGCGAAGAAAGCACTACACTAGCGAGAGGAGATGTGTTCACGGCTCAAAACTGGCGGGAACTGGGAAGATGCAGCTTCCTGCCTTCTCTGGTTACACCGATATGTGCATAACGTATTTCAAATGTTTTGCGTAAAACAGAAGTGCTATTCGTAAATAATGAGTACGCTGGGAATTTTTTACATGAAGCCGGATTTACGTAAGTAGAGGGGTGTCTGTATGTGATGTATGGATGAATGACCCATTGTAAGTAGTGTATCTAGCCAGTGTAAGTCACCGTGTTGAATAAGGTGTGTGGGCTCGTAACACTACATAGAGTTCATTGGAAGTTGATTTGAAGCGTCTGCTAAATGAAATATTGTAACGTAATGTAGATACATATTTTGTGCACTTAATAATTCAAAGTTTTGATTTCTTTATGCGACTCGTATGTTGAGACATACCAAAAGGCTCTATCTCGTTGACTAACTGTGACCTCACGTCCCCCATCCCTGTTCAGCAAATCATCAGTGACGCCATGCTGAGCTCCACCCTGAGCAGAATGAACAGGAACGAGAGCGGGGGTGAGAATGGGCGGATAGTGACGCACGACTTTCCCAAAGAGGCACAGACTCTGCCGTGCATGAGCCACGCGGCTGGTATGGGCCTTGGCGTCTCGGGCATGTGACTGCGCTGCGCTGGATGGAACCAAACCGGATGGACAGCTGGTGGAGCGCGCCACAATCCCATCACCTGCCACAGACATGCTGTCAAGTGGACTTGTCACTATGGGCAGACAATTTGCTGCGAACTGTGGGAAGGATTTTTTTTTTTTTTGTTTTTTTTTTCCTTTCTTTCCTTTTCAGAAGTTGTTTTCATCCACTGCAATAAAGAAGCCATTGGGACTTTGCAAAGAGTTGTTCTTGTTTGTGACAAAATAGGAAAAACTGTCCCCGAAATAACTCCTGTGCTGTGCCATTTCTATAGTCCTGCTTACTTCTGTTACCATGTGCAATATGTTGATTAATATCAATTGCCAACAGTGATGTCAGCGACACGTGTATTTTTTTTTTTACAATCAAAAAGTTGAGGAATGAACACCCCCCCCGTGTCACACACTGCCAGTTTAAGCAACATATTCTTTAAATGAGGGATAACGTCTTTTTTCCATTAAAATAATAGGGGAAATGTTCTTGTGGATTGGCACTATGCACTGTAGCGGAACTGCATCCGGCAGAGCGGCAGAGCCCAGGCAACTTGCGTTGTCCGAGAAATTGTGTTTTCTTTCAAAATTATGTATATTCCATAAAAAAAAGCGGTTTGAACGGATTCCGGTTAATGAATTTTAATTGTCACAAGCTTATATACACCAACCATCTAAGAAAAAGAGAAAATTAACTGGAAATATTATACTACCTCAGTCCACACTGATATTTGCACTATTTTAAATTATTGCATAAATCAAGTGTCAGATATTTATAGGTGTTTTATTTAATAATTTCACTTGGTGGTCACCCATAGTCCAGGAATGACGGGGCTATTTGACTATAGGCTATTTGTAAAAGAAACGCCGCAAACTATTTTATTCAAGAAGTTATTTCTGGCTACTTTACTTAATGGGTCTTCCCAACCATTTCCAAGCTGAAATCTTAACTGAAATGATGTGGAGTCAAGAGCACTTTTATACATTTTTACAGAAGTCCAAAACCTCGTGGGTTCTTGCGTGTAAAACAAGCTGACCGGTCACAGGAGAGGGTCATATATAAGTTTACAGCAATGTTACATTAATAGGAGACAAACGATGAAAATTTGTGAATGTTCTCAGCAGGAAATTGACCAGTTACAACAAAGGTGTGTAAGGTGTACATATGAACCTGTGTTTATTGCATGTCAACACGGGAGATCGTTGTACTCATGGATGTCCGGTGCGTTTATGCATTTCATCCAATTTCTTCTGCATGTTTAAAAACCAAATGTTCTTTCTGTGTACTTTATGGCAAAATAAATTAACAATAGACTGTGTTTTTAAAAAAAGATAGCCCGCAGTCAAAAAGATAAAGATTAGAATTTTTTTTTTAAAATCATGAGGAGCAGTTCAGATCAAGTTTGCTTTTTGTGGACATTTTCCACACATGTAACACTGTGTCAATGACATATAGTAATAAACAGCATAATAGCAACATAGGAGTAGAACCGAAGGGTTTGCAAATATACATATTTCAATAATAATGAAAATAGGGCTACATCAGTTATTAATTGATGGCATCGACCCGGAGGACCTTTCTGGTGCGAGCTTTATTTTACTTTCCTGCAAACGCTGTTTCTCCCAAGGTGTGCATATGAACATGAAAGTTACTACGTTACTGTTCCGTGGTGCCGAACCCTCAAGGTCCAACGAGACCTCGGCTCTTTCTCCACTCTGCTTTATAGTAATAAAAGCGCAGATTGGTATTATTAGCTAAGAAATCGAGTCCTACAGTGCACTGTGCAGAGATCCTTTCTCCATCACAATGAATTTGTCGGTTCACCAAGGGCGTTTTTCCTCTGTTTTCTTCCTCGTATGGCACAGCACAAAAACATAAATGGCCCTTGCAAATAAGACAGTATATTCTACTTTTTTGAAGAACATTTTTTTACCCTAACAGGTAATAAGGTATTGAGCATTTGTATTGTGCGAGCAACATTTACACATGGGGGTTTATTAAAAATGGTGTTCAATTAGTAGACATGAGTCTTTTTATCAGTTTGGTTTGAGTTTTATTCAGTCTTGTTGATTTTGTGACATTTGCAGGGAAATTTACTGGGTATGGTCCATTTAAAAAGTTAGATATTTTTAAGTCTGATACTTTGTTTCATTACTACAATGAAAAGCTAATCTTATGTGTTTAATTATATGTTCAGCTCCACAATATTGTTGTTTTTAGACCATAATATTAATATGTGACTTCAGTTATTAACAGTGGGAAAATTATTAATAAAAGTGTTCATAAATAAATTTTTCTAAGCAAATTTAAGGGGCATTTGCGTGTTTTCATTTCACTGTATGCTGCTGTATGATACATAGACATTGAAAACAAATGCTAGCTGCTTAAGGGATGCCTCCTGATTGCTGAATCAGTTACACACCAGCAAAGATCTGGAACATTCTGTAGATTGATGACTCTTCCCAAAAGTTCATTTCCTCCTGCTGGGGGCATAGACGTCTTCCACGTTGGCTAATGGCTCACATTTAGGAATTATGTGATTTTTCCAGCTTTGAAATGTTTTTAAAATGCTTTATTGTTGTGTGTCTTTTTTGGGAACACATGATTGGATGACCTCCGTGGTATTAGAATTCTAAAGCTCTTTCTTCCACTTTGCTGCAGAAAAACAGCGGGAGCTCCTGCCTCATAGTGCGGTATTGATCATTTTAAATGTCACACTTCTTGTCCCCACGGGTTCTCCATCTGTCCCTGACCTTTACTGAGAACTCTTAACCTCTCAGATGTGACGACAGTGCATTGTTGTTCAATAGAAAAACAACTGCACTTCCATTCAGGAGTTAAAAGTCGGAGTGTCTGAGAGAAGAAGGTAAGTAATGGAATGTGACGATGAAAACAAGCCATGAGCAGTAATGTTCTGCAAGCTAATATGAACACCTCACATGAGAACTCTGTAGATAAAAAATATATCAGTTCAATGATTTGCTGTAGACACCTTACATTTACATTTATTAATTTCTCAGATGCTTTTCTCCAGAACAACGTACATCTCATAGAAAATACAATGTGTTCATTACATTAGCAGGAAGAGACATTTAGATGCAGACGTGTGACTCTTAAGTCAGTTTGTTCCTTTCCACCATATGAACCAACGTTCATCACACGAGTAGCTGCATAAAACTTCTTCCAAATATTGACAATTCCTGATCACCTTCCTACTATTTTTTTTATTATAAACATTTCCATTACGTCCCAGGAGTAGTTGTAAAGGTTTATCCAGCATCATCTTAAAGTTATAGAGCATGGACATTTACACCTTACATGAACTGAAGAGATGATGGGCAAAGTAAGTCTGGAAGAGGTGAGTTTTAAGACCCTTTTTAAATGTAGGGCAGAGATTCAGCAGTTCTGAGTGAGAGGAGAAGGTCGTTCCACCACAACGGAGCCAGAACCGAGAACCTCCGTGCTTTACCTTTCATACGTGGGACCACCAAGTGGGGAGATGTGGAAGAACATAACAGTCTGGTTGGAGTGTAGCGGATGATCAAGTCTTGTAGATATCTGGGAGCAGTTCCACTGATACATTTGTAGACCATAAGCAGGGTCTTAAATTTGATCCGGGCAGCTATAGGAAGCCAGTGCAGAGAAACGGGTAGAGGAGATAGATGGGAACGCTTGAGCAAGTCAAACACAACTAACACAACTTTCCCCATACTTGCTCACTTGTCCACCGCAGTGTACCACTGGTCCGGATGCAGTCCTGGAACCATAGGATATCTGGGTACACCCTGGACAGCATGACACCACAGCAGTGCTGACTAGGTAATCGTGCACAAAAATGACAGGTGAGACGGAATAATCATATAATATCATATATCATGTAATATTTATAATGTTATGTATCATTGTAGCCCACTGGTCCAAAGTCCTGAATGACATTTACTCTCAATAACTGTAAATGTTCCCTTAGTCATTTATCCAATGCTTTTCTCCAAAATACACTGTTAAGGTATTAACAACTATTTACCCATTTATACAGCTGGGCAATTTTACTTGAGCAATTTGAGGTGAGTACCTTGTTCCAGAGTTCATTTATGTTTATTCACTGAGCAGACACTTTTGTCCAAGCACCTTCCAATGAACTCTATGTAGTGTTATCAGCTCACATACCTTATTCACCGTGGTGACTTACACTGCTAGATACACTACTTGCAATGGGTCGCTCATCCATACATCAGTAGAACACACACACACACACACACACACACACACACACACACACACACACACACACACACACACACACACACTATGAGGGAAACTAAACAGCATGTCTTTGGACTGTGGGAGGAAACCCATACAGACACAGGGAGAACATGCAAACTCCACACAGACTGAGCAGGGATCAAACCTACATTCTCCTGCACCACCCAGGCACTGTGAGACAGCAGCGCTACTCACTGTGCCACTGTGCCACCATGCTACCGTGCCACCCTCTACTCCAGCTAGAGGTGAGATTCAAACCTGCAACCTTGGGGGGTCCAAAGACAGCTGCTCTAACCATTACCCTTCCAAGTGCCCCTGCTGATGTGTGCTGTTTGGCATCTTCTTTCATAGCACAACACCGCAGTAACGCCGTTACGATGCGAATGCAGCACCCAGTGCTAAATGGGGCGTCACAGTCAACAGACTGATGTCACTAATTCAATTACACTAAAGGAATTTCGTGCCCACAAATAACCATAGATTCACTGGGATATCTGAACAATGTAAGTCCCTCTGAAGAGAAACACCAAACCAAGCAAAATCATTAGTTTATCCCTGAAAACAAAATCATTGTCATGCACACTGTCCTGCCACATGATCACCGAAGGGAAAATATTTCTACAGAACTTGATATGTACCAGCTTTATGTATCTATACACCGATCAGCCACAACATTAAAACCACCTGCCTAATATTGTGTAGGTCCCCCTCGTGCTGCCAAACCAGCTCCGACCCGCCGAGGCATGCCTCCATAAGACCTCCTGTCCTGTGGTATCTGGCACCAAGACGTTTAGGAGCAGATCCTTTAAGTCAGATCTTAAGGTCGATCCATCCATCCATCTTCCTCCGCTTATCCGGGACGGGGTCACGGGGGCAGTAGTCCAAGCAGAGCCCCCCAGACTTCCCTCTCCCCGCACACCTCCTCCAGCTCCTCTGGGGGAACCCCAAGGCGTTCCCAGGCCAGCCGGGAGACATAGTCTTTCCAACGTGTCCTGGGTCTGCCCTAAGGCCTCCTCCCAGTGGGACATGCCCGAAACACCTCCCCAGGGAGGCGTCCAGGAGGCATCCGGAACAGATGCCCGAGCCACCTCAACTGGCTCCTCTCGATGCGGAGGAGCAGCGGCTCTACTCCGAGCTCCTCCTGGGTGACTTAGCTCCTCACCCTATCCCTAAGGGTGCGCCCAGCCACTCCGCGGAGATCTTCAGGTGTTTGCCAAATTTCATTTGCAAACTGAATGCCAAGCTTGGCGAACACCTGAACATCTGAATCAACAACCTGACCTACGAACACTACCAATCTTCTCTACCATTTCTAGATCCTTTAAAGTCCTAGAAGTTGTGAGGCAGGGCTTGTTTTTCCAGCACTTCCCACAGACGCTCGATCGGAATGAGATCTGGGGAATTTAGAGGCCAAGTCAACACCTTGAGCTTTTGAAGAATTTTTGCAGTGTGGCAGGATGCATTATCCTGCTGATCAGGGAATATCGTGGCCATGAAGGGGTGTATACGGTGTGAGAGAAAATAAGAAAACTGAGCAGAAATGATGCTATGCATTAAATGTACAACTGATTCTATGCGAACGGGGGGTGCGGTGGCGCAGTGGCGCAGTGGGTTGGCCCACAGTCCTGCTGTCCGGTGGGTCTGGGGTTCGAGTCCCACTTGGGGTGCCTTGTGATGGACTGGTGTCCTGTCCTGGGTGTGTCCCCTCCCCTTCCGGCCTTATGCCCTGAGTTGCCGGGTTAGGCTCTGGTTCCCCCAGACTCTGTATGGGACCAGCAGTTCTGAAAGTGTGTGAATGTGAGTGAGTGATTCTATGCATGTGTTCTGTAACTGTTGTGGAAGACCCATTGTGTGGAGCAGGCTGTACCAGGCACCAGGTCAGAGGTTATCTGATAAAGGCAGGATGCGGACACCAAGAGCCTGTCATGAAAGGCTGGTGGTCCTGCCTTGCCTGGAGTGAGGTCAGTTTAAGGTCAGCTGAATGATGGGGGTTGGATGGTGCAGCTTTTGAGGGAGGAGTTTTAAGGACAAAGGAGCGGAAAGTTACTGGGCAAAAAGGTGGGAAAACATTGAACACACCTGCCGTAATGTCCTGTAATGAATTATGTATGAGCTTGGCAAATAAAAGCAGGCAATAAAGACTGATCGGGGAGACACCTGATTTCCGGGGCCCTCCCATCAGCTGATGTTGTTGTGTGTCTGAGTGCCTTTCTTTCAGGATCTCCTACGGGTGAAACGGGAAGGGGAAGAATTTCATTCACAGCGGTCTGCAGAGCAATCTGCAGGTAGGTGGGACGCGTCAAAGTAAGATCCACATGAATGCCAGGACCCAAGGCTGATCGGTGTATATATATATATATATATACATTCATATATACTACTGACATAAAATCTTTAATGCATCACATGAATGTTCACAAACTAAAGTCACTTCACTGTGTTTCGCAGCGAAACGTGACCAGGTGACAAAAACATTTCGTGGTGCATCCAGGGAAGCTAGGAAACCGGTGTCTTTAACACCGTAGCTCATACAAGAGGAAACACAGCCCTGCTCAAGGTACTTTCATACTGTTCTCTCTGTAAAATTTTAATTTGTTCAGTCAAAAAATACTGTAACGATCCCCGTTACTGGTATCTGAGCGGGGAATGCGTTTATTGTAAATAGTTGCATTATGGGAAAATTTGGAATATAAGTGTGCAACCACTGGGGGCACTTCTGGGGGAAATGATGGGGTACCGTGTTTGCCAGTCTGTTCGGGATGATCCTGGAGATGCTAAGCAGGCTGGGAAGGTTTGCTAGAAGTGCAGGTCCTGGAGAAACTAGGGTCCTTGGTCTGAGAGCGTTATTTTTCTGTGTGCAGGTGTTCAAGTAAGCATTTGAGATGAACACTCTGCGTGTTCTTCTTTGTCCCATCCCAACCCATGGCGGTGCATGCAGTGGCACTTGCAGTGATTTTTACTTTCTTACGACATGCAGTTAATTCTTTTGCCATTTTCATTCGTTGAGAGACCAGTTTCAAGGGCTCTCAAGCGATAAACACTTTCTAACGGGCTCATTGCCCATTTATTGTGATACACAGACCGATAAATTTCCAATTACTTTATTGGAATTTTTATACTGCATTTTACAGTGAGGTCTTTGAACACCATGTCACACTAATGCTACACCTACAATATATGTCCCTCCACAATTAAATCAAGAAGTACAGTATGAATATTAAGGGTTTGCATATTTTGTCTGCAGATTTTGATGCGACTCACGCAGCGCTGCTCTGTAGATTGACACAACAGATGTTCTTGAATCGGTGACGTCTCAGGCACCAGCAGACGTTCTCTCTTGTGACACTGATGGAACATGTCAGAATGCTGAAAGGATCTTTCTGTGCTCCAGTCAAGCAGCAGACTCTCTATTCCTGCACACACACACACACACACACACACACACACACACACACACACACACACACACACACACACACACACAGTGTACCACTGACAGATGGGCAGAAAAGTGGAACGTGCTAGGAGAGACACTGGGAGGTGTGTGACACCTGAAGTTGCGACACTGTGCGACTGGGATTGGGAGTTTAACATACACCGTTTGGTAGTACTGTACTTCAGTGATGATGTAAACAGTGACACTGACAGCAGTCAGGGAAGAGCAGGCAGGCTGAAGAGCCGCTTAAGTATTCCAGGTGGGACCCTGCTCTAGTACCTTTGAGCAAGGTTCAGTATCCAACATGAACTACTTTAGTGAAATCCCCAACTGCATAAACCACTATCCAGTACATTTATTTATTTAGCAGACACTTTTGTCCAAAGCAACTTCTAATCAACTCTATGTAGTGTTATGAGCCCACACACCTTATTCACTGCGGTGACTTACACTGCTAGATACACTACTTACACTGGGTCACTCATCCATACATCAGTGGAACACACACACACTCTCTCTGTCACTCACACACTATGGGTGAAACTGAACAGCATGTCTTTGGACTGTGGGAGGAAACCAGAGCACCCAGAGGAAACCCACGCAGACATGTGCAAACTCCACACCGACTGAGCGGGGATCAAACCCATGTCCTCTCACACCACCCAGACGCTGTGAGACAGCAGCGCTACTCGCTGTGCCACCAGTACAAAGAAGAGCAGTAACTAAGCAATGAGATAACATCTTCAGCATCTGCAGGACTTTACAGCACAAACTGGAGAAATGTTACACACTATGTTTCATGCTGTTAAAGTCAGAAGACAAGCGACAAGCCATTTCTTCCCCTGAATATTATCTCATTTACCCAGTTACATGGCATTGGGAGCAGCGGCTTCCACAACACACTTCATTGTTACAGGTATGTATTGAAAATGTCAAGGTAATTGCACATATCAAAAATAATTACAATTATTTTCAGCACTATGGACGTGGGTCCTGGTCACGTAAATGCAAAAGCATATATTGCTTTTTTAATATTTCTCCATGTGACTAAGCCAGACGGAGACAGAGACAAGGTGCTTGTCATGGATGACAATATGATTACCCAGAACACTATTAACCAAAAGCCAAGGCATGTCATATTTATTGGATGCTGTGGGCATTGTCTTTTTCCATACTAATAATTTTCCCATGTATCTGTCTTCTGCGATTTAGCTGTCAAAGAACCGCACAAAACAGGCTTGTGTTCTGTCACCGTTGATTGTTAGGTCCACAGTGTTCTTGCTGCTTCTATTTTAATTCAAAAATCAACTTCATAGGCTTGTGGAACTGAATAAAACAAATAAATACATAAATAAATAAAAAAAAAAAAAACAGGCAAGCAACCTGACAAGGCTGAGGTTTAAACTGAATTAACGCTTAACACATTCACATAAAGCGCTATTTACATAATGATGTATGTGATTCTTGAGAAATATTGAACCCCATCCCATCCCAAAACCAGAAAACAGAACCTCCAGGCCTGGCTCCGCGGGTGGGACCCCGAAACCACAATCCGGGCAGGGAACTAACATTATTATTTTGAGCTTCCGTGGGAGTTTGCTGTTTGTATCGCTTTTCGCAGAGTTTTTGAGACATTATATATCCTGTCTGGTATGGACGTGTTTGGTGATCCTCCAGGGGGAGATGGAAACCGATGCTGGGCAAAGAGAGTATATGGTCTCTTCTGCTTGGCCTTTTGCCACCACAACCCTCACCAGGCTGTGTGTCCTGAAAAAGGATAATAATAATTCACACACACACATTTTCTGAACCGCTTGTCCCATTCAGGGTCGCGGGGAGCCAGAGCCTAACCTGGCAACACAGGGCGTAAGGCTGGAAGGGGAGGGGACACACCCAGGACAGGACACCAGTCTGTCGCAAGGCACCCCAAGTGGGACTCGAACCCCAGACCCACTGGAGAGCAGGACCTGGTCCAAGCCACTGCGCCACCGCACCCCCCATAATAATAATAATAATAATAATAATAATAATAATAATAATTAAACTGTATCATACTTTTTTTTACAAATGATACTGAACACCTTTAACCACTGAACATTCATGCTTTTAGCTGCCACTGAATTGTGTGTAGAGTTTACCTTGTACAATACTCCTTAATTCCTGCAAATATTTAATAGCCTTGAATAACAGTTTCAGCTGAACTCTTCCCCTCAGTCTATTAAAGTTTGATAGCACTGTCACTGCCGCAACATCTGACAGCACAGAAGCGTAATCCCCTCTTCATGAAGCACTGAAAGTGTAACCCAGACGATCCAAAGATGGGTTTTAGCGTTCGACCGTAAATATACGCTGCAGATTAAGTGCGCCGTTCAAGTTCTTTTGCTGTCACTGGAGCTTGCGTTGTCGCCGCGGCATTTTTTTTTTTTTTTTGTTAATCGGATGTGGGAAATTGAGGGTATACAACCTCATCCTACACTTTCCAGTCGATGCAGCAACAATAAATGCACTTTGCTAGGAGCTGTTAAATGAGACGTTACAGCACTGGTATTTGGGCTTCTGAGTTCAGTTAATTGGCAGCCGAAGGTATTTCAGGGAACAGACAAACGCTGTTTTTGGCCCAGTAACGCAGCCTCTTGCTGACTGGACACTTGCCCGCGTTGTGTGTTCTGGCAAAGCATGTCTGCTGGTGGTCTTCCATGGCGACGTCTTTTTTCCTCACTAACACGCATGAAACGATCCCCTTGAAATGCATCCATAATTCTGGGCTGGTGAAGAATGTCTTTTACTAATACCAACAAATTCCAAAATACCTTCCAAGGTGAAGCCCAGTTACTCTGGAATTCCCATGTTTTGCTGTATCTGTTATAATTTATTTTTGCTCTGTTCCCGTCCATCGTCAGGGGAGAAATACACAAAGCTCAACGATGCGTAACATGATGCCATATTGGATCTTTTAAATGTCCCGCAGTGATTGTTTGTCAGGTCTTTGGGGCGCAAACCCAATTAGTCCGTTTTTGGAACACATGCAAGCAAGGTCGCAGGAAGTGTAACGATCCGATTCTCTTCCTTGAGACTCAGAGGTTTCGGGCTCAGCTTTGTAAATAGGCAAATGAGTCCAACACTCTAAATCACATCGGAGAAAAGCATCAGCTAAACGAATAAATGGAAGTACGAGTAATTTTTTTTTTTCTTCCCCGAAAAGCAACTGAACCAAAATACTGTCAACTGAAATCTTTGACAGTATGTTGTCACTCACTGGGGCTGAAATCACAAAACTGGTTTCTTATCAAAAACTTGCAGGATGTGCAGCGTTAAAAATAGAGCCTGACATTAATGCAGTAGGATTCCTGCCGCAGAGGGAAGAACATTAGAAGTTGGGTTTGCAATGAAATACTAGAGGATTATTCTATGGATGTGACGGGGGGGGGTAGTACAAGATTAACATTGTGCGGGGGGGGGGGGGGGGGTGTAACTTTAGCAGCTGCTAAATTTGGTAAATAACATGCAAGACATAGAGTAGCAGAGCACCACAATCATGTCTTTTTATTATGGCCCAGGATAAAGTGGCTTAAGGTCAAACAGCAGCTCCAGCATCTCCTTCATCTTCACTCATCTATTGGTGAAAACATTTCCAAGGCTTTGTTTTTTTTTTAGAAAAAATATCTCTGTAAGTCTAAACTCCAGGTGGGGCATTTCAGCTAATTAAGTTGAATTTAAAATTCTTTAATATTTAACGCTTCTCTATTTCAAAGCATTTCGTCGCCTTTCAAGCCTTTAATGGCCAATAAAGCCAATAGCTGCTTTGACATAACACTGCAGCACTATTAAAATACTAATGAGAGCTTTTAAACAAAAGTAGGTTGTGAAATTAGGGAATTAGAATTTTTTACACTAATTCATCAGTAATTCTATGCGAAGGAAATCATTCTGCTCCCTACATGATTTCTTTCTCAGGATGCCTGCCTTTTAAATTTAACTGCGCTTTCTTGTTTGTTCGTGTAATTGGAATATTAAAATAAATTACATGAACGGCTAGGTGGCACGGTGGTGCAGCAAGTAGCTCTCCATCAACAATCGATCTCAATCCCTGCTCAGTCTGTGTGGCGTTCACATGTTCTGCCTGTGTCTGTGTGGGTTTCCTCTGGGCGCTCTGGTTTCCTCCCACAGTCCAAATATATGCAGTTCAGGTGAATTTGTGACTGAATTGCCCTTAGTGTGTGAATTTGTGTGTGTGGCTACTGAGATTTTTCGAATGCCGGTAACGTACTGGTTAGAGCGGCTGTCTTTGGGTCCAAAGGGTGCAGGTTAAGATCCCACCTCCAGCTGTAGTACCCTCAAACAAAGTACTTACCCTGATTTGCTCCATTCTAATTATCAATCTGTTTAAATATCTAAATTACTGTAAATAGCTAAACAATGTTAGTCACTTTGGAGAAAAGTGTCAGCTCGGTGTCTAAGTGTCTGTCAGATAAATAAATGTAAGTGCCACACATATTTGTGACGTCGCCTCTTATTGTGTCCTATGTTCCAAGGGAGAACGCAAGTGCAAACAATGTTTCCCAGAGCAGAATTCAGGGTTTCTTGAGAAAAAATACAAAACATGGCAGTGTTGTCTTTAATATTTGAACCACATCAAGTTTCTTATTTTTATTATTATTATTATTATTATTATTATTATTATTATTATTATAGTTTCAAATGCATTACTGGGCTGGAGCAATGAGAAAAAACTGAATTTTCACCTTTTTAACTAAGACACCACCACACTGTTCAGACTCACAAAAAATAACCTCCCTAGGAAGAACAACTGCAAACAAAAAGTTTAATTTGTCTGCTCCTTTTGCACAGTAGAGAAACAAGATGCTTCTTTTTGATGGGAAATTAAATTGGGTTTGGAGCAAAGCTAGGGTGCTGGTTTTTTGCTTTACCTCAAAGCTTTATTGCGTTTCTCAAATGATTATTTGGACAAAAAGTCACCCACTGTGGTGTTTGAGGTGTAAATAATCCACTGCTTAAGAAAAAGCCCCTAAAAGCTGCCAAACTACAGCACTTAAGGATGAGAGTCAGCACCACTAAACTAAAATAAAGAGAGAGATCCACAAGCAGTTGGACAGCACAATCACAGCAGCCCTCTACCTTATACCCACATATCCACAGTTATCTGACACTTTTCTCTAAAGGAACTTACCATGTTAACCTACCAACAATTATTTACCCATTTATACAGTAGAGGCATTTTACCACAGCAATTTGGGGTAAGTACCTTACTTAAGGGTACCATAGCAGTAGGTTTGAAGATTCAAACTAGCAAGTATACATGTATGGGTCTATATGATGTATGGGTCTTTTATTCACTTGGTCGAAATGTGGGAGTGGGGGGGCTCACTGTGTTTCATGAAAGGGCGTTACAGTGTTCACTCCCACCCTACTCTGTCATAAGCTTAAAACACCAATAATGCGATGGGGTAATCATTGCGTACGTCATCATTTGTGCTATGGTAGAGACCATTTCTAGTATGGTAGAAAGTTCTTGTAAATTATTGTAGCAGTAAAAATAAATATTGTCCTGTCTGTTCACACCGTGGTGGAGGAGAAGCACTATTTTACCGCTATGTATGTTCTAAATGTGTGGGAATGACAGTAAAGTCAACTTTGACTATTTAGAGCAGAGTAGTGCTGCCTTGGAAACAGAGGGAAAGGGTTGTGAAAACTGCAGCTCTTCTTCATATAATATGATCAAATTTCTCCAAAGTGACTTAGAATTATTGACCCATTTATACAGCGGGGTCATTTTACTGGAGCAATTTGGGGTAAGTACCTTATTCAAGGCAACCATGCTAACCACTACACCAGCAGGTGCCCCCAAGGTCCCTAACCCTACCGTTATATTTCTTCATTCACTAGTCTGCCTACAGCACAAGTCATTCCCTGGCTGAACGCTTGCAGCTGCAGTGTTCGTACCGCGTTCTGAACCCAGCTACCATGAGCAGCCACCAGTGAAGCCTGTTCCCATTTATTGAGCGCTGCTGTTTTGCGAAACCATTTTAACCGGAGACATCTTTGCCCGTCGCCCTTCGTTGCACATTTTCCGTCGGCGCAGGTAGCGTCGATGAGCCGATTACTAATGAGTCGTAATGAGGACCTCGCCATCTTTTACATCTGCTCTGTGTTGTCAGCGACAACGCGTAGCGACAGCCGGCATTGTAAAGAGGAAGGCCGCAGGGCACCCCCCACCCCCCCACTCATTTGCTCTTCACAAGCATCCATTACGCCGCATGATTCACGGTGCGAAATATAAAGCGAGTTGGTGGGCATGTGACTCAGAACGGGCCGCGCCAACTGCTCCCTGCCTCTTGGAAATTCCTGGCGACCTTCTGGGCATCCAGACTCCACACGGAATCTCGACCGAGGGAAAAAAACAGAGGCAACGCGACCGTCGGACTTTTACAGAGAATTCGAACAGGCCTTGACGTTTCCCCTCGATTATTCATGCAGCCTGTTGCTCTCAAATTATAAGGAGGCTTTTTGCGTGGCCGTGAATGGCATCGCTACGTTTTCACACCCGTCCCCGAAAAGTCATCCTAAGTACTGTACTTCTCGTGGGGAAAGCAGGCACTAGAGCTGGCAAAAGCTCTGGAACATGCAGAAAGAATTCAAGTTAAGTACTTGATCAGCTGCATTATCATACATATGTCCTGGTTTTCCATGCTAAAATGTGCCCTGCGATCTCACTTGCATATGGATAAAACACACATCTTCCTCTGAGTTCAAGTGTGAAAAATGATCGCACATTTCTACCACGGTAAAAGGAATATGAGTGATGTGTTTCAGAAATATATGTATACATCCTTTTCCACAGCCTATAAGAGCATTTTCAGAGCAAGTGGTTGAATCTTGGCAACATATACAACTACAAAACTTATGGTCTTGTTTTGTTTTCTCATTTTATTGCTACCATTTTAAAATGTGCAATGAGATAATGCAAGAAAATCTACTTATATATGTCTCAAATACTTTGAAAATATACCTATGAAATGCACATAGACAAATATCTGTGCCTCAGCGTTGCCAGGAGTCCAGCACAGACAAATTCCTGGGGGTGGGGGGGATAGTTAATTGTTTTAAACTGAATCTCTGATTAATTCATTAAGATTCGAATTATCAGTTTTATAATTCAAATATAATGAATATAATACAATATTCTGTTCAGAATGATTAATTCATTAATTCATTTTTATTGCTTATTAATTATTGGTATTATGGTATAATGTCCAGTATTTACAGACAAACAATCAGAGAAACAAACAAGCAGACAAACAACTTAGAAAGAATTACAGAAGTAAATAACGAAATAATTAATAAATAACATATTTACAGAGAACACAAACACGAGAGAAGAACTAATTAAAGAAGAATTCTAGCATTTAAGTGTTATGAAATTGTACTATAATAGAAATATGCCTTCTAGTAGTGTAGTATACCATGAAATTTAAGGATAATTGTATTGTAGCAAGTTCGTAGTATTAATATCGAGTATAACATAATAAAGTAAGTACTATTGATGATATAATATACTAAATACTATTTGTGCTTATTTATTCTTATTTTTTGTAATGAGTTATTTTGGTGAGAAATCAGAGCGCACCAGTGACTCGGGTCACAGGTTCTTCAGGCGTATCGACTTCCCACAAAGGCATTTGCATTTATTGTTTTTTTTTATGGTGTCGGCTTGTTGGAAGAATAGAGCAAAGTATTTAGCGGGATAATTTTATAGGGCAAAGCTTGTTAGCCCTATATGTGCACATACCTTTATACATCTGTCCTGTTCAATATAGTTCTTTATGTATCTGATCATTGTTACTGACATCACGGATACAACCAGCCAACCTGTCCAGTGTCATTTAATATATTTTATATTATGCCACTTCAGGCCTTGAATGAAACTTCTCAGTGGCTGGATTTTTCTTTTTTTCGTCTTACTGGCCTTTTTGGACTGCGATCGTTTGCGTGCTCATTTCACTCCTCAATTAATGGCGTCATTAGCGCTATGCCATTGTGTTCTTGTAATAAAAAGACATTTTCATTTTACATTAGTCAAATTATTTAATGAAAATCAGGAGCTGCTTAATTCGTATTCCCTCTTTAATTTGCACATTTCAGACAGTGAGAATGTCAGTCCTGTGACAGCACATCAGTAGTACCCTCCCTCTTATGGGAACTTTCTATATAAATATATTAATGATGTTATATATAATAATACTACTGATGTATAAATTCACAAACACATGCAGTTTCCACATAGATATGCACACAATATGTATATAAATTTTGCGTTTATTTGTTCATCTCAGAATTTGATCTATAATTTTGTTTTTGGGGGACATGGTGGCGCCGCAGGTTTGACTGGGTCCTGCTCACCAGAGGGTTTGGGGTTTGAGTCCCGCTTGGGGTGCCTTGCAATGGACTGGTGTCCTGTCCTGGGTGTCTCCCCTCCAGCCCCGTGCCCTGTGTTGCCGGGTTAGGCTCCGGCTCGCTGTGACCCCCGCTTGAGACAAGCGGTTTCAGACAACGTGTGGCTTTATTTTTATAGAGGGATCCAGGTGACAGAAAGCAAAAACATATCTTCCTTCTCACATCCCAGCTTTATTTCTGCTATTCTATTGTTATATGTGATAGGCAGTACGCAGAGACATCACTGGCTGGCACCAGTGTGACATGGCTGCGCAAGGTCATATTAGGATTTCAAACGCACTGCAGTATTAAACTGATCGGTCAAACATTTAAATATTTAAGAAGAATATAAGAAAAGATCAAGAAAACCATTTGAATTACTGTTCGAATATCTATTCATCTCTCCCTTGCAGAACATTTTTGAGGGTTTTATGGTTTTAAGATTATGGACCAGGAGCAGTTATGGACAAAGAAGATGTTCACACACAGTTTCCAATACGTGCTGGGAAAAACACAGCGCTGTTCCTGAACAGGAACTGCAGACTTGTATTCACATATATTAATAAAAAAAAAAAAAAAAAAAACTGGATATTTCATTTTGAACACCAACACCGCTTCCCACGGCTCTGTGGAGTCCGATAAAGGCGCAGATCTCAGGGAATTTCTAGCAAAGGCCCGATGGCTTCGGAGAACGCCCGGAATACAAGGTGAATTAAAATTGGGAAATTCACAGAAGACGTTTTAACAGCAAGTGAGCTTCGCGATGATATTATTCCGTGTTGCTTTTAACACCTTTGCCTCTGCGCTACTCGAAGCTCACATCAGAGTGCAATATGTGATTTTTTTCAAGACGCCAGCAGTATTAGCACACTGATCCTCCTAGATCTCACAGATTCCACAGGCTGAAATACATGATTCCCATCAGGAATATTTGTCAAACGCTCAAAAAAAAACCTAAATACTGTTTTCTTAATGAAACTGGTTTCTTATGTTTGCTTTCAGTAAGAGTTGGGCTTGGCCTCCTTTCGTCTTGTCTCCATATTTCCTTTGTATGTGTGCATACAGGGCATCATAGCGCTGCTTTATGAAACTTTTACTGCACATTTTCTTTTTTTATTTAATATTTGGTGAGCATAACATTATTATTGTTGCCCTTTCATTTTTTTCTCTGATACATAAACAAGCTGAGGGATTGTTCAATTGTTTCTGTTCTTGATAATCACTTCAAAAAAAAGTTTTGGACCTTGTGACTAGTTCATATAGACCACTACCCTTTGTCATGGTATTGAACCACTTCACCGTCCAGTGGAGCAAATGGGTAAAAACTGTGCAGTGTGCATTCCTTTGGTTCAAAAGCATCTGCTGAGCAATAGATATGTTTTATTTATTCTTCTTATTATCCTTATATGTTTATTTTATGGGTGGCACAGCGAGTAGCACTGCTGTCTCACAGCACCTCGCTGGTGTAGAAGACATGGGTTCGATTCCTGCCGAGTCTGTGTGGAGTTTGCATGTTTTTCCCGTATCTGTGCGGGTTCCCTCTGGGTGCTCTGGTTTCCTCCCACAGTCCAAAGACATACTGTTCAGGTTCACCCATAGTGTGTGAGTGACAGAGAGAGAGAGTGTGTTCCACTGATGTCTGGATGAGTGACCCATTGTAAGTAGTGTATCTAGCAGTGTAAGTCACCGCGGTGAATAAGGTGTGTGGGCTGATAACACTACATAGAGTTTACTGGAAGTCGCTTTGGAGAAAAGTGTCTGCTAAATAAATAAATGCATTCATTTAGTTGATGCTTTTCTCCAAAGCCGGGTAGAATGTTGAGATTAAAATTGTTACAATTACAAGCTTACAATTATTCATCCATTTATACAGCTGAATATTTTTTACTAGAGCAATTTAGGGTAAGTACCTTGCTCAAGGGTGCAACAGCTAGACAGGAGGATCTAACCTGTGACCTTCGGAGCCAAAGGCAGCAGGTCTAACCGCTAAACTACCAGCTCTCCCTATATATCACTCTACTGTATATAACAATGACACACTGCTCCTTTATGGTGAACATTACAGCAGCGCCCAGAGGGAGACGCTTATGCTCCTGAAAACATACAGAAAGACAAACATTTGCACCAGTTTCTAGAAGATCTGAAACCGTGTTCTCTCCTACTGAGTTTGGAGCACTTTTACCGTAGACTACTGCTCAAGACAGTCACAAGAATCCCCTTTGTCAAATTTGTGGCAGCGTTGCCATGGCAACCTTTCAAAACCATCATTTGTCTCTAAACCTTGAATCTGGTAGTCTGCTTAAATTCAATAGCTTGTTTGTCCTTTTTTGTAAGACTTACAGAGAACATTTTAAATGCACATTTTATCATCTTTTGTTTGATTTTGTAAGCAAAGAGCTACAAAGAATTGCGGTAGATTGGCTTCCTAGAATAAAACCATTTCCAGGGAGCAAACAACGGCGGGATCAAGGCAGCAAGTTGAACGGACAGTTAGATGCATGAACAGTTAACTGGCGCCTGATGCATAGTTCAACAAATGTTGACCTTTGACTATTTCATCAAGCAAATCCATCTGAAAATCTACAGATGGCAGAAATTTTCATATGGATATTCATTCCAGCCATGAAAAACCCTGCAACACCATGTGATACAGAAAATTAGGAACCCGTTTTGTTTCAAGATGTAAACACACTTGGACGGATGAAAACCTTAAATGTATAATATTCCCGACTGTTATAGCAAGTTATAGTAATTAATTTGCATTTGGGAATTAGAAATGTAGAGTGACAAGAGACCCAAAGAGTCCAAGCTGAAGACAGCATTTTATTTATATTATATTAACTATAAGAAAAATGTACCAGCGGCAAATTTTTGCCACAGTTTTTACACAGATTCCCAATTCATTAAGGTGTGAAATGTGAAGGAATCAGGCACTAAGTAGTAACACCAATAAATTAATTATTATTTTTTAGTTACAGAATGCACGTGTGTGTGCATTTTATGCACGATTTTGACACTAACGAGACAGTTACAACACCAGGACAGACTGACAGCAAACAAGCACAATCTTCATATTCAATATGTACGCAATATAAATTATGCAGAATATATTTCGTTTTCATTGTGTAACTTCACAAGATTAGAGTGCAATGACAAGCCATGAGTGCCTGTAAGGACAGTTCATCACTTGTCCAAAACAGACCTGCTGCTCCTTTTTTTCTGGTGCTTCAAAATACCGATCTCTCAGTTATTCTTTCCGATTTCCTCTTGGGTTTTAGAACAACTGACTGCACTGAACTGCATCGTTTTTAACTGTCCTCCATTTCTGTGACTTATTATGTTTTATCGATTTTCCACAATAGTTGACTGTAGCTTTTTGCTTTAAAAAAATAAATAAATAAATAATTAAAAATCTTTTCTCACTTTGAATGAGGGGTCAAAAAGAAAATGAATTCTGATAGTCTGCCTTTAATACCGGTGCTTATTAGAAGCAGCTTATCCAAGAAGGCTTGTAACGAAAAAAAAAAACTCCCTACTATTTTCCTGTGGCCTCATGGTGGAGAAAAATAAAGAAAGTAATTTTAGGATTAAAGAGTAGCACCAGTGAACTACTGGAATCAAAAGAGACATTATAAATTATATTAAATTATTTAAAAAACATATATACAGCTCACTGCAATGGATTGGTGTCCCATCTAGGGTTTACCCCTCTCACTCCAAGCCTTGCGCCCAGTGCTTCCGGGATAGGCTCCGGTTCACCGTGACCCTGCTCAGGACAAGCGGTGATTGAAATCGGATGGATGGATATATAATAGTAACCGTATCGTAAAAACAGAGTGCATTTTGGAAGTAAAAACTAATTCCTGGACCATCCCGCTATGCCTCATAAATGCCATGACATTAAAAGAATCTCAGCTATCTACAGATACTGCAGAAGACACACTTTGTCAGTACTTTTAAATTAAATGGAAAGAATATATTAACACAAGTGATCTGCCCAGAATATTGGATTTGGTCAAATGGTCTCTGCCGGTAGAGGAACTGTTGCATTAATTTGAGTTCCTTGTGCGGAACCACAAATTTGTGCTGCAATATCAATTTCATTGTAAATTCAACTATTTTTTTTTCCTTTTTTTATTATTGTAGACTTTGAGAAAAGAATTAGTTATTCTAAACAATTTAGGGAATAAACTCAGAGTCGATTTTGGACGCTTCTAAAGGCAGTATTTTTCTGGTTAGAATCTATTAAAGAAATAAATAAATGTATAAAATACATAAATAAAATAAAAAATAATTGCATTAAATAAATAAATAAATAAATATAAATTCTGATCTTGCACTCATGACCGGAGATGTTAAACCTAAATTGTCACACCAAACTTCACTGGTCCCTTCACTAAACAGAAGGCTGTGCTGCGGCCTACGCCCCGTTTCCACATCGCCACACGTCCCACAGCAGCTGGGGGCTGGGCTGGGTCCCGCTCTCTGGTGGGTCTGGGGTTCGAGTTCCACTTGGGGTGCCTTGCAATGGACTGGCATCCCGCCCTGGGTGTGTCCCTCCAGCCGTTCGCCCTGCGTTGCCGGGTTGGGCTCTGACTTGCCGCAACCCTGCTTGGGGCAAGAGGCTTTAGCCAATGTGTGTGTGTGTGGGCTCACATCCTGTCCAGCGTTTACCCTGTCTCATACCCTAGGCTTGCAGGACAGGTTCTGGACCACTGAAGAAGAAATTATTGATATCAGACGGATGGATGCAAAATATCGCTAATAAATTCAGTGTCGGAACCATGTGCAATGTTGGGGAGGTATCTCCGGTCATAAAACCAGCCTTTCCAGAGGATGGCTGGTAGTGTTTAGAGCTGCTGCCTTTAGACCTAAAGGTTGCAGGTGTGAATCCCAGCTGCAGTACCCTTTAAGCAGTATACTTATCCTAAATTGCTCTGGTAAGTTACCCAATTGTATAAATGGATAAATAATTGTATGTTGCTTTGGAGAAAGGTATCAGCTAATCATGTGTTCTCAGACAGATAGCTGATATTGTACCTTAGCTCATGTAATACTACCGGTTGTTAGCGAAGGTTATCACTCATTCTGTGCTACAACGTGTGTTTAGGGCTAAAGAAACACGATGATAAAATCAAATGAGAAATGCAAGAACACGAAACAGGATTAGACAGCGTCCACAAGAGCTGCTTCCATTAGTCCCTGTCGGATGTGGTGAACATGAACCGGTACCCGGAGGGAGGGGAATTAATATATAGCGCTGTGTGTGTCAGGGTGTAGATAACACAACCTGTGTAGGAGATGAGATGAGACGGGATAGGATGGGATGGGACTTCAGACTAGTGAGCCATAAGATTCCCCATGAGGAAAGGGTATTTATTCTCGTTTAGCTCCAGGTACGAGGCTCATCTATGCCATGTCCCCCGTCCAGCTCCGTGCTCGCGGTCAGCCAGCTGCCACCGCAGCCACCTCTTCGCGGTCCCCGTTGGGCAGCCTGCTCTCCTCCTACCTCTGGCACAGCGATACACAGCAAATGTCAGGAGCCGTTGTTTCATCCCTGTAACAGGGCTGGAAAAATCCAGGAGCAAAGCAGCACACGTTTGACCTCTCAGCCATGAATTCGGAGAGAAAACCTCCATTTTACACACCCGTTTTCTGTTCCTAAAGCTTTCTGCAGCTTCTTTGAAAGGTTCTACAAAATTAGAAAGGCAGAGAAAACATTGCAGATGCACACAAATAACCTCCCTTTGCCTCTCTTACGCCGACATCCACTTTCACCCTGGTACACCTCTATAAACACTATTGAAATTATTCTGTTTTTAAATGGAAAAGTGTTTAAATAGAGACAAGTTAAAAAGGATCATTTACGAAGCAACGCGAATATTCAGATTTTTTTTTTAATAGATAATCATACTGAAATGACCCATCATGGCATGTGACAGGAGATGGACAGTAGCACACACAGTGCTCAGGACTTGTGCGGTGTTTTTTGAGAAACAGCCAGAGGAATAAAACAGTCCGATAGTCATCGATCATATGACTCCACAATGTATGAACTTTACAGAAAACTTCAAAGAGCTCGGCCTAATGTATCTATGAACCGAATTCCGTCACGAACAATAAAACAGCCAAATAGAAAATGTATTTTAAATGTTTTTGGAGAAAATTGAAAATGGCAGGAAACAAAAATAATGAACAGTATGGGCCCTGTGTCCTCTTCACTAATGTTTCTTGACACTTCAGTAAACAAAGAGAAATGTACTCTTACTAAGAAACAAACAAATAAACAAGACAGGTAACAAAAGAAACTTTTTTTACTAGTATTGTGTCCCCTATAGGCTCAGTTTCCCAGATTTTATGCAGCTTATTATTTATTGCCAAGGAGTTCATTGTGATGATCGGAACCACAGAATTGCGGTTTTTTTGTTCCTTTTAAAACACCTGGGTTTTGTTGAACAGTTCTAGAACGACACATGATGAGAAGTGCACTTGACCCAGTCGTTCAGAAATCCAGCAGCGACAAAACTACTATCCATACACCCTGTATTCATTATGAAAAATTATATCTACCGCTGTGATTTTTTTTTTTTTTAACTTCAAGCTGTTGTTGTAGCTGCTGTAAGCCAGCTTACCTTTATATACAAGCCTGGTGAAAGGAAGGTAAATGACTCCATTTCACTGTTCCAAAACAGACAGGGAGGTATTTGAGAAAGGGTCACACTGCCATCATTTCACACACCTCTGACCTGATTTCAAGAATCTCATATTCTCATTACTTGGAAGAGAGCTGTGTCTTCATGTTCCATCGCTGGATATTTCTGCACCATTGCCTAGTTAGTTAGTGTGTTTGATGACACTGTGCTTTTTTTTCCTTTAATGGAAAATTATTAAATTTTATCTGTTGGGAAATGTAATAACTGTTCATCGAATGCACCAGCTCTGACATATAATGTATACTGCACATGTAATAAAGCTTCAGGCTTTATGGAAAAACCAATTGTGTGACTCATATGTGAGGTGTTATAAATTTAGTGGTTAAGTAGAGCAAAAGAAACATTTCAGTTACCTGGAGCCATGTGGATTTTTTTTTTTTTTTTTTAAATATTTCATCAAGTTGACAGTAGAGGGATCATATAGGAGACCAAAATAGGGACACAGTTCCATCTAGTGGAAGTTCTGCATACCTGAGAGTGCAGAGCAGTTTAGTAACTTTTAAAATTATTTTGTAGTTTTTTTTTTTTTTTTCCCCCTAGTTTAGTAACCAAGCTGCTCCGGGTAAGAATACAGCAGGAATTGTGCGGACTCTAAATGATGGGGTTTCCTTCACAACTCCAAACTGACAACCAATAAAATTATTTTTTTAAAAAATTACCTTATTAACAGAGGTACCTGGGTTTGCTCGTTATTGCCTCTCCACTGTAATAATTACAGTAAACCTATTTTTACTGGCACTAGAAAAAGCTGATCTTCAGACAAGTGGTAAAAACCGTGTAATTTAAACCATGAGAAGCGCGACGTTCCCCGCTGTTGTCCTATTCTGTGCACTTTACTGCCACCTGTCGGTTCGGGTGGGAAACACACGTCCAGTTGGCGCCATCCCCCACGAATTTCTTTAAAAAAGGGCGATATAAAAAGTCTGTATCTTCGAAAATTTGTAAGTCAACAATTGTTTGTACAATGATAAGGTTTAGTCAATTTTAATAATTATTACGAGTAAAAGCATAACTGTAGTCACATGATAACAATGAGCTGAGCTTGCGCAATGAGTTAAATCTATCTATCTATCTTGAACTGATCAAATTACCGAAATATTAATATCTAAACGCAATTATTTTGAAAACGTACTTTACTGTCGTATATTTTTGTGGGGCGCCACGCACCTTCCCATAAGTTCGGGGGATTAGCTCAAATGGTAGAGCGCTCGCTTAGCATGCGAGAGGTAGCGGGATCGATGCCCGCATCCTCCAAATGTTTTGAGTTCAGCAGTGTCGTTCCGGTGCCCCAGCCCTTTATCCCTCAGGGCTGCTGAATCCTCGAAGTGTCCAACAAAGGCTTGAGGATTTTCCTTAATATCACTACGTTTACATGTATTCGCTTAGCAGACCCTGTTTTCCACATGACCGAGCATTCAGTATGCGATAATTATGAAACGCACTTTTGTTTATTCTTAGTTTTACTTCGCTCTCGAAAAAACTGCGTGTACTAAAAAAAAGAATGAATCTCAGATGAGTTAGTAAATATTCCGGCGATTTTAAAGCGATATTGAAATAGCGAATATAAGTAATATTTATGTATAAGTTTACAGGCGACTGTCGAGCAGCCAATTTGCGATTTATGAAAAGATATTATTTATATTTTCTATTTAGTATTTTTTTATATCGCTTCTTTCGTGTGATGTGTCAAACAAGCGAACTATCATATGAGTATGAAGCTGTACTGTATGTGTGGAGCGCTTTTGTTCTCATCCTTTAAAGTGTGTCATTGACAGGAAATCATCGGCTAAAAAATGATAAGTTTAAATTGAAATAGTCTTATTTAGATTTAGATTTAAATTTAGACACTTTTTAAACGATTGCGATTTTATGTGGCACTTGGGGAACTTTTGTATGTGCGCTGTGATGGCCGAGTGGTTAAGGCGTTGGACTTGAAATCCAATGGGGTCTCCCCGCGCAGGTTCGAACCCTGCTCGCAGCGAAGTTACTTTTTGTCCTCCTTCACCGCGAGAAACATTGTATTTATCAGTCAGTCTTCTCTGATACCCAACGGGGCAGCAGAAAATTGGATTTATTTACTCTCTGCTCTTTCTTCAGTGTTATTGCAGTGTATCGCGATCTCACACTCGCTAGCTTTTAATTGATTCGATCATTTTTTAACATTCGCAGCAGTTTCACAAGGACAGCAGAATCATCATGTGTGAATGTATTCATCAACGGGTTTCCCCGTCTGTCTAAATTGTGCGAGTCATAGTATCATCATTGCATCATAGGCCGCTTCCTGGAACGTATACCGTAGTCACGTCGGTTTCACGGTATTTTTCAATAGCAAGTCGTAAAATGATTATGCTTAAAAGAGTTTAGGGGTTTTTTCTTAAGTCGTGTGTTGGAGGTGTGAGGAAACCCATAAGCCGTAGTTGTTGCGGACAGGCCTCACAGAACCGCGTCGTAAAACACAGTGAAGGATACCGCGAAAAAGTATTTTTACTGCGAAAGTAGTAAGTAAAACAGTAAAATGTAAAATTGTAACGTTACATAGATAGATATCGTTGCCATTGTTATATACAGAACCAGTATGCGTACGGTTACGGTTTCCGTAGTGTAGTGGTTATCACGTTCGCCTCACACGCGAAAGGTCCCCGGTTCGAAACCGGGCGGAAACAACTGCACCTTTTTCACAAACAGAAAATTTTGCACAAACTGTATTAAAATAGCTTATGTTATTAGGACACTCAAGGACTACTTAAATTTTTTTACGTTTATTTACATTTTTGGGCCGGTACGGGAAAAATATTCTCGTAGATTCTGCGGGGCACCAATTAAGTTAGTCATAGGACTGTTATTATCTCTATAAGACTCTTGACTTATTACCCTGAAATAATATTCCAATTCTGCTTCACAACAATGTCTGAAAATAAACAACATTCCATCTTCTCAACTGAGTCTATATAATAATAGACCCCTAAATCGATTTATTCTCTAGTTAGTTTCTGTAAAAGTCTCGAAAGAAATCACTAAAAACAAACCCGCTGAATTCACACTAAACCACTCACCGAATAACCTGATATGATTTATGTGATTTGTATGATACCGCACGCTTAACAAACATTCCCAAACGAAACGTGTTTGGGTGTCCCCTGGAGGCACGTCCAGCAGGTCTATGAGCCCTGCCCCTCATACATGCACCCAATCATCTGCACCTGATCCTGATCCCATTCATTGGAACCAGAACAAAAGGAGTCGCAGCCCAAGCAGCCGGCGTGGAATCTTGGGAGATACAACATGCCAGGCCCCGTGTTGAGAGCGGGCTCGTATTCTGAGCTTCAGTCCTGATCCAAACCCGTATTCCTCATCTGCAGCTTCAACTTCTATATCTTCCTGTTCTTCACATCACCCCATCTCACATTTCATCGCTGGCATCCTTCACTTTCCCTGCACCTGGGGCCACAATTCCAGCCTCTAACTGCTTTCCGACACATATAGACATATTGTGACCGTGCTGAAGGAGAAAACTGTAAGTTGGTTCCCTTGTGATGCCTTGTACTACACCTATGCTGTGGTACGTACTTCAATGAGTTCACCGGTAATGTTCTGATAAGTTCTTACTGGTGTATATTCCAAGGTTATCTCAGTATGCATTGTGGAATGTCTGCATGGTGGCTCTGCTCTGTCACTGCTTAGATGTCGGAAGGCGAAAAAAAAAAAACAGAAATTTGATACAGTACTTGTAATAAACATGGAAATAAATGCCTTGCAAATTGAAGTAGGGCTATTAGATATTGTGGTATGAAACTCATTAAGTCAAATTCTTGTAAATCAAATGGGTGTATCTCAGGGTACGGCTGTATATCCTTTCCACACACTGTTGTCGAATACCTATTGTTGCCCATGAAGATGTTCAGTGTTCCTGATGTTGTTACTGGTCACTGAGTATCCTGATGACCTGCTGTAAAATACCAGGTGAATTTATTCCCTCTTACACTCCTTTTCTCTTTGGGTGCATGTTGCTGCCAGGGGTTTGGTGAAATTTGCTCCACAACACACACACACATTTTCAGAACCGCTTGTCCCTTACGGGGTCACGGGGAACCAGAGCCTACCCAGCAACACAGGGCGTAAGGCCGGAGGGGGAAGGGGACACACCCAGGACGGGACGCCAGTCCGCCGCAAGGCACCCCAAGCGGGACTTGAACCCCAGACCCACCGGAGAGCAGGACTGCGGTCCAACCCACCGCTCTCTCTCTCTCTCTCTCTCTCTCTCTCTCTCTCTCTCTCTCTCTCTCTCTCTCTCTCTCTCTCTCTCTCAACCACTTGTCCCATTTAGGGTCAGGGGGAGCCAGATCCCAACCTGGCAACATAGGGCTTGAGGCTAGAGGGGGAGAGGACACACCCAGGACAGGACACCAGTCTGGTGCAAGGCACCCCAAGCGGGACTCGAGCAGGACCCAGTCCAATCCACTGTTCCACTGCATCCCCCCTCCTCCACGATGAATTTTTAAAAATAAATAGAAGAAAATGCAATTAAAAACAGATCAAATGAAAAATGTTTGTATCTTTGAAAATTCATGGCTCAAATGTTGATAACACAAGCTGTCCTGTAGCTGAGGTATGTGCATTCAGATCTGTCTGTTGGTTGGTGTTGAGAATGTGAGACTGGTGCTTTAAGAGAATGAGGCATTATGGGAAGTGTATGCAATTGTCAGCCATACTGGGTGTGTTTAATTGAATGACTGCAGAGACAGCAGAGCAATTAGCAGGAAAAGTTCAGCTGGTGAATTTTTTTTACCTTTACGTGGATTCATTTAGCAGATACTTTTCTTCAAAGCGATGCACATGTCAGAAAACACAGTTTGTGCATTACATTCAGAGAAGGAGAGACATAGTTGCAGATGTGTTTCTTAAGTGTAGTTAGAAACTGTTTCTTTCTACTCTATGAACCCATGTTCATCACACGAGTAGCTATAAAACTTTATCTGAATATCCATTCAGGTGTGTACCTACATTTTGGCAACAGTGCCCAGTTTTAGATAGTTGTTCACAATAAATGCAAGATGCTCAGCAGATCCCTGCTGGGCGGCTCGTCGTTTTTTGGAGGACTGATCAATTAAAAAGAAAAGTGGGAATTATCCTGGAGCAGTAATGGATACAGAAAACTTTCCTGGGTTTTCAGACCTCTGTCTGGGAGGAGGACAGCAAAGGTAACAGGTGAAATGCACTTTTGTATTTTTTTCCTGAGATTTACATCGCTTTGAAGAAAAGCATCTGCTAAATACAAACGTGAATGTGTTTGTGTATTTCATACGCAAATCATGGGTTGATAGTTACTGCATAGGTGTTTTATAGTGGTGTTTGGGGTTATCAAATGGGCTGGAAACACATGACTATTTTTCCCATTTAATACAACAATAAAAGGGCTTTTGGTATGTGAAATTTTGATATCTGCACCATTTCCAGGAACTGATTGATTTTTGGTAAATCAAGGGATGCCTGTCATTACAATTAGAACACGGCGTGCGAAAGGATTAACAGTCAAAAAGGTGTGTGACATGAAATTATTGAAGGTCAGAAAAAACTTAAGGCTTTATACAAGCAAACGTATCCATTATGGAATCATGCTATCGCCAATAGAGTTGCAGCACTGGTAAGAATTATGCAGATATAAAATCCATTTGTGTACAAGAGCAGTGGATCAATAGCAACTCCTCCATCCATAATTTAGGAAAAGCCTTTGTTTGTTATGCCATAAAACTATAGCCCAAAATTACTCTTCATAATTTGAGCAACTGCTTTATTGTGAAATGACAAAGGTACATAGGGACGTTAGGCTATGGAATCGTGGATCATCCCTGCGTAAATTCTGCAGCGCAAAAACCCGGCAAGTGTTGAGTCAGGCGCCGAAAGCTGCTGCTCAGCCCGAAGAGGCCTGTGGCTCAGCAGCTCCAGCGTCCCGGCGGCGATGGACGAACCGCCGCTTCGCTTCGCTGTGGGTCGCGGTCACTTTAAGAGACGCACTTGCAGCCATTTTTTTTTTTTTTCTTTTTTTTTTGTTCTTTTCCGTATCAGACCAGGGCGCTGCGGTCGAGGGAGAAGCATCGTTTCAGCGACACAGCGGAGCCCTAAATTATGCATGTAGCGCCTGTCGAGGTCGTTCACACGGAATTATGTGGCCATTTTGGCTGCGTTCTGCGCGGTAGGTGAGCGCGGCGCTCGTTCGGACGCTCGGCGGGACGCGGAAGACCGAAGGAAGAGCATCCTCTCTCGGCGCGCTGCCCGGCGGTGGCGGCGCGGAGACTCAGACTGTGTGAGTCGGTGATGCTGCGGTAGGACTAGGAGCCGGGCGGACCAGCAGGTATTAAGAAAGAAGAGCCGCTCGTCTGCCACGAATAAATAATGATTTATATTATAACTATACATGATGATGATGATGCTGCGCGTGCGGCTCCGTCCGTCGTCGGTCGCTGCGCTGGAGGAGGAGGATGCTGTCTTGCTGATGTGATGCTCTGCTCCGCATCATCATCTCCGTTCAGTCAGTCTTGTCTGTGGCAGCTACGATAAATAATAAATAAATAATTTTTTTAAAAAATGACGGATTGCAATGCGGGTGCTGCTTGATAACAATTTACGAGAAACGATTTTTGGCGAGACAGATTTTGTCATATTTGGTCGGGATATGATATCATTATTACTAGAGCTGCCTTCCTTGGTTGTGTTAGGGGTGGGGTGTGTGTGTGTGTGTGTGTGTGTGTGTGTGTGTGTGTGTGTGGTGCATTGATGTGTGTGTGATCGGTGGCGATTTAAAAATTACTGCAAGAGAACGTGTTTTTTTTTCTAATAATTCATACTGCACATATCTCTGTAAATTATTTTAATTAACCGATTTCATACCGTAAATCTATCTATCTATCCCTGTTTAATTTGTCGCATCTTCATTTTATTTGAATGAAAGCCTTATTTACGCCTAAAGAGGGAACTGCCGAAATCACGTGCCCCAAATTTTGCCCGAATCTCACCTCGTCACTGCACGCGCGACACGAGCACTTTGGGTTTCGGACCGTTTTTCCAAAACTCCGTATCTCGTTAGAAACGACGCCGATTCTTTGCGTTTATTCCCGTCCTGCTTGAATCCCGACGTGTTTCCAAAAATACAGAACGCGAATAATATGCTGGATATCGAGTGTCTGAAGGCTACATGTTCTTACTGAAGTCAAGTGTGTTCCAGTTTTCCTTTTTTATCTCCTCCGAGCTTTAAGAAACTAATAATAATATTAGTCTGCAGGAAAAAAAAGAACAAAGGAGGAATTTGAATATTTTCCATCATTTCAAATGTTATGTAATGTTTTTTTTTTTGTGAGATTATCTGAAGAATGCATAATTTGGATTTTTAACATTTGCATCTACGAATTCTCCTTAGGCATAAAAAAGTGTGACTAGATAGCGCGTCTCTCCATTCCTCTCCATTCCTCTCCAAAGAACCCTTAGTTTGATAAGAAACAGCAAACAGCAGTTTTTTTTTTTTTTTTTTGCAGGGTTACCCAGCAATATGGGAAAAAGCTCAACAACCAGCAGTCCTGGGTCCTCAAACCTTTTACCATGTTTCAGTATGATGGGCTCATTTATTTCTCTTTGCAACTTGAACATAAACATTTTTATAAATACATCGGGAGGGGGGTGCAGTGGCGCAGCGGGTTTGACCGGGTCCTTCTCTCTGGCAGGTCTGGGGTTTGAGTCCCGCTTGGGGTGCTTTGCAACGGACTGGCGTCCCGTCTTGGGTGTGTCCTCTCCACTCTTGCGTCCTGTGTTTCAGGGTTAGACTCTGGTTGCTGTAACCCTGCTTGGGACAAGCGGTTTCAGACAGTGTGTGTGTCTTCCATCAAAGCACTATCTGACTGTCTTAGTATCTGTTAACATTGGACATCAAGAGGACAAAGTGTCAGGATGTGTCCATTTCACTCACAGAATGGTGTTTCATTGCTCCTCTACGGTACCCTTATTAACTGCGTTCAGTCCTAATGTGTCCGTTCTCTTCTCTCTTCCTCTATTTTCAGTGTGTTCTTACCCTTTCTCAAGTGTCCTTCGCTATCTACTGTAAAGTACTGCTGTTGAGAAGTCAAGTGGCCTTTTCTGTCTTTTCACCTGTCACACAGATGTAGATGCCATACAGAACAGAGTATTTTTACTCCGCTTAAGGTTTTCGAAGGAAAATTGACAACAGCATGTCATCTGCAGTGTCTTATACGCTGTTCTTGGTGGGATTCGCAAAAACCATGTGCATCGCAGGGTTTGAAGACCTCTCAGTATTGGTCTGGCTGTTCCATTGCTGCCACCTTCACCCGTTCGCCGGGGCTCAGGAGATGGTTTTGTCTTGACGTGCATATTGGTGCTTTGCGTGTTTCTCAAAAGCAGAAACGATGGCTTAATTGGCTTTTGAATGTGTTAGGCTGGATGGAATGACACATGCTCTCTGTGTTTTCAGTTGCAAGTTGTATTGTGTATGAAGTCGCGCTGCCATGACGACCCAAGTGACACTAGAAGATGCCCTGTCCAACGTGGACCTGCTGGAGGAGCTGCCGCTCCCAGACCAGCAACCATGCATCGAACCCCCACCCTCCTCCATCATGTACCAGGTACTGACCAGAACTGACAAAGACAAAGGCTCAGAACTAAAAACAAACTAATTGTTCCCATCTTTGATTTGCCCAGTATTTCCATAAACTTGAGAGGTCTATAGTTCATAACCACGTTGCCATATTCACTGGTTTAGCTGCCACTTTTCTCCAACACACAATATTAAGCGACCTGTTTGTGTAGCTGGATAACTTTTGCTGGGGAATTTTAAGGTAAGTACGTTGCTCAGGGGCACTATAATATAACATAGTCACCCCGCACTGGCACTTTTCTCTTCTCTGCCTTCTGCAAAGTGGCTCAGGTCTATTCGAACCCACACAGCTAGGTACAGGAACAGCTGAGAGTATACAACACTAACCAGTGTGCCACCTTTAGTAAGTAGAGTTGGACTGCTCCACCCAAGCACATTGGTAAATTACACTTCCACTTTAAGCATTCTCATTCTCACGTTTTGAGTTCTCCGACTGTCAACTGGCATTACCGTTATTACGGTTACCACTATTTATTGCTATTGCTGTTGCACTACTCACTGTCATTGTCATTGTTTTGTTTGTGCAGTATTTCTGTTGTCTGTCTTTGTCCGTAGTCCGTGGAGAAGCATTCAGGGAGAATTTCACAGATACTTGTACGTGGTACTTGTACATATGACAATAAACATAAACTTGAACTATGACAGTAGGTGGGATTCAAACTCGTGTGACTTCCTGATCCAAGAGCAGCAGCTCAAACCAATACGCTGCCAAGTACCCCGATTGCAACCACCCAGTCAGCTAGTCTAAGCTGGCATATCTTTAACACCTATGCTGTAATAATTCACATATTTGTATTGGAAAAAAAAAAAAATTTTTCTAAAGAGGTTCACTAAGCCCATGCTGGTGTATCCCCTCCCTCTCCAGCCGTGCGCCCTGCGTTGCCGGGTTGGGTTCTGGCTCGCCGCGTCCCCTCTCGGGACAAGTAGTTTCAGTCAGTGTGTGTGTGTTTGTGTGTGTGGTTCACTAAGTTCATCTCCTGTAATATGTATAAAAGTTGAGTGGCGGTGGATGTGAGGAAGGCTGGTGATACTTATGGTTGTTAAAAGCCGCTCTCCCACTTCCTTTCATCCCTTGTCCAAGTCAGAGCCTGTCCCTTCAACATATGACTCTCAGCTACTCAACGTACACGCTGGGTGGGACGCCAGTCCATCATAGTGATTGTTGTAAAAGAAAAACTTAAAAAAACCAGGCCAACTAGCTTAGAATTTAGCGAAATCGGTTATTTACGACTGACTTCAGTAGCTAATTTTATTACGTTGGGATCGAAAATAATTCCAGCGATTCGCTGACAGACACTGACCGCAGTCCAGAATGTTGTCCTTTATTTATTTTGTTTTAGCAGTGCCACAAATGAGGGTGTCTCTTTGCAGGCCAACTTTGACACCAACTTCGAGGACAGGAATGCGTTCGTTACGGGCATCGCGCGCTACATCGAGCAGGCCACCGTCCACTCCAGCATGGTGAGTGTACCGAGGCTGCGGTTGAGGCAGCGGGGAAGACTAAGGCGGACGTCTGATGCAGTAAAGAACATGCGGCAAACGGCTTGCGGCGCCGGTCTCTAAAAGTCAGGCTACCGCGCGAGTCGATGTCGACCGTTAAAGAACGACACTTTTTCGGTTCTGGTCCTTTTCCAGATTCCCGCTTTCATGTGTTAATGCTAATGCACGGAGAGCAGGGTCACAAGCACAGGAATTTAGTTTATTGGGCATTAAGGCCGTGTAGTTAATTTTGTCCATGACGTTTGAAAACACTGTAGGATGATCCTGACTTATCCAAAATTTAATTTTGTTTTTCTTTTTTTTTTTTTTTTTTTTTTTTTTTTTTTTTTTAATATTGTAGGTGGAAGACAGCTTCTTTTCTTCATAGATTAAATCTCGCTTGTTTTAAAAAAAAAAAAAAAAATTCTATTTTTTCTCACTTGGCAGAGCCTGACAAACTTTACAGATTGTACCAGTGTACAAAGGGAAACAGCGTTTACATTAATTCATTTAGCTGATGCTTTTCTCCAAAGTGACTTAGTGTTAAGGTCCCTACAGTTATTTCCCATTTATACAGCTGGGTAATTTTTCCTGGAGCAATTTAGGGTAAGTAACCTTGATCAAGAGTATTGTAGCAGCAGTTGAGAGTCGAACCGGCAACCTTTGGATACAAAGGCAGCAGCTCTAAAAAGTACACTACAAATTACAATGCGCAGCCCCCCCACCCTCCGAGGCTCAGATTACAATCATCTCAGAGTCCCTGATTATTACTCCTTCCTCCTAGAATGAGATGCTTGAAGAGGGACATGAATATGCTGTCATGCTGTACACCTGGAGGAGCTGTTCCAGAGCCATCCCTCAGGCAATCATCCTCTTTTTTTTCTTTCTCTCTCTCTCTCTCACACACACACACACACACACACACACACACACCTCCATCACGTTATAAGTACTATTTTGTGACACTCTCATCTGCGAGAGATTAAAATGAAATTTTTTAAAAAAGTTAAATAGCTGAACATTTTCCTGAGCAGATCTTTGCTCAGGGGTAGTTCCTGGCACTTAAAGTAACCAACATTATATTAGATAAATGAAGTAACATTTGTATTAGATGTTCATAACCGTAATAACTGGGAGAAGGAAAACTAGAGGCACACACTTGTAAAGCATGAGTGAACAGTTTGGTCGACACATCTTTTCATTGATTAAAATATAGTTTTAGGAAAAGCAGGCTTCATTAAAGAAACATTTGAGATGGATATGATTGTAAGGTATATGAATATGAGACATATTGTTAATTTTCTTCTTATTTATGGCTCTCCCTTGCGCTTTGTAGGTAAAATGCAACGAGCAGCCCAACAGAGTGGAGATATACGAGAAGACAGTGGAGGTGTTGGAGCCTGAGGTCACCAAGCTCATGAAGTTCATGTACTTTCAGGTAACGCCAGCAGCTTTTCTTAGTCGGAACTTGGTAGGAAGCCACACCTTAGTGATCGGGAGCTACCGTTGTATTGTCGTACGCTGCGGAACCCTTATCGCACGCTCCCTGACAGCGGAAGGCCATTGAGCGTTTCTGCAGCGAGGTCAAGCGCTTGTGCCACGCTGAGCGCAGGAAGGACTTCGTTTCGGAGGCATATCTGCTCACCCTCGGCAAGTTCATCAATATGTTCGCGGTCCTGGACGAGCTGAAGAACATGAAGTGCAGCGTTAAGAACGACCACTCCACGTACAAGAGGTACACGCCATCGCGACATGCGATCCCAAACACGTTTTAGCAAACGTCCGCGTTAGGAGAAACCTCAGTATACTGTCCAATCAAACGATAAAGATAAGTTGTGAATTTGGTAGTCATGGAATTGGTTCTTTGGTAGCTGCTTTGATAGTTATGGACCACTTTGATAAAACGATTATTAATCCGCATCTGTACTTCCTACGTGACCCGTACTGTTTTCCGCGTGCAGGGCGGCTCAGTTTCTGAGGAAGATGGCTGATCCGCAGTCGATCCAGGAATCTCAGAACCTCTCCATGTTCCTGGCGAATCACAACAGGATCACGCAGGTGCGTCACCTCTTTACAGCGCATTAGCGAGCGCTCGGCTGTCCGGCATTTGACCAAATTCGTGGTTGCTAAGAGCGCTTTCTCCTGAGGGTGGGTCTACGGTGTCTTGGAGACCGGTGCCAAGAAGTGGGGAAAGGAGCTCATTGATCTAGGATCCATATGTGTCACAATTTAACGGAGCACTTCTAGAGAAGCGGTTCTCTGGTGACGCAGTAGGACCCGGACTTGGGACGGTGGCCATCATCGCCATCCTTAACCACTACGCTTCCATGTGTCAAACAAACCTTTTTACTTGCTTCCCCCAGTGTCTTCATCAGCAGCTGGAGGTGATCCCAGGGTACGAGGAGCTTTTGGCGGACATCATCAACATCAGCGTGGACTACTATGAGAATAAGATGTACCTCACCCCCAGCGAGAAACACATGCTGCTGAAGGTTAGCGACCCAACCAGTCACCTCATCTTGTGATCACCTCATCTGCTGCTGATGGCTGGATGACATGTGAGAAGCCCTCAATGATATATATGTGTGTGTGTGTGTGTGTGTGTGTGTGTGTGTGTCTCAGGTGATGGGCTTCGGCCTCTATCTGATGGACGGGAATGTCAGCAACATATATAAACTGGATGCCAAGAAGCGGATAAACCTCAGCAAGATCGATAAGTTCTTCAAGGTTAGATTCGCCTTTAATTAGGATACGATGATACTTTGTTAATGTCTTCAGGGACATTAATGATCATACTGGTTAAATTAATAGTATATTACAGTTAATATTATATAGTACTTAATGATGCATAATTATATAGTACAATGTAACAAAATATGTCAAAGTTCTTAGTTATGTTTATTTTTATGTTGGTTATGATGAGTTAAAGTTTACCGATTACAATAAAACTAGTTCTTCAAGAGTGTCAGTTTTATCCATCTTGCAGCCACTGGAATGTTCTTGAAGGCACCAGAAAACTCTAGAAAGTACCAAAACATTTTAGAAACATCATATCCTAAAAGTTACTGAAATATTTTGTGCTTGGAACCTGGCAAAATTTGCCAGAATTCACTAATTTCAAGAATGTGGAATATTTTTCTAAAAATTGATGTATAAACATTCTTTTGGCATTAGTTTGTACTAATCTAACAAAACTGAATGGAAAATGCAAAAAGAAATGAACATAATAAAATGTGTTACATTGTGTTATCGATTATTTAAATTTTTAACCAATACGGGACTTTTTTTTAATATTTTTTTGAAAAATTTTGTTGTTCAAGACAAGGCAAAAGTTCACGAAAGTCGGTCAGTCGACCGGTATTTTCGTCTTTGCCGTTTCAATCTCGTCGGCTTTTTCTGGCATCTTCCAGCAGCTGCAGGTCGTACCCCTGTTTGGGGACATGCAGATCGAACTGTCGCGTTACATCGAGACCAGCGCCCACTACGAGGAGAACAAGTCCAAGTAAATACATGGGATTTTTTTTATTTTTTATTCCTTTTACATTTTGTATACGTGGAAAAGGAGGACTTTGAGGGGCGTTCCTCAACGTCTCTCTTCTCACTCTGTCCGTGTCACCCGCTCCCAGGTGGACCTGCACTCAGAGCAGCGTCAGCCCCCAGTACAACCTGTGCGAGCAGATGGTGCAGATCCGGGACGACCATATCCGCTTCATCTCGGAGTTGGCCCGCTACAGCAACAGCGAGGTGGTCACCGGCTCCGGCCTGGACAGCCAGAAGTCGGACGAGGAGTACCGCGAGCTCTTCGACTTGGCGCTCAGAGGCCTGCAGCTGCTGTCCAAGTGGAGCACTCACGTCATGGAGGTGGTGCGTAGCCGAGGGCTCCGGAGCGAGCGGCCCGCCTCCGCCTCGGAGGGAGGAGCAAATCCGGAGGGCGCCGCCCGGCGAAACGCCGACGGTCGGCGCGCTTGTGGCTGCCGTTTGGCCGCGGCATAAAATCTTTTCACGAACGCGCCACAAGACTAAATGCGGCGAAACCCCTTTATAATGTGATCGTTAGGGTCCATAAAATGTCATCGCGAAAAAAAGGGGGTCGCGCCGAATCGGGGTTCAACGAAGTCGGCGTTCAAACTGACCTAATGTTGAGCGAACGTCCCAAAACACCCCTATTTTCACCCTATTTGACCCATTTTTTGCACGTTTACTTTCTGGCAAGTATATTACCTTTGCATTAAAGAATTCCTCAAATTAATGGTTGTTGTTGTTACAGTAGAAATTAAAACACAAGTTAGTCTTTATTAACTTTTTAATGGAACAACAAAAAGTACTTTGGGCTGAAAACCACGTTTACGTTCGTGCAAGTTAGAAAAATCCGTTTCGCTCTCGTTCTACTCAGTTAGTTCGATAACGGAAACACACACACATTTTCAGAACCGCTCATCCCATACGGGGTCACGGGGAGCCGGAGCCTACCCGGTAACACAGGGTGTAAGGCCGGAGGGGGAAGGGGGCACACCCAGGACGGGATGCCAGTCCGCCGCAAGGCACCCCCAACGGGACTCGAACCCCAGACCCACCGGAGAGCAGGACTGCGGTCCAACCCACTGCGCCACCGCACCCCCTCATAACGGAAACATTCAAGAGTAATTGTCCTGTATGTGTAAACGCTGCTAACTACGGTGGCGTACGAGCAAGCATCATTTACAGTTCATTTGTTAAAAAAGCGATCGAGTGTTCCTTGCTTGAACGTAGCATGATGCCGGCCGCGAGCGAAATCTAGAATGCCCACAGTGAATTGGTGGCGGATGATGGAAAGAGCAAAAAAGGGTCCGGTGACCGACCGCGTTATATCTGAATTCGCGGTAAGTTGGGGTGTTACCGTATATAAATATGCCGCACTGTTCGAGTTAAGCGCTCCTGCAAATATTCCGTATAAATGTTTCCGTGGCGCATCTTTAAGACCCAGCAGGAAAAGTTACCCGAAGCTCTCCATCCGTTTCTTATCTAGCACCATGCGGTATGTATGAGACATGCCGAGTGTGTTTGGGGATGTTCTCGGTGACCTAAATAGAGGAAACGCGGAGGAAACGGAACACCTGTGCGAGTGGGGAGTGGGAGAGGGATGTTTTGACAGTGTTCTCACGGTCCGACGCTGTCCGCCGGGAAAGGTGTACAACCCTAGTAAAACGGGTCGTATGAAAGATCTGTACTGCAGATATTATAAACCAGTCGGCGTGAATGATAAAAGTTTTAATTGGGCCAGTGCGATGCCTTCCTCTTCCCTCACGTCGTCTTCCCCTTCTGTCACCCTGTGCGACTCAGTACTCTTGGAAGCTGGTCCACCCGACAGACAAGTTCTGTAACAAGGACTGTCCCGGCACCGCCGAGGAGTACGAGCGAGCCACTCGCTACAACTACACCAGCGAGGAGAAGTTTGCCCTGGTGGAGGTGAGAGCTGGGACCCTGGGTGGGGCAGCTGGCCTTAGTGGGTTCTCTGGAGGTGTTTCGATACTGGTTTTAGATTTGGTCCAACCTGGAGGAATGCTGCTCTAGTGTATTTAATCTGATTCTGAAGCTGCAAAGTCTTGTTGTTGTTTTTGTTATAGTATTATTAATAATAATAATAATAATACTAATTATTATTAATGCTCTTAAAGGGTGGCACAGCGAGTAGCGCTGCTGTCTTACAGCACCTGGGTGGTGTGAGAGGACGTAGGTTCGATCCCCGTTCAGTCTGTGTGGAGTTTGCATTTTCTCCCCGTGTCTGCGTGGGTTTCCTCTGGGTGCTCTGGTTTCCTCCCACACTCCAAAGACATGCTGTTCAGGTTCACCCATAGTGTGCGAGTGACAGAGTGTGTTCCACTGATGTATGTGCCCATATACCCTTGAAAGATGTGCATAGAGCGCAGTGCTGTGAGCCTCTTTGTTTCCTGCATGAGCATGTATTTTGCTTTTTGAGACCACGATTCAGAGTAAAGTGTAGGATTTTGAACGAACCAGTCCCGATTCCCACGTGCTCTCCGTTACAGGTCATCGCCATGATCAAGGGCCTGCAGGTTCTCATGGGCCGCATGGAGAGCGTTTTCAACCAGGCGGTCCGGAACACCATCTACGCCGCGCTGCAGGACTTTGCGCAGGTAACCCTGAGGGAACCGCTGCGGCAGGCTGTGCGCAAGAAGAAGAACGTCCTCATCAGGTACTGCTGTCGAGCAGCACGCTGGGCTGAACCTGCTTGCTTTAAGTCTGAGGAAGCGCAGCTTGTTTGCGTGTGTACGGGTGGTACGACATAAAAAGTGACATTTATTCATTTAGCTGACACTTTTCTCCAAAGTGATTTACAATGTCAAGATGCTTGCAATTATTTGCCCCGTTTATACAGCTGGGTAATTTCACGGGAGCAATTTAGGATAGGTACCGTGTTCGAGGGTACTACAGCTGGGATTCAAACCTGTGACCTTTGGATCCAAAAGCAGCAAGCGGCTCTAACTACTACACTACCAGCTGCCCCTCAATAAAGAAGAAGAAATAAAGAAAAAGAACTAAAATGGTTCACACGCACAGTGTCGATACTGTAATGATCTCTTAAACGGGATTGCTGATGTCAGTAATAAGTGATCGCATAACTGCTGCTGTTTTGGTATCACCACGTGTTGTATTTCGCGTGACTGGGAGTGTCAACCCCCACCCCCAGTGTTCTTCAGGCCATCCGGAAAACAATTTGCGATTGGGAAGGGGGCAGGGAGCCACCCAACGACCCCTGTCTACGAGGCGAGAAGGACCCCAAGGGTGGCTTTGACATAAAAGTACCTCGTCGCTCCGTGGGACCCTCCAGCACGCAGGTCAGTGCGTAGAGACTCCCGCGGTTCGTCCCGCGGTGAACGTGCGGCTCTTGGGCCCCTAACCGCCCCGGTCTCGTACCCCCATCAGCTGTACATGGTGCGCACCATGCTGGAGTCTCTGATCGCCGACAAGAGCGGCTCCAAGAAGACGCTGCGCAGCTGCTTGGACGGCCCCATCGTCATGGCCATCGAGGACTTCCACAAGCAGTCCTTCTTCTTCACACACCTTCTCAACTTCAGCGGTAAGAGGGGCGTGAAGGAGCCCTGCGATCGGTTGCGCTTCTCTCTCATCCGGGGGTATATTTAAGAAATATGCGTGTTAGTCCAGATCGGTGCGGAGATTGTGTGCGCGAGTGAGAGAGAATTCATCGCACGGGCGCACGTGCCCTCGTCTGCGTTGGTGCAGAGACGCTGCAGCAGTGCTGCGACCTGTCCCAGCTGTGGTTCCGCGAGTTTTTCCTGGAGCTCACCATGGGACGCCGGATCCAGTTCCCCATCGAGATGTCCATGCCGTGGATCCTCACCGACCACATCCTGGAGACCAAGGAACCCTCCATGATGGAGTAAGAACGCGCGCCTTCTGAACGTTGAGCGCGTTCCCGATGCGGACGCGCTTCTTCTCAACAGAACTCGTGCAACGAGCGCCTGTCACTTTTGTCCCAGGTACGTTTTGTATCCGCTGGACCTGTATAACGACAGCGGCTACTACGCTTTAACGAAGTTCAAGAAGCAATTCCTGTATGATGAAATTGAGGCAGAGGTAAGATCTTTCTCCTTTTCATTTTTTATTTATTGCGGAGAATTGTTCTTGTTCTGATTGTTGCATTGTGTTATAAATGATTTTTTTTTTTTTATTAAATTTTCCATTCCGTTTTGATAGATTAAACACGCTTGTGGCATTAGTTTGTACTATATGTCAGTTTTTATAAAAATATCCCGCATTCTTGAAATGAGTCGAATTTTGGCACCGAATATTCCGGTAACTTTTATGATCTCATGCTTTCTACAATGTTTTGGTACTTTCTAGAATGTTCTGGTGCCTTCTACAATCTTCCAATGGCTGCAAAGTACCAAACTGAAAGTGACACTCTAGAAGAACTAGTGCTATTTTTGTAACCAGTAAACTTTAACTAATCACAGCATGCAACAGTTGACATAACTAACAACTTTGAAAAATTTGCTGACACCGTGTAATGAAGCTCACACACGCTGCATTCAGCCCCCCCTCGGTCTTACGTGAACTTTCACTCTCGTGCTGTTCGCTGGTTTCATTTCAGGTTAATCTCTGTTTCGACCAATTTGTCTACAAGTTATCAGATCAAATATTTGCTTATTACAAAGCAATGGCTGGAAGGTAAGCGGTGATCATTCCTAGATTCGGGTCTTTCCAGACTATTTTGACTTTAATGCTGTTAAGCTCCAATAGAATTTGTAAATGCGTTACTGGTAATTATTCTTCGCGTTAAAACGTTTGTTGTGACAGGCGACTGGGGACTTACTAGCAGTGTGCCTTTCTCCACCAGTGTCCTACTGGACAAACGTTTTAGGGCCGAGTGCAAAAACGATGGCGTGATCATCCCGTATCCACCCTCCAACCGCTACGAGACACTGCTGAAGCAGAGGCATGTCCAGGTACGTGCTTTTTCTTTTCTTCCCAGTGGCCTCTCCGTTAGTGTTTCCTCCGTGTACCGGGAGCTGATCTTTTGCGAACTCTGTGCTTGGACCAGTGTGTGTGACTCTGCGCCAGCTGCCAGCCACTCCCAACTTTTACATCGATTCATTTAGCGGACACTTTTCTCCAGAGCGACTTCCAATGAACTCTATTTAGTGTCATCAGCCCACACACCTTATTCACCGCAGTGACTTACACTAGATACACTACTTACAATGGGTCACTCATCCATATAGCAGTGAAACACACTTTGTCTGTCACACACATACGTTCACGCAGCTGGACAGCATGTCTTTCTACTGTGGGGGGAAACCAGAGCACCTGGAGGAAACCCAGCCACGTGCCTCTGTTCGCATGCAGCTCCTGGGACGTTCCATTGACCTGAACCGCCTCATCACTCAGAGAATCTCGGCTGCCATGTACAAGTCCCTGGACCAGGCCATTAGTCGTTTTGAGAGCGAGGACCTCACGTCCATTGTGGTGAGGAACACTATGAGAAGAGCGATGGGAGAAAGACATAATGTCCCAGGTTTCTCAGAAACCTTAAAAAAAGAAAAGATTGGTCGAGATGTTTACCAAACTGTTAGAGCACAGCTCATTTGAAATTGGGAAATCCTTCCATCTAAATCCCCTCTCTCTCTGTCTCTCTCGCTCCCGTCCTCCGTCCGTCTTCTGCAGGAGTTGGAATGGCTGATAGAAGTGAATCGGCTGACGCACCGGTTGCTGTCAAAGCACATGACCCTGGACAGCTTTGACGCCATGTTCCGGGAGGCCAACCACAACGTCTCGGCTCCCTACGGCCGCATCACCCTGCACGTTTTTTGGGAGCTGAACTTTGACTTTTTGCCAAACTACTGCTACAACGGATCCACCAATCGGTCAGTGGGCTCTCGCGGGGTATGTCTGTGCGCGGGGTCTCGGTGTAGAGATGCCCCTAAGGTATGTAGGATGAGCACTGATGAAGCTGCTCTTTCAGATTCGTGCGCACGGCGATTCCCTTCACCCAGGAGCCCCAGAGGGACAAACCAGCCAACGTCCAGCCGTACTACTTGTATGGATCCAAGGTGAGTACGGTGACATCACAAGGTTCCCGCTTCCGTGTTTTCAGTTTGAACATGTCTGTACTTTTTTTTTTTTTTTTTAGTCGAAAACTGACCTTTTCTTTCACCCCACGTCTTTTTCTTCCCAGCGGTCCGTCACGATTCCTATATATTTGTTATCTCGGGCAACTTGGCATCGCGTTTGCGAATTATGTGTCATCTACTTTCACAGCCGCTGAACATCGCCTACTCCCACATCTACAGCTCCTACCGGAACTTTGTGGGGCCGCCCCACTTCAAGACCATTTGTCGTCTCCTAGGCTACCAGGGTATTGCCGTAGTAATGGAGGAGCTGCTCAAGATTGTTAAAAGCTTGGTATGTTATGCTTATGTATCTTTGTGGGGGGGACTTTTTTTTCAAAAAAAATTTGGTTTCTGTCCTTCTTTCAGCACAAACACCACTGTGTCTTTCGCCTTGTCCGATCCAGACAAAAAGTGAACAGAACATTAAATATCATGTTGTCCACTCTGCATACTTTGAACATCAGGTTTGAGCATTTTTAAGGTGATATTTTTCTTGTTACATGTTGTCTTTCAATGCCTTAAATACGTGTATCCAAAAGGTGGAGTCCGCACGAAAGCGGGTGCCGAGCTCTTGAAATGATTACACGTGGTTGTATTCCAGTATGATTTACTTTGGTTTCCTTATTGCCCTCGAAACCAGCGCTGAAAAATTGCTGCGTCGGGGGCCGGTTTATGTTACAAGTTATCGTTCTGTAACTTGTCCTCTTGTAACGTCTCCAGCTTCAGGGCACCATTCTGCAGTATGTGAAGACCCTGATTGAGGTCATGCCGAAGATCTGTCGGCTGCCAAGGCACGAGTACGGATCTCCAGGTAAGATGTGAGTCACGGTGTCCTCTGCTGAGCTTCCCATCTTGTGCAGGACGGTTGAGCTATGCTGCGTAAATCGGTCCGGGTGAGAGAACCCTTCTGTTTAATTTTGTGCCTTTTTTTTGGAGAATACAGCCATGAGTACTATTCTGCAATATGGCATGTAAGGCAGTAAGGACAGCTGGGAGCGTAGTGGTTACAACTGCTGCCTTTAGACCAAAAGGCTGCAGATTTGAATCCCACCCTGGCTCTAGTACCCTTGAGCAAGGTATTTACTCTAAAAATTGCTCCAGTAAAATTCCCCAGCTGTATAAATGGGTAACGAATTCCAAGTCGCATTCGAGAAAAGCATCAGCTAAATTCATAAATGCAATACTCAGTTATTCTATTACAGAGTAAGAAAAATGAATAGAGAATTTAACATATGATTATAAACAAAACAACGAATCCCCAGTGGAATTATCCTTCAAATGAAGAATGTACGAATACGTGACTTCACAGGCATCCTGGAGTTCTTCCACCACCAGCTGAAGGACATCATCGAATACGCCGAGTTGAAGACGGATGTCTTTCAGAGCCTGAGGGAGGTCGGCAACGCCATCCTCTTCTGCCTGCTCATTGAGCAAGCCCTGGTAAGAAAGAGCGCCGGGACCCTCGAAACCCCCCCGCGAGACCTTGCGCCTAGTCCCCCGGTCCCGTGCAGGGTCTCGTCCTTCAGCCTTCCCGCGTCCGGGCCGCGCGTTGTGTCTGTGGGTCCGCAACTAACCCTGGCTCTGTGTGCTGCTTCCGCCGCTTCGCTCTCAACTTGATCTGCGTAGGTTTGACTCGGTAGACCCGTCCGATTGCATGCGTAGGTGCTTTGGTAGAACGGAAACCTGCACGTGGACCAGCTGTGACTATGACCTGGGGGACATAGGGGACCTCTGCTCGACGTCATGTGCTGAACTCGGAGCCAGCGTGTCCGTTTCGTCGCGCGAGCGTCTACGCGCATTTTCGGTGTTTGGCGACACCGTCGGAAGTCGGTATAAGGAGCTGTCCGGTAGGCTGTCGCGTCCGTCAGAGTCCGGGACATTTCTCGGTCAACATTATATCAGCCGTCAAATGTAAAGAGTAGCGGTTTGTCCTGCAACAGCGGCTGTCATCCGAAAGCAAACTGAAAACTACGTTCTCAATGCAAGCTGATGAAATCAGCCTTTCTCGTGACGAAGTTAAACTTTGTCTAGGTAATTGGGTGCAGTTATTAATTAATAATAATTCTAGCTGATATTAATTCTAGCTGCTTATTCATAAAGGGAAAGGTTGAAATATTTACAAATTATTCCATCGCTCCTACAGAAGTTATGACAGCTTGAACCATAAATGCAGATTTCTTGCAATGCAAATGTGACGGTAAAACTGTTCCATCTTAATGCAAATAAAGGAATAATTATTTGGGGAAAATGAGAAGGGTTGAATATTTTGCTCTGAGATAATGGATCCAAGTTTTTAAAATATCTTTAACGCACAAGGCTTCTCTTGAAAAGGCAAGTTTAATCCAGTTGTGGTGGGGTGTGTGTGTGTGTGTGTGTGTGTGTGTGCGTGCGCGCACGCCCTACACTGGATCTGTGGCTGTGTGTGATAGGCTGGCAATAAAGACATGAATTCTTCCTGAAACACAACCTCTTTCTCATTACATGCTGGCAACTACTACAGGTGGTAAGAGATTAGTCATTTCCATGATGATAAAGAGAAAAAAGACGACTATCCGAGCACACGGGGTTCAGTTCTTGTTGGAGCACCTGCTTTCGTTGCATTTTTAACTGCCATGGAAGCAAAGTGTTCATAAAGGAGACCAAATTGTCATTTTTGTAGTTCTGCTGCAGGAAACCAGGCAGAACTTCCCATTTTTTAATAATTGGACTTGAAACCCAATCGGTATCTTTTCAGAACCATCCTTGAATATCGGCATGAAATAAATAAAAAAAAAAAAAAAAAAAAAAAGCTTCAAAACCAGAATGATGAACAGCTTTTTGAATGTGTTGGTTTTTTTCTTCTTTCTGTTCCTTGATGAAACTAATCCTTGGCTTCCATGGCAAGCAGCGGTATATCTGTCTTGTCTTATTCTGTGTTGTGCTGAAACATTTCTTTTTATCTTTTGCATTTATACGTAGTTCTCTGTGGTTCTTCATTTACTTCTCTCTTTTTGTAACTTCTGTGTGTTTTGTGGACTGGCTGACCATATGCATGTTTCCTTTTCTGTCTGTATGTGCGCTGGACAACGTGTGTCAAAGAAATCCCCAAGTACAGTAGCAAGATTTTACCATTATTGATATGATAAACACATTTATAGGTGTATCTCAAATGCGCCGTCAAACTGCGTAGCTAAAACATTTTGTCGTAAAGCATTAAACACTGTTACGTGGAACAGCTCGTAACCTTGTTGCAACGTGATGTAACGCAGCGCCTTCCAGATTTCTTTGCATTCGGGACGTATTATTTATTGCCGTTAGATAAGTTAGTCCATATGTTTTAGAAATTCGAGGACTTTAATGTTTTATCCATAATAATCAGCATTAAAATTTGCAAGCATCTTGTTTGGAATTACTAATTGAAAAGATGACTGCAAAAGTCACAACCCAGTGGCTTTGGAAATACGCTCTAACTGAAAATGTTGTATATGAAAATCTAAAATTCGTGAATAACATGGTATGCTGACTATAGCAATGTATGATCTATTTTGTATTTATTAATAATATTCATAAATATTCGATGGACTCGTAAAAAAGGGACCAAAGCATTCTACAGCACGTTCAATTAGCGAGTAGATTAAGGACAGTAGCTAGTCGCAGTTTTCGTTAATTGGCTACGTTTAATTTGTTAATCACCAAGATCGAGGTGGTCCCCTATTTATGATGGTTCGACTCACAATTTTTCGACTTTACAATGGTGAGCTGGAAATAGACATTCAGTACAAACCGTATTTCGAATTTTTATTTTTTTATTTTTTTTTTTAAAACCCCGTTTTCTTTCCCGGGCAAGCGATGTGCGGTACGATACTCTCGCGAGATGCTGGGCAGCAGCATCGATCCGCATCTCCCAGTCTGTCAAGCAGAGGTGTGTATTAGGTGTATTGAATGCATTTTCGACTTACCATTGGTTTCGCTGAACGTAACCCCATCGTAAATCGGGGACCACCTATACTCGTAAGAAAGAAATAATCACAAAAAGGAAGTCTGACTGACAGAAGAGGGCTAAATATGAACCCCAAGGCAGCTGGTATCATAATGGTTAGAGCAGCTACTTTTGGATCCAGAAGTTGCGGGTTTGAATCTCACCTACTTATTCCAGTAAAAACTACCCAGCTCTTTAACTACGTAAATAATTGTAAGTAGTTTAACATGGTAACTGGCTTTGGATAAAAGCCTAAAATGAATAAATGTTAAAAAAAAAAAAACTGAATTCTATAAATCCATAAAGAGCTTGAATGCAGTAAAACTGTCTTTCTAACTTGAAGTAAAAATTTTTTTTTTTTTTATTGTGTGTCGACTGCCTTTAGCTTGCGTTAAGGCTCGGCTTCTGCATCCCTCCCGTGTCTGCTTTTGTGTGCCTTGTTGGAAAATCGTGCCTTTTATTTTGTCGACGGAAGATTTTTTTTGTTTGTTTTTTGTGTGTGTGTGTGTGTGTGTGTGTCTCTGTGTGTTGTGTGTCACTGTATCTAGGCATGCTCTGCAAACACGGGCTGAAATAAAGGACAGATCAGTGTTGGGGTGTGACCTCTGTGGCAACAGGCCAGCGTAGTTGGGACTTACGGCATCCGTGTCATACGTGTGTGTTCTGGCTCTACACAAGGACCAACTTGATGTCGGTGCACCAGTTCACTGCTCTTCACCTTCTCCTTTGTCATACGTTGTTTTGCCATTTCACAGCTGCATCTTGAAGAATGTTTCATAGAATGTGTGTATGTTTTTTTCTTTTTCTTTTAAAATTTTTCTCTTCCATAGTCTATTGTCTTTCCATGATATGCTGCGTACAGCGATAAGTTCATATTGTCTAAGACTTTTCTTTAACCCAGTCGCAGGAAGAAGTGTGTGATTTGCTTCACGCGGCTCCTTTCCAAAACATTCTCCCGAGAGTTTACATTAAAGGTAGCTGTTCCCTTTCGGTGTATTTGCTATATATGTACATTTATTCACTTAGCTGACACTCTTATCCAAAGCAACTTGAAATAATTTATTCATTTATACTGCTGGGTTTATTTAAAGGCTAATTCCACTGAGGATTTGTTTTCTTTATAATCATATTTTCTCTGTATTAATTTTTATTATTTTACTTACTAATTGAATAACTGTGAGTATTGCATTCATTCATTTAGCTGATGCTTTTCTCCAAAGCGACTTAAAATTATTTACTCATTTATGCAGCTGGGTAGTTTTACTGGAGCAATTTTGGGTAAGTCTCTTACTCAAGGGTACTACAGCTAGAAATAGGATTCGAACCTGCGACCTTGGGGGGATCCCAAGACGAGAGCACTTACCACTATGCTACCAGCTGCCTACTATACCTATATGTAAGTATTAAAATGAAGTGCTGCATATGTTCATTTTGATTTCTCTTGTATAGAGGGGGAACGTCTCGATGTAAGGATGAAAAGGCTCGAGGCAAAATATGCCCCACTTCACCTGGTTCCTCTGATAGAAAGGTTAGGGACGCCGCAGGTGAGACGAACCTCTTTCTTTGCTCTTTATTCCTGCTTCCTTCTCAGGGCTGAGTATCTTTTTCCTGCTGTAAGCCCAGCTCCTGAGAAAACTGCGCTGCAATTAGTGTGTGTGACGAACACACTTTGAGTCCTCCGGGTCGGAAACAGCCGGAACACCCCCCGCGCGCGGTACAGTGGAAAAACCTGTTCCTCCGAACATAGCGAAACCAGAGTACACAGAGCCACTGCTTACATTTGGCTACTGCAAAAGAATATATATTTACACAGAGGAAGAACTGGCTTGACTAGATATAACAGTTAAGGATCTAATGTTCTTGTTAAATTATTGCTGGGTAATGTTCAGGGAAGAGCTCTGCAGTTATTTCTTGCTCTGCTTAGCCGGGCTGCATGTTACATTTCTGAAGAACAAGACAATCGTGTCCCTCCATGGCTGTAAGGTTATGGTTTTTAAACACTATTCTGCCTGCAGCTTAATTATGCAGCCTTATAAATAAATAGATTTTTATAAGGTCTATTAAAAATAGACATTTTTAATATCACGGAAAGTTACACGTGTTAACAACTAGCCAGAGTGAGTATTCCTCATTTATGATAAACTTTTTTTGATGCAACTATGAAAAAAAAAAAATAATAATAATTAGAGGAGGAAACTTTGATTGTTTGGTCCACGTTGGAACCGACAGCTGAGCCAGGACTCTTTCGCATGTCAAGACACATTCAGATTTGAGTTCATAATTTACACATCTGGAGAGTCGTCAGATTTTGAATGCGGTATCTTTACTGTAGTTTAACCCATGTGTAATCGTCACTAAGGGTTGCATTGGACCGATTAATGAAAACATAGACATTCTGCTTTTTCAGCCATAAATTCCAGACAGTTGGCGAAAAAGAAAAAAAAAAAAGACACATGATGAGCCTTCATTTGTGTATTTATATTGTAAAGAGATATGTTCCTGATACAAAAAACGCACACATTAGGATACATATAGATATAGTTTCAATGGACTGCAGGTGCAGCACTTGTGGCAGTAGAAGAAAGGAATGCTTTCTCCCTCATAATAGCGCATTGTGGCAGCAAAAATGTAATGACACGTACACTGGCCGAAACCGCACATCCCAAATGGGGTCGCGGCGATCCGGAGCCTAACCTGGCAACACGGGGCGTAAGGCTGGACGAGGAGGGGACGCACCCGGGACGGGACGCCGGTCTGTCGCAGGACTCGAACCCCAGACCCCACAGAGAGCAGGACCCGCCAAACCCAGTGCGCCACTGTGCCCTACTGTAACGAGACACCTCTGGTTTATTTTCAGCTCATAAACGTAGCCTTACTGTAAAGCTACCGTCTTATGCTTTGGTTACTAAATGTTGCATAGTTGCGAAAATCTATATTTTGGTGCAAAGTACATCAATTGATTTAGCTGCACTAATAATGTTAATTATTACTTTTACCAAATAAAACAAACTAGATAACTATATAAACTTGATTAAATTAATTTTTCTAATGCATTTAACATCATTATTCTTTACACATTTTCTGCCTTAAATCTAAACACTCAGCTGTTGAATCGGGCAAACGAATATGTCTTACTAGTGTTCCATCCTATAAAAGCACCGACGATGTGTTTTTCTGTGGGACACTTCTGGTTTGTGCCTCTTTCCCACATTTACCCGTTTCCTTTTGCCCTTTTACCCTTTTACCTGGCTTTACCATAGCGATGGTCCGCAGTGGTAAATTAGCTCTGTTCTCTTCTGACAGCTTTGCTCTGAACGGGCAATAATGTGTCATGGCTGTGTTAGAAACAGTTTTACACACATATTTACTCCAGTAATAGATTTCTTCAAACATTTATCTGGAGACTTACAATATTTCTGCCATTTATCTGATGCCACTTATAATGTTAAGGTACTTTTAAATTGTTTACCCATTTTTTAACCGCAGGGTAATTCAGGGTAGGTACCTTTCTCAAGGGTATTATAGCAGGAGAGGGATTCAAACCCACAACCTTTGGGTCCAAAGGCAGCAGCATTAGCCACTACGCCACCAGTCGTGTACCTACGCTACCTCTTATATCACTGGCTATGGGTATAAATCCCGGTCTAGTGTATCTGGCGATGCTTAATGGACAAAACGAGCGCAAGTACCCTGCTAAAGGCTGCTACAGCAGCTCTAGAGTGCGGAGCTTGAACGTGTCGCCGTGTCTGCGCTCCAGCAAATCTCCATCGCCCGCGAGGGGGACCTGCTGACCAAGGAGCGCCTCTGCTGCGGCCTGTCCATGTTCGAGGTGATCCTGACGCGCATCCGCAGCTACCTGCAGGACCCGGTGTGGCGCGGGCCGCCGCCCACCAACGGCGTCATGCACGTGGACGAGTGCATGGAGTTCCACCGGCTGTGGAGCGCCATGCAGTTTGTCTACTGCATTCCGGTGGGCACCAATGAGTTCACCGCAGAGTGAGTACCTGCTGTGCCGCCGCACCGCACGTCACCTGTGACGGCAGGACGCGTGAAGCATTGCGGTCACACTCCCCCGCTCCGTGTGCGTGCGTGTTTATAGTGTAACGTTGCTGTTTGTGCGCACCACCTCTGTGCGCTGGCAGGCAGTGCTTCGGAGACGGGCTGAACTGGGCCGGCTGCGCCATCGTCATTCTGCTCGGTCAGCAACGCCGCTTTGACCTCTTTGACTTTTGCTACCATCTGCTGAAAGTGCAAAGACAGGATGGCAAGGATGAGATCATTAAGAATGTGGTAAGTATGACCTTTGCTGGCTCATCGTTCTTGCGATAGAATCCAAACACCTTTCTCTCTAGAGCTTTACTTGACATGCTGTGTTTGTCAACAAACATTTTTTAGGGCTCAGTATTTTTCACCCTTAACCCCCCCCACGAACACTACATTTATATTAAATTTATTCACATAGCAGACTCTTTTCTCCAAAGTAACTTACAGTGTTAAGGTTAAAGTTGTTTACTCATTTATACAGCTGGGTAATTTTACTGGAGCAATTTAGGGTAAGTACCTTGCTCAAGGGTATTACAGCCAGAAGTGGGAATCGAACCTGCAACATTGGGATCCAAAGGCAGCACCAGCTGTCCCGTAAATCACTAAATGTGAATCATCTCATAGAGTAATTATCTCAGTTCATGAGGACATGTACACGTAGAAGATGCTTTTCTCCAGTGTGACGTACATCTCAGAGAACAAGAGTGAGTCCATGTGTGACATATTGTGTAGGGAGGGCCACTGGATCTCTGATATGCAGTTTCTTTGTTCAAAACCTGTTTTTGTGCTCCATTTAAGTGTATGCACATGTGGAGAAACAACTTGACCAGCAAGAATTGCTCAAATTCAAAGAGCATGACAGTTTTCCAGAACTAGGATTTCAATCAAAATCTATAACCTTTTTTTGAACTCCCCCCCCCCCCCCCCCGCTGTTCACATACTGTATTGTGCAGTAAGCAAACATGTAAAAAAGTATGCCATACAGGCGGGGGAAAAAAATAAACTAATTAAATATGGTAATAAGTGAGATTTTTTTTTTTTCACCCCTCCACCCCCCCGCACAGCCCTTGAAGAAAATGGCAGACCGGATCAGAAAGTATCAAATCCTGAACAATGAGATTTTCGCCATACTCAACAAGTACATGAAGGCGGTTGAAACGGACAGCTCCACCGTAGAACACATTCGCTGTTTCCAGCCGCCCATCCACCAGTCCCTGGCCACGACCTGTTGAGAAAAGCCTCGTGTGATACCCAACGCCCTGTCAATCTTCCCTCCCACAGGTGCAGCTCATGAACCCAGCATAGTAAAAACAGGGTGTGAGGTTAAGTATGCACCGCATCCAGTGTAATTGGAATGATCTCATGCTTCTGAATAATTTTTTTTTTTTTTTTGTGCTGTGCAACCGGGGTCTTTCAGGGATCCAGTTTAACGTTTCGCTGCTGTGCAATCCTCTTCAAGTCTCAAACGATTATCCCTCGACCATCCAGGCGTTAAAAATAATTCTCAGCAGCTTCCAAGTGGCAGCCTGCGTTGAAGCCGTGCCCAGATTCCTTTGGACTGACAGATTCGTGTGAAAGGATGTTCGTACCTTAGAACAACAGCCGTCCTCTGTGCGCTGAGGCTCTCGGTTCCCCTCTACAGCATCTGCGCTGCCCTGGGTGCCGGGGGGGAGGTGGGAGGCGCTGGGAGGAAACGCGGAAGTTCCTCATCTGTCTGTTTCAAAATTTACATGACCACAGCATTGGGAATTAATACGGTACTGATGTAAAATGTGTGCCATTGAGTAGTGAGTGTTTCCATCCTGTAAATATACTCATTTGCGGATTTGTGGATCAAAAGACCAGTTAAGTACAAACTGGAACTGGAAGATAATCCAAAAAAAGAAGAAAAAAAAACAACCTTTTGTCAATGCAAAATTAGTTACATGTAGTATTTTTGTTTTGTGTATTATGTATAAATGCACTCGATGTTCGACAAAGTGGTGTGACAATGTGAGAAAGCAGGTTTCCCCTCTTTCAAGGTGTTTACAGTCTTGTAATGGTTCCATTTTATTTATAAATATTTATTGAACCCAACCACTATCTACTCAACCAGTTACATGTAATGTGCATCAAACTACACACGCAGTGCAACAAATTACAGCCTCATGCGTGTGTTAAACGCCGCCCTTTTTAACACCATCATAACATAAATCTAAACTTTCATGAGAATTTGGTACGTTACGTTTGCTTTCTAACGGATGATGACAGCTGTCATAAACTGATATGGCCTCTTACAAAATGTATTGAGATAATGAAAGGGTTATAATTCATATTTAAACATCAATTAGTAATATAATTAAAGGGCATTTGGTCACATCTCCTTTTCAACAGCAATTAATTACTCCTTGCTTGTAGATTTCTTTTAAATTTGGCTGACCCATATGCTTACAACATTTGGGAATTGTGCTTCTTAAAATGAAATCTCTAGTTTTTACTATAGAAATGTGACTGAATCACATTCAAATTAATTATACCATTTAATGTGTTAATGGTGACAGATAAAATATAAATACATAAACACACACAATTCACTTTTTTATATAGCATTCTTCCAAAAGTTATGTTCTGATCATTTTAAAAAAAATTAGTGCCAAAAGCCCTGGGAAAGAATTTATCACTGAAATTCATTATTTACATCATGTGTTTTTACTGTCCAGCAGGTGTATTTTATTAATTCATTTATTTCTTGCAGGTTCTAGTAAAAAATAATATACCATAAACATCTCTATTCCAACAGTGTTTCAAAAGGTCATGTAAATTATTTCAAGGCTTTATTTGAAGTAACAAAATGCTTTTTTATAAGTAGTCTAAAAATGCATGCCGCTGTGAAAATCTGGTCTATAGAATGTGTATCCACTCTGCTTTGTTTTAGATGTTTAGCTTTGTAAGAGCACAAAATGCTTCTCTTCTTTATTTTTGACTAAAGTTGTTTTTGATGTTCTCTGAAGTGTATTGGTTAATAAATAATTTATAGCAACAAAAATGATTAACATGTTATTTAAATAAGGAAATCAAGAGTTACCGTGAAATGCCTGCCTGGCAACGTGGTTTCGATGTGTGACGTGAAGGTTGTGACACGTGGCTGAAGCGCCGCGATGTGAAAATCCATGGATTCATGACCTGAAACGATACGATTCCGTGAAAATGTTTAGAAGCGGGAACAGATGCCGAAAAAAGAACAATACAGCCTAAGATGAATAAAATGCCTAAAATGGTCCAAGTATCTCCCAAATATTGTCGTACATGAGGCAGACAGCAGTGTGCAGGTACAAAAAAAAATAAAATAAAATAATAAAATTAACTATGGCTACAGTTTGCCTCTTTGGTTATTTATGATCCCTTCAAGGAAGTAATTCCCCCACTCATCAATTCTCATATTTTCATATTTTAAGGTCAAAGTCTAATATAAACAGCATTATTTGTCTTCATGTATAGGAGTAGCTCTACAATTTGAAACTCATATCAGGCGTTTAGGTTTTTAAAAATAATGCTGAAATAGAAAGCTGAAAATGAGAAGTATTCATCCTCTTTTTATTATCGTAAATCAGACCAGGTGTGTTTCATTCTCTAAAAATATCAGTAAAGCGAAACGAGGTCGAGTCGGAATAAGAGTCGACGTGGAATCCACCTGTGCTCAGTAGCGTAGCTGGCGAATAAATATTCCGGACTGCGAGCGCTCAACCAAAACCACACATGACATAAACTGTGCTGGAATGAAGACCAAAAAACTGCTCCTGCGACTTCAGAGTTAAGATTGTGTCCTCAGGTTTGTCTTATTTATTCATGGTTGCGTACTGTGTTGCTTAGTCACTATCCAAAGTAACTACCCAGTACGGTATATTTTGGGGTACATCTGATGGGCAGTGTGGCGGCACAGCAAGTAGCCCTGCTGCCTCACAGCATCTGGGTGGTGCGAGAGGACGTGGGTTCAATCCCTGCTCAGTGTGAAGTTTGCATGTTCTCTCTGGGTGCTCTGGTTTCCTCTCACAGTCCAAAGACATGCTGTGCAGGTTCAACATCTGCTAAGTAAATAAATGTAAGTCTACCATGCTCAAGCATATAACATCAGTGGGATGCATGGGGGGGTGAATTTTACAACAAACAGTGTACAGAAATAGGCTGTTCAAGAGCACCGCAAATCTAAATATATATAGACGTCCTTCGGAATTACTCCACAAATCTCAATAAATGTGATGTTTACTGTTTTGTTGAAAGCTTTTGTTCCAGGTGTTCATTTTATGCGTGTAAAACCCTGTGGTCTTATTTAATGTGTTTTATTCTAGGTATATGTACAGAAACGGTAATATCAGGCACCAACATTGATACTTTTAAAACTTTTGATCCTGAGTTAAAGTACATGCCTCTTTGGGTCTAGTGACCTGTCTGTGAGAATATAGTTTTGACAGTGAAATGTGGTCACAGATAAGCAACGTTTGCGAAAAAACATAGAGCAGGGTGATTTATTGCGAGAACCACCTTTGTTCCTCCAAAACAAAGTAAAATCAGATCACAAAGAATTGTTTATATTTATGCAAAACCTTTTTTTTTTTCCCCAGTAAATAAAGCTGTACCGTTAAAGTTAACGGAGCTAAGTGTAAAAGGTGAACCTGCTGGCAGGTCACTGCTCTAGTCCCTCATCTCCTGGTTTTTCAGGTTTTTTTTCCGCATTCCTTTGTGACACTTACACAAGAGCTTTAAAAGTACAAGGCAAATTTCCCGGGGTTCTGAGAACAGGGTGGAACCAGGCAAGAATGAACAGGTTGGCAGCCATTCGATGTCTCATCATACGATCTACCTAAACTCGTATGATCTCGGCGCACATTCATTCCTTTCCATTATGAGTGCAGTTGCCCAATTTTTTAACTTTCCAAGTAGAATTAGACTGCTCACTGGTAACTTACACCGATCAGCCACAACATTAAAACCACTGACAGCTGAAGTGAATAACATTGATTACCTTGTTGCAACGGCACCTGTCAAGGGGTGGGATATACAGTATTAGGCAGTAGTCAGTTCTTGAATTTGATGTGTTGGAAGCAGGAAAAATGGACAAGTGTAAGGATCTGAGCGACTTTGACGAGGGCCAAATTGCGATGGCTAGACGTCTCGGTCCGAGCATCTCCAAAACGGCAGGTCCTGTGGGGTGTTCCCGCTATGCAGTGGTTAGTACCTACCAATAGTGGTCCAAGGAAGTACGACCGATGAACCGGCGACAGGGTCATGGGCGCCCAAGGCTCACTGATGCGCATGGGGAGCGAAGGCTAGCCCGTCTAGTCTGGTCCCACGGAAGAGCTACTGTAGCGCAAATTGCTGAAAACCTTAATGCTGGCCATGATAGAAAGGTGTCAGAACACGTTTTTGCAGCTTGCTGCATTTGGGGCTGCGTAGCCGTAGACCGGTCAGAGTGCCCATGCTGACCCCTGTCCACCGCCGAAAGCGCCTACAATGGACACGTGACCATCAGAACTGGACCGTGGAGCAACGGAGGAAGGTGGCCTGGTCTGATGAATCACGTTTTCTTTTAGATCATGTGGACGGCTGGGTGCATGTGCGTCATTTACCTGGGGAAGAGATGACAGCAGGATGCACTATGGGAAGAAGGCAAGCCAGCGGAGGCAGTGTGATGCTCTGGCCAACATTGTGCTGGGAGACCTTGGGTCCTGGCATTCATGTGGATGTTACTTTGACACGTACCACCTACCTAAGATTGTTGCAGACCACGTACACCCCTTTATTGCAGTGGTATTTATTTCAGGAGGCAGCAGAATAATGTGCCCTGCTACACTGCAAAAATTGTTCAGGAATGGTTTGAGGAACATGACAAAGAGTTCAAGGTGTTGACTTGGCCTCCAAATTCCCCACATCTCAATTCGATTGAACATCTGTGGTACGTGCTGGAAAAACAAGTCCGATCCATGGAAGCCCCACCTCGCAACTTCCAGGACTTAAGGGATCTGCTGCTGCTGTCTTGGTGCCAGATACCACAGGACACCTTCTTGTGGTGACCCGTCTTGTGGAGTCCATGCCTCGACGGGTCAGAGCTATTTTGGCGGCACGAAGGGGACCCACACAATATTAGACAGATGGTTTTAATGCTTTGCCTAATCTGTGTATACATTCTTAATTAAAAAAAACATTTAAACTGTCATTAACTTCTCTATTAAACAGTTTTTTTTCTATTTTTCTTGTCAGAGCGCTTATCCTGCCTGTGAATGAAATAGGTTGTCAGTCGAAGGGGACTATTGGTCCGTAACAAACTGTAACCTTAAGGCTGCTGGCTCCAATCCTTAAAGTTGTGTTGTCCTAAGGGGTGGGGGAATCCTCCTATGATTCTTCTCTTGTGCTCAGTAGTATTTTTCAGTTGTTTTTTGTTCCCCTCTTTTTTCCCTTGAATTATTTTGTTTGTTATTCCAGAATCCAGGAATGAACACGTAGAAAGGCTCGCCGCTGTACACCATGTACTCCGAGCACTGAAAGGCTCAGGGGGGTCACACACCAACTGGTGTTTCACGTTGTCCCTCCTCATTAAAGCCAAAGCGCACAGGACCGCCCATGAGCGCAGGCAGCCAATGGCGGCGCTCGGGGGGCGGGGCCAACAGGTGGCGCCTCACCTGCTCAGTTTCTCCGTCGGCACCAGTCGAGCGGGTTTCAGCGCGGAATGGAGCCCGTTCGAGTAACTGGCGCACTTCCCGACACCTCGGCCCTCTTTTTGCCCTTCGCGGGGAAATAAGAGCATTTGAGGGAAAAGTCACCGCGTCAGTTGTTTTTTCTTGTTTTGTTCTAAATTCCCTCCCGGATTCTTTTCGTTTTATCCTGTTTCTGTGGATAGGCAGCAGTAGTAAAGGTTGGAAGATCATGCAGGATGTCCATTTGGCGGATGGTTCTTGCACCAACGGTGAGTTATCGAACTAACATCCACACGTGGACCGGCCCCACGGATCGTTCAGCGGGCGTTCGCGGTCTTTCCGCGGTCTTTC